>NC_067473.1:93992119-94610119 GCF_947179515.1 Apodemus sylvaticus | reverse complement strand
TATTTCTTTAGGCATTATGGGACTGTTTAGATGATCTATTTGGTCCTGATTTAATTTTGGTGTTTGGTATCTGGCCAGGAAATTGTCCATTTCCTCCAGATTCTCCAGTTGTGTTGAGTATAAGCTTTTGTAGTAGGATCTGATGATTTTTTGAATTTGCTCAGTTTCTGTTGTTATATCCACCTTTTCATTTCTAATTTTGTTTATTTGGATACTTTCTGCCCTTTGGTCAGTCTGGCTAAGGGTCTATCTATCTTGTTGATTTTCTCAAAAAAAAAAAGTTTCTGGGTTCATTGATTCTTTGTATGGTTCTCTTTGTTTCCACTTGACTGATTTCAGCAATGAGTTTGATGATTTCCTGTCTTCTACTCCTTCTGGGTGAGTTGGCTTCTTTTTGTTCCAGGGCTTTCAGGTGTGTCATTAAGCTGCTAGTGTTTGCACTCTCCATTTTCTTTTTGGAGGCACTCAGGGTTATGAGTTTTCCTCTTAGCACTGCTTTCATTGTGTCCCAAAGATTTGGGTATGTTGTGCCTTCATTTTCATTAAATTTTAAAAGGCTCTGATTTCTTTCTTTATTTCTTCTTTGGCCAAGGTGTCATTATGTAGATGTTTGTTCAGTCTCCATGTCTATGTGGGCTTTCTGTTGTTTTTGGTGCCATTGAAGACCACTCTTACTCCATAGTGATCTGATAGGAGGCTAGGGATTAGTTCGATCTTTTTATATTTGTTGAGGTCTGTCTTGTGACCAATTATATGGTCGATTTTGGAGAAGGAACCATGAGGTGCTGAGAAAAAGGTATATTCTTTTGTTTTAGGGTGAAATGTTCTATAAATATCAGTTAAGTCCAATTGTTCCAAAGCTTCAATTAGTTTTGTTGTGTCCCTGTTTAGTTTCTGTTTTCCTGATCGGTCCATTGAGGAAAGTGGAGTGTTGAAGTCACCCACAATTATTGTGTTGGATGAAATGTGTGCTTTGAGCTTTAATAAAGTTTTTTTTATTAATGAGGGTGCCCTTGCATTTGGCACATAGATGTTCAGAATTGAAAGTTCTTCTTGGTAGATTTTTCCTTTGACCAACAAGAAGTGTCCTTCTGTATCTCTTTTGATGACTTTAGGTTGAAAGTCAATTTTATCTGATATTAGAATGGCTACTCCGGCTCGTTTCCTGAGACCATTGGCTTGTAAAATTGTCTTTCAGCCTTTTACTCTAAGGTCCTTTTTGTCTTTGACATTGAGGTGTATTTCCTATATGCAGCAAAATGTAGGGTCCTGTTTCCTTATCCAGTCTGTTAGTCTTTGTCTTTTTATTGGGGAGTTGAGTCCATTGATGTTAAGAAATATTAAGGAGTAGTGATTATTACTTCCTGTCATTTTCGAAGTTATTTTTATATTTGAGTGGTTATTTCTTTTGGGTTTGATGAAAGAAGGTAACTCACTTGTTTTTTCCAGGGTGAAGTTTCTGTCCTTGTATTGGAGTTTTTCTCCTATTATTCTTTGTAGAGCTGGCTTTGTAGAAAGATATTATGTAAATTTGGTTTTGTCATGGAATATTTTGGTTTCTCCATCTATTGTGATTGAGAGTTTTGCTGGGTATAGTAGTCGTGGCTGACATTTGTGTTCTCTTAGAGTCTGCATGAGATCTGCCCAGGATCTTCTAGCATTCATTGTCTCTGGTGAAAAGTCTTTTGTGATTCTGATAGGTCTTCCTTTATATGTTACTTGGCCTTTTTCTCTTTAATATTCTTTATATTCCCTTTAATATTCTTTCTTTGTTTAGTACATTTGGGGTTTTGATTATTATGTGACGAGGTATTTCTGCTCAGGTCCAGTCTGTTTGGAGTTCTGTATGCTTCTTGTATATTCATGGGCATCTCTCTCTTTAAGTTAGGAAAGTTTTCTTCCATAATTTTGTTGAAGATATTTGCTGGCCCTTTCAGCTGTAAATCTTCACTCTCATCTATTCCTATAATCCTTAGGTTTGGTCTTCTCATTGTGTCCTGGATTTCGTGGATGTTCTGGGATACAAGCTTTGTGCATTTTGCATTTTCTTTCACTGTTGAGTCAATGGTTTCTATGGTATCTTCAGCATATGAGATTCTTTCTTCCATCTCTTGTATTCTGTTGTTGATATTTGCATCTATGGCCCCTGATTTCTCCTCAAGGTTTTCTTTCTCCAAAATTGTCTCTATTTGTGATTTCTTAGTTGTCTCTACTTCTGATTTTAGATCTTGGATGGTTTTGCTTAGCTCCTTCACATGCTTGTTTGTGCTTTCCTGTAATTCTTTAAGAGATTTTTGCGTTTCCTCTTTCATGACTTCTGATGTTTGACTCACTTTCTCCTGCATTTCTTTAAGGTTTTGTGTGTGTGTGTGTGTGTGTGTGTGTGTGTGTGTGTGTGTGTGTGTGTTTCTTCTTTATTGGCTTCTATCTCTTGAGCCTTATTCTCCTGAATTTCTTTAAGTGATTTTTGTTTTTCCATTATACGGGTTTCTATCTTATTCATGTTCCCCTGTATTTCTTTAAGAGATTCATTTATGTCCTTTTTGTGTTCTTCTAGTAGCATCATGAACAGTGATTTTTGTCCCTTCCCCCCACAGCATTTAGCTGTGACCCTCCTGGCTGGCAACCCCCACTCTTCCCCTGGCGTTATCTCTGGCCTATTTAAGCTGAGACATTCCTGGCCTACAGCCTCCACCCTTCCCCTGGCATTATCTCCGGCCCTTGTTCCATTGGGAACAATACAGCCACTTTCACCTTAACTACCAAGGCTGCCTCAGGACAGTTTCACCTGGAGACCAGCAGAAAACTGTGTGACTGGAAGCAGGCAACCCGCTGAGAAGAAGATCCAATAAATTCGCGGCCATTTGGGGGGCAGGGTGGTTTTCCAAAGACTATAAATATTGGCTTAATAATAGTAAAGTCAGTCTCTATGGGCAACTGTCCTCTTGACTCATTTCTCTTTAGCCCCCTTCCTGTTACCCCCAGAATTCTCTTCCAGGTATTCCGGTTCGCATGTGGCCGCGGGCGGCTACATATTGGTGCCTGAACACGGACAGACCTGATACGGGAGAATTTCCTGATGTGACCCTATCTGGCGAAGCTTCGCAGAAAAAGTGAAAAGAAGATGGCATCCGCACGGTAAACAACATAGGAGTCAAATGCTAGCGCTAGTGTAAAATTTTATCCTTTGAAACTATTGTTGTGAATGCAGAGGGATACGGTTTAGCAAGCAAAATTGTGCTGACCCAGCACAGTGGCTGTTTGGGATAGATTGGTAGGGAAAAACGGGACAGGAAAGTTCACGTGGAAACTTGCGCCCCGCAGCATCCTAGGGCTGCTTCCGGCGAAAGGGAAAGGGTTTGACTCCCCACCCTAAGTTACAAAAACGCAGAGGTAGTGCTGATGAGCTAATTGTAAAAAAGGCAGCTCATCCCAAAAAAAGAACAGCTGAATCTCATGGGGAAGAATGGGCCCCTATTGTGCCATCTGCTCCGCCTATGACTTTGATGGCAGGAGACGAGATCCAGAGAAATATACAGTTACAAAAGATAGAGCAAGAATCTTTGCCCGCTCAGGGGCTTGGGAAAGAAGGGCAAGGCACTAGAAAGTTTAAAAGCCCCCAGCCAAACCCTAACTCTAGAGGTCTGGGACATTTTCAGTAATGGCCACTATCTTGCCTGCATCCCACGCCGATAAAATTCAATGGCTTAATGATAATCCTGTGTGGGTTGATCAGTGGTCCTTATCTAAAGAAAAAATGGAAGCCGCCTCTTTGCTAGTGCAGGAACAATTGAAGGCAGGACATTTAAGAGAGTTTCTATCTCCATGGAATACCCCAATATTTGTTAGTAAGAAAAAAATCTGGTAAATGGAGATTGTTACAAGATTTAAGAAAGGTTAATGAAACTATGTTGCCCATGGGAACTTTACAAGCTGGTCTTCCATCTCCCATGGCTATTCCTAAAGGATTTCATGAAATAGTCATAGATTTAAAAGATTGTTTCTTTACTATTCCATTGCATCCTGAGGATTGCAAAAGATTTGCGTTCAGTGTTCCTTCTATTAACTTCATGGAACCTATGAAAAGATATCAATGGACAGTTCTGCCTCAGGGCATGACTAACAGCCCGGCTTTATGTTAGAAGTTTGTGGCACAGGCCATTCAGCCTATAAGACAAAAATGGCCAGATATTTACTTTATCCATTTCACAGATGGTTTTCTAATTGCAGGAAAAAAATCCTCAGACTTTGCTTTTATGTTTTAAAGATTTACAGCAAGCTTTAGCTGCTAAAGGATTGCAAATAGCACCAGAGAAGGTGCAGACCCAGAATCCGTATAATTATCTGGGTTTTAAACTTACAGACCAAGCAATTTTTTCCCAGAAGATAATTATCCGCAGGGACAATTTAAAAACTTTAAATGATTTTCAGAAGTTATTGGGTGACATTAACTGGCTTCGGCCATATTTAAAGCTTACTACAGGAGAATTACAACTTTTATTTGATATTCTAAAGGGGAATTCTGATCCTACATCCCCTAGATTATTAACTTCAGAAGGACGTTTGGCTTTACAGACAGTGGAGAAAGCTATTGAAAATCAATTTGTTACCTATATAGATTATTCTTTACCTTTACATCTGCTAATTTTTAATACGACTCATTCGCCTACAGGTGTATTATGGCAAAAGGTTCCTCTGATGTGAATTCATCTGAGGGTGTCTACAAGCCGTAATATCTTGCCATATTATGAGGCAGTAGCCCAAGTAATTGTGCTTGGAAGAAAGCAGGTGCTAACTTATTTTGGCAAAGAGCCAGATGTTATTTTTCAGCCTTATAGTGTAGATCAAGATGCTTGGTTAAAACAGCATAGCACAGATTGGTTGCTTGCTCAAATAGGCTTTGAAGGGACTATAGATAACCATTATCCTTAAGACAAATTGATAAAGTTTTTAAATATGCATGAGGTTGTATTTCCTAAAATGACATCTTTACAGCCGTTGCATAATGCTCTTTTAATTTTCACAAATGTCTCTTCCAAAGGAAGAGCTGGATATCTTATTAATAATCAACAGGTGGTCATAGAGACCCCTGGGCTTTCTGCTCAGTTATCAGAGCTGACAGCAGTGTTGTGTGTCTTTCAATCTATAGATAGTACTTTTAATCTCTTTACTGACAGTGCTTATGTTGCATTTTCTATACCACAATTAGAAACCCGTGGCACATTTAATTTTAATATGCCAGCGGGATCCTTGTTTTCACAATTGCAAAGTATCATTCTTGCTAGGAAAAATCCCTTTTATATTGGCCATATACGAGCTCACTCAGGTCTTCCTGGACCTTTGGCTCAGGGTAATGAATATATTGACAAGGCTCTCATAGGAGAGGCCTTAGTTTTAGAACCTGTGGAAATGGCTAGACGTGATCATGATAAATTTCATCTTTCCAGGCATACATTAAGACTCCGTCATAAGATCACAAAGGAGCAAGCAAGAATGATTGTAAAACGATGCTCTAATTGTCTTACTTTAGCACCAGTCCCCCACTTAGGGATTAATCCACATGGCCTTATGCCCAATCAACTTTGACAAATGGATGTAACTCACTATGCAGAATTTGGAAAATTAAAGTTTATTCATGTTTGCATTGACACGTGCTCAGAACTCCTTTTTGCCTCCCTGCATTCGGGAGAAGCCTCTAAAAATGTTATTGATCATTGTTTACAAGCTTTTAATACCATGGGATTACCCAAAGTCATTAAGACAGACAATGGACCAGCCTATTCTGGTAAGAACTTTATCTCATTTTGCAAGGAATTTAATATAAAACTTAAAACTGTAATTCCTTATAACCCAATGGGTCAAGGAATAGTAGAGTGTGCTCACCGCACCCTTAAAAACTGGCTTCTTAAAACAAAGAAGGGGAATCTATACCCCCCCCCCAAGGTCTCCTAAAGCACATCTTGCCTTTGTCTTATTTGTTTTAAATTTTCTCCAAACTGATGCTAAAGGTCAGTCTGCAGCAGACCGACATTGGCACCCAGTTACTTCCAATTCCTACGCCATGGTTAAATGGAGGAACCCTTTAACTAATACATGGAATGGTCCAGACCCCGTTTTAATCTGGGGGAGAGGGTCTGTCTGCATTTTTTCTCAAGGAGAAGATGGGGCACACTGGCTGCCAGAGAGATTGGTACGACATGTAAACACACCCTAAAGCTGCTGGTAAGTATAATTAACTCAAAAGGCTTTCCCTAAGCCGCTTCCCACTTACTTGGGAAGAAAGGTTCCTTTGTGTTCTTGCAGTTAAGTTGCAAGCCAGGCCTCTTGCCTGAAGTCACAAATTTTCAATCAAATTAAACGTCTTGGGTCTTCCTTTACTGACCAAACAGGTTTTTTCTCTTAATCTCCTTTTGTATTTCAAGCAGATAACACTCAGAAGATAAGCTCCTCCAGCAATGGCTGCCAGGATAAGGATGGGTGGTTATTATAGCCAGCCAGCCAGCTCATATCCATAGAGCATTTACTTTACCAATGGATCCTCAAAAAGAAGGCTGCATAGTCTTCGGAACTATGCATGTTTGTTAATATAACAAATATGGGCATCAGTTTGAGGTGCGAGGTGAGGCACTGCAAGGGAAAAGGAAAAAATCCTGTCTCCGAATTTCCCTGAAAAGCACGTCCAGCTGCATGGGGGTTGACATTAAGAGACTGTCCTTAAATTAGTAAGGCAGTCTATTTCCCCTCCCGTGAAAAAGATGTCGTTAATGTTTAAGGGGGTTGGACCTCTGTTTTCCCTCACTGGTGAAAGCCCATCGTCCATTGGACAAATATACTTATATCCACTGAGTTGTTAAAAATTAATAATTAAGGGGGACTTGTCCCTTCCCCCCACAGCATTTAGCTGTGACCCTCCTGGCTGGCAACCCCCACTCTTCCCCTGGCGTTATCTCTGGCCTATTCAAGCTGCGACATTCCTGGCCTACAGCCTCCACCCTTCCCCTGGCATTATCTCTGGCCCTTGTTCCATTGGAACAATACAGCCACTTTCACCTTAATTACCAAGGCTACCTCAGGACAGTTTCACCTGGAGACCAGCAGAAAACTGTGTGACTGGAAGCAGGCAACCCGCCGAGAAGAAGATCCAATGAATTCGCAGCCATTTGGGGGGCAGGGTGGTTTTCCAAAGACTATAAATATTGGCTTAATAATAGTAAAGTCAGTCTCTATGGGCAACTGTCCTCTTGACTCATTTCTCTTTCGCCCCCTTCCTGTTACCCCCAGAATACTCTTCCAGGTATTCCGGTTCGCATGTAGCTGCGGGCGGCTACAGATTTTAAATCCAAATCTTGTTTTTTTTTTTTTTTTTTTTTTGGTGTGTTTGCATAATAAGGGCTTGCTGATGTTGGAGAGTTTGGTTAAGATTCTGCTATATTGCCTAGGTTTCTGTTAGTAGCATTCCTGCGTTTGCCCTTTGCCATCTTGTTATTTCTGGCGTTAGTTGGTCTTGTCTGTGGCTAGTATTTGTGCCTCCTGTGAGGCTATATGGCTATTTCTGCAACACTGGATGGCTGGGTTTCCCCTGTTTCAGATTGCTAATGTGCTCCCTTCCTTTTGGGTATCCTTGCAGCCCTAGTGTGCCTTGTCCCAGGTTGTCTGTGTGAACCACATGGTGCCAGTTTGCTCCTTCAGTGAGTGCTGATGGTCTATGCTGCTGTGGGACCTTTTCTGAGTGCTGGTCACCTGCTGGGCAGCCTATCTCCCAACCAGGTTGGTGCACACAAGGCTAGCCTAGCTGCTCAGGCCCCAAGTCTAGGCAAAAGCCTGGCAGGCTAAGGCCTGAGCAAAGTTCCCCTCGGGCTATGATTGTTAATTGGTTCTGTCAGGTGGCCAGGATGGCTGCATGTGCGTGCTCCTTGAAAGTGCCAGGAGAGTCGGCTCGGCTAACAGCCTTCTGGCTGGGTTGGCACACAAATGGCCCACCAAGCAGCCCAGGGCCTGGGGTCAGTCCAAGGCCTGTCTGGCTTAGACCCCTGCTATGTGAGCCTCGGGCTATGCCTCTTAGTTGACTTTGCCTGCTATAACTCTCTGGCGTCTGGTAGTCAAAATGGCGGAGAGTGCTCCATGCCGGGCAATCAACCTCCTGGCCGGGTTTGCAGACCGATGGCCCCCCGAACAGCCCAGGGCCTGGGTGCAGGCCAATGCCCATCAGGTTTAGACCCCCGTGATGTTGGCCTTGGGTTATATTTGCATAACTCAGTCTGTCTGATTTCTCTGGCGCCCGAGATCCAAGATGGCAGAGAGACTCTCATAACTGACTGGCGGGAGGCAGAGTTCTGAAGTGGCTTCTTGGTTCCACTGCTGATAGCCCTTCTGCTGAACCAGCTGCCGCTGCTGCTACTGCCACCACTGCTGCTGCCGCTGCCCCATATATATAATTATATACACTGGAATATGTAAAAAAAAAAAAAAAAACAAAAACAAAAACAAAAACAAAACAAAAAACAAAAACAAAAAAAAAACAAAAACAAAAACAAAAAACCACTGAAATGCACTTTGGAATTAAAAGTACGAAAGTTCACATCAAACAAAAATTCCACATAATGAAAATAATTCTTGATCTCCAAGCAGTGTGGTAAGCCATCTATATACCCAGCAGCCAGGTAAGAAGAGACGGCCTGCAAAAGTGAGTCTGGCCCCGCAGAGTGGAGGATCCTGTTCGGAGGCCTCTGGCAAGAGCATTCTGGTCTCTGATCGGGATCACAGAGGTACATACCCAAATACAACTACAAGAGAGTGGGTCTTGACTGATACCTTTGCTTCTGTAACTGCGCAACAGATTGGTAGGCAGGTTTCACCAGAGTAGAGGATCACTTGGGACACACCGAACCAGGACTCCACCTGAACCCAGGAACTCTGTAGCACCACAGCAATTTGTGCCAGGAGAAAGCAGCTCACTCAAGGTTGCTGAGATAGGCCTACAGGCACACACACAGGAGGGCCAATCTCCAGCCAGTGACAGCAGGTAAGCAGATGGCAAAATTTAAATGCATGAACATTGCTAACAGAAATCAAGGCAATATGGCACCGTCCGAACCCAATTCTCCCACAACAGCAAGTCCTGGATACCCCAACACACCAGGAAAGCAAGATTTGTATTTAAAATCACAGGTCATGATGCTGATGGAGGGCATCATGGAGGACTTCAAGAAGGACATAAATAACTCCCTTAAAGAAATATAAGAGAACACAAGTAAACAGGGAGAAGCCCTTGAAGAACTAAGGGAAAATACAACAAAACAGGTGAAGGAATTAAACAAAGCCATCCAGAATCTAAAGAATAAGGTAGAAACAATAACGAAATCACAAAGGGAGACAACTCAGGACATAGAAAACCTAGGAAAGAAGTCAGGAGTCATGGATCCAGCCATCAACAACAGAATGCAAGAGATGGAAGAGAGAATCTCAGATGCAGAAGATACCGAAGAAATCATTGATACAATCATCAAAGAAAATGAAAAATTCAAAAAGCTCCTGACCCAAAATATCCAGGAAATCCAGGACAAAATGAGAAGACCAAACCTAAGGATGATAGGCATAGAAGAGAGTGAAGATCTCCAACTGAAAAGGCCAGTAAATGTCTTTATCAAAATTATAGAAGAAAACTTCCCTAACCTAAAGAAAGAGATGCCCATGAACATACAAGAAGCCTACAGAACTCCAAATAAAGTCAACCAGAAAAGGAATTCATCCTGTCATATAATAATTAAAACACCAAATGTACTAAACAAAGAATGAATATTAAAATCAGTAAGGGAAAAGGTCAAGTATCATATAAAGGTAGACCTATCATAATTACACTGAATTTCTCAACAGAGACTATGAAAGCTAAAAGAGACTGGGCAGACATCATGAAGACCCTAAGGTAACACAAATGCCAACCCAAACTGCTATATCCAGCAAATCTCTCAATTACCATAAATGGAGAAACCAAGGTTTTTCATGACAAAAACAAATTTACACAGTATCTTTCAACAAATCCAGCTCTTTAAAGGATAATGAATGGAAAACGTCAACAAAGGGAAGGAAACTACACACAAGAAAAAGCAAGAAAGTAATATCCTTTCAACAAACCCCAAAGAAGATAACCACACAAACATAAAAATTACATCAAAAACAGCAGGAAGGAACAATCACTATTCCTTAATATCTCTTAACCTCAATGGACTGAATTCCCCAATGAAAAGACATAGACTAACAGACTGGATTTATAAACAAGACCCAACATTTTGCGGCATACAGGAAAAGCATCTCAGTGTCAAAGACAAACACTACCTAAGAGGGAAAGGCTGGAAAACAGTTCTCCAAGCAAATGGTTCCAGGAAATAAGCCAGAGTAGCCATTCTAATATCACATAAAATATACTTTCAACCAAAAGTCATCAAAAAAGATACAAAAAGCCATTTATACCCATCAAAGGAAAGATCTACCAGGAAGAACTCTCAATTTTGAACATCTATGCCCCAAATAAAAGGGCACCTGCATTCGTAAAGGAAACGTTACTAAACCTTAAAGCATACATCACACCCCACACAATAATTGTGGAGGACTTAAACACTGCGCTCTCTTCAATGGACAGATCAGGGAAACACAAACTAAACAGAGTTACAGTGAAACTAAAAGAAGTTTTGGACCAAATGGACTTAATAGGTATCTATAGATCATTTCATCCTAAATCAAAAGGATATACCTTCTCAGCACCTCATGGTACCTTCTCCAAAACTGACCATATAATTGGTCACAAAACAGTCATCAAAAGATATAACAGATGATCGAACTAATTCAATGCCTCCTATCAGATCACTATGAAATAAAGGTCATCTTCAATAGCAACAAAAACAAAAAAGCCCACATACACATAGAAGCTGAACAATTTTCTACTCAATGATACCTTGGTCAAGGAAGAAATAAGGAAAGAAATCAAAGACTTTTAAGAATTTAATGAAAATGAAGGTACAACATACCCAAATATATGGGACACAATGAAAGCAGTGCTAAGATGAAAACTTATAGCTCTGAATGCCTACAAAAAGAAGCTGGAGAGAGCATACACTAGCAGTTTAACAGAACACCTGAAAGCTTTAGAACAAAAAGAAGCTAATACACCCAAGAGGAGTAGAAGGCAGGAAATCATGAAATTCAGGGCTGAAATCAACCAAGTTGAAACAAAAAGACCTTTTTGTTGATTCTTTAATCAACAAAAGTAGGAGCTGGTTCTTTGAGAAAATCAACATGATACATAAACCTTTAGGAAGACTAAACAGAGGCCACAGAAACAGTACCCAAATTAAAATCAGAAATGAAAAGGGTGATATAACAATAGAAACTGAGGAAATCCAAAAAATTAACATATCCTACTACAAAAGCCTATACTCAACAAAACTGGAAATCTGGATGAAATGGACCATTTCCTAGACGGATACCAATTACCAAAAATTAATCAGAGTCAGATAGACTATCTAAACAGACCCATAACCCCTAAAGAATAGAAGAGGTCACTGACAGTCTCCCAACCATAAAAAGCACAGGACCAGACAGCATTAGTGCAGAATTCTATCAGAAATTCAAAGGAGACCTAATGCCAATACTCTTCAAACTTTTCCACAAAATAGAAACAAAAGGAACATGACCCAACTTGTTCTATGAAGCCACAATTTCGCTGATACCAAAAACACACAAAGATCCAAGAAAAAAAGAGAACCTTACACAATTTCCCTATGAATATCGATGCAAAATTACTCAATAAAATTCTTGCCAACTGAATTCAAGAACACATCAAGCAATCATTGACCATGATCAAGTAGGCTTCATTCCAGGGATTCGGGGATGGTTCAATATACAAAAATCCATTAATATAATCCAATACATAAACAAACTCAAAGAAAAAAAACACATGGTCATTTCATTAGGTGCTGGAAAACCATTTGACAAAATTCAGCATCCTTTCATGTTAAAGATCTTGGAAAGAACAGGAATTCAAGGCCCATACCTAAACATAATAAAAGCAATGTATAGCAAACCAGTAGCTAACATCAAACTAAATGGAGAGAAACTTGAAGCAATCACACTAAAACCAGGGACTAGACAAGGCTGCCCTCTCTCACCATATTTATTCAATATGGTACTTGAAGTTCTAACTAGAGCAATTAGACAACACAAGGATGTCAAAGGGATACAAATTGGAAAGGAAGAAGTCGAACTATCACTATTTGCAGATGATATGATAGTATAATTAAGTGACCCAAAAACTTCACCAGAGAGCTCCTACAGCTAAAAAACAACTTCAGCAGGGTGGCTGTTTACAAAATTAACTAAAGCAAACCAGGATAAATAGACTGAGAAAGAAATTAAGGAAATGACACCCTTCACAATAGTCACAAACAATATAAAGTATCTTCGTATGACTCTAACCAAACAAGTGAAAGATCTATATGACAGGAACTTAAAGTCTTTGAAGAAAGAAATCAAAGGGGACCTCAAAAGATGGAAAAATCTTCATTGCTTTTGGATTGGTAGGATAAATATAGTAAAAATGGCCATCTTACCAAAAGCAATCTACAGACTCAATGAAATCCCCATCAAAATCCCAACACAATTCTTCATAGACTTAGAAAGAAAAATTCTCAAATTCATCTGGAATAACAAAAAAACAGGATAGCTAGAACTATTCTCAACAGTAAAAGAACTTCTGGGGGAATCAGTATTCCCAACCTCAAGCGGTAATACAGAGAAATTGTGTTTAAAACTGCACGGTATTGGTACAGTGATAGGCAAGTAGATCAATGGAATAGAATTGAAGATCTGGAAATGAACCCACAGAATTATGCTCACTTGATCTTTGATAAAGGAGCTACAACTATAGAGAGGAAAAAAGATAGCCTCTTCAGCAAATAGAGCAGGTTCAACTGGAGATCAGCATGCAAAAGAATGAAAATTGAACCATTCTTATCTCCTTGTACTAAGCTCAAATCCAAGTGGATCAAGAACCTCCACATAAAACCAGACACACTGAAACTAATAGAAAAGAAACTGGGGAAGACCCTTGAAGATATGGGCACAGGAGAAAATTTCCTCAACAGAACACCAATACCTTATGCTCTAAGATGAAGATTTGACAAATGTGACCTCATCAAATTACAAAGTTTCTGTAAGGCAAAGGACACTGTTAAAAGGACAAAACATCAACCAACAAATTGGGAAAGTTATTTACCAACACTACATCCAACAGAGGGCTTATATCCAAGATATACAAAGAACTCAAGAAAATAGACTCCAGAGAGCCAAATATCCCCCTTAAAACATGGGGTACAGAGCTAAACAAAGAATTTTCACCTGAGGAATATCAAATGGCTGAGAAGCACCTAAAGAATGTTCAACATCCTAAGTTATCAGGAAAATGCAAATCAAAACAACTCAATCAGATAATAGCAGGAAAGTGAAAGTGTGCTAACACAGCCAGCAATCAGAGAATGCAAATGATGACGAATTGAGTTTGTGTGATTTACTCACCTAATCCCAAATATATAAGAGGCAATATTGTTTCAACTTCAAAAAATTAAGTCTAAAACAGAATATTACTGGTAGATATACTGATGGTTTATAGCCTGAAATACAGTGCATGGAAATTGTGTATTCAATTAAAAATTCTATTTAGAGAATAAAAAGACCAATAAATTCAAAATGAATAGAACCAAACCATTGACAATATAAGGCGTAATTAGAACATGGAAAAAGAGAGACATGGATAGTTCCCTGAATAAGATATAGAGAAGATGCAAAGAGACTAAAAAAGGTTAAACATCATTAGCTAGTATAGAAAGTCGCCTCATATCTGTACATGGAACACGATCCTGTTTGTAAGCATTCAAGAGAAGTAGATAATCAGATTTGTTAATAGGACGATAGAGTGGATAATCAGATTTGTTAATAGGACTAACATGCTTTGACAAGTCAATCTACCACTAAAACAATTCAGCTTTAAAAAGTATTTGAGTCAAATAACCCTATTAAAAAATGGGGCACAGAGCTAAACAGGGAATTCTCAACTGAGGAAACTCAAATGACTCTAAAACACCTAAAGAACATCCTTAATTATCAGGGAAATACAAGTCAAAACAACACTGAGATTCCACCTTACACCAGTCAGAATGGCTAAGATGAAAAACTCAGGGGACAGCAGATGCTGGAGAGGATGTGGGGGAAAAGAAACACTTCTCCATTGTTGGTGGGATTGCAAGCTGCTAAAACCACTCTGGAAATCAGTTTGGCAATTCCTCAGAAAATTAGACATAGTACTACCTGTGGACCCAGCTATACCACTCCTGGGCATATTCCCAGAAGATGTTCCTACATGTAATAAGGACACATGCTCCACTATTCTCATATCTGCCTTATTTATAATAGCCAGAAGATGGAAAGAACCCAGATGTCCCTCAACAGAGGAATGGATACAGAAACTGTGGTATATATATACAATGGAGTACTATTCAGCTACTAAAAGCAATGAATTCATGAAATTCTTAGGCAAATGGATGGAACTAGAAAGTGTTATCCTGAGTGAAGCAACCCAATCACAAAACAACACACATGGTATTCACTCACTAATAAGCAGATGTTAGCCCAAAAGCTCAAAATAAACAATTCAAGTTACAATTCAGCCAGCACAGGAAGATCAAGAAGAAGGAGGACTTAAGTGAGGGTGCTTTGGTTCCTCTAAGAATGGGAATAAAATACTCACAGGAGCAATAAGGGAGACCATGTGTGGAGCAGAAACTGAAGTAAAGGCCACCCAGAGACTACCCTACCTGGGAATTCATCCTATAAACAGTCAACAAACCCCAACACTACTATGGATGACAAGAAGTGTATACCAAAAGGAGCCTGCCACAGTTGTCTCTGGAGGGGCCCTGCCAGAGCCTTACAAATACAGAGGCAGATGCTAACAACCAACTATTGGAATGAGCATGGAGTCCCCAACTGAGGAGCTGGAGGGTGGTCTGGGGCTGCTGAAGGGGTTTACAGCCCCTTGGGAAAAACAATGATTTCAGCCACTCAGATGCCTCAAGACACCCAGGGACTGAATCATCAACCAAGGGGAACACATGGTTCCAGCCAAAAATGTGGCAGAGGAAGGCCTTGTTGGTCATCAGTGGGAGGAATGGTCCTTGGTCAGGTAAAGGCTCAAAACAGGCCCCAACAAAGGGAAAACTGAGAGGGTGGAGGGGGAGTGTGTCCGGTGGAGGGGTATATACATGGAGGCAGGGGAAGGGAGGAAGGGTTGGAGGTCTTAGGGGAAGGGGGAAATCAGGAAAGGTTTTACATTGGCAATGTAAATGAAGATGATATTCAACAAAAAAAAATTGGCTATGTTCACAGAAAAAAATGAAAACTCATTTTTACAAAGAAACTACTGAAAAAATGGTCAATAAAAGTTCTTGCAGAAGTAGCTAGAAATGAGTAACTACTTAAATGTTCCTCACTTAGTAAACAGATAAAATGAGTTTCTTCAATACTGTGGACTTTTAGTCAAAGAGAAACTAAGTCCTTGTGCATACTGCTTGGAAGTACTAGAGATTAAAATAAGCCAAGGCAAAATTGTGTGTGTTGTGGGACGCTTTTTCTGTAGTGCTTAATTGAGTAAAGGATGGGAGAGGAGTGAAGACAATAGTGAGTTTTGTGGTAGTAGTGTAGGTGGGTTAATGATTATGGTTCAAAACAAAAACAAAACCTATTTCGGTGACGATTATGCTTAGAGACACCACACATGGACACACGGCATCCACATAGGCAAGTGCAAAGGAGATAATTCATAATATGAAATTTCTTTCAATTTCCTCATTTATCTTATTGAAGATATCAACCCTAAAGAAGGCTGTATGCAAGAAGCAAAGATACTGCCTATGTTTTTGAGAATTTCTTATGAGTGTATAACTATTTGAAAATAGAAAGTAAAAAAAGGCTGAATTATTGAAGTCCTTAGAGAAACCATTTGCTGAATTGCAACCTGTCTGATTAAAAAAGCAAGAGCTATGCCTCCCTCTACTGGAGGAATTGCAATCAGAATCTTCTTGCACATTTTGGAGAAATCAAGAATGGAGTGAATATAAAGCAATTTGTGCTAATTAGAAGAGTCACACTGAAAATGTTAATACCTAATAGCAAACCCAATGAAGCAGCAGAAATAAAATCAGGACGTTATTAAAATGGCACGCAATTACTCTGCTATAAAATTCCCAAGCTCCATCTAATGTTCAGCTTTGGGTTGCTTTTCCCAAGCTCCATCTAATGTGCACCTGTAGGTTTCTCTTTCCAGTGGCAGCTGGGTGGAGGCTATCAGAGGACAGTTTTGCTAGGTTCCTATTTGCAAGCATAACAGATTTCCACAATAGTGTCAAGGATTGGTCCTTGCCCATAGAATGTGTCTCAATTTGGGGCAGTCATTGATTCACCATACCCTCAATTTCTGCTCCATCTTTATTCCTGTATGTCTTGTAGGCTGGACCCAATACAATTTTTTACAGACTTTGAAAGAGTAATTTTCAACTTCATGTGAAACAAACAAAAAACAGCTAAAACAATCCTGAACAATAAAAATGTTTCTGTATATATCACTATCCCTGATCACAAGCTGTACTACAGACCAATAGTAATAGAGCCTGCATGATGTTGATATAGATACAGAAATGTTGATCAATGGAATTGAATTGGAGGCTATGAAATAAATCCACACACATATGAACACTTGATATTTGACAAAGATATCAAAACCATGTAGTGGAAAACGGAAAGCCTCCAACAAACAATGCTGGTCTAACTTCATGTAGAAGAATGCAAATAGATCCATATTTATTATCCTGCAAAAACTCAGACTTCTGAAAAAAGGCCTCAACATAAAACAAGATACACTAAATCTATTAGAACAGAAAGTGGGAAAGAGCCTAGAACAAATATGGTACATAAGACAATTTCATGAACAGAACATCAGCAAGTCAGGAACTAAGACCAACAATTTATAAATGGGATCTCATGAACTGAAAAGCTTCTGTAACGCAAAGGACTGTCAATTGGACATCTGTAGCCTACAGATTGGGGAAAGAACTTCACCAACTTTACATTCAACTGAAGCTTAATATCTAATATATTTAACAAACCTAAAAAGTTAGACAGCAACAAACCAAATAACCCAATTAAAATTGGGGTACAAAGCTAAATCGATAATCTCAACAGAAGAATCTCAAATAGTCAAGAAGCACTTAAAGATATGCTCAAAGTCTTTAGTCATCAGGGAGATGCAAATCAAAACGATCATGAGAGTCCACCTTACCCCTCCCAGAATGGCTAAGATCACTCAAGCACTATCACATGCTGGTGAGGATGTGTAACAAGGGAAGACACCTCCATTGCTGTGATTACAAACTTGTACCACCACATTGGAACTCAATCTGGCAGTTTCTCAGAAAATTGGCAATAGTTCTACCAGAACACCCAGATATACTGCTCCTGAGCACATGCCCAAAAAATGCTCCATCAAAGCACAAGGACACATGTTCCACTATGTTCACAACAACTTTATGTGTAATAGCCTGAAACTGGAAACAACCCAAATGCCCCTCCATTGAAGAAATAATACAGAAAATGTGGTTCATTTACATAATTGAGTACTACTCAGCTATTAAAAACAAGGACATAATGAATTTTGCAAGTAAATAGAACTAGAAGATATCCTGAGTCAGGTAACCCAACCTCAAAGGTGAATGCATGGTATGTACTCACTTATAAATGGATATTAGTCATAAATGGCAGTATAGCCATGTTATGTTCCACATACCAAAGAAGCTAAAGAAGAAGGAAGGTTCAAGTGAAGATTCTTGAAGCTCATTTGGATTGAGGAAAAATAGTAATGGGAAGGAGATCGAGGGAGGGACTTGGATAGAAGAGGGTATATGAAAAGAGGATTGTGAAGGGTTCAGAATCAGGTGCAGGGAGAGACAGGAGAGATGGCCAGAGGGCCAGAAGAATGATTGAAAATCTGCACCAGGTGGGCATAGAGGGGTGGGGGCATCTCTAGAATATGCCAGCAACCTTTAATGGAGGAGGATCCCAAGAGTCAATGGGGATGACTTTAGCTGACACTCATAGTAGTGGAAATATGGAGCCTGTCTGTTCTATACCCAGACAGACCTTCAGTGGAAGGATAAGAAACCAACCAACAAAACTTTAAACCCAAAATTTGCCCTGTGTATAAGAAATAAAATGACAAAGATGGACCAGAGACGGAGAGAATGGCCAACCAACAACCAGCCCAAGTTGAGACATGGACAAACACCAATCCCTAATACTATTAATGATACTCTGTTATGCTTACAATCAAGAATCTAGCATAACAGTTCTCTGGGAGACCAGAGCTAACTGAAACAAATGCACACATTTGAGACTCACAGCCACACATTGGACAGAACTCTCGGCAGGTCTTACAGAAGAGTTAGGAGAAGAAGAGAGGGAGCCAAATTGGATAGGAGCTCCAACAGGAAGACCTACAAAGTCAACAAGCAGGAACCTTGGGGGTCCTCGGAGACTAAACCACCAACAAAAACATATACAGGCTAGAAATAGGCCAGCTACACCTATGTAGTAGATGTACATCTTGGCCTTCCTGCAGGACCCCAACAATTGAAGCATGGGGTTTTCCTAAAGCTTTTGCCAATCTGTAGACTCCATTCCTCTAATTGGGCTGCCTGAAATAGTCTTAGTGCAATAGGAAGTGCCTAGCACTGCAAAGATTTGATGACTTGATGACTTGGTAATGGGACCACCAGTGACTCAGATGTTATTAGTTATTCAATAGCTATTTAAAACTAGGTTTCAGATTTACCCCACTGGAAGAAGCATATATCTATTACTGAGGTGTAGCCAAGAACCAAGTTTTCAGAGGTCACACAGTCCAGCATCCAACTTACTATTATTATTTTGCTAAATAAAATCAGTGTCATGCTGCCTTCAAATACTATATCTCTCAATACATAGAATAATACATCTCTCAGACCTCATTAGAAAAGCTAAAGTAATGGATGATAGCTAAAACAAACATACACCAAAGGTCAAGGAGCAGTGAATAAGTGTCAGTAGTATGTATGCTCAGTCACAAAAAGGACATCTATAGCACATCTCATTTCGAAGGCTCAGGGTCCATTACAGAAAAGGGGCAGAAAGATCACAAAAGCCAGAAGATGGTTGTTGTTCAATCATGTTGAGACTTTTGAGAACTCTTTTTTGATGTCATAACCCAAATATGAATTGGACCGTTAGGTTCCTTGATGGTTAGTTTTGTAATACTTTTAGCTTTGTGTATATTAAGTAATACTGCCATGTTGAATGTATAGGTACCATGTGTTCTGAGGACCAGTGACTCATTATTTTGAACCTTTCAACATCTTTATCTTACAAAGTCTTAGAGAATCTTCCATTGCTACATGACATAAAATTATATACTGTACAACAAGACTGGACTAACAACTTATCCTCAATAATCCTTCTGGAAAGTGAATTCCAGAAGAAGAAAATTTTATTCATTGTGAGCACACTGAAAAATGGGGGGAAATATATCCAGAGAACTACCAGATTGGTACAGTCCTGAAATGAAATTGAAGATTAAACACATAGCCAAAGATTTGCACACTGAAGCAGCCCTGTTCACAGTGTGATCCTGACTACCATTGGAGTAAGTAGGTGCACTTGTATATATCAACCTGAATGACACTGAGTGATATACCCTGCAGAACTCTCATGCAAAGTCCCATTTCCTAAAGATTCATTGTTTGCATAGCTGAAAGTTAGAGAAAACAAACGCCTCTTAAGAACACCTTCATTTTGCCATGCTGACCACATCACATTACATCCTGACATGGAACATACCTGGCAGCTTTGTTACCTCAAGCAGTGAGATTTTTGTTTAAGGCTGTATCACTGTGGGAGGATATTCTAGACTTTGCATACAATAATATATACCCACATCCTCAGCCTTCACTCTACTGATTCTCAGTGTAAAATCAGTTCCTGACCCACTGCCACTGAACCTGTCTGGGACTCCTGAGGCAAGGTTGGACATCCCATATATGAGGAGCTCAGGAGACTGTCCTGGCCTCTGCAAAAACCAACACAAGTAAGTATTGCCATTATTATGCAGTAGACTCTTGCTAGTCCTGCAGGAGATGGAAACTGACTCTCCAGTAGTGACAGGATTGGAGAGTGCAGTCTGGGTCATCACAATATCCCCAGTGGCTCCTGAAATAAAATAAATGAAATGTTATACACAAACATGATACTATGTTACTTTATTAAAATTCTACTTATTGAAGTCATGACATTCATTCATTTCTAAAAATGTTCAACACAAAATACTTAAGTAGAGAGAGCACAGAGACTCTCTAGAAATCACCTAAACCTTCTGCTTTGGAATTTGTTACAGCTGCCACAAAAGCACGGGATTCCACCTATTCACCCTCTAAATCCCACATGCCCATTCATGAAAAAAAGAATGGAAATCTCGAACATGGACGGAAGATACATCTGCATCATCAGATCCCCACAAACCCCCATCCCTCCACATTCTCCTTGTTCTTTGTTTTTCTCCTCACCAGGAATCCAGAACACAAGCAGCCCCAGAAGCTGAACTGGGCACCTCATTCTAAGAACTTGATATGAAATCTTGAGTAGTCAAGACAGAAAGAGAGGCTAGCTTTTGTCTTAGACATGCAGGAAAGAGCATCCCTAGGGAGCAATATGCAAATCCCCTGCTTGGTACAGCTGTGTGAAAAGTAGCCAGCAGGAGGAAGACCTACTCTTAGCAATGAAGTATCTTCTCTTTAGAAAAATTTACAGTCTGTGCTACCTGCATCAGGGAGCAGTTGGACTCCACTGTGAAAGGCTGGGTGAGCATAAATGGAGACACCCAATCTACAAGAACCAGGGCATACTCAGAGAGCACCACAGAACCAAGGCTATCATTTTCAACCCTTTTTATTAGCTAATACTTTTCAGCATAGCATGTTCCTGTATAATCCTACCTGATTTTTTGTTTTAGTTTTATCAGAGGTGGGAACTGAATAAGGAAAGAGAATAGTAGTCCTCATATCTTGAGGAATAACTCTGTGATGGCCCCTTACAACAAGAATGGCGATACAATGAAAACTGAAAAAGAGCAACAAACTTATAAAAACATGCATGTAGTTCCCAATGGTCAGTTATTATTTAGTTAAATGTTCTTAGTCAAAATTCTACCTCTTAGATACAGTACACAAACAGGTAGACACGGCAAGCCAGGAGCTAATTCAGAGTGGGAAGATTTAAGTAATATTTGTTCCATATTAGAGGTCAAGAAATCAGGACAAAGTTTTTGCAACTCAAGCCCTGAGGTTTCAGCTGAAGAATATGTCTTCCAATCTATATAGCAGTTCCTTTTAGAAATATGGATGCTTGATATTAGAATGGCTACTCCAGCTTGTTTCTTTGTTCCATTTATTTGGAATATCTTTTTACAGTCCTTTGCTCTGAAGTAATGCTCATCTTTTTTTTTTTTTTGCTAAGATGTGTTTCTTATATGCAACAGAATGATGGATTCTATTTACACATCCACTCTGTTAGCCTGTGTCTTTTTATTAGGAAATTGAGACCATTGATGTTGACCATTATGATCCGTGATTGTCAGTTCCTGTTATTTTTATTGGTGCTGGTACTCTGTGTGTGTGTGTGTGTGTGTGTGTGTGTGTGTGTGTGTGTGTTACCTTCTTTTGGTATGGAATTACCTATTTCTGTGCTGTCTTGGGTCTAGTTACCAGCCGTTTGATGGAGCCTCCGTTCTAATATCCTCCATAGATCTTTATAGATGGAAAGACATTTTATAAATTTCTGAGGCTTTCCATCTCCATGATTGCCTCAGTTTTTGTTTTCTTTGTTGCTTCTATTTCCTTTTTCAGATATTGAAGAGTTTTGCTCATTTCTTTCATCTGTTTGATTATCATTTCCTGTATGTCTTTAAGGGACTTATTTATTTTCTCTTTAATGGTATCTATTAGATTCATAAGATAAGACATAAGACCATTTTCTTGCAATTCAGGAGTGTTAGGATATTCGGAGCTTGCTGTGGTAGTATAGCTAGGTTCTGGTGGTACCATATTGCCCTGACTTTCATTGAGGGCACTCACGAAATGTTTTCATAATTTTTTTACACTATCCTTTAGCCATCTGGTTGTCCTTAGTTTTTGGGGCCCTGATAGTCCCTTATGGGAGCAGGCCTCCAGGGATACAGGTAGGTCCATGGTGGTTTCAAACTTCTCTTTGTCCTAGGCAGCAGAAGGCCTCCAGGGATGTAAGCAGAGTGATGGTCCAGAAAATGGAGTAGAGTGGGCAGCACATTGTTTAAAACTGCTGGATTTGCCCAGATGTACAGGTAGGAATTGGGGTTGAGGTCTCCCTTGGTGGTCATTGATTGTAGCTGGTATCTAGATTATAGTTAGAGGTGTGGACACAAGATGTAATATAAAGGGGACAGGGAAGACCTCGTGGCTGCTGGACTTGCAGGGAACCCAGTAGGTAGGATTTCAGAATTTGAGGAACTGACCTGGTTGTCCCTGGCAGCAGCAGGCCTCCAGGGATTCAGGCAGAGCTTTGGCCAGGGAAACAAAGTGCAGAATGGTCAGTATGGAACTTACCACTACTAAGTTTGCCCAGAGGGTCTGGCAGGCAAGAAACTGGGGTAAGGGTCACATCAGGTGATCCTCGATAGAAGAGAAAGTTGGAAATAGCCTTGAATTCATTGGCAGAGGAGAGAACTTCCTGAACAGAACACCAATACCTCAGGCCCTAACATCAACAATTGATAAATGGGCCCTCATGAAAATGAAAAGTTTCTATAAGGCAACAAAGGACACAATCAGTAAGAAAAAAAAATAGCACCCTACAGATTAGGAAAAGATTCCTTGAACACCACATCTGACAGAGAAATGACACCCAAAATCTATAAAGTACCCAAGAAAGTAGATATCAACAAACTAAATAGCCAAATTTTAAAAACAGTGTGTGGATCTAAACAGAGAATTTTTGACAGAAGATCCTCTCAGGGTTGGGAAGCATTTAAGAAATGCAGACTCATTTATCAGGGAAATGCAGATCAAAATAACTCTGAGATTTCAACTTATCCCTGTCAGAATGGCTAAGATCAAATACTAAAGCAACTGCTTATGCTGGTGAGGATGTGGAGTAAGGAAACACTCCTCCATTGTTTGTGAGAATGTAAACATCTATGTGGAAATCAATCTTGTAGTTTCTCAAAAAATTGGAAATAATTCTATACCTCAAGACCGAGCTCTGCCTCTCCGAAAATATACCCAAAAAAGATGTTCCAACATCTTTTTTGACCCTCACTCAATTATGGATATAGCATCTTTATTCATAGTAGCCAGAAACTAGAAACAACCAAGTACCCCTCAACTGAAGAATGGAAACAAAATGCGGTTCATTTATACAATGGAAAATTAGTCAGCCATTAAAAACCAAGAACATCAGTAATTTTCATGCAAAATAGTGGAACTAAAAATATCATCTCAAGCGAGGTAACCCAGACCTAAAAGGACGTGCAAGGTTTGTACTAACTTATAAGTGGATATTAGTCATAATGTACAATATAACCATGCTACAATCCAAAGACCCAAAGAAGTCAAATAACAAGGTCCCTAGGGAATAATATTGAATCTTTCTCAGAAGGAGGAATAAAATAGATATTGGATGTGGATGGTTGGAAGGAACTGGGTTTGATGGGGACAGGAAGCAGGGTTGGGTACCAAGAGTAGGAAGAGCAGTAATGGAAGTCTGTGGTGGGCAGAACAGGACAGGATATCTTTAGGATGTCCAGGGATCTGAAACAGGTGGTAGTCTAACTGAGTCTCCTAGTAGTGGGGGATATAGAGCCTGTATGTAGCCAGCCAGGGATCCCAGTGGAGAGACAAGTACACCAACCCACCCACAAAACCAAAATGTGTCCCACCTATAAGATGTACAGGAACAAAAAATGGAACATGGACTGAGGGAATAGCCAACCAATGACTTGCCCAAATTGAGATCCAACCCATGGGCAAGAACTAACCTAGACACTATTAATGATCCTATGCTATGTTTATAGACAGGATCTCAGCATTACTGTCTTCTGAGACACTCCACCAAGCAGCTGATGGAAAGAGAGAAATCCACAGCCAAACATTAGGTAAAGGTCAAGGAGTCTTGTAGAAGTGTTGGGGTAAGGATTGAGAAACCTAAAGAAGATTAAAACTCCACAGGAAGATCGAAAGTATTAGCTAACCTGGACCACTAGGGGCTCCCAGAGACTGAAGCACCAATCAAAATGGGAGCATGGACTAGACCTAGGCCTCTTCATACATGTAGCAGATGTGAAGCTTCATCTTCACATTTCCCCTAACTGGAGCAGGGAACATCTCTGAATATTTTGCTTGCTTATGGATCCAGTTCTCCTAACTAGGTTGCCTGGTCTGGCCTCAGAAAGAGAGTGTATACATAGTGATGTAGTGACTTGATATGGCAAGGTCGATTGGTACATGGGGGAATTCTCCCTGTTCAGATTTCTTTGGAGATGGCTTTAATGTCAGGTTACATTTCCCTATGGTAATGGAAAAAAAAAAGAGGCCAGAAGCACTGCATGGTTTATCAAAGATTCAGAGCAGCTATGAATGTGGTCCTATTCACAGTGCACTAGTATGAATTTCATTGGGATTCTGAGTGGGGTATTTGCTTATATGGTCCTAGTCTAGGTATGTTACTTTATGCCTATAATACCTGCACTGAGGCTGAAGCAGGAGGATTAGATGTTCAGGAAAGAGGTGATTAGGGAACAGGGGGAGGGAAGAGGGCTTATGGGACTTTGAGGAAGGGGGATCCAGGAAAGGGGAAATCATTTGAAATGTAAATTGAGAATATATAGAGATTTGCACCAGGGAGCCAGAAAACTCCACAGCCTTCTGTATATAGCCTGCTAGGAGAGAGTGATCTTCAAGCAGCCCTTTCACTACTGAGAGCATAGGTAATATCTCCACCTTCTCTCTGGAGGGGACCAGCTAGAAGCACACAGGGCCTAAAATCAGTGGAGATGCTGGGAGAGAAGTCTTCCAGCTGCCATTTGCACCAGGGAACCAGGAAACTCCACAGCTTTCTGTGCATAGCCTGCTAGGAGAAAGAGATATCTCCCAGCAGTGCTTTCACTTTTGAGCTCAGAGGAGTAAGGACACAGGCTTAAAGGCCCACAGAAGGAATAAACTCCAGCCAGAGACAACAATACCAATTAGCACCAGAGATAACCAGGTGGCAAAACACAAGCACAAGAACCCTACCAATAGAAACCAAGGTCACCTGGCAATATCAGATCCCAGTTCTTTCACCACAGCAAGTCTCAGATATCCCAACACACCAGAAAAGCAAGAATTGGATTAAAAATTATATGTCATGATGCTGATAGAGGGCTTCAAGAAAGACCTAAATAGCTCCCTTAAAAGAAATCCAGGAGAACATTAGTCAACAGGTAAAAGCCCTTAAAGAGGAAACACAAAAATCCTTTAAAGAAATACAGGAGATCATGGATCAACAGGCACAATCCCTTAAAGAAGAAACACAAAAATCCCTTAAAGAATTATAGGAAAGAACAAACAGTCAAGTGAAGGAACTGAACAAAACCATGCAGGATCTAAAAGTAGAAGTAGAAATAATAAAGATATCACAAAGTGAGACATTTCTGAAGATAGCAAACCTTGGAAAGAATTCAGGAGTCATAGATGCAAGCATCAACAACAGAATACAAGAGATAGAAGAAAGAACCTCAGGTGCTGAAGATACATAGAAAACATTGACTCAACAGTCAAAGAAAATGCAAAATGCATAAATCTGGTAACCCAAAATGTTCAGGAACTCCAGGACACAATGAGAAGACCAAACCTAAGGATTACAGGTGTAGATGAGAGTAAGGATTTACATCTTAAAGACCCAGTAAATATCTTCAACAAAATTGTAGAAGAAAACTTTCCTAACCTAGAGAAAGAGATGCCCATGAACATATAAGAAGCCTTCAGAACTCCAAACAGACTGGATCAGAACAGAAAGTCCTCCAAGCACATAATAATCAAAACACCAAATTCACTAAACAAAGAAAGAATATTAAAAGCTATAAGGTAAAAAGGGCAAGTAACATAAAGGTATATATATCAGAATTACACGAGACTTCTCACCAGAGACCATGAAAGCTAGAAGATCCTGGGCATACCTCATACATACCCTAAAAGAACACAAATGCCAGCCCAGGCTACTATACCCAACAAAACTCTCAATCATCATGGATAGAGAAACCAAGATAGTCCATGATAAAAACCAAATTTACATAATATCTGTCCACAAATCCAGCCATACAAAGGATAATTGATGAAAAATACCAACACAAGAAGGGAAACTACACCCTAGAAAAAAACAAGAAAGTAATCTTCTTCCAACAAACCCAAAAGAAGATACCCACACAAACATAAAAAGAACATAAAAAATAACAGGAATCAACAATCACTATTTCTTAATATCTCTTAACAACAATGGACTCAACTCCCCAATAAAAAGACATAAACTAACCAAACATTTCTCATGTAAATCTTTAATTTTATCAGAAAATGTTTGTAGTTCCCCTTTTAATTAATTTGGTAATGTTTCTTATGTCTACCTTTTCATCTGTATTAGTTTTCATGATAATCTTCAATTTTAATATGTCTTTCTATGTACTTCCTCTAGGTATTAGTAATGTTTTCAATATAAATCTTTGATTTTTATCACAAATGTTTCTAATTCCACCTTCAATTAATTTAGAAAGAATTTTTATATCTACCATTTTATATGTAAAATTCTCCATGAAATAGTCAATTTTAACGTGTTTGTCTATATATTTCTTGAATTTACCAGAAATATTTTCCATGTAAATCTTTAATTTTATCTGACAATGTTTATAATTCCACCATCAATCAAATTGTATTTATCTTTATGCCTCTCATTTTACCTATATAATTTCCATGATAATATTTAATTTTAACATATTTTTCTATATATTTCTTCAATTTTATCAGAAATATTTTCCATGTAAATCTTCAAGTTTATCAAAAAATGTTTATAATTCCACTTTCAATCAACTTAGAAATACTTTTATGCCTACCATTATTATATCTATATAAAATTTTCCATAATAATCTTCAATTCTCAGTATCCAGGACCTCAAGCAGTACTACAGAGCAATAGTGTTAAAAACTGCATGGTACTGGTACAGTGACAGGCAAGTTGATCAATGGAATCAGATTGAAGACCCAAAAATGAACCCATACACCTATGGTCAATTGATCTTTGACAAAGGAGCTGAAACCATACAGTGAAAAAAAATAGCCTTTTCAACAAATGGTGCAGGTTCAACTGGAGGTCAGTGTACTGTCTGGTTTTGAGTGTCAACTTGACACAGGCTGGAGTTATCACAGAGAAAGGAGTTTCAGTTGAAGAAGTGCCTCCATGAGATCCAACTGTGAGGCATTTTCTCAATTAGTGGTCAAGGGGGAGGGCCCCTTGTGGGTGGTACCATCTCTGAGCTGTATTCTTGGGCTCTATAAGAGAGCAGGCTGAGCAAGCCAAGGGAAGCAAGCCAGCAAGAAACCTCCCTCCATGGCCTCTTCATCAGCTCCTACTTCCTGACCTGCTTGAGTTCCAGTCCTGACTTCCTTTAGTGATGAACTGCAATGTGGAAGTGTAAGCTCAATAAGCCCTTTCCTCCCCTACTTGCTTCTTGGTTATGATGTTTGTGCAGGAATACAAACCCTGACTAAGACAGTCAGCATGCAGAAGAATGCAAATTGATCCATTCTTATCTCCTTGTACTAAGCTCAACTCCAAGAGGATCAAGGACCTCCACATAAAACTATACACACTAAAACTAATAAGAAATGAAACTGTGGAATAATCTTGAGGACATGGAAACAAGGGAAAAGTTCCTGAACAGAACACCAATAGCTTATGCTCTAAGATCAAGAGTTGACAAATGGGACCTCATAAAATTACAAAGTTTCTCTAAGGCAAAGGACACTGACAAAAGGACAAAATGGCAACCAACAAACTGGGAAAATATCTTCACCAAGCCAACATCCAACAGAGGACTAATATCCAATATGTACAAATAACTCAAGAAGTTAGACTCCAGAAAGCCAAATAACCTTATTTAAAAATGGGGTACAAAGCTAAACAAAAAATTTTCACCTGAAGAACTTCGGATGACTGAGAAGCACCTTAAGAAATGTTCAGCATTATTAGTTTATTAGGGAAATGCAAATCCAAACAACCCTGAGATTTCACCTCACACCAGTCAGAATGGCTAAGATTAAAAACTCAGGAGACTGCAGGTGTTGGTGAGGATGTGGAGAAAGAGGAACACTCCTCCACTGCTGGTGGGAATGCAAGTTGGTACAACCACTCTGGATATCAGTCTGGCGGTTCCTCAGAAAACTGGACATGACACTTCCGGAGGACCCTGTTATACTACTCCTGGGCATATACCCAGAGGATTCCCTGGCATGCAATAAGGACACGTGCTCCACTATGTTCATAGCAGCCTTATTTATAATAGCCAGAAGCTGGAACGAACCCAGATGTCCCTCAATGGAGGAATGGATACAGAAAATGTGGTATATTTACACAATGGAATACTATTCAGCAATTCAAAACAATGAATTCATGAAATTCTTAGACAAATGGATGGAGCTGGAAAATATCATCCTAAATAAGGTAACCTAATCACAAAAGAACCCTCATGGAATGCAATCACTGATAAGTGGATATTAGCCCAGAAATCTGGAATACCCAAAGCACAACATATCAAATGATTCCCAAGAAAAAGGAAGGAGAGGGCCCTGGTCCTGGAAAGGCTTGATGCAGTATTATAGGGGATTACCAGGACAGAGAATTTGAGGGGGTTAATTGGAGAAAGGGGTGAGGGAAGAGGGTCTGTGGGACTTATGGGGAGGTGATAACCAGGAAAGGGACAATCATATGGAATGTAAACAAAGAATATAGAAATTTTAAAAATAAATAAATAAATAAATAAATAAATAAATAAATAAATAAATAAATAAATAAAATCTTCAAATCTAACATGTTTTTCTACTTTTTTCTACAATTTTTCAGAAATATTTTCCATCTAAATCTTCAATTCTATCATAAACTGTTTCTATCCCATATTTCAATTTAACAATGTTTTACATTTCTAAAATGTTACTCTTTAATTTTCTATGAAAATTGTCAATTTTGATTTGTTTATTTGAATTATTTTCCATGTAAATCTTTAATTTTATCATAAAGTGTTTTTACTTCCCTTTTCAATAAATGAAAAAAGAAGAAAAGAAAAGAAAAAAGAAAAAAAGAAAAACCCACAGAAGCAGCTTCCCCACATTACATAGCAATTTGAAATGTGGGAAAATATAAAACAAAGCCACTGTGAAAATAAATGTTCCTCATGACTTGGAAAAATAAAGAATATATCAAATAAAAAATAAATTAAATTAAAAATATAACTATGTACCTAGAATAACTTTGAAGTTAGAGTCCTCCTGATACACTGTGCACCACCATGATAAATTTTTGCAGTGTTGGAGATGAACTTCAGAGACTCAAGCATTCCAGGAAAGCACACTAAAAAACTCATCTCCAGTCCATTTCCCTCTTTTGTTTTAAAAGAGATTTACTCTATAACCCATGCTGGACTTCCAACTCTTCCTACCTCAACTTCTTGAGTAGTACAGATGGTATCATGCCCAGAATTGAATAATCTAATCTTACTACATGGTATCACAATGAAGCATAGACATAGTATTTGAGGATTATGATATAACAAGAAAAATTACATGTTATAGTGCAGACAGGTTTGCTGTCAGAATAATGCTTTAATGATGTCACAGTGCAGTTTGGTGGTATAATGTTGCTCTGTTATGTCACAATTCAACATTGTGATGGCATAATTAAGCATTACAGTGCGATCATTGCATGTCAATATATATGTATTCTGGCAATGTGTTGACTCAATGGAGCGTTATGTCACCAAATTCCAGCCCTATAATAGCACAACAAATCAGTCTATAAGTCCAGTTATAATATAATGATTCAGACTTGTGATATCAAAATGAATCTTTGTGATATTATTATTTAGTATTGTGAGGACACAACAGAATATTTTGATAACACAGTGAATCAATATGGAAATGCACAGTGGTAAACAGTGGAGCCATGAACTGTTATAGTGAGCATTCAGGAGTCTATTGAACATTGTGATGCCACAAGAACCCTGTAAGGTCACAATATCATATAATAGAAAAACGAGCCTTTAAACATCTCATCTCAGTGTATCTTTGTGATATCACAGAGAGACATGTGATACCTGACCAGTCCTGCTCCTCTTGCACCCCTTGTGGAAACAAAGAGTTCTGTGGATCTCCGACTAGTGGAATGGCTGATGGGGAAGCTGTGGTTTCGGAGGTGATGCCTGATCTCTAGTCAGCAGGAGCTGTGTACGCTCCTCAGCAAGGTAATACAGGCACATGGCTCTTCAGCCTGTGCCCCATCTCTGTGGGCCTGCCCTGTGGTCCATCTCTGTCACAATAATGTGATATTATTATTTAGTATTGTGAGGACACAACAGAATATTTTGATAACACAGTGAATCAATGTGGAAATGCACAGTGGCAAACAGTGGAGCCCTGAACTGTTATAGTGAGAATTCAGGTGTCTATTGAACATTGTGATGACACAAGAACGCTGCAAGGTCACAATATCATATAATAGAACAACGAGCCTTTAAACATCTCATCTCAGTGTATCTTTGTGATATCACAGAGAGACATGTGATATGACATTTAAGTATTGCAATGACACAATGATGTAATGTGATTGCCTGGTGCAATTATGTGATGGCAACTAGATAACATGATGCCATACTGCATTGTGATGGCTCTGTTTAATTTTACATTGATGGGTGTTTTGCTGCATGCATGTCTGTATACCATATGTGTGCCTGGTGCAAGTAAAATAGAGTATTCCATGGGCCACCCTGTCACACACTACAGCTTCCACAATGGATTTTTTTTCCCCAAAGGTTGGTAGGTTGCAATGGCAGAGGGCAGGTACTCAGGGCTGGGGAGAGGAATAGGATTGGGTTGCATAATGTGAAATTCACAAAGAATAAAAAAAGGTTTTTATTTTTTTGAAAAAAGCCTTATGTACTGCTATATCTGACCCCATTCCAATTCAGTCATTTTTCTCCAGAACCCACAGAATCCAAAAACAGTTATCACCTGAAGAAGATTCCATGCACAAGACTGGGACACACGACAGACCTGAAATATAACACTTGAATTCAAAACTTCTGTTGCATTTCTGGTATCTTGGAGGGTGAGAATCTAAATATTAATACATAGGAGGAGAGCAGTGTTTTCTTCTCCTTTTTCTTATTTATTGATTCTTTCAGAATTTCATAAGATTTTTGATCGTATTTATTCATAATTTATACACAACCAAATTCTTTCAAAATAATCACTTCCCTATTCACCTTATAATCCATTTCTTTACTAATTTTTTTCCATTTAAGACATGCTGTATTTATAAGACCTCCTAATATGTGCAGACAATGAGTCAGAGATTTAATTGAAAGAAAGTGGTCATAGTAGGGTAATATGATGAGTACCACAGTCCCAGTTCTGAACTAGCTTCATTTCCAGTTTGTGAAGAAACAAGAGACTGAGGTTTTAAAGACTGATCTCAAGAGGGATTCAGCATATGGTATATGGCAAACCAAACAGTATGTTTTTAGTGTAGTATAAATCTGACTTTATCTTTTCTAGCATTCCATAAGTTTGAGTCACCTACTGGATAAATGTGTCCCTAAGTAAAGAACCTATATGATGCCAGACCCATATGCAATCAAACCCCAGCCCCAACACGTAACTTTTGGCAAACAATTTTTAATAAAACCACAAACTATATCACAGATGTACTCATTTTTAATAAGATGGTTCACCCTGGAAAGTAAGTTCTTAAACACTTATGTATTTATTCATTTCAATGTATCATGTGTTTTTGCCTGAATGAGTATAAGTGCTGTACATGTAAACAGTTTCCAGAGGAGTCAAGAAGAGGGTGCCCGTGAGCCTCTTGATGTGGGTGCTAAGAATGAAATACAGGTCCTCTGAAAGAGCAATAAAATGCTCTTGACTGCTGATTCATCCTTCAAGCCCAGTTTTTAAAGAGAATCATACTGAGGCCTATGTGCTATGCAGTCATGTAACATATCATTAGACTGTAGCACCTAGTACTGTATGAGCAAATGTTTCTGAAAAAGAATCATGACTTCTCCTGAGCTTTCTGTTTAGCTGATCACCTTATAAGAACTTCAGTGGTTATGGAGAAGTAGGAATGTCACAGGTCCAGGAAATAATTTTTATTTATCTTGGGCAAACTTTAGAACCTTAAACAGCCACTCTTCCTTCCTACCTCTCTGTGTGACCCAATGTACTTGTGACTAATAAATAACTTAACAAACTGTAAGCTACCATCAATCACAAGACTAAGTAAGACTACTACCAGCGTTTGAGGTCTACAAAGATTTCCCCATTTTAATTTAATACTTCTATTAATGTTTCCACCAACGCATTGAAAAGTGGTTCAGTTCATGGCATTCTTTGTTCTGTTACTACAAATAGTTCATGTGACTGTTAACAGGTAGTAGCATGGAATGAAAGGTAACCTAAATCTGTGTTCCAAGACCACATAACACCATTAAAACAAACAAAAAAAAACACACATTATTTTCATTTAAAAAAGTTTTAGGTCACATAAAACAAGGCAACATTTACTCCCTCTTCTTCTGGTCTGTGGGCGGCTCCTCCACTGTGGCGCTGTTGCTCTCTGAGCTGGTGTTACTGTCTCTGGCCCCTTCCACCTCCATGCTGTCGCCCCCCTCCCACCTGCGGTGACTGTATGCTTCATTGAAAAGCCATCATCATAATCATCTGCGTCCTCGGCAGGCTGAATGCTCATGTAAGGTTCTCCTTTCTCCATGAGAGACTGAGACTGTCTCTGCTGACTTTCTTCCTCTAATGCAGCTTCCGCATGCCATTTTGCATTAATATATGCAAGGTACGCAGGGGAATTATGGTGGGCCTTCATAGATTCATTGTAGTCTATCTTTTCAGCTTCCTATTCGTTTAAATATTCTTGCTTCTCTTCATCAGTGAGATCTTGCCACATGCCACCAATAATCTTGCCAATCTCCCACAACATTAGGTCAGGGTTGGAAGCCTTTACTTGGTCCCAGACGTTTCTGCTGTACCTCATGTAGGGCATCAGCAGCCTATCTGATGGCTTTGGAGGCTTTGGAAACGTAATGCCAGAGGACACCGTGACACAGCTGTTGGTGCCTGGGTTCCCTCCCAGCCTGTAGTTGTTGTAGGCGAGATGACTGTATAGATTATATCCCACAAACCCTGGTGTGTTGGGCATTTGTGTTGCAGGAGCTGGAGTGGGAGGTGGGGCATAAGATGGTCTTTTTGACATTTTGAAAGATTAAGTTCTCAGTTCCTTAAGAATGAGTCTGAGACACTGCGGGCCGAAAAGGCACCCTCAGCTCAGGCTTCGCTTCGCTTTGTCCCGCGCTCGCCCTGCCTCTCCCTGCAATTCTTTCAGTCAGGAACAATTACGGGTCAGAATTGTGACTATGGGATAGCTCCCCTGTCCCTCATTTGATGTTCTGTCTTCCTGCTGGAGGTGGGTTCAATAAGTTTCCTCTCCCTACTGTCAGGCATTTCATCTAAAGTCCCTCCCTTTGAGTCCTAAGATGAACCATCTCACCTGCCATGTATCTGGTGCATTCTGGAAGGTCGCCCAACCTCCTATTTCCCGAGGTTGCTAGTGTCCATTCTTTCTGCTGACCCTCAGTGCTTCAGTCCTTTTCCCTCACCTAATACAGGTCAGATTCCCCTCTCCCCTCTATTTCTCTCAGATCCCTCCCTCCCTCCCCATTTGCGATTGCTTTGCTCTCCCTTCCGAATGGGACTGAGGTGTCTTCACTTGGGAATTGACTTCAACGGGTTGACTTTTTTGAGTTCTTTGGACTGTATCTTGAATACTCTGTACTCATTTTTTTCCTAACATCCACTTATTACTGAGTATACACCATTCATGTCCATTTGGGTCTGAGCTACCTCACTCAGGATGATATTTATTAGTTCCGTTTTTCTGCAAAACTCAGGATGTTCTTGTTGTTAATACCTGAGTACTATCCCATTGTATAAATGAACCACATTTTCTGTATCCATTCTTCTGTTGTGGGACATCTGGGTTGTTTCCAGATTCTGGCTATCACAAATAGGGTGCTATGAACATAGTGGAACATATGCCAGTGTGGCATGATGGGGCATCTTTTAAGTATATTACCGAGAATGGTATAGCTGGGTCTTCAGGTAGATATATTTGTAATTTCCTGAGAAACCTCCAGATTGAGTTCCAGAGTGCTTGTACCAGTTTGCAATCCCACTAGATATGGAGTAGTGTTCCTCTTTCTCCACATCCTTTCCAACATATGTTGTTACCTGAGATTTTGATCTTAGCCATTTTGATTGTTGTAATGTGGAATCTCAGGGTCAATTTGATTTGCATTTGTCTCTGATCACTAAGGACTTTGAATATATCTTTAGGTGCTTCCCAGCCATTCCAGATTTCTCAGGTGTGAAATCTCATTTTAGGTCTATAGCCCATTTTTTGATTTTTTTTTTTTTGTAATTTGTTCCTTGATGATTTGTTTGGATTTTTTGGTGATTACTTCCTTGAGTTCTTTACACATTTTGGATATTAGCCATCTATGGGATATGGGGTTAGGGAAGATTTTTTTCCCAGTCAGTTGGTTGCTGATTTGACTATGTCCTTTGACTTACAGAAGCTTTCCAGTTTCATAAGCTCACATTGATCAATTCTCGATCATAGAGTATGAGCTATTTGAGCTATGAGTATGAGCTAAATTTCCCCCTGTGCCAATGAGTTCAAGTCTCTTTCCCACTTTCTCTTCTATTAGATTCAGTGTATCTGGTTTTATGTTGAAGTCCTTGATCCACTTGGACTTGAGCTTTGTGCAAGGTGAAAAATATGGTTCCCTTTTCATTTTTATACAAACAGAAAAGCCAGTTAGACCAGCAACATTACTGAAAGTGCTTTCTTTTTTCAATTTTTTTTTCTTGCTTCTTTGTCAAAGATCAAGTGTTCATTTGTGTGGTTTTCTTTCTGGGACTTGAACTCTATTCTATTGACCCACATGTCTGTCTCTGTACCACTACCATACAGTTTTTGCAGTATTTCTCTGTAGTAAACCTTGAGGTCAGAGATGGTGATACCCCCTGAAGTTCTTTTATGGTTAAGAATTGTTTTCGCTATTCTGGGTTTCTTGCTGTTCCAGATGAATTTGAGAATTTCTCTTTCCATGTCTTTGAAGAATTGTCTTGGGATTTTGATGAGGATTGCATTGAATCTATAGATTGCCTTTGGTAGTATGACCATTTTTACTATGTTAAATCTGCCAATCCATAACCGTGGGAGATATCTCCATTTTATGATATCTTCTTTGATTTCTTTTTTGAAGCTATGGTCATACAGGTCTTTCACTTATTTGGTTAGAGTTACCCCCAAGATATTTTATATTATTTGTGGCAATTGTGAAGGGAGTTATTTCCCTAATTTCTTTCTCAGCCTGTTTATCATTTGTATAAAGGAAGTCTACTGATTTATTTGAGTTAATTTTATATCAGGCTGCTTTGATGAAGTTGTTTTATCAGCTGGACAAGTTCTTTGGTACTATATTTGGGTTTGCTTCTGTATGCTATCATATCATGTGCAAATAGTGATGCCTTTATTTCTTCTTTGCCAATTTTTATCCCTTTGATCTCATTTTGTTTTCTTATTGTTCTAGCTAGCACTTCGAGTACTATACTGAATAGATATGATGAGAGTGGGCATCCTGGCCTTGTCCCCAATTTAGTGGGATTGCTTCAAGTATGTCTCCATTTCATTTGATATTTGCTGTTGGTTTGCAGTAAATTGCTTTTATCATGTTTAGGTATGAGCCTTGAATTCCTGATTTCTCCAATACTTTTAACATGAAGGGGTGTTGTATTTTGTCAAATGCTTTTTCTACATCTAAGGAGACAATGATGTGATTTTTTTCTTTGAGTTTGTTAAAATAGTGGATTATGCAAATGGATTTTCATATATTAAACCAACCTTGAATCCCTGGGATGAACCCTATTTGATTGTGGTGAATGATGGTTTTGATGTGTTCTTAGAATTGCTTTGCAAGAATTTTATTGTGTAGTTTTTCATAAATATTCATAAGTATGATTGATATGAAGTTCTCTTTTTTGGTTGGATCCTTGTGTGGTTGAGGTATCAGAGTAATTGTGGCTTCATAGACTGAGTTAGATAGTGATCATTTACTTTCTATTTTATGGAAGAGTTTGAGAAAAATTGGTATCAGGTCTTCTTTGAAGGTCTGGTAGAATTCTGCAGTAAATTCATCTGGCCCTGGGCTTTTTTTGGTTTGGATGTTTTTAATGACTTCTATTCCTTTGTATGATATGGGCCTGTTAAGATAGTTTACCTGTTCTTGATTTAACTGTGGTTTGTGATATCTATCTAGAAAACCATCCATTTCATCTAGATTTTTCCAGTTTTGTTGAGTATAGGTTTTAATAGTAGCATCTGAGGATTTTTTTAATTTCCTGTTTCTGTTGTTATGTCTCCCTTTTCATTTCTGATTTTGTTAATTTGGAACTGTTTTTCTCCCCTTTAGTTAGTTTGGCTAGAGGTTTACCTATCTTGTTGATTCTCTCAAAGAACCGCTTCTGTTTTTGTTGATTCTTCGTATTGCTTTCATTTTTTTCTACTTGGTTGATTTCAGCTCTGAATTTGACTATTTCCTGACTTGTACTCCTCTTGGATGAGTTTGCTTCTTTTCGTTCTGGATCTCTCAGATGTGCTGTTAAGTTGTTAGTTTAAAATCTCTCCACTTTCTTTACCTGGGCACTAAGTGCTATGAACTTTCCTCTTAGCACTGCTTTCATTGTGTTCGACAATATTGAATATATGTCAAATTTTTCATAAAATTCCAGGAAGTATTTAATTTTTTCTTTACTTCTTCCCTGACCAAGTTATCATTGAGTAAACAGTTGTCCAGTTTCCACATGTATGTGCTTTCTGTAGTTTTTGCTGTTATTGAAAACTAGCCTTAGGCCGTGACTATCTATCTAACTGGATGCATGGGATTATTTCAGTCTTCTTGTATCAATTGAGGGTTGCTCTGTGACTAATTACATGGTCAGTTTTTTTAGAAGATACCATGAGGTGCTGAGAAGATGATGTATTCTTTTGTTTTAGGAAGAAATGTTCTGTAGATGTCTGTTAAATCCATTTGATTCATAACCTCTTAGTTTCAATGTGTCTCTGTTTAGTTTCTCTTTCAATGACCTGTCCACTGATATGAGTATGGTGTTGAAATCTCCCACTATTATTGTGTGGGGTTCAATGTGTGTTTTGAGCTTTAGTAAAGTTTCTTTTATAAATGTGGGATCTCTTACAATTGAGGCATAGATATTCAGAATCGAGACTTTCTCTTCGTGGATTTTCCTCTTGATAACTTTTGATTGAAAGTCTATTTTATCAGATATTAGAATGGCAACTCCTGCTTGTTTCCTGGAACCATTTGCTTGGAAGACCTTTCGCCATCCTTTTACCCTGATATAATGTCTATCTTTGTTATTAACACGTGGTTCTTATATGCAACAAAACTCTGGGTCTCATTTGCATATCCAACCTATTATGTTGTTTTATGGGTGAGTTGAGTCCATTCATATTCAGAGATTTTAAAGAGAGATGACTGTTGGTTCTTGATATGTTTGTTTTGTAGGTGTCTTCATGTGCTTCTGGTTCTCTCCATTTGACTTTGTTGTGAGATGCTTAACATCTTGTCCTTTCTTTGTTACAGGTACCTTTCTTGTGTTGGAGAATTCCTTCTAGGATCCTCTGTAGGACTGGTAGATAGATTCTGTCTAAATTTGTTTTTGTCCTGGAATATTTTGGTTTCTCCATCTATGTTGATTGAGATTTTTTGTGGGTATAGAAGCCTGGGCTGGCATTTGTGTTCTCTTAGAGTCTACATGATCTCTGACTAGGCTTTTCTGGCCTTCATAGTCTCTATTGAGAACTCTGGTGTAATTCTGATCTACTTTTGTATGTTACTTGTCCTTTTTCCCTTGCAGGTTTTAATAGTCTTTCTTCTGTGTGTTTTGATTATTATGTAATGAGAGTATTTTCTTTTCTGATCCCATTTATTTGGTGTTCTGTATGCTCTTTGTACCTTTATGACCATCTCTTTCTTTAGGTTGAAGAAGTTTTCTATGGTTTTGTTGAAGACATTTTCAAGTCCTTTGAGCTGGGAATTTTCATTCTCCTCTATTCCAATTATTATTGGATTTGATCTTTTCATTGTGTCATAAATTTTATGGATGCTTTGGGTTGCGAATTTTTTATGTTTTGATTTTCTTTGACAGTTTCGCCAATCTCTTCTACATTATCTTCTACACCTGAGATTCTCTCTTCTATCTCTTGTATTCTGTTAGTGATACTTACATCTGTAATTCTTTTTTTATTGAATATCTTCTTAATTTACATTGCCAATGGTAAAACTTTCCAAATTTCCCTCCTCCCAAAAGCCCCCCTCCCCAAAGATTCCCTACCTCTTCTCCCATCCCCTGCCTCCTTGTATATGACCCTCTCTACCTGACACACTCCCACCTCCCCCCCATCCCCACCCCCATTCTTTTCCCTTTGTTGGGGCTCTATTGAGCCTTTACCTGACCAAAGACCACTCCTCCTACTGATGCCCAACAAGGCATTTCTCTGCCACATTTTTGGCTGGAACCATGTGTACCCCTTGGTTGATGGTTCAGTCCCTGGGAGTCTTGGTGTGTCTGGGTGTCCAAAGATATTGTTCTTCCCATGGAGCTGTAAACCCTTTCAGCTCCTCCAGACCACCCTCCAGCTCCTTAGTTGGGGTCCCAAAGCCCAGTCTAATAGTTGGTTGCTAGTTTCTGACTCTGTATTTGTAGGGCTCTAGCAGGGCCCCTAGGAGACAGCCATGGCATACTCCTTATGGTATATGCTTTTTGTCATAGTGTCAGGGTTTGGTGACTGTTTATAGGATGAATCTCAAGGTAGGGCAGTCTCTGGGTGGCCTTTACTTCAGACTCTGCTCCACACATTGCCTCCCTTATTGCCCCTATGAGTATTATGTTCCTTTTCTTAGAGGAACCATAGCACCCTCACTTAAGTCTTCCTTCTTCTTGAGCTTACTGTGCTGGGTGAATTGTAAATTGTTTATTTTGAGCTTTTGGACTAGCAGCTGCTTATTAGTGAGTGAATACCATGTGCATTCTTTTGTGACTGGGTTACCTCACTCAGGATGACACTTTCTAGTTCCATCCATTTGCCTAAGAATTTCATGAATTCATTGTTTTTAATAGCTAAATAGTACTCCACTGTGTATATATACGACAGTTTCTGTATCCATTCCTCTGTTGGAGGACATCTGGGTTGTTTCCAGCTTCTGGCTATTACAAATAAGGCAGATATGAACATAGTGGAGCATGTTCCTTATTACACGTAGGAGTACATTCTGGGTATATGCCCAGGAGTGGTATAGCTCAGTCCACAGGTAGTATTATGTCTAATTTTCTGTGGAATCTCCAAACTGATTTCCAGAGTGGTTTTAGCAGCTTGCAATCCCTCCAACAATGGAGAAGTGTTCCTCTTTCCCCACATCCTCTCCAGCATCTGCTGTCCCCTGAATTTTTCATCTTAGCCATTCTGACTGGTGTAAGGTGGAATCTCAGTGTTGTTTTGATTTGTATTTCCCTGATAACTGAGGATGCTGAACATTTCTTTAGGTGCTTTAGAGCCATTTAAGTTTCCTCAGCTGAGAATTCCCTGTTTAGCTCTGCACCCCATTTTCAATAGGGTTATTTGATTCTCTGGAGACTAACTTCCTGATAGAGATATTACCTCTCTATCAGATGTAGGGTTAGGAAAGATCTTTTCCCAATTTGTTGGTTGCTGGTTTGTCCTATTGTCTATGTCCTTAGCATTACAGTTTTATGAGGTCTCATTTGTTGATTCTTGTTCTTAGAACAGAAGTCATTGGTGTTCTCTGTACAGAACTTTTACCCTGTGACCATGTGTTCAAGGTTTGTCCGAACTTTCTCCTCTATAAGCTTCAGTGTGTCTTATTTTTTTATTCGATATAATTTATTTACATTTCAAATGATTTCCCCTTTTCTAGCCCCCCACTCCCCGAAAGTCCCGTAAGCACCCTTCTCTTCCCCTGTCATCCCTCCCACGCCTTCCCAGGTCCCCGTTCTGGTATTGCCAAATACTGCTTCACTGAGTCTTTCCAGAACCAGGGGCCACTCCTCCTTTCTTCATGTACCTCATTTGATGTGTGGATTATGTTTTGGGTATTCCAGATTTCTAGGTTAATATCCACTTATTAGTGAGTGCATACCATGATTCACCTTTTGAGTCTGGGTTACCTCACTTAGTATGATGTTCTCTAGCTTCATCCATTTGCCTAAGAATTTCATGAATTCATTGTTTCTAATGGCTGAATAGTACTCCATTGTGTAGATATACCACATTTTTGGCATCCACTCTTCTGTTGAGGGATACCTGGGTTCTTTCCAGCATCTGGCAATTATAAATAGGGCTGCCTTGAACATAGCAGAGCATGTATCCTTATTACATGGTGGGGAATCCTCTGGGTATATGCCCAGGAGTGGTATAGCAGGATCTTCTGGAAGTGAGGTGCCCAGTTTTCTGAGGAACCGCCAGACTGATTTCCAGAGTGGTTGTACCAATTTGCAACCCCACCAGCAGTGGAGGAGTGTTCCTCTTTCTCCACACCCTCTCCAACACCTGCTGTCTCCTGAATTTTTAATCTTAGCCATTCTGACTGGTGTAAGATGAAATCTTAGGGTTGTTTTGATTTGCATTTCCCTAATGACTAATGAAGTTGAACATTTTTTAAGATGCTTCTCCGACATTCGAAGTTCTTCAGGTGAGAATTCTTTGTTTAACTCGGTACCCCATTTTTTAATAGGGTTGTTCGGTTTTCTGGAGTCTAACTTCTTGAGTTCTTTATATATATTGGATATTAGCCCTGTATCTGATGTAGGATTGGTGAAGATCTTTTCCCAATTTGTTGGTTGCCGATTTGTCCTCTTGATGGTATCCTTTGCCTTATAGAAACTTTGTAATTTTATGAGGTCCCATTTGTCAATTCTAGCTCTTAAAGCATACACTATTGGTGTTCTCTTCAGAAACTTTCTCCCTGTACCGATGTTCTCAAGGGTCTTCCTCAGTTTCTTTTCTATTACCTTCAGAGTGTCTGGCTTTATGTGGAGCTCCTTGATCCATTTGGATTTGAGCTTAGTACAAGGAGAAAAGGATGGATCAATTTGCATTTTTCTGCATGCTGACCTCCAGTTGAACCAGCACCATTTGTTGAAAAGGCTATCTTTTTCCATAGGATGTTTTCAGCCTCTTTGTCGAGGATCACGTGGCCATAGGTGTGTGGGTTCATTTCTGGATCTTCAATCCTGGTCCATTGATCCTCCTGCCTGTCACTGTACCAATACCATGCAGTTTTTAACACTATTGCTCTGTAGTATTGCTTGAGGTCAGGGATACTGATTCCCCCAGACTTTCTTTTGTTGCTGAGAATAGTTTTAGCTATCCTGGGTTTTTTGTTATTCCCGATGAATTTGATAATTGCTCTTTCTAACTCTGTGAAGAATTGAGTTGGGATTTTGATGGGTATTGCATTGAATCTGTATAGTGCTTTTGGCAAAATGGCCATTTTAACTATATTGATTCTATCGATCCATGAGCATGGGAGGTTTTCCCATTTTTTGAGGTCTTCTTCCATTTCCTTCTTCAGAGTCTTGAAGTTCTTGTCATACAGGTCTTTCACATGTTTGGTAAGAGTCACCCCAAGATACTTTATAGTCTTTGTGGCTATTGTGAAGGGGGTCATTTCCCTAATTTCTTTCTCAGCCTGCTTATCCTTTGAGTATAGGAAGGCCACTGATTTGCTTGAGTTGATTTTATAACCTGCCACTTTGCTGAAGTTGTTTATCAGCTGTAGGAGCTCCCTAGTGGAGTTTTTTGGATCACTTAGGTAGACGATCATAACAATAATGATAGTTTGACGTTTTCCTTTCCAATTTGTATCCCTTTGACCTCCTTATGTTGTTGAATTGCCCGAGCTAGTACATCAGGTACAATATTGAAAAGATAAGGAGAAAGGGGGCAGCCTTGTCTGGTCCCTGATTTCAGTGGGATTGCTTCAAGTTTCTCTCCATTTAGTTTGATGCTGGCTACCGGTTTGCTGTATATTGCTTTTACTATGTTTAGGTATGGGCCTTGAATTCCTGTTATCTCCAAGACTTTAAGCATGAAAGGATGCTGAATTTTGTCAAATGCTTTTTTAGCATCCAATGAAATGACCATGTGTTTTTCTTTTCTTTGAGTTTGTTTATGTAGTGGATTGCATTGATGGATTTCCGTATATTGAACCAACCCTACATTCCCGGAACAAAGCCTACTTGATCATGGTGGATGATCGTTTTGATGTGTTCTTGGATTCGGTTGGCAAGAATTTTATTGAGTATTTTTGCATCGATGTTCATAAGGGAAATTGGTCTGAAGTTCTCTTTCTTTGTTGGATCTTTGTGTGGCTTTTGTATCAGCGTAATTGTGGCATCGTAGAAGGAATTGGGTAGTGTTCCTTCTGTTTCTATTTTGTGGAATAGTTTGAAGAGTATTGGTGTTAACTGTTCTTTGAAGGTCTGATAGAATTCTGCACTGAAACCTGTGCTTTTTTTGGTTGGAAGACTTTCTATGACTCCTTCTATTTCGAAAGGCATTATGGGACTAGTTTAGGTGGTCTAGTTGGTCCTGATTTAATTTTGGTATTTGGTATCTGTCAAGGAAATTGTCCATTTCCTCCAGATTCTCCAGTTGTGTTGAGTACAGTCTCTTGTAGTAGGATCTGATGATTTTTTGGATTTCCTCAGTTTCCGTTGTTATATCTCCCTTTTCATTTCTAAGTTGGTTAATTTGGATACTTTCTCTGCCCTTTGGTCAGTCTGGCTAAGGGTTTATCTATCTTATTGATTTTCTCAAAGAACCACCTCCTGGTTTTGTTGATTTTTGTATGGTTCTCTTTGTTTCTACTTGATTGATTTCGGCCCTGAGTTAGATGATTTCCTGCCTTCTACTCCTCCTGGGTGAAATAGCTTCTTTTTGTTCCAGGGCTTTCAGGTGTGTCATTAAGCTGGTAATGTATGCTCTCTCCATTTTCTTTTTGGAGGCACTCAGGGCTATGAGTTTTCCTCTTAGCACTGCTTTCATTGTGTCCCATAGATTTGGGTATGTTGTGTTTTCATTTTCATTGTGTTCTAAAAAGTCTTTAATTTCCTTCTTTATTTCTTCCTTGACCAAGGTATCATTGAGTAGAATATTGTTCAGTTTCCACGTGTATGTGGGTTTTCTGTTGTTTTTGTTGCTATTGAAGACCACTTTTACTCCATAGTGATCTTATAGGAGGAATGGATTAGTTAGATCTTCTTATATTTGTTGAGGTCTGTCTTGTTACCAATTATATGGTCGATTTTGGAGAAGGTACCATGAGGTGCTGAGAAAAAGATATATTCTTTTGTTTTAGGATAGAATGTTCTATATATATATATCTGTTAAATCTAATCGGTCCAAAGCTTCAATTAGTTTCATTGTGTCCCTGTTTAGTTTCTGTTTTCCTGATCGGTCCATTGAGGAAAGTGCAGTGTTGAAGTCACCCACAATTATTGTGTTAGGTGCAATGTGTGCTTTGAGTTTTAATAAAGTTTCTTTTACGAAAGAGGGTGCCCTTGCATTTGGAGCATAGATGTTCAGGATTGAGAGTTCTTCTTGTTGTATTTTTCCTTTGACCAGCAAGAAGTGTTCCTCAGAGTCTCTTTTGATGACTTTGGGTTGAAAGTCAATATTATCTGATATTAAAATGGCTACTACAGCTTGTTTTCTGAGACCATTTGCTTGTAAAATTGTATTCCAGCCTTTTACTCTAAGGTAGTGTTTGTCTTTGACCCTGAGATGTGTTTCCTGTAAGCAGCAAAATGTAGGGTCCTGTTTACGTATCCAGTCAGTTAGTCTGTGTCTTTTTATTGGGGCATTAAGTCCATTGATGTTAAGAGATATTAAGGAATACTGATTGTTACTTCCTATCATTTTTGATGTTATTTTTTAAATTTGATTGCTTAACTTATTTTGGGTTTGATGAAAGGTTACTATCTTGCTTTTTCCAGGGTGAAGTTTCCCTCCTTGTATTGGTGTTTTCCTCCTATTATCCTTTGTAGGGCTGGGTTTGTGGATAGATATTGGGTAAACTTGGTTTTGTCATGAAATATCTTAGTTTCTCCTTCTACAGTGATTGAGAGTTTTCCTGGATATAGTAGTTTTGGTTGGCATTTGTGTTCTCTTAGAGTCTGCATGAGATCTGCCCAGGACCTTCTAGCCTTCATAGTCTCAGGTGAAAAGTCTGCTGTGATTCTGATAGGTTTTCCTTTATATGTTACTTGGCCTTTTTCTCTTACTGCCTTTAATATTCTTTCTTTGTTTAGAACATTTGGTGTTTTGATTATTATGTGACGGGAATTATTTCCGTTCTGATCCAGTCTGTTTGGAGTTCTGTTGGCTTCTTGTATATTGATGGACATCTCTCTCTTTAGTTTAGGGAAATTTTCTGCCATAATTTTATTGAAGATATTTGCTGGCCCTTTAAGTTGTAAATCTTCACTCTCATCTATGCCTATAATCCTTAGGTTTGGTCTTCTCATTTTGTCTTGGATTTCCTGGACATTTTGGGTTACAAGCTTTATGCATTTTGCATTTTCTTTATCTGTTGAATCCATGGTTTCTATGGAATCTTCAGCATCTGAGATTCTTTCTTCTATCTCTTGTATTCTGTTGTTGATATTTGCATCTCTGTCCCCTGATTTCTTCCCAAGGCTTTCTATCTCCAAAGTTGTCTCCCTTTGAGTTTTCTTAGTTGTTTCTACTTCTGATTTCAGATCCTGGATGGTTTTGCTTAGCTCCTTCACTTGCTTGTTTGTGCTTTCCTGTAATTCTTTAAGAGATTTTTGTGTTTCCTTTTTCATGACCTCAGCCTGTTCACCAAAGTTCTCCTGTATTTCTTTAAGTGTTTTTTGCGTTTCCTCATTGTTGGCTTTTGTATTCTCCTGGATTTCTTTCAATGATTTTTGTGTTTCCCTTGCAAGGACTTCTAACTTTTGATCCATTTTCTCCTGAATTTCTCTAAGTATGTCCTTCATGTGTTCCTGTACCAGCATCATGACCAGCGATTTTAAATCCAAATCTTGTTTTAGTGGTGTGATGGGGTATCCAGGACATGATGGTAGAGGAGAATTGGGTTCAGATGTTGCCATATTGCCTTGATTTCTGTTAGTGACGTTCCTGTGTTTGCCTTTTGCCTTCTAGTTCTCACTGGTGTTAGTTGGTCTTGTCAGTGCTGGACTCACCAGTGTAAGCTGCCCCTTCCCAGTTGGCCTCTGGTGCACAGCTTATCTCCTGCACTGCCTGTAGACAGGGTGCTGCTGCCCAGGCTGTTCAGATCCCGAAGCAGGCACCCGAAGGCTTCCTCTGGGGCCCTCTGGATTCATGGGAGCACACTGACTTCTTCCCGCTGGCCGCCCGGAAGCCCCTCTAGCCTCTTGCAGGACCTGGAGATGTGGTGCCGCTGCCCAGGCTGATCTGGATCCAGAAGCGGAGAGAGTTGAGCTGAGGGCTCCCGCCTGAGGCCTTGCCCCAGATTGTGTCTGTGGACCAGATGGAGCCCGTGTGCACCCCCAGGGAGCGCCGATGGTGTATGCTGCCAGGACCTCCCCTGTGTTCTGATCACTCCGCTGGGCAACCGATCCCCCAACCGGGCTGGCGCACACAAGGTTAGCCTGGCTGCCCAGGCCCTGAGTCCAGGCAAAAGCCTGGGAGGCCAAGGTCCGAGCACAGTTCCCCTCGGTCTATGACTGTTAATTGGGTCCGCCAGGTGACCAGGACGGCGGGCGTGCGTGCTCGAGCTCCCCGAAAGCGCCGGGAGAGTCTGCTGTGCTAACAACCTCCTGGGCGGGTTGACACACAGATGGCCCACCAAGCCGCCTAGTTCTTGGGGTCAGTCCTGGGCCTTTTGGGGCCTAGACCCCCGCATTGTTAGCCTCAGGCTATGCCTGTTAAGGCTCTGACTGCCAGAGCTCTCTGTCATCCTGTAGGCAAAATGGCGGCGCGTGCGCAGGACAGGGCAAAAAACCTCCTGGCTGGGTTGGCACCCCGATGGCCCTCCGAACAGCCCAGGGCCTGGGTGCAGGCCAACGCCCGTCGGGCTCAGACCCCTGCGGTGTTGGCCTCGGATTATGTTTGTGTACCTCAGTCTGTCCAATCTCTCTGGAGTCCGAAACCAAGATGGAGGTGAGCCTCTCCTGACTGGCGGGAGGCCGAGTTCTGAAGTGGCTTCCGTGCAGCAAAAGGCGCCGCAAAACAGCAGCTGCTTGCAGCCCGGCTGGTCAGCGAAGGTCAGTGGTCTAGGGCGCAGGGCCTAACTGGACCCTGTGTCGCCTTGGTTCCACTGCTGATGGCCCTTCAGCTGGACCAGCCACTGCTGCACTGCCGCCACCGCCACCGCAGCCACCGCCCATCCAGTGTGTCTGATTTTATGTGTAGATATTTGATCCACTTGGACTTGAGCTAAGGAGATAAGAATGTACTTTGTACAAGGAGATAAGAATGTGTCAATTTGCATTTTTTCTGCATGCAGACCTCCAGTTGATCCATCACCATTTGTTAAAAATGCTGTCTTTTTTCCACTGGATGTTTTTAGCTCCTTTGTCAAATATCAAGTGACCGTACATGTGTGGGTTCTTCTCTGGGTCTTCAATTCTATTCCATTGATCTTTCTGACTGTCTGCATACAAATACCAAAGAGTTTTTTTTTTTTTAATTACTAATGCTCTGTAGTAGAGCTTGAGATCAGGGATGGTGATTCCCCTAGAATATCTTTTGTTGTGGAGAATAGTTTTTGCTATCCTGGATTTTTTGTTATTCCAGATGATTTTGAGATTTTTCTCTTTCTAGATCTAAGAAGAATTGATTTGGAATTTTGATGGGAATTGCATTGAATCTGTAGATTGCTTTCGGCCAAGATGGCCATTTTTAGTATATTGATCCTGCCAATCCATGAACTTGGGAAATCTTTTCATCTTCTAAGACTTTCTTCTGTTTCTTTCTTCAGAGGCTTAAAGTTCTTGTCATATAGACCCTTCACTTGCTTCATCAGGGTCACACCTAGGTATGAAATATTATTTGGGACTATTGTGAATAGTGTCATTGTCCTAATTTCTTTCTCATCTTGTTTGTCCTTTGAGCAGAGGAAGGCTACTGATTTGCTTGAGTGAATTTTATATCCAGCCACTTTGCTGAAGTTGTTTATCAGCTTTAGGAGTTCTCTGGTAGAAGTCTTGGAGTCGCTTATGTATACTATTATATCATCTGCCAGTAGTGATAGTTTAACTTTTTCCTTTCCAATTTATTTACCTTTGACTTTTTTTTTTTTGCTGCCTGATTGCTCTGGCTAGGACTTCAAGTACGATATTGAATAGATAGAGAGAGAGTAGGCAGCTTTGTCTGGTCCCTTATCTGAGTGGGATTGCCTTAAGTTTCTCTCCATTTATTTTGATGTTGGCTACCAGTTTGAAGTATATTGCTTTCACTATGTTTAGGAGGGGTATTGGATTTCTGATCTCTCCAAGACTTTTATCATGAAGGGATGCTGAATTTTGTCAAAAGCCTTTTCAGCATCTAATGAAATGATCATGTGGATTTTTTTCCTTTAGTTTGTTTATGTAGTGAATTGCATTGACAGATTTCCATATATTGAACCATCCCTGCGTTCCTGGGATGAAGCCTACCTGATGGTGGCGAATTATAGCCCTGATGCATTGTTGGATTCAGTTGGCCAGGATTTTGTTCAGTATTTTTGCATCAATGTTCATGAGAGATATTGGTCTGAAGTTCTCCTTCCTTGTTTGGTCTTTGTTTGGTTTAGGTATATAAGCTTGATTGTGGCTTCATAGAATGGGTTGGTTAGTGTTCCTTGAGTTTCTATTTTGTGGAAAAGTTTGAAAAGTACTGGTATTAACTATTCTTTGAAGATCTGATAGAATTCCCCACTAAACCTATCTGCTCCTGGGCTTTTTGAAGGGAGACTATTAGTGACTGCTTCTATTTCCTGAGGGTTTATGGGAATATTTAGATGGTTTATCTGATCCTGTTTTAACATTGGCACCTGTATGTATCTACAAAGTTATAGATTTCGTCCTGGTTTTCAAACTTTGTTGAGTATAAACTCTTGTAGTAGAATCTGATGACTTTTTTAATTTCCACAGTTTCTGTTATGTCTCCCTTTTCATTTCAAATTTTATTAATTTGGATACTGTCTCCATGCCCCCTGGATAGTCTGGCTAAGGGTTTATCTATCTTCTTGACTTTTTCAAAGAAACAGCTTCTTGTTTTGTTAATTCTTATTATAGCTCTTTTTGTTTCTTCTTGGTTGATTTCTGCTCTAAGTTTGATTATTTCCAGCTGTCTACTCCTCTTGGGGGTGTTTGCTTCCTTTTGTTCTAGAGCCTTCAAGTGCTCTGCCAAGCTGTTAGTGTAAGCTCTCTCCATTCTCTTTTTGGAGGCACACAGAGCTATGAGTTTTCCTCTTAGCACTGCTTTCATATTGTCCCATAAATTTTGGTATGATGTGTCTTCATTTTCATTGAATTCTAAAAAGTATTTAATTTCTTTCTTTATTTCTTCCTTGACCAAGCTATCATTGAGAAGAGTATTGTTCAAAGACCATGTGTATGTGTGTTTTCCATTGCTTTGTTTGAGCTTAAGACCAGCCTTGGGCCATGGTGATCTGATAAGATACATGGAGTAATTGCAATATTTCTATATCTGTTGAGGCCTGTTTTGTGACCAATTATATGGCCAATTTTGGAGAAAGGTACCATGAGAGGTTGAAAAGAAGGTATATTCTTTTGTATTAGGGTGGAATGTTCTAAAAATATCTGTTAGATCCAGTTGGTCCATAACTTCAATTAGTTTCACTATATCTCTGTTTAGTTTCTGGTTCCATGATTTGTCCATTTTTGACAGTGGGGTATTGAAGTCTCCCACTATTATTGTGTGTGGTGCAATGTGTGCTTTGAGCTTTAGTAAAGTTTCTTTTATGAATGTGGGTGCCCTTGCATTTGGAGCATAGATATTCACAATTGAGAGTTCATCTTGGTAGACTTTTCCTTTGACCAGTATGAAGTGTCCGTCCTTATCTTTTTTGACAACTTTTAGCCAAAAGTCAATTTAGGTTAAAAGTTGTGAAAAATGATAAGGATAAGTCCAAAAATGTCAATTTTATCCAATATAAAAATAGCCAGTCCAGCTTGTTTCTTGGGACCATTTGCTTGGAAAGTTGTTTTCTATCGTTTGACTCTTAAAAAGTGCCTATCTTTGTCACTGAGGTGGGTTACTTGTATGTGGCAAAACGTTGGGTCCTGTTTATGTATCCAGTCTGCTAGTCTATGTCTTTTTATAGAGCAATTGACACCATTGATATTAAGAGATATTAAAAAAGTAATTGTTGCTTACTGTCATCTTCTTAGTTTAAGGTGACATTCTGGTTGTGTAGCTATCTTCTATTGGGTTTGATGAACAATTACCTTATTGATTTTTCTACAGTGTGGTTCACTGTCTTGTGTTGGTATTTTCCACCCATTATCCTTTGCAGAGCTGGATTTGTGGAAAGATACTGTGTAAATTTGCTTTTGTCATGAAATGTCTTGTTTTCACCTGCTATGGTAATTGAAAATTTTGCTGGGTATAGTAGTCTGGGATGACATGTATGTTCTCTTAGAATCTTTATGACATCTTCCCATGCTCTTCCAGCTTTCATAGTCTCTGGTGAGAAGTCTAGTGTAATTCTGATAGGTCTGCCTTTATATGCTACTTGACCTTTGTCTCTCACTACTTCTAATATTCTTTCTTCTTTTAGTGCATTTGGTGTTTTGATTATTATGTGACAGGAGGAATTTCTGCTCTGGTCTAAACTGTTTGCAGTTCTGTAGGCTTCCTGTATGTTCATGGGCATCACTTTCTTTAGGTTAGGGAAGCTTTATTCTGTAATTTTGCTGAAGATATTTATTGAGCCTTTAATTTGGAAATCTTCACTCTCTTCTATTCCTATAATCCTAAGCTTTTGTCTTCTCATTTTGTCCTGATTTCCTGGATATTTTGGGTCAGGAGTTTTGTGCATTTTTCATTTCTTTGACTGTTGTATCAATGCTTTCTTTTCATTGTTTGTTTTAGTATTTCTATTTTAATGTGATGTTATAAAGCAACATCTTTTTTTATTTTATTCGATATATTTTTAAATTTACATTTCAAATGATTTCCCCTTGTCTGGTCCCCCACTCCCCAAAAGTCACATAAGCCCCCTTCGCTCCCTCTGTTCTCCTACACACCCCTTCAGAATTCCCTTTTCTGGTTTTGCCTTATAGTGCTACACTGAGTATTTGCAGAACCAGGGGCCACTCCTCTGTTCTTCTTGTACTTCATCTGATGTGTGGATTATGTTTTGGGTATTCCAGTTTTCCAGGCTAATATCCACTTATTACTGAGTGCATACCATAATTGATCTTTTGAGACTGGGTTACCTCACTTAGTATGATGTTCTCCATCTCCATCCATTTGCCTAAGAATTTCATGAATTCATTTTTTCTAATGTCTGAATAGTACTCCATTGTGTATATATACCACATTTTTGTATCCATTCTTCTGTTGAGGGATACCTGGGTTCTTTCCAGCTTCTGGCTATTATAAATAGGGTTGCTAAGGACTTACTGGAGCATATATCCTTATTACATGCTGTGGAATCCTATGGGTATATACCCAGGAGTGGTATAGCAGGATCTTTAGGAAGTGACATGCCCAGTTTTTTGAGGAACCGCCAGAATGATTTCCAGAGTGGTTGTACCAATTTGCAACCCCACCAGCAGTGGAGGAGTGTTCTTCTTTCTCCACATCCTCGCCAACACCTGCTGTCTCCTGAGTTTTTAATCTTAGCTATTCTGACGGGTGTAAGGTGAAATCTCAGGGTTGCTTTGATTTGCATTTCCCTGGTGACTAATGAAGTTCAGAATTTTTTAAAATGATTCTCTGCCATCCAAAGTTCTTCAGGTAAGAATTCTTTGTTTAACTCTGTACCCCATTTGTTAATACAGTTATTTGGTTTTCTGGGGTCTAACTTCTTGAGTTCTTTGTATATATTAGATATTAGCCCTCTATCTGATGTAGTATTGATGAAGATATTTTCCCAATTTGTTGGTGGCCAATTTGTCCTTTTGATGGTGTCCTTTGCCTACAAAAACTATGTAATTTTATGAGGTCCCATTTGCCAATTCTTGATCTTACAGCATGTGCTATTGGGGTTCTGTTGAGGAATTTTCCCCCTGTACCGATGTCCTCAAGGGTCTTCCCCAGTTTCTTTTTTATTAGCTTCAGAGTGTCTGAGTTTATGTGGATGTACTTGATCCATTTGGAGTTGAGCTTAGTACAAGGAGACAAGGATGGATCAATTCACATTCTTCTGCATGCTGACCTCCAGTTGACCCAGCACCATTTTTTGAAAAGGCTATCTTTTTTCCATTGTTTTCAGACCCTTTGTCGAGGATTAAGTGGCCATAGGTGTGTGGGTTCATTTCTGGATCTTCAATCTTGTTCCATTGATACGCCTGCCTCTCATTGTACCAATACCATGCAGTTTTTAACACTATTGCTCTGTAGTATTATTTGAGGTCAAGGATACTGATTCCCCCAGAATTTCTTTGGTTTTTGAGAATAGTTTTAGCTATCTTGGGTTTTATGTTATTCCAGATGAATTTGAGAATTGCTCTTTCTAACTCTATGAAGAATTGAGTTGGAATTTTGATGGGTATTGCTTTGAATTTGTATATTGCTTTTGGCAAAATGGCCATTTTAACTATATTAATCCTGCCGATCTGTAGCCACCCGCAGCCACATGTGTACTGGAAACCTGGAAGAGAATTTTGGGGATAAACGGGAAGGCAACGAAAGAGAAATGAGTCAGGATGGCACTTGCCAATCAAGACTGATTTTTACTAATATTTATTCAATATATATAGCCTTTAGAAAACAACCCTTCCCTCGACATCAAGGAGAAGGCCGAGAACTCGTTGTCTCCACTTCTCAGGGGGTTGCCTGCTGGAATAAAGGACTTCAAGTCTAACAGATCTCTGCTGGTCTCCAGGTGAGACTGCCCTGAGGCAGCCTTGGTTGTCAAGGTGAAAACAGCTGTATTGTTCTCAGTGGAACAAAGACCAGAGATAACACCTTCGGAAAGCTGGGGGCTGCCAGGCAAGAATGTCACAGCTTGATGGGACGGGCTGAGAAGTCCAGCTCAATGCTGTGGGGGAAGGGACCATTCCCCCTTAATGATTTATTTTTAAAAACTCAGTGGATATATATATATATATATATATATATATATATATATATATTCGTCCAGGGACGACGGGCTTTAATCAGTGAGGGAAAAACAGAGGTCTCGGCCCCCTTAAACATTAAATGACATCTTTTTCAGGGAAGGGGAAATAGACTACCTTAATAATTTAAGGATAGTCTCTCAATGTCAACCCCTATGCAGCCGGATGTGCTTTTCAGGGAAACTAGGAAGCAGGATATTTCCTTTTCCCTTGCAGTGCTTCGCCTCGCACCTCAAACTGATGCCCATGTTTGTTATATGAACAAACATGCACAGTTCTGAATTCTATGCAGCCTCATTTCCGAGGATCCACTGGCAAAGTAAATGCTCTGTGAATATGAGCTGGCTGGCTTTTACAGCCACCCATCCTCATCCTCAAGTCCTGGCAACCATTGCTGTAACAGCCAATCTTCCGAGTGTTGTATCTGAGAGATACCTGCTTGAAACACAAAAAGAGGCCATTTTAACTATATTAATCATGCCGATCAATGAGCATGGGAGGTTTATCCATTTTTTTGAGGTCTTCTTCCATTTCCTTCTTCAGAGTCTTGAAGTTCTTGTCATACAGATCTTTCACATGTTTGGTAAGATTCACCCCAAGGTGCTTTATACTCTTTGTGGCTATTGTGAAGGGTGTCAGTTCCCTAATTTCTTTCTCAGCTTGCTTATTCTTGAGTATAGGAAGGCTACTGATTTGCTTGTGTTGATTTTATAACCTGCCAATTTGCTGAAGTTGTTTATCAGCTGTAGGAGTTCTCTAGTGGAGTTTTTTGGGTCACTTAGGTAGACTATCATATCATCAGCAAATAATGATAGTTTGAATTCTTCCTTTCCAATTTGTATCCTTTTGACCTCCTTATGCTGTCTAATTGCTTGAGCTAGTACCTCAAGTACAATATTGAAAAGATAAGGAGAAAGGGGTCAGCCATGTCTAGTCCCTGATTTTAGTGGGATTGCTTCAAGTTTCTCTCCATTTAGTTTGATGCTGGCTACCGGTTTGCTGTATATTGCTTTTACTGTGTTTAGGTATGGACCTTGAATTGCTGTTCTCTCCAACACTTTAAGCATGAAAGGATGCTGAATTTTGTCAAATGCTTTTTCAGCATCCAATGAAATGACCATGTGTTTTTTTTTTCTTTGAGTTTGGTTATGTAGTGGATTGCATTGATGGATTTCCTTATATTGAACCAACCCTCCATCCCTGGGATAAAGCCTACTTGATCATGGTGGATGATCGTTTTGATGGGTTCTTGGATTTGGTTGGCAAGAATTTTATTGAGTATTTTTGCATCGATATTCATAAGGGAAATTGGTCTAAAGTTCTCTTTCTTTGTTGGATTTTTGTGTGGTTTTGGTATCAGCGTAATTGTGGCTTCATAGAAAGAATTGGGTTGTGTTCCTTCTGTTTCCATTTTGTGGAATACTTTGAAGAGAATTGGTGTTAGGTCTTCTTGAAGGTCTGATAGAATTCTGCACTGAAACCATCTGGTCCTGTGCTTTTTTTAGTTGGAAGACTTTCTATCACCCCTTCTATTTCTTTAGGGGTTATGGGACTGTTTAGATGATTTATTTGGTCCTGATTTAATTTTGGTATTTGGTATCTGTCAAGGAAATTGTCCATTTCCTACAGATTCTCCAGTTGTGTTGAGTTTAGGCTTTTGCAACAGGATCTGATGATTTTCTGGATTTCCTCAGTTTCTGTTGTTGTATCCCCCTTTTCATTTCTAATTTTGTTAATTTGGATACTTTCTCTCTGCCCTTTGGTTAGGCTGGCTAAGGGTTGATCTATCTTGTTGATTTTCTCAAAGAACCAGCTCCTGGATTTGTTGATTCTTTGTATGGTTCTCTTTGTTTCCACTTGACTGATTTCAGCACTGAGTTTGATGATTTCCTGTCTTCTACTCCTCCTGTGTGAATTGACTTCTTTTTGTTCCAGGGCTTTCAGGTGTGTCGTTAAGCTGCTAGTGTATGCTCTCTCCATTTTCTTTTTGGAGGCACTCAGGGCTATGAGTTTTCATTTAGCACTGCTTTCCTTGTGTCTAAAAGATTTGGGTATGTTGTGCCAACATTTTCATTAAATTCTAATAAGTCTCTGATTTCTTTCTTTATTTCTTCTTTGGCCAAGGTATCATTGAGTAGAGTATTGTTCAGCCTCCATGTTTATGTGGGCTTTCTGTTGCTATTGTTGCTATTGAAAACCACTCTTACTCCTTAGTGATCTGATAGGAGGAATGGGATTAGTTCGATCTTCTTATATTTGTTGAGGTCTGTCTTGTGACCAATTGTATGGTCGATTTTGGAGAAGTTACCATGAGGTGCTGAGAAAAAGGTATATTATTTTGCTTTAGGGTGAAATGTCCTATAAATATCAGTCAAATCCAATTGGTCCAAAGCTTCAATTAGTTTTACTGTGTCCCTGTTTAGCTTCTGTTTTCCTGATCGGTCCATTGAGGAGAGTGGAGTGTTGAAGTCCCCCACAATTATTGTGTTAGGTGCCATGTGTGCTTTGAGCTCTAGTAAAGTTTCTTTTACAAATCAGAGTGCCCTTGCATTTGGCACATAGATGTTCAGAATTGAAAGTTCTTCTTAGTGGATTTTTACTTTGACCAGCAAGAAGTGTTCTTCTGTGTCTCTTTTGATGACTTTAGGTTGAAAGTCAATTTTATCTGATATTAGAATAGCTACTTCAGCTCATTTCCTGAGACCATTGTCTTGTAAAATTGTCTTCCAGTCTTTTACTCTAAGGTAGTTTTTGTCTTTGACACTGAGGTGTGTCTCTTGTATGCAGAAAAATGTAGGGTCCTCTTTCCTTATCCAGTCTGTTATTCTATGTCTTTTTATTGGGGAATTAAGTCCATTGATGTTAAGATATATTAAGGAATAGTGATTATTACTTCATGTCATTTTTGATGTTGTTTTTATATTTGAGTTGTTATCTTCTTTTGGGTTTGATGAAGGAAGGTAACTATCTTGCTTTTTCCACGGTGTAGTTTCCCTCCTTGTATTGGAGTTTTCCTCCTATTATTCTTTGCAGAGCTGGGTTTGTGGAAAGATATTGTTTAAATTTGGTTTGTTATGGAATATCTTGCTTTCTCCATCTATGGTGAATGAGAGTTTTGCTGGGTATAGTAGTCTTGCCTGACATTTGTGTTCTCTTGACATCTCTCTCTCTAGAGTCTGCATGAGATCTTCCAAGGATCTTCTAGCTTTCATGGTCTCTGGTGAGAAGTCTGGTGTGATTCTGATAGGTCTTCCTTTATATGTTACTTGGCCTTTTTCTCTTTCTGCCTTTAATATTCTTTCTTTGTTTAGTGCATTTGGGGTTTTGATTATTAAGTGACGGGAGGTATTTCTGCTCAGGTCCAGTCTGTTTGGAGTTCTGTAGGCTCCTTATATATTCATGGGCATCTCTCTCTTTAAGTTGGGAAAGTTTTCTTCCATAATTTTGCTGAAGATATTTGTTGGCCCTTTCAGTTGTAAATCTTTACTCTCATCTATACCTATAATCCTTAGGTTTGGTCTCCTCATTGTATCCTGGATTTCCTAGATGTTCTGGGAAATAAGCTTTTTGCATTTTGCATTTTCTTTGACTGTTGAGTCAATGGTTTCTATGGTATCTTCAGCATCTGAAATTCTTTCTTCCATCTCTTATATTCTGTTGTTGATATTTGCATCTATGGCCCCTGATTTCTTCTCAAGGTTTTCTATCTCCAAAGTTGTCTCCCTTTGTGATTTCTTAGTTGTTTCTACTTCTGTTTTTAGATCCAGGATAGTTTTGCTTAGTTCCATCATTTGTTTGTGTTTTCCTGTAATTCTTTAAGAGATTTTTGTGTTTCCTCTTTCATGACTTCTGCCTGTTGACTCAAGTTCTCCTGCATTTCTTTAAGTTGTTTTTTTGTTTTTGTTTTTGTTTTTTTTGTTTGTTTTTGTTTTTTTGCATTTCTTCTTTATTGGCTTCTTTTTTTTTTATTCGATATAATTTATTTACATTTCAAATGATTTCCCCTTTTCTAGCCCCCCCCACTCCCCGAAAGTCCCGTAAGCCCCCTTCTCTTCCCCTGTCCTCCCTCCCACCCCTTCCCAGTTCCCCGTTCTGGTTTTGCCAAATACTGTTTCACTGAGTCTTTCCAGAACCAGGGACCACTCCTGCTTTCTTCTTGTATCTCATTTGATGTGTGGATTATGTTTTGGGTATTCCAGTTTTCTAGGTTAATAACCACTTATTAGTGAGTGCATACCATGATTCACCTTTTGAGTCTGCATGGTATTGGTACAGTGACAGGCAGGAGGATCAATGGAACAGGATTGAAGATCCAGAAATGAACCCACACACCTATGGCCACTTGATCCTCGACAAAGAGGCTGAAAACATCCAATGGAAAAAAGATAGCCTTTTCAACAAATGGTGCTGGTTCAACTGGAGGTCAGCATGCAGAAGAATGCGAATTGATCCATCCTTGTCTCCTTGTACTAAGCTCAAATCCAAATGGATCTTTATTGGCTTCTATCTCTTGAGCCTTATTCTCCTGAATTTCTTTAAACTAGCTTTCTAGCTTATTCATGTTCCCCTGTATTTCTTTAAGAGATCCATTTATGTCCTTTTTGTGTTCTTCTAGCAGCATCATGACCAATGATTTTAAATCCAAATCTTGTTTTTCTCGGGTATTGGTATAACCAGGACTTGCTGATGTTGGAGAGTTTGGTTCAGACGCTGCCATATTGCCTAGATTTCTGTTAGTAGCGTTCCTGTGTTTACCCTTTTCCATCTTGTTCTCTGGTGTTATTTGGGCTTGTCTCTGGCTGGTGTTTGAGCCTCCTGAGAGGCTCTAGGGCTATTTCTGCAACACTGGATGGTTGGGTTTCCCCTGTTGCAGATTGCTGATGTGTTGTCCTCCTCTTGGGTGTCCTTGCAGCCCTAGTGTGCTTTCCCCAGATTGTGTCTGTGAATCAGATGGTGCCCGTTTGCTCCTTCAGGGATGCTGTGTTACCTTTTCCAAGTGCTGGTCACTCTGCTGGGCAGCCAAACTCCCAACTGGGTTGATGCACACAAGGCTAGCCTAGCTGTTCAGGCCCCAAGTCTAGGCAAAAGCCTTGCAGGCAGATTTCTGAGCAAAGCTCCCCTCGGGCTATGAGTGTTAAGTGGTTCTGTCAGGTGTTCAGGATGGTGGTGTGCGAGCTCCCTGAAAGTGTGGGGAGAGTCTGCTGGGCTAACAAACTCCTGGCTGTGTTGGCACACAGATGGCCCATCGAGCAGCCCAAGTCTTGGGGACAGTGCAGGGCCTGTCGGGGCCTAGACCTCTGCTATGTTAGCCTTGGGCTATGACTTTTAGCTGGCTTTGCCTGCTAGAACTCTCTGGCTTCCCATAGGCAAAATGGCAGTGCGCATGCTGGGCCGGGCAAACAATCTCCTGGCCGGGTTTGCACACTGATGCCCCCCCCCAACAGCCCTGGGCCTGGGTGCAGGCAGGCCAAGGCCCATCGGATTTAGACCCCCGCAATGTTGGCCTTGGGTTATATTTGTGTACCTCAGTCTGTCTGATTTCTCTGGCGCCCGAGATCCAAGATGGAGGCGAGTCTCTAGTCCATCCTCTGTCTGATTTCTGTATCAATGCTTTCTATATCTTCTACATCTGAGATTCTTTCTTCTGTCTCTTGTATTCTGTTGTTGATGCTTGGATCCATGACTCTAGACTTCTTTCCTAGGTTTTCTATGTCCTGAGTTGTTTCCCTTTGTGATTTCATTATGGTTTCTACTTCCTTCTTTAGATCCTGGATGGCTTGTTCAATCCCTTCACCTGTTTTGTTGAGTTTTCCCTTAGTTCTTTAAGGGCTTCTCCCTGTTTACTTGTGTTCTCCTTTATTTCTTTAAGGGATTTATTTATGTCCTTCTTGAAGCCCTCCATGAAGCCCTCCATCAGCATCATGGCCTGTGACTGAAAATACAAATCTTGCTTTCCTTGTGTGTTAGGGTATCCAGGACTTGCTGTTTTGGAGAATTAGATCCAGATGGTGCCATATTTCCTTGATTTCTGTTAGCAACATTCCTACATTTGCCTTTTGCCAGCTGGTTATCTCTGGTGTTAGTTGGTCCTGCTGTCACTGGCTGGTACTTGTCCTTCCTGTGTGCCTGCAAGCCTATCTCAGCAAACCTGGGTGTCCTGCTTTCTCCTGGCATAGATTGCTGGAGTGGAATCCTTGTAGGGTGTGTCCCAAGCAACCCTCTACTCTGGTGGTACCTGCCTACAAATCTGCTACAGTCACAAGAGCAAAGATTGCAGCCAAGGCTGGCTCTCTTGTAGTTGTATTTGGGTATGTAGCTCTGTGGCCCCCGATCAACTCTGGGTGCAGGCTGGGCTGGCTGTCTCCTCTGCACCACTGAGTGTGTATAGCTGGCTCCCTGAGCCACTTGTAGATGGCACGCTGTGTCAGGGGATGTTCCCAAGCAGGAGGCAGAAACCAGAAGGCTCCTGCCAGGGGCCTCGACAGGATCCTCTGATCTGCAGGACAGGTCTCACTTCTGTTGGCTGCCTCTTCTGCACTGGGTGCTGGGTGAATATCTGGCTTCCTGTGCCATTCCAATAATTTTTTAACAAAGAAGTTTAGTGCTAAGAATTCACCTTTTAGAGCCATCTTCATTCATCATGCATTGTCATCAGGGAAACACAAATTAAAATTAATATCATTAAGAACTATAGCCACAAATATTGGTCGAGAGTTAGAAACAAAAAATTCCTTATTTGCTACAGGTGGGCAAGCAATCAATACAATACAGTATGGAAATCAATATATACATTTCTCAAAATATTAAAAAGTAAAGCTACTATATAACTAATTTTACAGTATTCCTGACATGTACTCAAATAACTTTATATCCTACCACTGAGACATTGCATATCTATGCATATTGGCGGCCTATTCACAAAAGCTTAGAAATGAAAACATGACAGATATCCATAAATATGAGTGAATAGTGAAAACAAAGAACATATGCACCATAAGATTTTATTCATGAGGCCTTGCTAGAAAAATGGAACCTTACTTAATCTAGTGGTTTGTATATGCTCGGCCCAGTGAGTGTCACTATAAGAGAGTGGGGCACTCTTGGAGTAGGTATGACCTTATTTGAGTAGGTTTGTCACTGTAGGTATGGGCTTTAAGACCCTCATCCTAGCTAACTGGAAGTCAGGATTCTGCTAGGAGCCATCAGATGAAGATGTAGACCTGTATGTAAAAAGATAATCCATGATGTGCAGAACAAGAATTATGTGAGAATCATGCTTCTTGATTTTATTTTTATTTCACTTTATTTTTATAAATTTAATGTTCTACTTTAGTTGTATCTTACTCTACTTGTTAATCAGTTTATTATTTACATATTTTCCTTAATGTATGCATTTTTCAATTAATGTCTAATTTGTTTTTTGTTTAAAAGATATAAAATACTATTATACTTTTTAAATTTTTAATATTTATATTGTTGTGGACCACACTTTATATTTTACACCATGTTCCTCTGCTAAAAAGAATGGGGTACGTTCTGAAACCAACATATAAAATATTATGACAAAATTTGTTAGGGCTTTTTGCTTATTAGAGCTCACTCATTCTGATTTTGCTTCTTGATGATCAGCTAATGGAAAAGAAGTGTTAATGAACATTTTATTGTATGAAAACCTTTGTCTATGAAATATTTTCTTTATATATTACATACATTTATGTATTGTCTTTTGCTATTATGAAAGTGTGTACATATGTACATCAATAGTTTTCAATAGGCCCCAAGAATTGTTAAATTTACTGTATTCCTGTAACATGAAATAAAATATAGCAGTTCTGTTTCCCCACTATTTTGCAGAAAATCTAGGGCCTCAATTGAAACTCTGTCTCCATCTACAGTCTCAGATTCTTGCTGTAATGTGCATGACATACATTGGTTGTAATCTCATTATTCAGTAACACTCATTATTTATATTCCAATCATTTTCAGTGTTTGTCACACGTGTTCACTATGTTTTGGAGGAGCTGTTGCTCATTCAATTAGGAAAGCATTAACTGAACATCTTTTGTTAAATATTAATAATGAACAGAAACCCATATTTCAACAGAAATCTTTAAGTGTGGAGAGCTACTTTTTAAAGTCGGTGATAGTCAGAAGGGAGGGAGGGAGGGAAGGGAAGGAGGCATAGAGAAGGAAAGGAAGGACAGAAACAGAGAATCTCTTTTCAATAAATGACAGGATAGACTTATTTAAAGAAATTAGTACCTAAAGTAAAATGACTAGACATACATTGCAGCCATCTTCATAAAAATCTGTGGCTTTCTTTCTGTAAGAAAAGCCATGAAAGTAGAAGGGAGACCAATTGGGAATATGAGGTCAGCAATAATAGGAAGAGGCTAAAAGATAGAAATAGTAAAATAGTATAAATGTGTGTAATTGTTGAGAAAGAGACAGAGAAATAGTGAGAAAAATAGATGTCAGATAGATATGTAGACAGACAAATTCATAGATTCAATATAGCATTCATGAAGACCCTGGAGACCTCCAAAATAATAACTGATGATGGGTGCCTGTTATGCTTCACCTTACACAAGAGTTAGCATGAAGAATAAATATGGTTCAGTTGGAGTATATATAAAAACACCTTCAGTGATATGAGACATTATGAAGATACTAAGGCACTTAAACATATGGCGTGGCATTGCAATAAAATTATGAAGTGCTCTGAGCCTGTACATTGGAAAAACTTGCAGGCAGAAGCAACTGCTGTAACAGTCAGAGTTTCCTATAGATGCCCCAGGAGTCTGTTGCTGATGTATTTCCCTCACAGGCACTGTGAGGAGCTGCTATAAAGTTCACTTTCACTTCTTCATAGAGGGCATCCAATCAGTAATGTATTCTCATTCACCAAACCATCATGTCCCTCTGCAATCCTACAGGCACTCTAAGACACAGAGGAATGTGGATCCTCCACAGATTGAAAACCAGTGGAGAAACCTGCTAAAGCCTGAGATACAATGATGTCCTGCCCAAAACCTGACTTTGAATGCAGGTAACATACAAACTGAGAAGAACCATATATCAGTAGGTTGGCAAATCTCAGATTTCAAAGAATTGTTCACTGAGACACATTCAGGCTTTGCTGATGTTGATTACAAATGAAGAACTACACTGACTACAATAGAATACACACCCAAACGTAAGAACAACCTACAGTTGCCACGCTACTTCCTAGGCACATTCCTATAAGTATGTCTTTCATTATGAAAACTATCAATAAACTGTCAAACCCAACAACTATGTGGCAGAGCCATTTCCTAGTGAAAGGTATAAGTCATGAAGCCAGCATAGCTGTTTTGACAAGGAGCCAGCAAGTTTAGCCACATTCTATGACTGCTGACCTAAAACCCTTTATTATTAATTTGAGTCTCTGCATGTTAGACATTTGGTGGGGTGGCTATTGGCACAATGATTCAGCCATGTCTTCTCTGACAAAATTATCTCTGTATTACCCTAAGAAAGTCTTAAATGTATATGTATTCCCCTAAGAAAGTCTTAAATGTATAACTCCTGATTTCTAGGAAATAACCTTAGTTTAGCCTACATGGGAGTCTTCTCTGTGCCTAGAAGATTGTTATCTGCCCATAAGGAAGTTCATGAAACAAAACAATTAGAATAGCTTAAATGAAGAGGAAACTGACATGGTCCAGCATGACAGAACAAATGACAGGTCATAGCACAGAACTATTATTACAGTATATGTAGAATTTCTTAGAATTGTAACCTACATGATGAAAGGAAATACATACTAAGCACATAGTAAGAACTCAGCAATAAAAGTTAGAATGACTAAGAAAATATGTTACCATGTATAAGTAAGTGATCCAAGAATGATATAGAAGAATACAAGAAGAATAAAGTATTAGGATTTGTCATTCTTGCATCCAATCAATTAATATATACCAGGTTGTAATAACTACCATAGAAAATAACAATTCTTTTATTAAGATTACAAATAAAAACTTCAACAATGACTAAGCCTGAACTCTCAGGATTAGGCAAATCTGCAAATAATATGACTGAAGATTAAAAGATAATATACTGCTTAAAGAAGGGCAATATACTTGGACTGGGTCAGATTCCATCTATACTCTCTAATCACCTTGAAAACACAAGGTGCTTGCTTACTTGCTTGCTTACTGTAGAATTTTAAGAGTATTGATATGGAGGTGATGATAATAAAATTTTTCTACCCATGTCTAACCTAGAACTGAGGGTATACTAGAAAAGTATGCCCAGGACAAAAAAAGATATAATTTGTAATTCTTGAAAGCATGAATGTTTTTGAATCTGTATAAAGAAATTTTCGGATTGTTACTTGAGTAGAGTTGCAAAGCCTCCAACTATTGGTGTCTTACCCATCCCTCCCATCCTCTGTTCCTTACATCCATTCTGGAACCCATTCATGGGGCCAGCCCCCAGTAATTATGCCAGAATCACAAAGATCAACATAAAGACTTATGAAACATTGCATGGTGTGCTGGCTGGTTTTGTGTGTTAACTTGACTCAGGCTGGAATTATCACAGAGAAAGCTTTAGTTGGGAAGTGCCTCCATGAGATCAAGCTGTGGGACATTTTCTCAATTAGGGATCGAGGTGGGGAGGGCCCCTTTTGGGTGGTGCCATCCCTGGGCTGGTAGTCATGGGTTCTATAAGAAAGCAGGCTGAGCAAGCCAGAGGAAGCATGCCAGTAAGTAACATCCCTCTATGGCCTCTGCATCAGCTCCTGCTTCCTGACCTTCTTGAGTTCCAATTCTGACTTCCTTTGATGATGAACGGCAATGACGAACTGTAAGCTGAATAAATCTTGTCCTTCCCAACTTGCTTCTTGGTCACAATGTTTGTGCAGGAATAGAAACCCTGACTAAGACAAAAAGGAAGTAAAAGTTTCTCTAAATGAGTATACTGAATTTCTGGTTGCAATGTCCATTAGAAAATAAAATCTACACATTTATTATAAAACACATTTAAAATAATGTTCCCAAGTCTAGTGAGGAAGATGAAAAAGCACATGGATAGATATCTACACCTTTAAAAATCTGAATAATAATTTAACAAACACATATATCATTAAAAGAAAGCAACAAAAATGAAGCTCAATGAATTAATGAAAAATAGTTAAAATCATCAAAAATGAGGGAGATTAATGAGAGGGAATTCTTCTGATGCAGAGGCAATACAATGACTATTACAAGAAGTACCAGACATTGGTGGCACTTGAGATGCCAGTGAGACAAACCACTCACCCAGCCAGATGAATCTAGCCTGAGCTCCTGGCTGTAACTGCTCATGTTCCCCTCCCTCTCTCTTATACACACACAGAGTGCTCTTCTCTTCTCCAGTCAAGCAGTACCTTGCCAGCTTGGCTGCTCCAGACAAGGAAGTTCTTGATAGGGTCGATATCACTATGGGAGGAACTTGTGTATCCTGCATGCAGTAATACACTCCCAAATCCTCAATCTCTACTTTGCTGATTTTAAGAATAAAATCTGTCTCTGATCCACTGCCACTGATCCTGTCAGGGAGCCCAGTGTTCATTTGGGACACCAGATAAATGAGGCACTTTGGAAAATGGCCTCTGTAATAACCAAGACAAATAGGTCTTTCCATTACTGTGTCAGAGGCTCTGACTTGACTTGCAAGGAATGCAGGCTGGTTGTCCAATGGTAACCGACAAAGACAGTGGAGTCTGGGTCATCATAAAATCACCACTGGTTTTTGAAATTATAATACAGTAGTGTAAAGTCATGTACACACTTCCTGAGCAATCTTTGTGAAATCTTTTATGTTATTCTTTTTTATTTTAATAGCATTTTATTTCACATTAATGTCCATTTTTAATTTGGCATTTTTTGCAGTGGTTTAAGGTTTCTGAAATAGTTACAAGAAAATTTTAAATTAAACTCTCAGTTCACATACTTTTATTCTATTAGAGCTGTTCCACAAAACTGTTCGCTTACAAAAATTAAGACTTATCTTTGATGCTCAAAATATTTCCACTAATATATTCATATGAATGTCTTATTCTCCATATAGTCAATAAACTATATACATAAAGACTAAGAAATTAATGTCCTGAGGTAAGCAATCATTTTTATCAAAGCACTAAAACAACTCTTTTCAGAATTTTAATGGTAGGTGAGTAATACAAAATTACGCACATATGCAGAAAATACAGAGGGCTAAATAGAAGTTCATAGACAGAAAAATACGTAGAAATATTGTAATATAATATATGTAATATGTATATGTAATATTACATATATATGTAATATTATATATGTATATATGTAATTTTATATAATAAATTTTACTAAGTCTATATATGGACTTGCATATAACCTTCTAATTAATCTTCATGTATATGTGGTTATTATATTGTCTCCCCTAATTTTTTTTTAATATTTTTATTTTCTATATTCTTTGTTTACATTCCAAATGATTTCCCCTTTCCCGGATCCCCCCTCCCCATATGTCCCATAAACCTTCTTCCTTACATCCATTCTCCAATGACCTCCCTCCTTTTTTCTCTGTCTTTATATTCCCCTCCAGTGCTAGATCAATCCTTTACAGGATCAGGACCTTCTCATACTTCTTCATGGGAGTCATATGTCATGCGATTTGTGCCTTGGGTATTCAGGGCTTCTGGGCTAATTAATGTCCACTTATCAGAGATTGCATTCCATGTGTATTCTTTTGTGATTCGGTTACCTCACTTAGGATGATATTTTCCAGATCAAATCATTTGCCTAAAAATTTTGTGAATTCATTGTTCCTAATTGCTGAGTAGTATTCATTGTGTAAATATACCACATTTTCTGTATCCATTCATCCTTTGAGGGGCATCTGGGTTCTTTCCAGCTTCTGGCTATTATAAATAAGGCTGCTCTGAACATAATGAAGCATGTGTCTTTATTGAATGCCGGGGAGTCCTTTGGGTATATGCCCAGGAGAGATATAGCAGGGTCTTCCGGAAGTGTCATGTCCAGTGTTCTGAGGAACTGCCAGACTGATTTCCAAGGTGGTTGTACCATCTTACAGCCCGACCAGCAGTGGAGGAGTGTTCCTCTTTCTCCACATCCTCGCCAACACCTGATGTCTCCTGAGTTCTTGACCTAAGCCATTCTGACTGGTGTAAGGTGAAATCTCAGGGTTGTTTTGATTGGCATTTCCCTATTGACTAATGATGTTGAGCACTTCTTCCATAGGTGTGTGGATTCATTTCTGGATCTTCAATTCTATTCCATTGTTCCACTTGTCTGTCACTGTACCAATACCATGCAGTTTTTAACACTATTGCTCTGTAGTTTTGCTTGAAGTCAGGGATACTGATTCCCCCAGAATTTCTTTTGTTGTTGAGAATAGTTTTAGCTATCCTGGGTTTTTTGTTATTCCATATGAATTTGAGAATTGCTTTTTCTAACTCTGGGAAGAACTGAGTTGGGGTTTTGATGGGGATTGCATTGAATCTGTAGATCGCTTTTGGCAAGATGGCCATTTTAACTATATTAATCCTGCCGATCCACGAGCATGGCAGATTTTTCCATTTTCTGAGGTCTTCTTCGATTTCCTTCTTCAGAGACCTGAAGTTCTTGTCATATAGATCTTTCACTTGTTTGGTTAGATTCACACCAAGATACTTTATATTGTTTGTGGCAATTTTGAAGGATGTCATTTCCCTAACTTCTTTCTCAGCCTGCTTATCCTTTGAGTAGAGGAAGGCAACTGATTTGCTTGAATTGATTTTATAACCAGCCACTTTGCTGAAGTTGTTTATCAGCTATAGGAGTTCTCTGGTGGAGGTTTTCGGGTCACTTAAGTAGACTATCATGTCATCTGCAAATAGTAATAATTTGACTTCTTCCTTTCCAATTTGTATCCCCTTGACCTCCTTATGTTGTCTAATTGCTCTAGCTAGAACTTCAAGTACTATATTGAAAAGATATGGAGAGAGAGGACAGCCTTGTCTAGTCCCTGATTTTAGTGGGATTGCTTCAAGTTTCTCTCCATTTAGTTTGATGTTGGCTACCGGTTTGCTGTATATTGCTTTAACGATGTTTAGGTATGGGCCTTGAATTCCTGTTCTTTCCAATACTTTTAGCATGAAAGGATGCTGGATTTTGTCAAATGCTTTTTCTGCATCTAATGAGATGATCATATGGTTTTTATCTTTGAGTTTGTTTATGTAGTGGATAGCATTGATGGATTTCCTTCTATTGAACCATCCCTGCATCCCTGGGATGAAGCCTACTTGATCATGGTGGATGATCGTTTTGATGTGTTCTTGGATTTAGTTGGCAAGAATTTTATTAAGTATTTTTGCATCAATATTCATAAGAGAAATTGGCCTAAAGTTCTCTTTCTTTGTTGGATCTTTGTGTGGTTTTGGTATCAGTGTAATTGTGGCTTCATCGAACGAGTTGGGTAGAGTTCTTTCTGTTTCTATTTTGTGGAATAGTTTGAAGAGTATTGGTATTAGGTCTTCTATGAAGGTCTGATAGAACTCTGCACTGAAGCCATCTGGTCCTGTGCTTTTTTTGGTTGGGAGACTTTCTATGACCCTTTTTATTTCTTCAGGTGTTATGGGACTGTTTAATTGATCTATTTGATCCTGATTTAGTTTTGGTGTCAGATATCTGTCTAGGAAACTGTCCATTTCCTCCAGATTCTCCAGTTGTGTTGAGTATAGGCTTTTGTAGTAGGATCTAATGATTTTTTGAATTTCCTCAGTTTCTCTTGTTATATCTCCCTTTTCATTTCTAAGTTTGTTAATCTGGATACTGTCTCTGTGTCCTTTGGTTAGTCTGGCTAAGGGTTTATCTATCTTGTTGATTTTCTCAAAGAACCAGCTCCTGGTTTTGTTGATTCTTTGTATAGTTCTCTTTGTTTCTACGTGATTGATTTCGGACCTGAGTTTGATGATTTCCTGCCTTCTACTCCTCCTGGGTGAAATAACTTCTTTTTGTTCCAGGGCTTTCAGGTGTGTCATTAAGCTGTGAGTGTATGCTCTCTCCATTTTATTTTTGGAGGCACTCCGGGCTATGAGTTTTCCTCTTAGCACTGCTTTCATTGTGTCCCAATATTTTCTTTTTTTAAATTTATTTTCTATATTCTTTGTTTACATTCTAAAAAGCTTTCCCTTTTCACGGTCCTCCCCCCATATGTCCCATAAGTCTTCTTCTCTCCATCCATTTTCTTAATGATGTCAAGATGTCAGGAAAACCTATTTGGAATTGTATTCCACTTTGAGACTGAAAAGATAAAGGAAGGTTATTCAGACTTCCTGTTTACATTGAATGGGCAAAAACCTGGGAAAAGCAGGAAACCCAAATTCTTCTGAATATGCCTGATATATTGCACCTATAAGAAAATGACAAGGTTCCTCTCTTCATTATTCAAGCCATTCTTAATTCTATCTGTCTATATCATCTATATATCATCTCTCTCTCTCTCTCTCTCTCTCTCTCTCTCTCTCTCTCTCTCTCTCTCTCTCTCTGTATCTATATCATATTTTTGATACCAGTTTTCTCTGTATAGCCCTAGAACTTTCTCTGTAGACCAAGATGGCCTCAAATCCAAAGAAATCTGCCTGTCTCTCCCTTCACAATGTTGGGATTTAAGACATGACCCATCTGTGATAGGCCTGAAGTCTATTTTTTTTTTTTGACAAATAAAGGTATTGACTTTCTTTCACACAAAAACAAACAAACCCCAAATATACCAAAAAAAACCCCCAATCAATTCATGAAATTCTTAGGCAAATGGATGAAACTAAAAAGTGAAGGGGGCTTAAAAAGAGAGAATTGGGGGTTAAGGGAGTGTGGCACAGCAGTGTGGGGGAAGGCGGTGCCCAGGCAGGCCCATGCCCAAGCACCTCTTCCCTCTGAGGGACCACGCGCACACAGGCATGCTATAGAATAGAGTTTATTCAGGGTAGAGAATGGGAGTTACAGAGTCAGAGAGAGAGAGAGAGAGAGAGAGAGAGAGAGAGAGAGAGAGAGAGAGAGAGGAGAGAAGTGGAGTGGAGGCTGGCCATGACCATGTGGAGAGAGGGGGGAGGGGAGGAGAGCCCAAGGGGCAGAGAGGTGAGAGTGTAATGAGAGAGAGCAGGGAGAGAGAGAGGAGGGGCAAGTATCCCTTTTTATAGTGGGCCAGGCCTATGGGGCAGGGCATACCTGGCTGTGGCCAGGTAAGTGTTGGTGGAGCTTAGACAGAATACCAACAAACTCCACTATCTGTTTAATTAAAAAAGAAAAAAGAAAAAGAGGTGATGGTGAAGCAGAAATAAGGCAAAGTAGGAATAGGGTCGTCGTTGAGATCTGGCTGCTTCATGCTGACATTGGGGCGACGTGTCTATGGGGAACCTAGAAAAAGGGGTATAGGGGGGTGTTTGTCCAGTCCCAGGAGGACTTGGCTGATTCCTTGCTGTCCAGGGTCTGTGGAGCCATTTGAGGATAGGTCAGGAGAACAGGTCCAGTAGAAGTTGTCTGTGTCTAGAGAAGCAGAGAGGAGATTGGAGCATCTGAAAGTTGCTTCTCTGGAGCTGTCCTGGATATGGCAAGGGCCTGGACTTAACAAGATGTTGGAATACATTAGTATAGGTAGGGAATAAGATTAAGTACATTTGGGAGAAAGGAAAAATTTTCTAAGATGTACAATTGAAACCCAGAGGAATCCCACCCTTTTGAAAGGTAGTAAAATGAGAACTTGGGCAGATGTACTTATCTGGATGGAGCCTACTTGGTCCATGAGCAGTGGATCTGGGTAACAACATGAGTTAACCACATGAACAGTCTTTAAGATGAGCCTTTTGTGGAGCAGAAGGAATAGGATTGAAAGATGGATCGTATAGTGGAATCTTTATTATTGGAGTTAGGCAAATCTATAGGAATGCAGATGTTAGGACAGTGACAGAGCAAGAAGAGGGAATATGAAGCATTTAATGGAAGCAGAGTTTAGGTAAGGAGATAACTGTCTAGCTGTCAATGTAGTCAGAAGTCTGAGGAATAAACAATAACTTAGCAGTTATATTATTAAAGAATGACAGAATCCAGTAGCAAGCAGCTCTTTGTGGTCTCTAATCTCCGTGGCAGCTTTGGATGTCAGTCTGGTTTTCAAGAACAGAAGATGCAGAGCTTTTTCTCTGTGGAATGGATGCCCATGATATGAGAAATGGCTTACCTTTGTTTAGTTAAGTCATTTGACTCAAGGTATCTGGTCTTGTCCACTGCACTCTTTTAGCAGCATCCTGTAGTGGTGTCCACATCTTTCTTCTGAGACCTCTTGGGAGAAGCTGTCAGGCCTTTGGGAGTTCTGTCTGTCTTAAATTTAATAACAAACTTCTGACAAGATTGAGTGCAAGATAGGCAAGCAATAGTCAAGAGAGGATAGGAATGAGAATCTTAAATAGCTTTGACAGGTTGCATAGGTAGAGGAAAGTATATTACTAACTTAGGTTGGTAAAGGTGCTAGGATCAGAGTAAGAAAGCTGGTAGCAATGGATTAAATCGTAGTGACACAAAATGAGTTTGTCTAGGCAGACTTAGGCTCCTTAACAACAACTTGAGCATGCAGGCTATAGAAACAAACAAGTTAAGGATGTGGAAACATGGAATAGGTGAAGTTTAGGTTCTTTATCATTTACCAGACTGCTAATTTTTTAAAAAATATATGGTCAAAGACAAGTTAAAGCCCATTGGGTGGGTGGGTGGGGGGGGGGAAGTAGGAATGTTTTTAGATATAATTCCAGCGTCCTGGAAGAATATTAGCAACAATGGAATAGCCAAGCTAAAGACACGCACCATTGTACTGAGTCTTTAGGGGCTATGGACATTCTTGGAATGCCCTGAGAAGCTCACAGGCCTGGTCCAGGACTTCAGCAGCTGTAGAAGCTAAGAGGGAGTCTGGGTCGCTTCTGATTAAGGAGACACCCAAGGGCTTAAATGTCCTAAGCAGGAACGTTATCTGGAATGCCAGTTGCGTGTGGGCTAGACATGAGAGGAAACCCTTAGTTCCAAAGAGGTTGGCCAGGCTTCATTTGAATGCTAAGGGTTGTTTATTACTGTGGTTGGTGTTTGTTTGAATTTGTAATCTGGTAGAATAAATAAGAACCTGACAGGCAGCACAACCATTGTGGGAGACAGTGCAACTGTTCTCCTAGGTGCGGAAAACTGGAAGTTTGAGAAAAGTGAGCAGTGGTACAGCCACGCGCATGTGGGAGGTATGTGTGCCTGTGGGAATTGGCATTCAAGTCCACACAACAGCAGGAGTGGCCCACAGGAGACGGTAGCAGCTGCTATGACAAAAGCAGCAAAGTATAGCAGAGCTGAGCTGGGTGTGGGCTGCAGTCTGGCTATGGCAGGCAAAGGCCCAAGAAATCTGCATTGTAGCCAGCAGAGTGGGACCGCGTGGTGGCAGGGACAGGCAGCCGGTTCTGAGACCCACCTGGAGAGACAGCACCATGCCTCAGAAGCTGCGGTTGCTGCCAGGACCCGCAACAGTGGCGCAGAGGGTAGTGGCTGTCAGCAAGAAAAGTTGTAGCAGGGGAAAGGTTTTGTGGTTGAGTAGGTGCAGGGCGGGACTTCCTGCCAGCAGCAGAAGCTGTAGGCAAAGCTGGTATACCCACAGTTTCTCCATTCCTGGAGTGTTTCCTGGCCCAACACATCAATGAAAGAGGCTTAAGCAAGTGTACCCATGGCCTTTCTCATCCCGGGTTTTGGCACCAATTAAGAGGGCTTAAAAAGAGAGAATTGGGGGTTAAGGGAGTGTGGCATGACAGTGTGGGGGAAGGGTGTATCCAGGTGGGCCCATGCCCAAGCTCCTCTTCCCCCTGAGGGACCACATGCACACAGGCATGGTATAGAATAGAGTTTATTCAGGGTAGAGGATGGGAGTTACAGAGGCAGAGAGAGAGAGAGAGAGAGAGAGAGAGAGAGAGAGAGAGAGAGAGAGAGAGAGAGAGAGAGAGAGAGAGAGAAAATAGAGAGAGAGAAAATAGAGAGAGAGAAATAGAGAGAAGTGGAGGCTGGCCATGACCACATGGAGAGGGCAGAGAGAGCCCAAGGGGCAGAGAGGTGAGAGTAGGATGAGGGAGAGCAGAGAGAGAGAGAGAGAGGAGGGACAAGTAGCCCCTTTTATAGTGGGCCAGGCCTATGGGGCGGGGCATACCTGGCTGAGGCCAGGTAAGTGTGGGGTGGAGCTTAGACAGAACACCAACAAAAAGTATCATCCTGAGTAACCCAGTCCCAAAAGAACACACCTGGTATGCACTCACTGATTAGTGGATATTAGCCCAAAATCTTAGAATGGGATAAAGAGAATAGGATATATTCAAAACCTTTATTTAAAAACTACTGAATCCAAAATCAAGGAATACTTCAACAATGAAAACAATCTTTTTACTTACTTTACATGATGCATTTATTTTTAAAAATTATACTATAATTTTTTCACTTTTGAAAATGGAGTGATGACCTCAGTATTCACCTCATCAACGACAATATACATAGAGTAGTTCAGTATAAAAAAATACATCCATTTTTTGATCCTGAGCATGTAAGTAAAGTGATGAATACACTGCTGCATATCTATGAGAACACTGCAAATACAGAACACAGACAAACACAATGATCAAGTGTATGTGAGACAACCTGAATTTCTATTCACTGTTGATGGAAATGCAAATGGTCACACCACCTTTAAGGACAATCTGGTGATATTACTACAAAGTGTGTTCTTATTCTGTCATCCTGTAAGCTCTGTAGTCACTTAAAGGATGTAAAGTCTTATTTCCATACAAAAACCAGCATGGAATATCTTTTCTTTTTAACTTTTAAAGCCTGCATATAAACACAATCCCTTTCTATAGGTGAATGGATAAACAGCCTTTAGCATACCTAGCCATGGAATATGACTGAGCACAAAAAAAGAGATAAGATATTGACATCAGAAAATCCATTAAGAAAACATCATTCCATATTCCATACAGAAGCAAATCTGAATACTTCATTCCCTTACTATTCAAACTATAGGATATTCAGAAAACACAAATCTATAAGGCAGAAAAATCATTAGTGTTTTGCTGTTATTAGAGGGGAAGAGCTCTGCATGCACTTCACAGTATTTGAGGGCATGGGAACAGCTCTGTATGTTCCACAATGGAGGTTTCAACTCAATATACAGCTTTTCAGAGGCAAAGTCATCAATTATATGAAAACACAACAATGCTCTGAGGAAATCATGTTCTCTGTGTAACAATAATAGTCATCCAGACCACAGTGAGGTCACATATTATGACAAATGCAATGTTATCATGGAAGATGCTCCCCCCATCCCCATAAGTCCCATAAGTCCTCTTCCTTCCAGTCATTCCTCAGTCAAACCCCTCCCACTTCCCTGTCCTGGTAATCCCCTACAATGCTGGATCAAGACTTTCCAGGACCAGGGCCCTCTCCTTCCTTCTTCTTGGGAATAATTTGATATGTTGGTTGTGTCTTGGATATTCAGAACTTCTGGCCTAATATCCACTTATCAGTGACTGCATTCCATGTGTGTTCTTTTGTGAATGAGTTACCTCACTTAGAATGATATTTTACAGTTCCAACCATTTGCCTGAGAATTCCATGAATTCATTGTATTTAATTGCTGATTAGTATTCCATTGTATAGAGATTTCACATTTTCTGTATCCATTCCTCCATTGAGGGACATCTGGATTCTTTCCAGATTCTGTCTATTATAAATAAGTCTGCTATGAACATAGTGGAGCATGTGTCCTTATTGGGTTTATGCCCAGGAGTAGTATAACAGGGTCCTCCGGAAGTGTCATGCCCAGTTTTCTGAGGAACCGCCAGACTGATTTCCAAAGTGGTTGTACCAACTTACATTCCCACCAGCAGTGGAGGAGTGTTTCTCTTTCTCCACATCCTCACCAACACCTGCTCTCTCCTGAGTTTTTAATCTTAGCCATTCTGACTGGTTTGAGGTGAAATCTCACTGTTGTTTTGATTTGCATTTCCCTAATTACTAATGATTCTGAACATTTCTTAAGGTGCTTCTCAACTATTCAAAGTTCTTCAGGTAAAATTCTTTCTTTAGCTCTGAACCCCATTTTTAATAGGGTTATTTGGCTCTCTGGAGTCTAACTTCTTGAGTTCTTTGTATATATTGGATATTAGCCCTCTGTCTGATGTTGGGTTGGTGAAGATTTTTTCCCAATATGTTGGTTGCCATTTTTTCCTATTGACAGTGTCCTTTGCCTTACAGAAACCGTGTAAATTTATGAGGTCCTATTTGTCAATTCTTGATCTTGGAGGATAAGCTATTGTGTCCTGTTCAGGAACTTTTCCCCTGTGCCTTTGTCCTCAAGGGTCTTCCCCAGTTTCTTTTCTATCAATTTCAGAGTGCCTGGTTTTATTTGGAGGTTCTTGATCCACTTGGAGTTGAACTTAGTACAAGGACATAAGAATGGATCAATTTTATTCTTCTGCATGCTGACCTCCAGTTGAACCAGGACCATTTGCTGAAAAGGCTATCTTTTTTCCACTGAATGGTTTCAGCTCCTTTGTAGAAGATCCAGTTGCCATAGGCATGTGGGTCCATTTCTGGGTCTTCAATCTTATTCCATTGATCTACCTGTCTGTCTCTGTACCAATATCATGCAGTTTTTAGCACTATTGCTCTGTAGTACTGCTTGAGATACAGGATACTGATTCCCCCAGAAGTTTTTTTACTGTTGAGAATAGCTATCCTGGGTTTTTTTTTTTTTTTTTTTTTTTTTTTTGTTATTCCAGATGAATTTGAGAATTGCTTTTTCTAACTCTATGAAGAACTGAGTTGGGATATTCATGGGGATTGCATTGAATCTGTAGATTGCTTTTAGCAAGATGACATTTTTACTATATTAATCCTGCCAATCCATAAGCATGGAAGATTTTTCCATCTTCTGAGGTCTTCTTCAATTTCCTTCTTCGAAGACTTGAAGTTCTTGTCAAACAGATCTTTCACTTGTTTTGTTAGAGTCACAGCAAGATACTTTATATTGTTTGTGGCTATTGTGAAGGGTGTCATTTCCCTAATTTCTTTCTCAGCCTGCTTATCCCTGGAGGATAGGAAGGCAACTGATTTGCTTGAGTTGATTTTATAACCAGCCACTTTGCTGAAGTTGTTTATCAGCTGTGGGAGTTCTCTGGTGGAGTTTTTTTGGGTCACTTAAGTATACTATCATATCATCTGCAAATAATAATAGTTAGACTTCTTCCTTTCCAATTTGTATCCCTTTGACCTCCTTATGTTGTCTAATTTCTCTAGCTAGAACATCAAGTACTATATTAAAAAGATATGGAGAGATGGGGCAGCCTTGCCTAGTCCCTAATTATAGTGGAATTGCTTCAAGTTTCTCTCCATTTAGTTTGATGTTGGCTACCAGTTTGCTGTATATTGCATTTACTATGTTTTGGTAGGGGCCTTGAATTCCTGTTCTTTCCAAGACTTTTAGCATGAAAGGATGCTGCATTTTGTCAAAAGCTTTTTCGGCATTTAATGAAATGACCATGTGTTTTTTTTTTTCTTTGAATGTGTTTATGTAGTGGATTGTATTGATCGATTTCTATATATTGAACCATCCCTTCATTCCTGGGATGAAGCCTAATTTATCATGGTGAATGATCATTTTGATGTGTTCTTGGACTTGGTTGGCAAGAATTTTATTGAGTATTTTTGCATCGATATTCATAAGGGAAATTGGCCTGAAGTTATCTTTTTTTGTTGGATCTTTGTGTGGTTTGGGTATCAGTGTAATTGTGGCTTCATAGAATGAGTAGAGTAGTGTTCCTTCTTTTTCTATTTTGTGGAATAGTTTGAAGAGTATTGGTGTTAGGTCTTCTTTGGAGGTCTGATAAAATTCTGCACTAAAATAATCTGGTCCTGTGCTTTTGTTTTCATTGGAAGACTTTCTCTGAACCCTTCTATTTCTTTAGGGGTTATGGGACTGTTTAGATGATCTATTTGATCCTAATTTAATTTTGGTATTTGGTATCTGTCTAGGAAATTGTCCATTTACTCCAGGTTTTCCTGTAGTGTTGAGTATAGGCTTTTAGGTTGAGTATAGGATCTGGTAATTTTTTTGAGTTTCTTCAGTTTCTGTTGTTATATCTCACTTTTCTAATTTTGTTAATTTGGATACTCTCTCTTTGTCCTTTGGTTAGTCTGGTTAAGGGTTTATCTATCTTGTTCATTTTCTCAAAGAACAGACTCCTGGTTTTGTTGATTCTTTGTCTGCTTCTCCTTGTTTCTACTCGATTGATTTCAGCCCTGAGTTCGATGATTTCCTGTCTTCTATTCCTCCTGGATGAATCAGCTTCTTTTTGTTCCAGGGCTGTCAGGTGTGCCATTAAGCTGCTAGTGTATGCTCTCTCATTTCTTTTTGGAGGCACTCAGAGCTATGAGTTTTCCTCTTAGCACTGCTTTCATTGAGTCCCATAAATTTGGGTATGCTGTGCCTTCATTTTCATTAAATGCTAAAAAGTCTTTGATTTCTTTCTTTATTTTTTCCTTGACCAAAGTATCATTGAGTAGAGTATTGTTCAGCTTCCATGTATATGGGGCTTTCTGTTGTCTTTGTTGCTATTGAAGACCATTCTTACTCCATTCATTCAGGCTTAAATAACTTTGTTTTCTCTAGTGGCTCAGTGAAATTAATATTGCTTATTATATCAGGAAAATCATTCTGAGATATATGATTGTATGGGTGAAGTAGAATAACGTCTGTTGAGCTTGAAGGGGACATTTGGGTTTTCATAACTAAATGTGCCCATACATCATGCCTGGCTGAACCTGAGAAATGCTCACAACCACTTAAATGTCTAATCAGAGGCTGATGGGCAACTCATATTCACACTTCTGCTTTCTGTCATTGGTTCATGTTATGTATTACCAAAGTAGAAAATTATGACTCTGGTGATAGTCATAAGTTCCACAATTATGATTCCAGGTTGTTTATGCTGAGGGTTAAAACCTGTCTGTGACTTTCTAACACTGAACCTTAGGAGAATTCCAGAGAAGAGATTAGTACCATAATCTGGCATGGTTTTTGTCGGTATCAGTGCATATGTATGGCACTGTCCTCATAGAATGGCAGTTGATGGTGACTCTTCCCTAGAATCCTACTCAGGATATTATTAAAATGTCACTTCTGGAAGGTGAAACCACATGAAACATAAATTACAATGTGTCTATGTATATGAAAGACATCTCTAGCAACTTAGGAAACTAGAAGGAATATTGTTATTTTCTCAATTTTATATCTAACAGTAACAATTACATAAGATTCAGAGCACTCAAATGAAAAAAAATATTTAGATATTTAAGTACTGTGCCTTCATGTCTAATAGTCTGACCTGAAATATAGGGTAGCATAAGTCCAACAAGCTGTGGTAGCAAGAACATTTTTCTTTTTTTTTTCTGTATACATGCCTATCATTAGACAGGAAAAATTATACCATTATTATAATGTTCTATGAATTGGGTAGACTACTTGAAAGAGGCACTTATGTAAATAATAGGAGTTTCAAGTTGCTTTGAATACGAACACAGGATAGCATACTTACTGGTCCCTACCTGAACATATTATGTCTGCCTCTGCAGATCATCTGATAAAACATTGTAATCTGATATAGTGTGGATGATTTTTCATATGGAGAGTTGAACAATGAGCATAATTGGTTTCTTTGAATTGCTGGATTCAGGTGGAAAGACTAAAACTTCATACCTTTGTTTTCAATCCCAAACAATATTGACTCCCTTACTTTGTCTCAGAATTTGATGAAGAGTCTATAATTGTCTACACTAAAACATCAATTCTCATGCTATGACAGTGATATCATGTCAATAATACACTTGAAACCAGAAATGCAAGTATTTGCTGGAATGATTTTCAGTTCTCCAGAATATGCACTAGAAAGTTTATATCATCAATGAGATTCCCTCCTGGAAAGAGTTTTAGAAGACAATATATCAAAATATTTCTTTATCTGTATTTTTTCCCTCTGTTCCTATTTTTTAATTCGATATAGTTTTTATTTACATTTCAAATGATTTCCCCTTTTCTAGACCCCCACTTCCCGAAAGTCCCATAAGCCCCCTTCTCTCCCCCTGTCCTCCCAGCCACCCCTTCCCACTTCCCCGTTCTGGTTTTGCCAAATACTGCTTCACTGAGTCTTTCCAGAACAAGGGGCCACTCTTCCATTCTTCTTGTACCTCATTTGATGTGTGGATTATGTTTCGGGTATTCCAGTTTTCTAGGTTAATATCCACTTATTGGTGAGTGCATACCATGATTCATCTTTTGAGTCTGTGTAACCTCACTTAGTATGATGTTCTCTAGCTCCATCCATTTGCCTAAGAATTTCATGAATTCATTGTTTCTAATGGCTGAATAGTACTCCATTGTATAGATATACCACATTTTTTGCATCCACTCTTCTGTTGAGGGATACCTGGGTTCTTTCCAGCTTCGGGCAATTATGAATAGGGCTGCTTTGAACATTGAAGAGCATGTATCCTTATTACATGCTGGGGAATCCTATGGGTATATGCCCAGGAGTGGTATAGCAGGATCTTCTGGAAGTGAGGTTGCCCAGTTTTCTGAGGAACCGCCAGACTGATTTCCAGAGTGGTTGTACCAATTTGCAACCCCACCAGCAGTGGAGGAGTGTTCCTCTTTCTCCACACCCTCTCCAACACTTGCTGTCTCCTGAATTTTTAATCTTAGCCATTCTGACTGGTGTAAGGTGAAATCTCAGGATTGTTTTGATTTGCATTTCCCTAATGACTAATGAAGTTGAGCATTTTTTAAGATCCTTCTCTGCCATCCGAGGGTCTTCCCCAGTTTCTTTTTTATTAGCTTCAGAGGGTCTGGCTTTATGTGGAGGTCCTTGATCCATTTGGATTTGAGCTTTAGTACAAGGAGACGAGGATGGATCAATTCGCATTCTTCTGCATGCTGACCTCCAGTTGAACCAGCACCATTTGTTGAAAAGGCTATCTTTTTTCCATTGGATATTTTCAGCCCCTTTGTCGAGGATCAAGTGTCCATAGGTGTGTGGGTTCATTTCTGGATATTCAATCCTGTTTCATGGTACAGTGCCTGCCTGTCACTGTACCAATATCATGCAGTTTTTAACACTATTGCTCTGTAATATTGCTTGAGATCAGGGATACTGATTCTCCCAGAATTTCTTTTGTTGCTGAGAATAGTTTTAGCTATCCTGGGTTTTTTGTTATTCCAGATGAATTTGAGAATTGCTCTTTCTAACTCTGTGAAGAACTGAGTTGGGATTTTGATGGGTATTACATTGAATCTGTATATTGCTTTTGGCAAAATGGCCATTTTAACTATATTGATCCTGCCGATCCATGAGCATGGGAGTTTTTCCCATTTTTTTAGGTCTTCTTCCATTTCCTTCTTCAGAGTCTTGAAGTTCTTGTCATACAGATCTTTCACATGTTTGATAAGAGTCACCCCAAGGTACTTTATACTGTTTGAAGGCTATTGTGAAGGGGGTCATTTCCCTAATTTCTTTCTCAGCCTGCTTATCCTTTGAGTATAGGAAGGCCACTGATTTGCTGGAGTTGGTTTTATAACCAGCCACTTTGCTGAACTTGTTTATCAGCTGTAGGAGTTCTCTAGTGGAGTTTTTTGGGTCACTTAGGTAGACTATCATGTTATCTGCAAATAATGATAGTTTGACTTCTTCCTTTCCAATTTGTATCCCTTTGACCTCCTTATGTTGCCGAATTGCTGGAGCTAGTACCTCAAGTACAATATTGAAAAGATAAGGAGAAAGGGGGAATCCCTGTCTAGTCCCTGATTTTAGTGGGATTGCTTCAAGTTTCTCTCCATTTATTTTGATGCTGGCTACCAGTTTGCTGTACATTGCTTTTACTATGTTTAGGTATGGGCCTTGATTTCTTGTTTTTTCCAAGACTTTAAGCATGAAAGGATGCTGAATTTTGTCAAATGCCTTTTCAGCATCCAATGAAATGACCATGTGTTTTTTTTTCTTTGAGTTTGTTTATGTAGTGGATTGCATTGATGGATTTCTGTATATTGAACCAACCCTGCATCCCTGGGATAAAGTCTACTTGATCATGGTGGATGATCATTTTGATGTGTTCTTGGATGAAAACCAACTTTTGCATTTACATGTCTTGCCACTGGGAATAAAGCAGATGATGGCTACATATTTCTGAACTATTGAAAGAAAATATACTGGCCCTCATACAACTGTCTTGTCATGAGACCAACATTATGAATCATCCTGAATCAGGAGATGACTTTTCATCATGATGATGTTTTCAGAACTTTGGCCCTGTCTCTCAGGCCATAAACTAAGATAAAGCATATATCTTTCTGGATTTTTGTTATTTTATTTATTTACATTTCAAATGTCATACCCTTCTCTGTCTCTATTCAGCAAACTCATCATCCCATCCACCCTTCCCTTTGTCTCTATGAGGGTGTTCTTCCACCCTTCCACACATTCCTGCCTCACCCCTCTGGCATCCCTCTATGATGGGGCATCAAACCTCCACAGGACCGAGAGCCTCCCCTCCAGTTGATGCCAGCTAAAACAATCCTCTGCTGCATATGTAGTTAGAGCAATGGACCCATCCATGTATATTCTTTAGTTTGTGGTTTACTCCATGGGAGCTCTGATGTCTCCTGTTATTTGATATAGTTGTTCTCCCTATGTGGTTGTAACCACCTTCAGCTCCTTCAATCCTTCTCATAACTCTTCCATTGGTATCCGTGGGCTCAGTCTGAGGGTTGGCTGTATCTGAATCTTTATTAGTCAGGTGCTAGCAGATCCTCTCAGGGGACAGGTATACCAGGATTCTGTCAGCAAGCATCTCTGGGAATCAGCAATAGTGTCCCATTTTGTACCATAAGTGTGGGTATGCTGTGTCATCATTTTCACTGAATTCCAGGAAGTCTTTTTTAATTTCTTTCTTTATTCATTCCCTGATCAAATTATCATTAAGTAGAGAGTTGTTCGGTTTCCATGGGTTTGTGGGTTTTCTAGTTTTTGTTGTTGTTGATCATTTGATTGACTTTTTCTTATTGCTTTTTAAACTTAGTCTATGGGATTATTTCAATCTTCTTGTATTGGGTGAGGCTTGTTTTGTAACCAGTTATATGATCAATTTTGGAGAAGGTACTATGAGGTGCTGAGAAGATGGTATATTCCTTTGTTTTAGGGTGAAATGTCTTGTAGATATCTGTTAAATCCATTTGGTTCCTAACCTCTATTACTTTCACTATGTCTTGGTTTAGTTTTTGTTTCAATGATCTGTCCATTAGTGAGAATGTGGTGCTGAAGTCTCCCACTATTATTGTGTACAATGTGTGTTTTGAGCTTTAGTAAACTTTCCTTTCTGAATGTGGGTTCCTTTGCATTTGGGACATAGATATTCAGAACTGAGTATTTCCCTTGGTCGATTTTTCCTTTCAGACAAATAAGAAATATTCTTCTCCATCTTGATTGATAACTTTTGGCTGAAAGTCTATTTTGTTAAGTATTAGAATAAAACTCTCTCATCTGTGTTCCTTCTAGGAACACCCTAGAAGTCTTGCTTACAAGACTTTTTTCCATCCTTTTATTCTGAAGTAGTGTCTGTCTTTGATGTGTGTTTCCTGAATACAAATAAAAATGTGGGATCCTGTTTGCGTATCCAGTCTGTTAGCTTATGTCTTTCTATTGGGTAAATGAGTCTGTTTATATTGAGAGATATTAAAGACAGATAACTGTTAGTTCCTGTTATGTTTGTTGTTGCAGGTGACATTATATATAGATGATTATCTCATTGTTTTGTTGTGAGATGATTAATTTCTAAGTTTTTATCTTTGGTGTAGGTGTGCTTCTTCTTTTTTATTTTACATTTTTTTCTTTATTGATATATTTTTGTATTTACATTTCAAATCTTCTATAATCCTCTGCAGGAATGCATTCATAGATAGATATTGTTTAAATTTGGTTTTGTCATGTAATATCTAGGTTTCTCCATCTGTGATGATTGAGAGTATAGCAGAGAATAGTAGCCTGTGCTATCATTTGTGCTTTCATCTGGTCTGCATGGTGTCTGTCTAGGCTCTTCTTGCTTTTAGGATCTTTTTTTGAGAAGTCTGCTGTAATTCTGAAAGGTCTGCATTTATGTTACTTGGCCTTTTCCCTTACAGCTTTTAATATTCTTTCTTTGTTCTTTGCATTTACTGTTTTGATTATTATGTGACTAGAGGAATTTCTTTTCTGATATAATATATTTGGCATTCTATAGGTATCTTGTATATCTATGTCTATCTCTTTCTTTAGGTTGGGTAATTTTCCTACTATGATTTTGCCGAAAAATTTCACGTCCTTTGAGCTGGGAATCTTTGCTATCTTCTATTCCTATTATTCATAGATTCGGTCTTTTCATTGTGTTCTAGATTTTCTGGGTTAGATGGGTATTTTTTTATTTTTTGAATTTTCTTTGACTGTCATGTCAATATCTTCTAAGGTGTCTTCTATGCCTGAGATTCTCGCTGCTTCCCCCTGTTTCATGTTGTTGATGCTTGCATCTGTAGCTCTTGACCCCTTTTCTAGGTTTTCCATTCCCAGGGTTCTCTCCATTTGTGTTTCTTTATTTTTTCTACTTCCATTTTTAGATCTTGGACTACTTTATTCAATTCCTTCACCTGTTTGCTTGTTATCCTGTGTTTCTTTAAGGTATTTATTTGTTTTCTCTAAGGACTTCTAACTATTTACCTGGATAGATCAGGTCTCCTGGGAGACCTTCAAACTATGGGGTTTTCAGAGGGGCATGCATGGAGATGATCTGTTGCCCCGGATACAGTGGCTCTTCTGTGGGATCCTGTTGCCCTGGTTGGAGCAGGTCTCCTGGCAGGACTTCAGATTGTGGGAGTCTTCAGAGGGGCAAACATGCTAATATTCTGCCCTGTTGTGCTGGGTACAGTAGATCTCCGGGCAGGCCTTCACATTGTGAGGTCTGTTGCCCTGGGTGGAGCAGATCTCCTGGGAGGGCTCAGACTATTGGGTCTTCAGAGGGGCAGTCAAACTGATGATCTGCCTCTGGGGAAAGTACAGGCCAGAAGGGAGGTTGAGCTCAAGCAGAAGTGATAGGTCTCTACTCCACTGGGCTCCTAGTGGAGTAGACCTCCTAGGGATGTCCTAAATGCTGCACTTTTTGGAAGGGCTACTTTCTTGTTGACCTGGATACAGCAGATATCTGGATGTACTGTGGTATCTTCAGGGAGGTAGAAATACTTATGATCTGCCCTGATGGAAGGTGCAGGCTAGATGGGCCAAATATATTTCTTAGAAAAATATACTTACTTTATGAAAATCTTCAATCCACCACATAACATTAAGATTGTAGAACAGTGTTGTATCATCAGCTGAAACGCAGACAATCAAGTGAAGGAACTGAACAAAACCATGCAAGATCTAAAATTGGAAGTAGAAACAATAAAGAAATCACAAAGTGAGACATCTCTGGAGATAGAAAACCTAAGAAAGAACTCAGAACAGAATACAAGAGATAGAAGAAAGAACCTCAGGTACTGAAGATATCAAAGAAAACACTGACTCAACAGTCAAAAAAATGCAAAATGCATAAAGCTGGTAACCTAAAACACACAGGAACTCCAGGACACAATGAGAACACCAAACCTAAGGAATATAGATATAGATGAGAGTGAGGATTTACATCTTAACAATCCAGTAAATATCTTCAACAAAATTGTAGAAGAAAACTTCCCTAAACTAGAGAAACCGATGCCCATGAACATACAAGAAGCCTTCAGAACTCCAAAGAGATTGGACCAGAACAGAAAGTTATCCCAACATATAATTATCAAAACACCAAATTCACTAAAGAATGAAAGAATATTAAAAGCAGTAAGGGAAAAAAGGGCAAGTAACTTATAAAGGCAGACCTATCAGAATTACACCAGACTTCTCACCAGAGACAATGAAAGCTAGCAGATCCTGGGCAGACTTCATACAGACCCATAGTGAACACAAATGCCAGCCCAGGCTACTACACCCAGCAAAACTCTCAATCATCATAGATGGAGAAAACAAAATAGTCCATGATAAAGCCAAATTTACACAATATCTGTCCACAAACCCAGTCCTACAAAGGATAATTGATGGAAAATGCTAATACAAGGAGGGAAACCACACCCTAGAAAATGAAAGAAAGACATATTCTTCCAACAAACCCAACAGACGATACTCACAAAAATCTAAAAAAAAAAAAAAAAAAAAAAAAAAAAAAAAAAAAAAACATAAAAAATAACAAGAATCAACAATCACTATTCCTTAATATCTCTTAACAACAATAGACTCGACTCCCCAATAAAAAGACATAGGCTAACAAAATATTTCTCAAGCAAATCTTCGATTTTATCAGAAAATGTTTGTAATTCCCCTGTTAATTAATTTAGTGATTTTTTATGTCTACCATTTTATCTGCATTATTTTTCATGATAATCTTCAATTTTAATTTCTTTCTATATATTTCCTCTATTTTATCAGAAATGTTTTCAATGTAAGTCTTTGATTTTTAAAAAAATGTTTCTAATTCCACCTTCAATTAATTTAGAGAGAGTTTTTCTATCTACCATTTTATATGTAAATTTTTCCATGAAATAGTCAATTTTAATATTTTTGTCTATATATTTCTTGAATTTTACCAGAAATATTTTCCATGTAAATCTTCAATTTTATCTGAAAATGTATATAATTCCACCTTCAATCAACTTAGAATTATCTTTATGCCTATCATTTATCTGTATAATTTCCATGATAATGTTTAATTTTAACATGTTTTTCTCTATATTTCTTCAATTTTATCAGAAATATTTTCCATGTAAATCTTCAAGTTTATCAGAAAATGTTTATAATTCCACTTTCAATCATCTTAGGAATACTTTTTACCTACCATTATTAAATCTATATAAAATTTTCTATGATAATTTTCAATTCTAACATGTTTTTCTACATTTTTCTACAATTTTATCAGAAATGTTTTCCACGTAAATATTCAATTTTATCATAAAATGTTTCTATTCCATATTTCAATTATTTTAGCAATGTTTTACATTTCTACCTCTTTACTCTTTAATTTTCCATGAAAATTGTCAATTTTAACGTGTTTATCTGAAATATTTCCCATGAAAATCTTTAATTTTATCATAAAGTGTTTTTACGTCCCTTTTCAATAAAAATAATAATAGAAAAAAATAATAAAATAAATTTAATTCAAACAAATAAGTAGCCTTCTTTTTACAAATGATAAAAGGACTAAGAAAGGAAATAAGGAAAAACACACTTTATAGTAGTCATAAATAGTGAAAAATATCATACTGTAATTCTAAGCAAAGAAGGGAAAGGTCTATATGACAAGACCATCACATCTCTGAAGAAAGAAATCAAAGAAGGTCTCAAAAGATGAAAAGATTTAACATGCTCATGGATTGGCAGGATTAATATAATAAAAATGCCTATCTTGCCTAAAGCAATTTACAGATTCAATGCAATCTCCATCAATATTCCAACTCAATTCTTCATAGAGTTAGAAAGAGAAATTTGCAAATTCATTTGGAATAACTAAAACAGGAGAACAATGAACACTATTCTCAACAATAAAACAAATTCTGGGAGAATAACTTTCCCTGACCTCAACCTGTATTACAAAGCAATAGTGGTAAAAAAAAAAAAAAAAAAAAGAAAAAAGAAACAAAGAAACAAAGAAAGAAACAAAGAAAGAAACAAAGAAAGAAACAAAAAAGAAACAAAGAAAGAAACAAAGAAACAAAGAAATATGTCTGGTGTTGGTACAGAGACAGACAGAAAGATCAATGGAATAAAAATGAAGACCCAGAAATGAACCCACATACCTATGATCACTTGATATTTGACAAAGGAGCTAAAACCATCCAGTGGAAAAAACACAGCATTTTCTACAAATGATGCTGCTTCATCTGGAGGTCAGCATGTAAAAAATGCAAATAAAACCATTCTTATCTCCTTGCACAAAGCTCAAGTCCAAGTGGATCAAGTACCTACACATAAAACCAGATACACAGAAACTAACAGAGGAGAAAGTGGGGAAGAGCCTTGAACACATGGACAAAGGGGGAAATTTCCTGGACAGAACAGCAATGGCTTATACTCTAAGATCAAGAATTGACAAATGGGACCTCACAAAAGTGCAAAGCTTCCACAAGGTAAAGGACACTGTCAATAGGACAAAACAGCAAGGAACAGATTGGCAAAAGATCTTTACCAATCCTACATCTGACAGATGGCTAATATGCAATATATACAAAGAATTCAAGAAGTTAGACTCCAGAGAACCAAATAACCCTATTAAAAATGGGGAACAGTACTAAACAGAGAATTCCCAACTAAGGAAAACTGAATGTCTAAGAAAAACCCAAAGAAATGCTCAAAATCCTTTGTCATCAAGGAAATGCAAATCAAATCAACCCTGAGATTCCATTTCACACAAGTCAGTATGGCTAAGATCAAAAATCCAGGTGACAGCAGATGCAAGCAAGGATACCATTGTTGGACGGATTGCAAGTTGATACTACAAGTTTGGAAATCAGGTTGTTCAGAAAATTTAGATATAGAACTACCTGAGGACCCAGCTATATGACTCCTGGACATATTTCCAGAAGATACTCCAATATGTAATAAGGACACATATGCCACCATGTTCATAGCAGCAATGTTTATAATATCCAGAAGTTGGAAACAACCCAGATTTGCCTCAACAGAAGAGAAGATACAGAAAATGTGGCATATTTGCACAATGGAATACTACTCAGCTATTAAAAACAATGAATTCATGAAATTTGCAGGCAAATAGATGGAGCTTGAAAGAATGATCCTGAGTGAGGTAACTCCATCACAAAAGAACATGCATGGTATTTACTCACTGATAAGTGGATATTAGGCAAAAAGTATGAAATATACACTATATAACTCACAGATCACATGAAGCTCAAGAGGACAGAAGACCAAAGAAATAATGCTTCCATTCTATTAAGAAGAGGGAACCAAACAACCAAGGGAAGTAGAGGGATGGAGGTACTTGGAAGGAATTGAAGATGATGAGCAGGAAAAGGGGGGAATAATCAGGTATGGGGGGAGATGAAGGAGATGTACAGAAGGTCAGGAAACTGAACAGAGGAGTGTAGCAATGGGGGATGGGGTTCTGGGGGTAGCAATCAGGAAGTCTCAGACGTCAAGAAAGCAAGAGCCTCCCATGACCCCATGGGAATGTCATTAGCTAAACTACTACACATGGGAGAAGGAGAACCTGTCCAGACCATATCCAGATGTTAAGCATGGGTCCCCAGTTGAGGGATGGGGCCACACAACCATCTCCAAAATATTAACCCAGAATTGATCCTGTCTAAAAGAAATACAGGAAAAAAAGAGTGGAGAAGAGCCTGAAGGAAAGGGCATCTAGAGATTGTCCCACCTGGGGATCTATCCCACATGCAGACCCCAAAGCCAAGCACTATTGCTGATACCAAGAAGTACTTGCTGACAGGAGCCTGATACAGTTGTCTTCTGACAGGCTTTGCCAGATCATGACCAATACAGATGTGGAGGCTCACAGCCACACATCAGACTGAGCACAGGGACCCCAATGGAGAATTTAGGCAAAGGACTGAATGATTTGAAGGGGCCTTATCTGGCATCAAGGGGAGTGGAGGCTCTTGGTCTGGTGAAGGCCTGGTGCCCCATTGTAGAGGAATGCTAGGGCAGTAAGGTGGGAGTAGGTAGGTGGGCGGGAAAGCATCGTCTTAGAAATAGGGTAAGGAGGATAGGATAGGGAGTTTGTAGAAGGGAAACCGTTTGAAATGTAAATAAATAAAATATCCTATTAAAAAGACATACTCTGAAAGTTTTGTATAAGGTCACATCTTACACATATAGAAAAAAGGGATAGCAAAGGCAATATTTTTATAAACAAAATACAGCTTATGTCAGGAGCACAAAATGTGGAAAATAATTATATAATAAAGGAAACAGTTCAACAAAAGGGGATGTCTCAGGTTCCTGTCTCTTTTAGTGGATAGTGTTGAGTACAAGGCATTTAGGATCAGAATGGGTTTTCACTCAGCCTCACCAACATTGGTGGTTTCTGAGAGGGCACATTTTCACTATTATCCTGAGGTAGATATGATGTCCTTGTTACTGCAATTGATGAAGCCAGAAAAGCATGACACTTGACATATTGATAATGAGTTCATGCTCCAATGCCCTCAGATGGGACCAATATCTCTAGGTTTTTAGCATTTCTCTCTCACAGATCACCACCTCATTTTAAAGCTGCACCACTTCAAGGAAGGATGTTTTTGTTCTGCTCTGTATCACTCTGGAAGGAACAAATATATGTTATATGCTGTAATAAACTCCAAAATCTTCAGGCTCCACTCTGCTAGTCTTAAGGGTAAAATTTGTGCCTGGCTCACTACCACTGAACCTGTCTGGGACCCCTAAAAATTGGTTGGAAACCTGTAGATCAGGAGCTATAGAATTTGGCTTGGATTCTGCAGCTACCAAAGCAAACAAGTATATTCATTACTAGAACGAAGGCTATGATTAGACCTGCAAAAGATAAAGGCTTGACCTCCAAGACTGAAAGCAGGGGCAATGAGTTTGGGTCATAACAACATCACCATTGGAAGCTGAAATTATGAGAGAGAAGTGCAAAATTATGGACAAACTTCCTGATCAATCTTTGCAGTTCCTTTCTAGATGAGATGTTTTCTTTTCACATAATTCTTTATACATTAAAATACCCTTTTAAATGAGACAAGTCAAATGAATGGCCTAAGGAGCTTGTAAGCATAAATAATAATATGATCCTGTTCCTTCCATATCATATTCGTCATTATAGGACAAGTTATCTCTTATCTGAAATGGCCATCACACAGACATAACTGTCACAGGCCCCATTCTAGAGAATAAGACCTGTCTTCTCCAACATAGATAAAACACAGGTGTTGAGCAATGGGATTCAGGGCTCATCCTACTATACATTCTTAGTCCTCACATCCCTTTGTTCTCACCAGGAATCAAGAAATACAATACAGCCAACAGCGGAACAGGCAGCTTCATTTTGAGGAAGCCGCCTAAGGAGACTTGTCAATCAATGCAAGATAATAAACTGAGCTTTTATCTTGAACTAACAGGAGTGAGTCTCCCCAAGGGAGCAATATGCAAAGGCCTAAGTTGGTAATACAACAGACATAGGATGAGAGTCATGCAGGTGTCTCATGATCCCAAATTCACAGAAAATATCTCTTTTGACAGAGGACACAATAGTAAAACCATGTGGGCTGTTTGGTAGGAAAATAACATGCTAAAACCTGGCAATCTGGACATCAGAGCCTTAATAAGTGCTGTATTACAGAAATACAAGGTGTGAAAATGAAGACATATGTGTGATATTGTTCTCTTCAAGTTGACAATCTATGTTTTTGTTCCACTTTTCACCAATTTTATAGGAAAATAGCTATCATTTTCTGAATGTTACATGTATCAGATAATAGCTTTGCTCCAGGTGATCCACTGAATTTGACTCTGGGAACATGAAAAGGGCAAAATTTGCCCTGTCTACAAGAAAAACATGGACAAAAATTGAGCAGGGACTGAAGGAACGGCCAACCAATAACCTGGCCAACTTGAAACCCATCCCATGGGCAAACACCAATCCCTGACTCTATTAATATTACTCCATTATACTTGCAGATGGGAGCATAGCATAACTGTCCTATAAGAGGCTCAATCCAGTAATTGACTAAAACATATGTAGTGAATCACACCTTAATATTGGACAGAGCTTGAGAACACAAATGGAAAATTTGGGGGAATGATGGGAGGGTCCCCGAAGAAGATACGACCTCTACAGAGTCAACTATGAGGGGATACGAACTACCAGCAGAGTCAACTAACCTGGACCCTTTTCCACAAAGCAAAGAGCATACATGGGCTGAACTGAGGGTCCTGGCAATATATAGGAAATGTGCACCTCAGTCTTCAACATAGTCTTCATGTGTGACTCCCAAAATCTGGAACAGATCCTGTCCCTAAAGCTGTTGGCTATAAAAGAAATCTCTTCTTCTAACTATGCTGCCTTGTCTGGCCTCAGTGGAAGAGGATGTGCTGAACCCTGCAGAAACTTAATGCACCAGGGTGGTGCATGCCTAACTCATGTTCTTGCAAGCAAAGAAAATTAATGCATTGAATCAAATAAAAAGTTGCATATGAAGGAAGGTGTTAAAAGTAAGAGTTCAGTATTAAAGGGAAGAGGAGAATTGGGTGTGTAAAGAAAATAAAAAATAATTATTATTTATGTTTTTTAATTCCCAGAGTATATTATAAATGAAAACAAAACAGAATGAAGAGAATAAGGGATTACACTGAATGAATACAAACTTACATTGTGTGTTTCCTAGAAAGAAGAGGAAAAGTTCTGTATGAAGATATTTTTACATTTGTTTATTATGTGTTTATTTATGTATGTATGTATTTTTAGGCATATTCATTACATTGTATATACATGAAAGACAGAATACAACGGGTGGGAGTCAGGCCTCCCTGCAATGTTGATCTAGAGAAAACATCAAGTTATTTGACTTGCTAAGAGGCATGTCCATGGAGAGACATTGCTTCCAGGGACAAAACACCAACCAAAGAGTACACATAGGGAGACCCATGCCTCCAATCACATATGTAGCACAGGATGGCCTTGTTGGACACCAATGAGGGGAGAGCCCCTTGGTCCTCTGAAGGATCAATGACCCAGTATAGGGAAATGCCAGAATAGGGAAGAAGGAGTGGGTAGGTTGGTAACAGAGGGAGGGTGGGTGGGATTGGGGGGGGGGTTCAGAGGGGAAATGAGGAAAGGGGATAACATTTGAAACTTAAATAAAGAAAATAATATAATAAAAATAAGCAAATAAATATATAAATAATTCAAGTTAGCTATGCATCATTGAACAGGGGCTTTCTCTCCAATCCCCAAAATGAGATTTAAATATATGATGTTTCCAGTTCACTATTAAACTCAATATAATGTCATTAATATTCCTGAGTTTCTGAAGTTGGTAAACTCAGTCTATAGTTTATGTAGATAGACAGGGGACAGCATAAGTAGGAACACCAGAACCCTAGAAAGGTGGCACTATGGCTTCTTACTTTATTCTTCTCTCTTGCATGAAATTAAAGTGATTGAGACTGTTGTGCACTAGTGCATCAGAGAGGCACTGCAGGTGTGTCTTTTGTGTCACACAAGTGTCAAAAGGAAACAGTGAAGAGAGGGGCTATGTCTATGTTCATCTCATTGTCCTGACCTATGAACATCTGACTGATTAGTAGCCTAGCATTCCCTGAATGAAGTAAGCCTAAGCAACCACACTAACATGAGGCAAAAGAAGACAGTCTTCTAGGAAGGGGATCCAGAGACTAGAAGAGGCCTATGACTAAGGCCATGGGCATGAGTGAACCTGAAACAGGCAATTCTTTCAAAGGGCCACTAAGCTGGACAATGTGGTAAATGGGCCCAAGGTGACCACCAGACAAGAACCATGAGGCCCAGACAGGGAGCTGGCCTGATAAAACAACCAGTCTGAGACCATAATGCATGAACAGGGTGGAGCACACCAAGACCACACCTGACAGGAACCCAGACTCTCAGAGAGTCCTATGACACCTGAGAAAAACTTTGAGTGGGTGATTCATGAAGAGAAGCAGCTGGGCCAGTCAAGCCTCTCACTTCTGCTTCCATGGGGTTTATGTTATGACTTGTATCATTGTGGGAGGGTATTCATCATACTGTAGACAGTAATAGACTCCCATATCTTCAGACTCCACATTGCTGATGGTGAGAGAATAATCTGACCCAGACCCACTGCCACTGAACCTGGATGGGACCCCATCTTCCCGGTTGGTTGCATCATAGATCATGAGCTTGGGAGATTTTCCTGGTTTCTGCTGGTACCAGCTTAAATCACTGTTTATGTTCTCACTTGCCCTGCAACTGAGACTGACTTTCTCTCCCAGAGAAGCAGACATGGAGGATGGAGACTGAGTCATCTGTATGTCGCATCTGGTTCCTAGGAGTAGAGACATAATGAATATCCATATAAGTGAGCATGATAAATGAGGACATTCCCCAATTGCCAGTCAACACTAACCACCTTGTAACAGTGAAATTCCTATTTTAGTTCATTTTACCTGGAAACAAGAGCAAGAAGAACCCAAGAAACTGAGCAGGGGCCCTCTTGTCCATGCTGAGTCCTGACTGCAATGACTATGGCACTGTATATGCGTGACTGGTTTATGAAGATGTCCCCAGGGCTGTGCAGTGAGGGCATGCAAATAATTAGGAACCAATTATTGCAGGGTACAGCTGCAGGACTTATCTGTCTCAGCACTTAGAACAAGCCCAGTGTCCCCTGGTGCCTGAGATCAAACCATATGCATGTCTCCAGAGAATCATTTTTCAAAGATTTAAAATTATAGATGATGTCTCCAATGTATGTAGTCTCTATTTTGAACAACATATTTCAAAGACATACTGGGCTAACATAGAAGAGTATCCTGCTATTGGGGATATATATCATAGAAGAAACCATCAGATTTTTAACTTACTCAAGTTATTGTGATTGGTTAAAATATTGCTAAGTGTTCCCCTTGTGAGGTGTTTGGAGTAAACATTTCTTGAAATTAAAAGGATAATTTATCATAACCATTTCACTGAATTAAAACATGGTATTTTACAGGGTTTTGCTAACTATAGTTCAAAGAGCAGAAATGTACAACACATACAAATGCACATATAAAACTTTATTCTGAGCAACCTGTATCACTTGAAGTTCTGACTCCATGTGAAGATCATGATACTTTCATACTCAGTGACTAAATGGGTACAACTTTTGCTTGGTTTGGGATGCACCATATTTTCTTCTTTTCTACCATTTGCTAATTCTTTCCATATTTTCTCATCATAAAGGATTGACTATGATGATTTAATTGAGTACTATAATAGAAAACAGTGCTATTTTCCTATTTAGTTCTGGAGAAGTAACTGGAGGTTTTATCCTCACTCAGGCAGCAGCCTCACTGTCTGCCTGTAGGTTCCAGTCTCCAAACAAGCTATGATGTATAAATGTTTGTGCATCCTTATAAAACAAGTACTGGATAACACAGATCACACATATATATGTTTATTATGACCATTCAACCTTACCCAGCATCAAGAGACACATGATTTATTCAGTCTTTGATATTTTGTCCTAAAGCCAGGGAATCCTTGGGTACTTTCAGAACCTAACTATGGAAGATCCTGCAATATGCAGCAAGAGTCTGAATAAGCTGATTTTCCAAGAGCCTTACTTGAGTGATGTGTGAAAACAAACATCTAGTAATAAAGCAGCTTCTTCAATACACAGAGCACCATCCCCATCAAGAGTACAATACAGCAGCTTTTGAATTGATTAATGGTAATGCTACCTTCGCTGTCTCTGTACTGCACTCTCTTCCTGCTAATATCTGATGTCTGTGTCTGTGTCTCTTTGATTTTTGAGGTTTGGAAAACATTCCTACATTCTCATATGATTGCTTCAGGATCTGAGGAAGATTTGCTCAGGACACTTTTAGTGGTTGTTAATAGGAGGATGACAGTTCCTGTCATCTTAAAACAAGTGAATCATGGAATTGCAGGGCATCTAGGATCTGAATACTTACCACACCCTCTTTTAATGATATGTTAAAATATGAAGGGAATTCCAGAAACACTCAATAATCCATTATCAATAGGACTTAGATTGGATTAAGTACTAAATGATTTTGTTTTGGATTATATCTTCCTTTGAAAGTGTTTGATAGCATTACAGTTAGCATTGCTGCCTTCTGAAAACATTCAAAAACATCTTAAGAGACTCTAACTCATATATATATATATATACACCTGTACATGTTGAGATTTGTGTGTCTCCCTACTCTATTTATTAAAAAGTAGGAACTCTGATTTTTTTCTTAGACTTCAAAAAGATCATGTTTTAAGGAAAGGATACAAGCTTTCTGGAGTAATGGAACTCAATGAACCTTCCTATAATTATTCAGATCTAGGCTCTAGAACTTTTAAATTGAAATTGTCATGTCAAAAGGACTTGCCAGGTATAGTTAAGTTATGAGTTTGAGATGACATGTACATTCTAAATTATGTGGGTGAGATCAATATAGGTGCATGTGTCTTTGTAGTAGAGAGAGGAGGAGTTGAGCTATACAGAGTGGTTGTTACAGTAGAAAAGAGAACTGTGGGGCATAGTACACATTGTTCAGGTTAAGGTGGTAGTTTCCTGAAAGAATAAATGTCAGCATTAGTCTGACATTTAATTAGGCTAATTCAGGAGATAGCTAACATCCTGAACAGTAAGGAAATTATATTTTAATCAATTCTGAAGCTATTGGCATTTAGCCACAGAAAACCAATTGAAAACCCTCTTTGATTTCTCTAAGCCTGTGGCTTTCCTAAATGCTCCAATGTTTCTAGAATTGCTATCATGTGGTGATAATATGAACAGAACTTTAACATGAGAGCATTTCAGAGTTATTCATGGCTATGAAACCATTATTGTCAGATGTGAATGACTCTGGGGAGAAATACTTGAAAATTAAGTTTAAAGGAGGTTATGATTCTTTTCTCTCACAGAATCTCAAGTGTTTACCAATCATAATTCCAATGGACTATTTCTGGGCCTGTGTTGACTCAAAGCATGGTGGGAAAGGGTACATGAAGTGTAAAAGCTTTGTTAAAGAATGAAAGGATGAAAGCAATACAGAGTGACCATGAGAGAAAAAAGAAAGTGCTAAAAACAAAAAACAAAAAACAAAAACAAAAACGAAAAATACCTTTACTTCACACACACAGCAGTTACTTTTTGCTCCTAACTAGATACATTCTCTTATTTTCTTCCACTTTCTAATGTTTCCTAATGGTATAATCTACCAAAAATTAAGATTTCAACACAGCCATTTGGGAAGACACTATAGATTCAAACTATAACATTAATTTTTTGGCCCCAAATGTTCAACTTTGTCTTAAAATGAAAAATACATTGGGACAAATTTTGACTCTGTCAATCCTTACAGCTCTTGCAGTTTGTAAAAGTTAAGTCAAAAGGCCCCTGGGAAACTCAAGAAATTATTTTAAGGATAATATCAAACAGAATCTGTACAAAGAGAAACTAATTATTTTTTAATGTCTGTAATGGTGTACTGAGGAAGATATTCTATATGAATATAGCCTGTTCTATATAAAGAGATAATGTCTCAAAAAGGGAGAAAAGAAGAAAAACAGAAAAGGAGCTTTGCACTGCCAGCAGACAATGGATCATAGTGAACATTTTCTTTTCTAAAAGAACATATTAAAAAATCTCAAGCAACAAGTGAATGAAAACAAGACCATAACCAAAAAGCCTAAATGTTAATCCATGAGACACTATGTCAACCATGCAGAGCATGAAATAACTGTCAGGAAACCACACAAGCTGGACTATTCTAAAAGTAAGACTTTATCCTCTCTATCCATATGTTTTCTGTCTTGGGTTGGCTTCATTTCTACCCTACGCTTTTCAACACTGACATTACATGTCCTTGACATTACTTTCTTCCTAGGGAATCTGTTGTATCCTTTACTTCATCACAATAAAATTATTCATATCTTTCAGAAAATACCTACATTGATGTCAAAGATGCCATATACATAAATATATACTTACACACACACAAGAATATACAAACACATACACACATACATATAGTCTCAGAAACATTATAATGAAATCTTTTAGGGCCTCCAGAACTAAAATATTGTTGCTTTCTCTTTTTCAGCAAAACCAGCTTCAAGTAGCAGTGACTCTGTAGTTGTACAAAGGTGCCCTCCCTATGACAGAGAGGAAGCAAGAGAGTAATTGAACCAGAGAATGGGGACAAAAATGAGCCTTCACATCTAAGACCGCAGGGTCATACATTCCAATTCAGTCACCTTTCAGATTCCACAGACACCATGAGCAACATCACCTGTAGAAGATTCCAACCACAAGGTTTGAACACATTGCATATCTGAAAGGTAACTTTTAAAATAAATATTTCTATTATATTCCTAATATCTGGGTAGGAGAGAATTTAAACATTAATACTCTGGAGGAGACTGATGTTTTTTCTCTTCTTTCCCTTTTTATTACTGATTCTTTGGGAAATTCAAAACAATTCTTTTGAGCATATTAATTCATGAACAACCAAATTCTTTCAAAATAATCAATTGTCTATTCACCTTATAATCCACTTCTTCCATTATTTTGTTCCCTTTAAGACATGTGTTTTATATATATATATATATATATATATATATATATATATATATATATATATATATATATATATACTCCAAGTATGTAAAGTCAATGAGTAAGAGATTAAAACAAAGCAGGATACTATGAGGTCTGACACATCCCTAGTTCTGAACTAGCTTCATTTCCAACAATCACAAGACAGAGTAACAATATTATCATCATTAAATAACCTATAGATGTCTGTTAAAACCATTTGGTTAATAACTTCCATGAGTTGCACTGTTTCTCTGTTTAGTTTCTGTTTCCATGATCTGTCCATTGGTAGGAGTGGGGTAAAGAAGTCTCCACTATTATTGTATGAGGTTCAATGTGTGCTTTGAGATTTAGTAGTTACTTTTATGAAAGGTATATTTGAGCTTATTAATTCATAAACTTACCCTTTGGGGCATAGAAGGTCAGAAATGAGAGTTCATCTTCATAGGTTTTTCCTTTGGTGAGTATAAACAATTTCCTCTTCTTTTTTGATAACTTTTGATTGAAAGTTGATTTTATTCAATATTAAAATGGTTACTCCAGCTTTTTGCTTGGCACCATTTGCTTCAAAATATTTTTTTACCAGCCTTTTACTCTGAGGTAGTGTCTGTCTTTGTCACTGAAATGCATTTCCTGTATGTAGAAAAATGTCTGGTCCTGTTTACATATCCAGTCTTTAAGTCTATGTCTTTTTATAAGAAAATTGAACCCATTGATATTAAGAGATGTTAAGGACCAGTGTTATTAGTCAGGCTCTGGCAGAGCATATCAGGAGACAGTTATATCAGGCTTCTGATAGCAAGCACTGCTTGGCATCAGCAATAGAGACTCAGTGTGGTGGCTGCCTATGGGATGAATCCTCAGGAGGGACAATCTCTGGATTCCCTTTGCTTCAATCCCGCTCCAGGCTTTGTTCCTGTGTTTCTTTAGACAGGAGCAATTCTGAGTTAATATTTTTGAGATAGGTGGATGGCACCATCCCTCAACCAGTAAATATGCCTAAACTCTAGAAAATGGTCTCTCTTACCATTGTTACCCAACAATGTCATACCCATTCAGCTAATGCCAACCCCACTGGGTCCTAGGAGCCTCTACCTTTCCAGGTATCTGGGACTTTCTTCTGACTACCCCCAATTCCCATCCCCCATTACTACACAACTCTGTTTAATTTTCTGACTCTCTGTACATCTCACCTGTCTCTTCTCACAGCTAATCCAGACCCTTCCCATTTCCCCCACTCCCTCCCTTTTTCTCCCCAAGTCCCTCCCAACCTCTCTCTACCTTCCCTGATTATTTTGTTCCCTCTTCTAAGTAGGACTGTAGTACCCACATTTTGGTCTTCCTTCTTTTTATCTTCAAATGGTCTGTGAGTTGTATCATGAGTATTCCAAGATTTTTGGACTAATATCCACTTATCACTGAGTACATATCATATGTGTTCTTTTGTGACTAGGCTACCTCACACAGGATAATATTTTCTAGTTCCATCCATTTGCCTATGAATCTCCCAAAGTATTTTTTTAATAGCTGAGTAGTGGTTCATTGTGCAAATGTACCACATTTTCTGTATCCATTCCTCTGTTTAAGGATGTCTGGGTTCTTTCCAGCTTTTAGTTATTATAAATAAGGCTGCAATCAACATAGAAGAGCATGTGTCCTTGTTATATGTTGAACATATTAGGATATAACTCAGGAGTGGTATAGCTGGGACCTCAGTAGTTATGTCCAATTTTCTGAGGAACTGCCAGACTGATTTCCAGAGTCCTTGTAGCTTCATGTAATCCCACCCGCAGTGGGGTACTATTCCTCTTTCTCCACATCCTCTTCAGCATCTGCTGTTACCTGTGGTTTCCACACAGACACAGACACACAGACACACAGATACACACACACACACACACAAGGTCATGTTTTTATTTTTATTGTAGATTTCTACAATTAAAAGTCTATACTTTTTTTCTCCATGCAACTTAAGGAAAGGGTTTTAGTTACTAGTTAAAAGAGCTCCAAAATTTGTGCACAGTCCAGCAAAAATAAAAAACAATTTAAAAACATTTTAGAAAATTAAAAAATATTAAAAGAAAACAAATGATACTTTGTAAGAAGATGGAAAGTGTAGAGCAGAATTGGAAAAATAAAATCTGCTCCTTTTTTTGGTTAACTGTGTTTTTTATCATAGCCTGATGAGGGATATGAGGTGGGATCTCAGGCTTGTTTTGATTTGCATTTCCCTGAAGAATAGGTTGTTGATGGCTAAGGTGCTTATCGGCCATTTGAGATATTGTGTAAATTTGATTTTGTCACGGAATATCTTAGTTTCTCCATGTATGATAATTGAGAGTTTCTCTGGGTATAGTAGTCTGGGCTGGCAGTTGTGTTCTCTTTGTGTCTGTATGACATCTGCCCAGGATCTTCTAGCTTTCATAGTCTCTGGTGATAAGTCTGGTATAATTCTGATAGGTCTGCTTATATATGTTACTTGACCCTTCTCCATTACTACTATAAATATTCTATCTTTGTTTGTGCATTTGTCTGTTATGTATCAGGATGGATTTCTAAAAGTAAGTAGGACTACATCTCATAACTGCTAAGGATGGGGTTTATGCCAAAATTGAACATCCTCACCAACAAAATCAAATGGTTTTGAGATGATGCCCAAAGTCACTGAGATGAGACAAAAATTAAAGAGCATGCCTCCTTCTATGCATGGGTTGTTGGTTCCCTCCCATACAAGTTCTCCATCTCGATCACTTTTCCTCATTAAACCAATACTTATATTTTTGCCCTGTCCTTTGGATATTTTACTTACTGAACACACCTTCATTTATATTTCTCTCTATGCCTGAACAAGAGTGTTCATGTAAGCTCTCCTAGTAGTTCTCATCACATAGCAGCCCATTTAATTCCTGAGGCACCTGATAGAAATTCTTTTGGGCAGTGTGGAGTAGTTCTAGATGCAAGGGACCTTCATAAGTTTTGCCCCCAGACCAAATTTATTTCCTTTCATCAGTCCTACATTTCTCCTGCTCCCTTCCTTCCATGCTCTCCATCCCTGTGTTGCTTCTGCTGCCTACTTGTGTGCAGCACATATGACAGTGTAATCACTCACTATCTTTCTGAATGACTGCACCAGAAAGAAAAAAATATTCCCTAGAATTCTTTACCTCATTGTACGACAGTCCTTGACTTCATTCACTGCCACTCTTACTTTATACCTGGTGGGGTGTCCCTCTGCCTCTAAAATTCAAGGTGAAATATCATTTTCACTAGACACAACCCTTCTACTTTTTCCCTTTTACTCCTGACTATAATATTTCTGTGGACTCCTTAGAACCAAGGCTGCAAATACCTCTCAGGCTCTATGGAGACACATTCCTCTCATGCTACAGCTTTACACAATGACTGACCCCTTGCTGGGCCTATGGACATAACTGACTCTGATTTATCAACATTCTCCAGACTCTTCCATCCCCTAAAACTTCCTTAATCACAACTGATTAGCTACTGTTATCTACCAACTTAACAATGATGACTTTCTTCCTATTCTGACCCAACTCACTGCTGAAAAATACAGCCCATTGAGAGAAAATCCTTCCCTACCCCATATGGGAGCACCTATCTGTGAGAACCCACCTCTTCTTTCTGAATCCTTTCTGTGTCTTCCTCTTTCACTTCTCACCATCTTCAAGAAGTTTGGTGTTTTTTTTTTTCTGTAATGGAATCATATATTTTCAACCCTATAAAAATCATTTTTCTAAACTTTCTTAGGAGCTCAAGTTGGTAACCACATGATCCAACACCATACTAAGTTAAAACTCTTCTGATCAATATAACCTGAATAAGATGTTTATTTCCTCATAGCAGATAATATCCAAAGGATAGTAACCAATACTATATGGTCCTGAACCAGATTTAGCACAAATCAAATTCTTTTGATCTCAAAGGTAGAACTGAGTGTACCAATGGACAGGAACTTAGTACCTCTGCAGTGCATCAAGATAACTGACTTCCCTGTCTCCCCTAAGTGAAGGTTTTCAGGAAGGAGGCTGAGGAGGCTCCAGAAACTGAAAAAGGAAGTGAGAATGCATGTGCATGAAGAGAATAAACACCAATGACTGTCACATTCACACACAGAAGAGCTTCACAGTAGCAGCTGATGCAGTGTCACCAACAGCATCAGCAGGTTTCTGTAAGAGGACATAGCACTGTGAGAGGCATGTTATCACTTTGCTGACAGTAGTAATCTGAAACATCTTCTGGGAGCATGTTATCAACTGTAAAACCAAAATCTGTGTCATAACCACTGCTGGAGAACTGGGACAGGACTCTAGAATGATAAGTATTGCCTTCTGAAATAAGGAGCTTAGGAGCTTCCCCTGGCTTCTGCTTGTACCAGTCATATCATCATCAATATCTGTGCTGGTTCTGCAATTGATAGTGACTTTTTCTCCTGCAGCCATGGACAGGGATGCTGGAGACTGGGTCACAGTTGTTTCTGCCCTAGAATCTGTTTATTGAAGAAAAGTAACAAACACAAATCAAATGTACCATAAATATACAAAATGCAGACTCTCAACTTCTTTGCAAACTATATAATACTGTGGAAACTGTAAACACTTAACAAATGTCATGAGAAAGATAAATTCTTTCCCTTCCAGAGATACAGAGGAGAAGAAGGCTGAGGAGATAAGTTAGGGACAGCATGGCCATGGCCTTGAGTGGTAGAAAGCTTCCTATGCAGCTTGATGTCATGCATTATATGTCCTCAGAGAGGCTGAGGTGGTAAAGGGAGCAAGCAAATTACAATGAAAATAGAAGTGGGTAGTGCAGTTGAGCTCAGAGCATAGTAGTTGAGTTCCGAGCAATTTAGTTTGGGTAGTTAGGAGGCAGTCTTTCCAAGCAGACCCATTCAGTCAAAAGCTGAGAGAAGCCAATTTGAATCAGTCAGCTTGGAGAGGAGTTTGAGCCAGAGCAACTCAGTTGAACTAGCCAGCCAGAGTTCAAAGAGAGCTAGGTAGAGTGAGTTAATTCAGCAGTAAGTTTTGGAGGCTGAAATATTCTAGGCATAGGCTAGCATGCAGAGGCTAGAAGTTGTAGCCCTTCATGGTCTGATATTGCAGAAGATATTATGCAGGCTAAAAGCTTTCAGGCCAAGGCTGAAAAAATCTGGGCTCAGCCCAAGCTATGTATCATAAAGCTTGGGTATGGCTCTCATCTTATCTGAGGAAATAAAAGTGACATATTTGTTTTTAATAAATATATTTATTTTATGTATATGAGTACACTGTAGCTGTCTTCAGACACACCAGAAGATTGGATCCCATTACAGATGGTTGTGAGCTACCATGTGGTTGCTGGGAATTGAACCCAAGACCTCTGGAAGAGCAGTCAGTGCTCTTAACAGCTGAGCCATCTCTCCAGCCCAACATTTTCATTTGTTATTGTCTGATTCCCCCCCCCCAACTCACCACAGAAGAGTTATAGCCATTTTGTTTCATGCTTGCCAGCTATTTCATATTGTAGCTGTAACATGCCTGTTAGGCATTAGCAAAGAGAAATTACTTGGCTCAAGTACATGCTGATCATATATACTGTTTTGTTCTGTATATTCTGAATGTTACTCTGAGGTTTGATAATATTCAGAAATTCTATGGAGATTTATGTGGGACTCATCAAATCAAAGGTCAATATGAACTGTTAAGTCTAAAATATTTTGAATCAGAGCTGACCACTGGAAAGGCCTTCCTGTACCTATATATGTATGAGGTCACTGTGGTTTTTGTGACTGACACTGAAAAATGTTACTAATAAGTCAAAAAGTTGTGATTACAATACTAATGCTCTGTTACCTCAATGTTCTGACATTCCCCTGTTCACCACCCATCCACTACCCCACTTACCTTACTCAAGACCAAGCAGGTTAAAGGTTAGCTGATAATACTTTGCCTAGTATGTCAAGTGCTCTCCTTACCCTTTAAACTTTGAGCCCGTTTGTTTCTAAAACAAGCCTACTTAAGAATAGACTAATTAGGTTTTTCCTTCTTGCCATCCTGGATGTCCAATATTATGGTGTATATTCAATAAACTATTCTTACTTAACTGAAATAGTGTAAGATTTGAGTAGTGGTTATAAAGTTTGATTAGTGATTCCTGAACCCTAACACATTAATTATAGGCAAATTAATAACAACAAATGTCCATCACAGATGGGAATATGGATGTGTTGTGGATTTCTGTTTGTATTTTGATGCTAATTCTGCTTTCTCAAGAGAGGCTACCTCAGATAAGGAGTGGATCATGCTCTCAAATGGCTTCATGAGAACCTGTTCCCTACCTTAACTGGTTAAATAAAGGCTAGAACCTGTGATTGGACAGTGGAAGGAAAAGGTGGGGCAGGAAGTTTTAAAGAAGAGGGAGAAGGAGGAAGAAAATGAAGGATGGAGGGAGAGAAAGATGTAGGACGAAGAGTTGGAAGATGGAGCAGATCCACGTGGCCTGGAGGAGCCACAAGTAGCTAGGGATTTCATAGCTAGGCAATAGAGTAATATAGTGTTATATCTGCCCAGTCTACGCATGCAGCCTGTAAATATATTAACTGAGTTGTGTGTTCTTTGCATAAGCATATTGGGGTTGGAGATTCACTGACACAAATCTGGCTGATATAAATATAAGTCTCTAGTGTTTTCCTTTAATGGGACTAGAGGATGCTGAGTGAGATTAGCATGGCTGTTATCATTTTGAAGACCAGCCACAGGAGGAACAGATGGATGGTTGGAGCTAGTTGTTGGGGTTGGTTGCGACCTCTACTCCCAGCACCTAACTGGAGAAATCGTAGGATTTATTTTTAATTACATGCTACATGGATGTCCCTGTATACTTGCCTAAGCTTCAATCACTATGTCTTTAAGTGTCTCAATGAGATTCACCTCTACCAGTGTGTACTACTTTCTGTGTCCCCATGAATAGGTTCTTCCTTAGAATGTATCAGGCATCCTCAAAACCTCACTAAGACACCTTAGGAAACCTGAAGAACAATGAAGTCTCTGCTGCATAAGGGTTGGTGGTGAGGATCTTATTGACCTTTGGGCATATCTGTGGGGAATTGTTCTAATAGCCTTAATTGATATGTGAAGACTGCCAAAAAGCTGTGTCTCATTCCTTCAGTTGAGGTCTAGGAATATATTAGGAAAAAATGAACTTACCCTAATTTCAATAGTCAATAAATATTTGTTGTAAAATGAAAAGGAGAAAAAATACTGTTCCTGTGGTTGGCACTATTGCTGTCTTAAACAGCCCCTAATTTTGGTCATAAGCATCTCTTGTCTTTTTCTAGTTGTGATGGACTAACCAACAGTTGGTATGTGAGGCAAATAGGGACCCTATTTGTGTTATAGTGTATTAGGATTATATGATTTCTCTCCCAGTTTCATTTATGTAGTTATGATTATAAGATGCTGACAAAAAAGCAACAGGGAGAAAGGGTTTGGTGTAGTTCACAAGTCTAGGTCACAATCCATCATAGCAGGCAGTCAAAGCAGTAGGAACTTAAGATAATTAGGCACATCATGACTATGGTAAGGAGAGAAATGACCTTTATTTTGATTGGTCCTAAGTGAAGCTTATGGTTATGAAATTGCTTAAGGTTAACATATAAAACATAACAGGATATGTGGTCAGCATGACCTGCTCTGAATCAAGCTATTTTTCTGAATCAATAACTAATGACTTGCAGGCATGGAAGAAAATTTTGAAAGCTATATTGGGAAGGAGTAGACCTCACCAATAATCATGATATTTTGTGAGAGAAAAAAAATCTATTTTCAATAAAAGGAAAGAAGCAAAATAATTTTTTTTAAAAATGAAAATAATAAAAGAAAAAATATTTTTTAACTGGCAATAAGCCAGAAATATTCTTGGGTTTGTATGTAGCTTAGTTCTTGCCAGAGGCCAGAGATGCCAGAAGTGATTAAGCCAATGTATCTTTGAACAGAAGCCAGGAAGCTAAGATGGGAATATTTCCTTATCTCTTTACCCTAAAATAACTTTTAAAAGCCACTGAGGGTATGTCACCCGGAATAAGAAATGTATTGTAATCTGGGTATGCTCCCTACTCCACCCAGTAAGGTACTATTGAATAATTTCTATCCTTTCTAGTTTTTTTAGAACTCTGGCTGGCTGTTTCAATTCAGCTGTTCTGGCTTGAATTCCTCTCCAAGTTAACTGATTCAAGCTGGTTTCTCTAAGCTTCTCACTAAATTGTTTCCCTTGACCTCAAAATCTAGCAATTTGTTCTAATCTTTGGCTCCTTATTCTCTGGGTTCAATTGACTCTACATATCTTCACTAATTCACAAAGGAACTCAACTCCACTGCTCTCACTGCCTCTCTTACTCACAAACTCAACTTGAAATTTCCACTCAATTAAATTCACTGAACTCTCAACTCTCTATGCCACTCTTTTTTTTAAACATTTTTTATTCGATATATTTTTTATTTACATTTCAAATGATTTCCCCTTTTCTAGCCCCTCCACTCCCCAAAAGTCCCATAAACCCCCTTCCCTCCCCCTGTTCTCCCAACCACCCCTTCCCACTTCCCTGTTCTGGTTTTGCCCTATACTGCTTCACTGAGTCTTTCCAGAACAAGGGGACACTCCTCTGTTCTTCTTGTTCCTCATTTGATGTATGGATTACGTTTTGGGTATTCCAGTTTTCTAGGTTAATACCCAGTTATTAGTGAGTGCATACCATGACTGATCTTTTGAGACTGGGTTACCTCACTTAGTATGATGTTCTCCAGCTCCATCCATTTGCCTAAGAATTTCATGAATTCATTGTTACTAATGGCTGAATAGTACTCCATTGTGTATATATACCACATTTTTGCATTCACTCTTCTGTTGCGGGATACCTGGGTTCTTTCCAGCTTCTGGCTATTATAAATAGGGCTGCTATGAACATAGTAGAGCATGTATCCTTATTACATGCTGGGGAATCCTCTGGGTATATGCCCAGGAGTGGTATAGCAGGATCTTTCGGGAGTGATATGCCCAGTTTTCTGAGGAACCGCCAGACTGATTTCCAGAGTGGTTGTACCAATTTGCAACCCCACCAGCAGTGGAGGAGTGTTTCTCTTTCTCCACATCCTCGCCAACACCTGCTGTCTCCTGAATTTTTAATCTTAGCCATCCTGACTGGTGTAAAGTGAAATCTCAGGATTTGTTTTGATTTGCATTTCCCTAATGACTAATGAAGTTGAGCATTTTTTAAGATGCTTCTCCGCCATCTGAAGTTCTTCAGGTGAAAATTCTTTGTTTAACTCTGTACCCCATTTTTAATAGGGTTATTTGGTTTTCTGGAGTCTAACTTATTGAGTTCTTTATATATATTGGATATAAGCCCTCTATCTAAGGTAGGGTTGATGAAAATATTTTCCCAATTTCTTGGTTGCTGATTTGTCCTTTTGATGGTATCCTTTGCCTTACAGAAACTTTGTAGTTTTATGAGCTCCCATTTGTCAATTCTTGATCTTAGAGCATACGCTATTGGTGATCTGTTCAGAAACTTTCCCCCTGTACCGATGTCCTCAAGGGTCTTCCCCAGTTTCTTTTCTATTAGCTTCAGAGTGTCTGGCTTTATGTGGATGTCCTTGATCCATTTGGAGTTGAGCTTAGTACAAGGTGACAAGGATGGATCAATTCACCTTCTTCTGCATGCTGACCTCCAGTTGAACCAATACCATTTGCTGAAAAGGCTATCTTTTTCCATTGGATGTTTTCATCCCCTTTGTCAAGGATCAAGTGGCCATATGTGTTTGGGTTCATTTCTGGATCTTCAATCCTGTTCCATTGATCTGCCTGCCTGTCACTGTACCAATAGCATGCAGTTTTTAACACTATTGCTCTGTAGCATTGCTTGAGGTCAGGGATACTGTGGAAAGCCGCGGCTGTATTCGCCATTACGAGATGGCACTGGCTTTCACTGTACCAGCTCCACTTTCTTAGTGGACAAGCTATCTGCGCAAGTGCAAGAGTATTTTCTCGCCAAATCTCTGCCCGACCCGGGGCATTCGAATGAGGTCATGAGTAAACAACCAATCAGGTGTGTACACGCCATGCCAAGGGGTATATAAGCAGCGTCCATGTTGGGCACGGGGTCTTCCTCCACGAAAAGCATCAATAAAGGCTTGGCTGCAGAAGGATCCTAGTGTTCTGTGTGCGTTCTTGCTGGCGAGATGAAAAGCGCGGGATATCTGGTGCTGAAACCCGGGAATCGCCTCACCATCGCCGGCACCGAGGAGACCCCCCTGGTCACGGGGTAAGGGTCCAGAACTGCAGTGATAAGGTAAAGGCTCTAAGAGGCATGTTTGGCCTTGATCTCTCCCATCTTTCTCCTCAATTAGCGGGGGAGATTGAAGCCTTCCGGATTGTTTTCGTGGCACTCATTCTCTTTCTTTTGGTTTCTTATTGCTTCCACCGGCGGTGGTGTTAAATCAGTGTCGCTAGGCACAGTCAGAAGGAAGTAGATAAGCCTCTGCTGTAGACAAAGGAACAGTATGGGGGCTTCACATTCGGTAGTCACAGCGCTGAGGTGTCTTTTGAGACAGCGCCATTTAAGGGTCTCAGCAGAAACTTTAAATTGTTTTGTTAGAGAGGTGGATCGCGTAGCACCCTGGTACGCATCTTCCGGGTCGCTAACACTTGCTTCATGGGAGAAGCTGGAGAGAGAACTAATTAGAGAACAACAGACCGGGAAACTAAAAGCGGGGACGATGCCTCTGTGGAAGCTTGTGAAGTCATGCCTTGAGGATGAGAAATGCCGCTCATCCATAAGGGCAGGGCAGGAAGTTTTGGAAGAGATTCAGGACAGCATGTCAGAAATAGAGCGGTGTAAGAGGACCGGTGAGGTCAAAAGGAGAAAAGGTGCACCCAAGAAAAAAGGGCCTTCCAAGGACTCTAGATCTGCGGAAGTGACAGGGGAAGAAAGTACGCCCCGGGAGAGAAAAGTGAAGGAGAAACAAAGAAAGGCAAGCGGGAAAGTCTGTATCTGTTCAGAGAGCTGGAGGCCCTAAACCTAGGCAACTCAGATGATCCTGACACAGATGAGCTTAGTCCCTCTGAGGAGGAGGAATTGGAAGATGAGGTAGCTCAGTATGAGAAGGAGAGATAACATCCAGACGACGCATGGCATATTAAGGCAGAAAGGGGCAAGAATAGAGGCCCCATAACCTCACGGCCTCAAGGCCCTGCTGCATCTCCGCCCTATGCGGAGGCGCCTCGGTCAGATTCGTTCCTCTCCCAGAAGGAGCAGAGAAAGTTGCAACATGCATTTCCAGTCTTTGAAGGGGAAGCAGGGGCTCGAATCTTTGCCCCTGTAGTGTTTCGTGAGATCAAAGAACTTGCAGAGTCAGTCCGTAATTATGGGGTTACTGCCAATTTCACTATCTCATTGGTGGAGTGGCTGGCTGATCAAGCCATGACTCCCGGAGATTGGCAGACTGTGGCCAAGGCTGCTTTACCTAATATGGGTCTATATATGGAATGGAAAGCCCTTTGGTACCACCTTTTACAGACCCAGGCTAAGGCTAATTCTGTGGCTGGAGAGGATCAGAGACAGTGGACCTTTGAGCTTCTGACAGGACAAGGACCTTTTGCTAATAACCAAACCAATTTTGCCTGGGGTGCTTATGGACAGATATCTACTGCCGCCATTAGGGCATGGGAAAGCCTCTCAATGAGAGGAGACCTGGGAGGACATCTAACAAAAATTGTTCAGGGCCCTCAGGAGCTGTTTTCAGATTTTGTGGCTAGAATGACAGAGGCTACAGGGAGGATTTTTGGGGATCCTGAGCAAGCCATGCCCTTGATACAGGCTACTCAAGAATGCAAAGCAGCTATAGCCCCTAGGAAGAGTAAGGGTCTTCAGGACTGCGTGAAAGTTTGTAGAGAACTTGGGGGTCCTCTTACTAATGCTGGCCTTGCTGCTGCTATTCTCAGAGCCAAAAGGGCTCGAGGGTAGGAGAGCAGAGACATGTTTTAACTGTGGCAGAACTGGGCATTTAAAAAGGGACTGCCGGGCCCCTAGTAAGAAGAGGGTGCCTGAGATTTGCACCAGATGCGGAAAGGGCTATCACTGGACCAATGAGTGTCGCTTGGTGAGAGACATCAGGGGCCGGCTCCTGCAGCCTGCTCCTGCCTTTGCCGGGGAATAAGGTGATGGTCCAAAAAACGGGCGTCAGGGCCCCAAGTCTCAGGGCCCCAAAACATATGGGACTGCAACAAACCGGTGGGGGATACGCCACCCCATAGAGCAACCCAGGGATCGGGTGGACTGGACCTCTGGTCCACAGCCCGATTCATGCTGATGCCCCAGATGGGAATTCAGCCCATACCTACGGATTTTAGAGGGCCTTTGCCAAAAGGAACCATAGGATTGATTCTGGGCCGCTCTTCCCTCACTATGAAAGGACTTGTTGTTCACCCTGGAGTTGTGGATCAGGATTATGAGGGGGAACTTCAGGTTCTCTGCTCCAGCCCTCAGGGCGTTTTCTCTATCTCATCAGGTGACAGGATTGCCCAGTTAGTGGTTTTACCTAGTTTGCATGACCAGTACCCCTCCTCCGGCCCCCCTCGAGGGACCCGGAGGTTTGGCTCCTCTGGCAGTGATTCAGCCTACTTGGTAGTCAACCTCGACACCCGGCCCGTACTGGAGCTTCAAATAGAAGGAAAGCCCTTTAAGGGCATTCTAGATACTGGAGCAGACAAGAGTATTATCTCTTCCCGTTGGTGGCCTAAGTCCTGGCCACTGATAGAATTGTCCCACCCCCTCCGGGGGTTGGGCTATGAGGCAAGCCCTACTATCAGCTCACCCCTCTTAAGGTGGCGCTCCCTAGAGGGACAGTCGGGAGAATTCACCCCCTTTGTTCTCCCTCTTCCTGTCAATTTATGGGGGAGAGATGTATTGCTAGGCTTGGAACTAACCTTAACGAATGAGTATTCGCAACAAGCTGTGGGTATCATGAGAAGGATGGGTTATAGAGAGGGGAAAGGATTGGGAAAAGAAGAACAGGGAAGACTAGACCCACTTCCCCAAGAAGGAAATGTCGGAAGACAGGGCCTGGGTTTTTCCTAGGGGCCATTGAGGGCACTATGCCCATACCCTGGCTCACAGAGGAAGCTGTATGGGTTCCTCAATGGCCTCTATCCTCTGAAAAATTGGAAGCTGCCATTAAGTTAGTTAATGAACAACTGCAGCTCAGTCATTTAGAACCCTCTACCTCACCATGGAACACTCCTATTTTTGTAATCTAGAAAAAATCAGGAAAGTGGAGACTTCTCCATGATCTGAGAGCCATCAATGCACAAATGCACCTATTTGGCTCGATCCAGCGAGGCCTACCCTTGCTTTCTGTCTTACCTAAGCAATGGGAGATAATAATCATAGATATTAAGGACTGTTTCTTTTCCATTCCCTTGTGCACACAGGATAGACAAAGGTTTGCGTTCACTATACCAGCTATTAATCATTTTGAACCAGATAAGAGATTTCAATGGAAAGTTCTACCTCAGGGCATGGCCAATAGCCCCACCATGTGCCAATTATATGTACAGTTAGCCCTTGAACCCATAAGGAAATGCTTTCCATCTCTGCTTCTGGCTAATTATATGGATGATATTTTAATATGTAATAAAGATTTGGATGTTCTACAGGAAGCGTTTCCCATTTTAGTGAAAACTTTAGAGCAATGGGGATTGCATGTAGCCACAGAGAAGGTGCAGATTGCAAAAATGGGATCCTTTTTGGGGTCTGTAATTTATCCTGACAAAATAGTTCCTCAGAAATTGGAGATTCGCAGAGATCACCTGCATACATTAAATGATTTTCAAAAGTTACTGGGGGACATAAATTGGCTGAGGCCATTTTTAAGGATCTCTTCTGCTGAGTTAAAACCTTTCTTTGATATTCTGGAAGGAAATCCTCATATCTCCTCTCCGAGAGCATTAACACCAGCTGCAAGCCAGGTTTTGCAAGTTGTGGAAAATGCCCTACAAGATGCCCAATTGCAGCGCATTGATGAAACTAAGCCTTTTGATTTATGTGTTTTTAAAACTATACAACTATCGACAGCCATCTTGTGGCAAAATGGGCCGTTATTGTGGATTCACCCCAATGCTTCTCCTGCTAAAATAATAGACTGGTACCCTGATGCAATTGCACAACTTGCGCTTCACGGGATAAAAGCTGCAGTTACTCATTTTGGACAAGATCCTAATACTTTAATTGTGCCGTATACTGCAGCACAAGTTCAAACTTTGGCAGCTACATCCAATGATTGGGCAATTTTAGTTACCTCCTTTGCTGGACAGATTGACAATCATTATCCAAAGCATCCAATTTTGCAGTTTGTCCTGAGTCAGGCTGTAGTAGTCCCATGGGTGACAGCCAGAAATCCACTCCCAGATGGAATCGTGGTGTATACTGATGGATCAACAACTGGTATAGGTGTTTATGTAGTTAATGGTGAGGTAGTATGTAAACAATATAATGAAACCACACCTCAAGTTGTGGAATGTTTAGTGGTACTAGAGGTTCAAACACATGAACCTAAGAGTGGCATTTTCATACAAACCACAACAAGAAAGAAAGTTAAAATAGAGTCACATTCATAACTTTCTAAACAGTAGAAACCACATAATCTCATGAAAAAGTTATTATTTTTGCATGCAATATCAACTACAAAAATATGGCACTTATTAAATGCCCAGATTTTTCTGCCATATTCAGAACTCTGAGTGGCTAGTTGATAGATAATCTTTAGTACTCTATTGAGAATAACTTCAAGGGCCAGCTTGTAATTGAGTTTTCAAAGGATTTAAGATAGAGGAATAGAAGTGCTTGCTAGGGCAGCTTTCTCAGGATCAAAAGAGAACAATCATGCCCAACATGATTAGATACAGACTTTCCTAGGTTGTGGTCTTCCATTCTATAACATACTGTCCATTAGGTTGGCTCTTAGAAAGAACAGTTTAGCATGTCTGTTTAAAAGTTCAGCTTGGGGTCAAAAGAGGCAGAGATAATGAGGTGAACATTAAATGGCTGGCAAAGAGCAACTTGAAGAGATGTACTCTCACTTTCAAGGTTCCTGCTTAACTATCTGGATAATTAGTTTGAGTGAATTAAAGATAATCCATTATTATTATGTTTACTCATTTATATATTTATTTAGTGTGTCTTGTAGCAGGAATAATAAAAAGAAATCTACCTGGCCAACTCTCAGCTGCAGCACTGGACCACATTTCCAAGATCTGCCAGCCTGACAATTTTTAACACTATGTGCTGGCAGGGTTCCGCTCTATGTGGTGCAAGCTCCCCAGCTGTCATTCCAGCCTGTCCATCTCTCCAGCGAAGGTCCTGGGCTACCAGTGTGGTTCCCACGTGTTCATCTCACTTCCACCCAGTGCCCAATCATTCCAATTACCCAGTAAAGCATGACTCTTAATCTTAAATAGTTAGACAAAGATGTATATTAAACTCATAAATACAAGATGCCAATTTACAATGATAAAAGTCTTATCCCAATTTCTAACCTTTAGATAATCTAATATGTGATTCCATCTTGAGATTCTGACCTCTCTTAGGCCTCTCCCATGTGCTCAAAGGTCTCTCCCTAACCTTCCAACTACTAGCTCTGCCTAATCTTTCCTGCCCAATCACAGGCCTCAACATGATTGGACAGGGAATATGCTGCAACATGTCTATGTTGGCATGTACATTCTATGGTGTATGAGGAGAGGTCAGAGAACAACATTCAAAAGTGTTTCTGTTCAGATTTGCACTTTCTTTTTTTAAAAAGATTTATTTATTATTATATATAAGTACACTGTAGCTGTCTTCAGACACACCAGAAGAGGGTGTCAGATCTCATTACATTACGGATAGTTGTGAGCCACCATGTGGTTACTGGGAATTGAACTCAGGACCTTCAGAAGAGCAGTCAGTACTCTTAACCACTGAGCTATGCTCTAAGATCAAGAATTGACAAATGGACCTCATAAAATTACAAAGTTTCTGTAAGGCAAAGGACACCATCAAAAGGACAAATCTGTAATTAACAAATTGGGAAAAGATCTTCACCAACCCTACATTCGACACATGGCTAATATCCAATATATACAAAGAACTCAAGAAGTTAGACCCCAGAAAACCAAATAACCCTATTAAAAAATGAGGTACAGAGCTAAACAAAGAATTTTCACCTGAAGAACTTCGGATGGCTGAAAAACAACTTAAAAAATACTCAACATCATTAGTCATTAGGGAAATGCAAATCAAAACAACCCTGAGATTTCACTGGTCAAAGTGGCAAAGACTAAAAACTCAGGAGACTGGATGTGTTGGCAAGGATGTGAAGAAAGAGGAACACTCCTCCACTGATGGTGGGAATGCTAACTGGTACAACCACTCTGGAAATCACTCTGGCGGTTCCTCAGAAAACTGGGCGACACTTCCGGAGGACCCTGCTATACCACTTCTGGGCGTATACCCAGAGGATTCCCCAGCATGTAATAAAGATACATGCTCCACTATGTTCACAGCAGCCCTATTTATAAAATAGCCAGAAGCTGGAAAGAACCCAGATGTCCCTCAATGGAGGAATGGATACAAAAATGTGGTATATATACACAATGGAGTACTATTCAGCCATTAGAAACAATGAATTCATGGAAGTCTTAGACAAATGGATAGAGCTGGAGAACATCATACTAAGTGAGGTAACCCAGTCTCAAAAGATCAATCATGGTATGCATTCACTGAAAAGTGGATATTAGCCTAGAAACTTGGAATATCCAAAACGTAATTCACATATCAAATGATGTCCAAGAAGAAATGAGGAGTAGCCCCTGGTTCTGGAAAGGCTCAGTGCAGCAGTATAGGACAATACCAGAACAGGGAAGTGGGAAGGGGTGCATGGGGGAACAGGGAAAGGGAAGAGGGCTTATGGGACTTTAAGGGAGTGGGGAGCCAGAAAAGGGGAAATCATTTGAAATGTAAATAAAAAATATATCAAATAAAAAAGAATGTATACAAATCAGTGTGTGTGTTTGTATGCATGTGTGTGTGTTTGTGTGTGCACATGTGTGCAGATGTGTGTGCTTGTATGTTCTGACAGTCAAATATTGACCAAGAAAATAATGAATCACTGTAACACACAACGTTGTGGAGTAATTCCTCAAATATTACATTAAATAAAAGAAGCAAGAGAAAAACAGCACACAATGGATTCCATCTAAAATGCAAAATGGATCTCTCATGGTGCTGAAAGCATTAATGTTACCTAGGACAAGACCTGCAGAGAAAAAGATAAGTCATTAAGGAACTTTTGAGGGCAGTATAGATGTTCTCTTCTTGACCACTCCAAAGACTTTTGTTAATGCTAACAACTGACAGAGTGTGCAGGTCAAATGATTATGCTTATTGTATGAAATTATTCCTTATCAAAATTGATATTTTCTGAGGAGAATGGAAGAAGTAACCAGTATCATATAAGGCAAAAATAATAAAGCTTAATACTATAGTTATTTTCAATGTTGGGTTTTTTTTTTTGTTTTGTCTGTTTTAAGACCAGTTTTATTTAGTTTTACATTTACCTGCATCTCAGTTTCTTTAACCATTAACTGTTAATGTTTATATTCTTACTGTATCAATAAGTAGTTCATAGTTTACATATAATAAATTAACACATATATATTTTTAAAAAAAGTGTTTCTGTCCTTCCTCCATATGATTCATAGGAATGAACTCAGGAATGAAGTTTGTTGTCAGGTATCTTCACCTGCTGAAGCATCTTGCCAGCCCTCAGGAGGCATCTGTAACTGCCAAATATAGAAGGTGTGTATTTAAGGGAATGCAAGAATAGGGTCCAAGTCAACTTTTTGTTGGGTGTAGAAGTACATTTGATTAGTTAAGAAAGTAATGACTTTATATTTTCTTTATTTCCCTATTTTTGTTGTTATTTTGGGGGTATTAGGTCTCTTATAGCTGAGGCTAGCCCCTAATTCACTACAGACTCTAGGTAAGCTTTGAATTCCTGGTTCTTCTGCCTTTGCCTCTAGAGTATGGAAATTATAGTTGTTTTCTTCCTTCCCTCCTTTTTTCCTTCCTTCCTCCTTCCCTTCACCCTCTCCCTCCTCTTTCGTTCTTTCTTCCTTCCCTCCTTTCTTCCTTCTCTTCCTCTCTCTCCCTCCTTTCTCTCTTAGTTCCTTTTTCCTTTCTTTCCTTCCATCCTTCTTTCTCTTTTTCTTTCCATCTTCCCTCCTTCCCTCCTTCCTTTTTTCTTTCTTTCCTTCTGTCCTTTTTTCTCACTTTCTTTCTCTCCTTCTTCCCTCCTTCCATCCTCCCTCCCTCCTTTCTTTCTTTCTTTCCTTCTTTCTCCCTTTCTTTCTTTCCTTCCTCCCTCCTTCTGTCCTCTCTCCTTTCTCCCTCTTTCTTTCTTTTTTCTTTCTTCTTCTTGTTGATTATTTAAGAATCTCATATCATGTACCCCAGTTGAGCTTACCTCCCAGTCCTCCCATGTCTGCCCCACCTTCCCTATAACCTTCCCACCTAAAGAAAATAGGGACCCTCCCCACCCAGTCCATTTTTTGTTTTGCATACATTCATTGGATAATGATCACATTCCTAGTGCCCAGCCCTTCTTTCCCCAAGGGAGAATGAACCTTTCTCTATCTGCCTCTACACCAGAAGCCATCTACTGAAGAGAACTACATGGTGGCTGGTGAGTGTAGAGAGAATATTTTTTTATGTTGTTTGGATGCATCACTCATCAAATAAAAGGCCTGTGGCTTATGGCTTAGGCAGGAAATAGAGGTGGTACATCTGGGAGAAGAACAAATTCTGGGAGCAAGAAGGTGGGAGAGTCACCAAAAAGATGTGACAAGACAGATGCATGTTACTGGAACACAATCAGCCTCATGACAGAATGCAGACTAGAATAAATGAAATATTTTCAGTTGTATCTAGTCAGAGAAGAGTCTATCTGTATGGCCAAAGTAGTTGCAAATATATTTTGAATCTGAGTCTTATTTCTGGGAGCTTGGGGCTAGGAGGAAGAACCAGGCTTAACTCCTACAAGCAAGGGGTGGGGCCAGAGTTCCTGAGCCCTCAGACATGAACATGGCTTAAGTGGATGCCCAGACTACAAACATCTTCATGATCATAAGTGGAAAAACTAGCTATAGCAGCTATTGACTATGACTTTGAAAGGATGGCATAAACTCCATCTGTCTCCATTTTAGGACCAGGCCTGGCTTCAAAAGGTAACTTCAAAGGTCACCAGCTTTATGGTCACAGGCCATAAATCTCAGGAAATAGGCCATAAGTCACCAGCTCAGGAACAAAGCATAAATTCTAGGAACAAGGCCATGAAACCTCTCTCCCAAAGAACAGTCTTGACATAACCACAAGAAAGGGAAAATACCTTATCTCAGGATGGGCCATCTGTGCTGAACAGCCCTATCTCATCCTGTGGTTAAACGTTCATGATGTAGGAATGCACACCACTGACCACCAGGGCACAAGCCAATCAGAAGCTGACATGTGATTTTTCCAGCACCCACCAATGAAATTTTAGATTACCTAACCAGCTCTATAAATATAGAAAAACTAACATAGTAGCCAAGCAAAATTGTACTAATGTTACCTCTGTGGCCCCTACCAATCATATCAGTGATTACCTAGTCTTTCTAAAAAAATTCCCCAAGCTCTGCATGAAAAGGGCCCTGTGAGCTCCTTCACAGTCTACATTTTGAAAAATGGTTGACCCTTGCATTCTGGCTGTTTCTGTAAAATAAACACTCTTTGTCTTTGTATACTATTTGAGTTTCGGGCCTTCCTTCAATAATTTTTGGACCCTTACAGCTTAATGCATTTCTAAAACTAGTATTTAGAAGGCAGAGGCAGGATGTCATGGTAAGTTCCAAGTCAGACAGGACTGCATGAAGGGACCCTGCCTCAAAAGTAAAAACAAATACTGGGCAGTGGTGCCACCTGCCTTAAATTCAAGCAATTGGGAAACAAAGACAGTCGAATTTCTGTGAATTCATGGGTAACCTTGTTTTCAACCAACCACATCAAAATAGTAAACAATTAAACAAGCAAACAAGCAAATAAACAAATCTTAACAGCAACATAATCTCAACAAACCTAAATATTTCCTCTGGTTTATAACAAGTCTGGTGAGTGTGCTTCTTGTCTTTGTATTATATTACAGGCGGCTCCTTTTCGCTGTCTACTACTTTGTATAACTTAATATTTCCTAATTCACTTTGTTGCTAAATCTTGGCTAACATTAATTTATCATTTCCAGTATTTCCTATATTAATCCATACTGCTGTAATCACTCATACTCTCTAAGAAACTGGTAAAGTTGTTGACTCACTGATCTTGGGTGGAAACATTTCCTCTGTAGTCAGCATCATGCCTGGACCAGCATATGGCTGGTCATGTCTTTCCAGAAAAAAAAAAAAAACACACAACAGAGGAGATCAGGTTCACATTCATTTTCAGCTATTTAAAGACCAGACCTAAGATGCTGTAAAAAATCAAAAACAAAAACAAAAAAACAAAAAAAAACAAAAAAAAAACAAAAAAAAACCCTTCTATCCCTGCAAACAAACAAACAAAAAACAACAATTCTACTAAAAAACAAAAAGGAAAGGAAGAATAGGGTGTGGTGCAGCTCAAGAGAAGATGAGGTTAAGAGTGCTTACTGTTCTTGTAGTGTGGTGGATTTGGTTCTCTGTCAGTGGTCTATAATTCCAGGCTCAGCAGGCCCAGTGCCCTCTGGCCTCCTCAAGCAAGAAGGAATATGGTACATGTAAACTCATACAAGCTAATACACATACATAGATAAAATCAAACCTTTAGTTTTTCTTTCTTTCTGTTTTGTTGAGAGAGGGCTTCTTTGGGTAACTCTGGCTACCCTAGAACTCACTGTGCATTCCAGACTGGCCTTGAACGCAGAGTCACACTTGCTTCCCAAGTGCTGGAATTAAAGGCATATACTTCAAACCTCCCTTCTATCCCTCCCTATCCTGGGTAAAACTAAATCCTAAAAATAAATAAATAAATAAATAAATAAATAAATAAATAAATAGGGCTGGGGCTAATACCCAGGAGTAGAGTAGCCTAGCAATATGATGCCAGTCCCACCTCTAGGACTAAGAAGAAGCAACAACTCTAAGGACCACAGGAGCATGAAGGCTTGCCAAGAAGCAGAATAAGAGCTCAGTTTAGACCACTCTGTGGTGCTATGTATCTGAGAGATCCATATGATGTACACTGCCTGTTCTGTTAAGCCTTTCTGGAAGCACATTCGTAGACACACTCAAAGATGTGTTTCTATGGTGACTCCAAATCCCATCAAGCTGACAGTGAAAAATCAACCATCACACTGTTTTTATAATTTCTATTTAAAAATAATTACAGAACCCTAATGTTTAAATTTTACTCTGGATAAATATGTCTAGGGGGCTGACCCTCGAATCTTTGACAACCAAAATTTTAACTTGCTTGCATAAACTTTAAGCACTAGTAGAGTTTAAATGTAAAACAAAATGATACCAGGAATTTTTCATTTTTTTTTTTGAAATAGGGTTTTATTGTGTAGTCCTGGCTGCCCTGGCTTTCATTCACTATGTAGATCAAGCTGGCCTTGAACTCACAGAGACCATTTGACTTTGCCTCTTGAGTTCTGATGTTCTGGATAGTTTTATGTTAAGTTGACATATGCTAAAGTCACCTGAGAGGAAGAAACATTGATTGAGAAAATGTCTTTATAAAATTGGGCTCTAGACAAGCCTGCAGAGCATTTTCTTAATTGGTGATTGATGTGGGAGGGCCCAGCTTATTGTGGATGGTGACATCTCTTGCTTGATGGTCCTGGATTTATAAGAAAGCAGGCTGAGTAAGCCATGAGGAGCAAGCCAGTAAGCAGCATTCTTCCATGGCTTCTTTATCAGCTCTTGCCTCCAAGTTCTGGCCCTGTTTGAGTTCCTGCCTTGACTTCCTTCAGTTATGGACAGTGATATAAAAGCATAAGCCAACAACTCTTTCATCTCCAAAATGTTTTTGGTCATGGTGTTTCATGACAGCAATTGAAATCCTAATTAGGACAACTAGGGTTGAAGGCATGCCTGATTTCAGGTTCCCCTTGTGTATATGCTTTAAAATGTAAGTGTTCTCAACCGAAGAATTACTGAGATCATATTGGTCTATGGTTACGACTGGGGTTTATGTATGTGGTTCTGTCCTTATTGTAAATTGATGTAGAGGGGCCAAACTCACTGTGGACCATGACATCCTTAGGGAAATAGGCCAGAACTTACAAGAATGATACCTTAGAAGGAGCCTGGAAGCTAGCTAGACATCAAGCAGCATTCCTCCCCGATTTTTATTTTCAGGTTCCTGCCCTGACTTCTCTTCATGATGTAACTTATAAGCTATAAGCTATAAAAAAAAAAAAAAAAAAAAAAAAAAAAACCTTTGTTCCCAGGAATAAAGAAAAGACAGACAGAAAGAGTGATATGTTCCCAAGGAATTCCACCACTGTCTTATTTAGTATTTTATTGCTGTGAAGAGACACTATTATAAATTCAAATATTTAATTGGGGCTGGCATATTGTGTCAGAGATTTTAGTCCATTATCATCATGGTGGAAAACTGCGAGGGTCAAGCCTTGAAATAGGAGTCATCAAGGACTAGGGATACCTGGTTGGCAAAAAAGAAAACAAACAATTGAGGTTGCTCTTGCAATGAGAGCTCCTGAACTCAGGAGACTCTATAGACTTGACTCAACCCCAGTCTTTTACTGAAATAGTACAAGAAAGTAGGGTTGCAAAGTTCATAGGGATGTGTGTAATGTTTCTCTATTTTCTTGTGATTCAGAGTAATGCATATTTAGAACAGAAAGGGGGAACTATAAAATCTCAAACATAAAAGTTTTATAGCAAGCACAATTTTTTTTATATCTCCTGACTACCAATCTCTGGTGAGGTCAAGGGCAACCATATTGCAGTTACAAAGTCAATATCTTTCAGATATGTTCAAAGCAGTATGGTTTCATAAAACCATACTGAGCAAATATGAGGTCATACTGCTAAACCCACAGTCTTTGTAATTCTTCCTGGACTTGATCTGTATACCATCTATTTAATTCTCCTGGCTATTCTAATTTTATACATTTTAATTCTTCCTGTAGATATGTAACATAATTCTCTTTTCTTTGGGAATAGAGTCCCATGACAATGTGCTCCAAGGTGATCTTAAAAATATACCAAAGGTCATGTTCCTTTGTCAATATCCCTTTTTAGTATTAGGTCCCATATCCTAATACCACAAGAATTCCAGTCCAGGTCAAACATCCAGAACCCCATCTGTCTGTCTACAAAAATCAACCTCACTTAACCTTTTTGTAGAATTCCTAGGGGGCTGACACCATCATGTCTGAACCCAAGGATTCCATTGCTGACTTTCTGGGAAATATCTGTAGTCATTCCATCATCAGCTTTGTAAAAAAAAAAAAAAAAAAAAAAGTCCTGGTTTTATTATATTGAGACTAAGACTAGAGGAACTGCAGATTTGCTCATCTCTGCCCATGGCTCTAGGTTACTTTCATTTTATCTGTATATACATTGGGTGCAATTTTCCCATATTTGTAGAGCTTCCTCTACAGTTACAGTTCTCTTGAATTCATGAACAGCTTTCACTTTAAAATTATTGGTAACATCTAGTTCCTAGATATCTAGCAGGCTACTACTAGGTCTTGAAAGGTAACCAAATACCAGTTTAATCAAGGAAGAAGTAAAGAGAAGGAACAGTAAGTAGATATGAGAATGATAGAATAGAGAATGATAATTACTAAGAATAGTTGTAGAAATGATGTCACAAGGTGTTTGTTCAAAGATGCAGGCCTTGGAGCTCCTCAGTTATCATACTGTGGCCCACAAAATGCCTTGAGCCCTGAAACATGAGACCCTTGGCAGGTTTTCTTCCTTGTCATCAGGGGTTCTAGGCATCTTGAGCTTAATGTGGGGCATCTTCTACAGAAAACATGGCACCCTGCAATCTGACTTGGTGCTGAAGGAGCCAAGAGTTCTATGTATTGATCTGCAGAAGGGAATTGGTTTCTACAGGAAGGTGAAGGCACTCTTCCACACTTGGCAAAGCCTGAGCATTGGACACCTCAAAGTCCAAACCTACAGAGTGGCACATTTCCTCCAACAAGGCCACAACTACTTCAACAAGGCCACACTTCCTAACAGTTCACTGTGGACCAAACATTCAAATGCATGGGGGCCAAATGTATTCAAATGTCCACAATGGGTTTAGCTGACTTTAAGTGCCATTTTGTTGTAGACACTGGTCATTATGAACTTTACCACATAGACCAAAAAAGTCAAATTGTCTTCTAAACCCTTATATGTAGCCAGTTTTTGCTGATTGATAAGACCAAATATATTGGTGTATCCAGAACAACCTTGTTTCTTCACTGACCAATCTTTTGGGAGACAGGATCTTGTCAATGCAAGAACCATATCTCTTATCTTAAACAGAGTAGAAAATAGTTTACTCGGGAGCCATTTTGAGTGGTTATAGATCAGAAACATAGATTTAGATCACCCTAAATCCCATGATCTAAAATGGCAGCACTTGCATGCAGATTTATAGTTTTACAGAACAAAGACGGTCATAAATCGAGGCACATTTAAAATACATTGGTGGGTACATTAGAGATGTAATATGGGAAGATGGAGGGTGGCTTTTCTATAGGCCTAAGATGCTGTTTGATGGTGGCCTTAGCTTTTGGGTTGGTGAATCTGTTAGTTAATAGATTCCAAAGGTTTTGAATCTATCAGTCACAAGATATTTCCAACACAGGAGGTGTTATCACACTATGAACTCCTAGTCCCTGGCTCTACTTAAACTCAGTATTAGGGGTTGCCAGTGTGAGTCCATTTTGGTACAAGTTTTTTTTTCAACTTATCTAGAAAGCAGTGTGCCTGTGTCCTGTGAGCTTAACAGCATTTGGAAGCATATGATAAACAGACCAGCAAAACAAAGCAAAGCAAAGCAAAGCAAAGCAAAGCAAGGCAAGGCAAGGCAAGGCAAGGCAAGGCAAGGCAAAGCAAAGAAAAGCAAAGTAAGGCAAAGCAAAGCACCCTAAGTATTAGGATGATTCTTTGTAAACCATCACCCTGCACAATGATCACTGCTGGTACACATGAAGAACATCACAGTGAGGTTACTTCATAAGCCATGGATGGCACCCAGGCTCTGACCTTCATAGAGAAGGATAATTGATTTCAAACAACTTAGGCAATCCTCTTTATTTGTCTTTAGTAAACATCTCCTTTTTTGTTACACCCCTCCCCATGACTATGACATCTCTGGGTCACTATTGGGTACGTACTATGGATTTGCTGATTTCTATTTATTCCATAACTGAACCCTCCCTCTCTGTTTCTCTGTCTTTTTCTATAAGTACTTTATTTTTTTATGCTGACAATACATAGGAACCCTACAGCTGGGAAGAATATTGGTAGCTAGTGAATGAAAAGATTTTGTTAGGCAGATCAGCTGGCTTAGTAACTAGCCTGTTTGCTGTACAGACCTGAGGACTGAGAGGGATCCCTGGAATCCACATGAAGGTGGAAGGAGAGAATAAACTCCACAAAGATGTCCTCTGGTCTCTACATATGCACTGTGATATGTATGTAGCTACCCCATTGTCTTAGTGAGGGTTTTACTGCTGTTAACAGACACCATGGCCAAGGTAACTCTTAAAGGAACACATTTTAATTGGGTCTGGCTTACAAGTTCAGAGTTTCAGTCCATTATCATCATGGTGGGAGCAGGGCAATGTTCAGGCTGGGATGGTGTTGGAGGAGCTGAGTGTTCCACATCTTTATCTGAAGACTGCAAGAAGACTGGCTTCCATGCAGCTATGATGAAAGTCTTAAAGCCCACATTCATAGTGACACACCTACTCCAGCAAGTCCACACTTATGCCACCAAAGCTAGACCTCCAAATAGTGCCACTCCCTGGGCCAGCATATTTAAACCATAACACTTATAATAAGTACAAATTTTAATTTAAAATATAAATAAAAGAATATGCTAGATCTATGCTAGCTACATTTGGTCTAGACTGGGGATTCACAAACTTTCTGAGTTGTCCATCTCCTTGCTAAAATAGAGTCTTGAAAACGCCAACAGGCTGAGAAGAAACCGAAGAGGAAGAATACTTCAGCAAAGATAGAGTGGCTCATGATGGACAGAAAGATGAGACTGAAAGTGTTTCATAGATTTAATTTAGGGAGTTTGCAATGGGGATGGCAGCAGGGACAGTGAAGAGTTGTGGGGATACAGACAGGTTTTACGATTCAGGAGTATCCACTGAGACTCCAGCACTTGTAGTTTCAAAGCTATTTTATTTCTTGTTCTTTTGAGAAAAGAGACCCCAAACTAGAAACATAGAGGCTGGCTTTTACAGAAACAAATGGATAAAGAGAAAGGGTAAACTCATTATTAGGGCTTTCCAGTGTGATAGTAATAGGAGATAAGAGTGATAGTTTCCACCTGAAATCTCAATACTTGGGAGGTCGCTCTAGAACAGTTAGGAGTTCAGAGTCATCTTAGGCTACATAGTGGGTTTGAGTCTAGCCTGGAGTACATGTCTCAAAAAAAAAATTAAGACACTACACTCATCAGGTCTGTTATTTGTCAAGGGAATAAGATCAGTGTGCTGCTGAGGATTGGGCCGAACATTCTAATGAAAGACTTGAAGCTGCTGTTAGCTTCTTTTGCTCTTTTGCAATCTTCTCCTTAAAAGCTAGACATGAGCAGTGGATCTAGAAGAAGAGAGTCTTACACACAGCCTAAGCCTTGCTCCTGTGTGTGCAGTTTGACAGATTATTTTGTGTGGTATGTGTATGTATGAGTGAGGGGGGAGGGGGAGGAAGCAGGGAGAGAGGGAGAGGGAGAAGGAGAGGAAGACGGAGAGGGAGAAGGAGAAGGAGAGGGAGAGGGAGAGAGAGAGAACATGGGTATGTATACATGGTTGCTGATCTCCATAGAAGCCAGGGCTATTACATTATTCTTGAAGCTGATATTACAGACAGCTGTGAGCCACCTAATGCGAGTGTTGGGAATTAAATGGAATCCTCTGGGAGAGCAGTATATGCACTAAACAGTGAGCTGTTTCTCCAGCCCTTCTTTAAAGACTTTCGAACTTTGGGGATAATGTAGCTTCAGTTTTTGATGGTTTTCTTTTGTTTTAACTGATGGCCCTGAACCTAATCTTAGAACCTTGAACATTCCACAAAGGAGTGAGATGTGAGGTCACCAGGAGACTTGTCATATCTTTATATTCCAAAGGACAGAGTATTACTCTGTGGCTTAGTGTCCTTGAGGCAGCATATAGGTCCTCACTACATAAAAAAAAAAAAAAAACCCTCAGGGTAAGCAGGACGTTGGTGGCACATGCCTGTAATCCCAGCACTCTGGGAGGCAGAGGCAGGTAGATTTCTGAGTTCGAGGCCAGCCTGGTCTACGGAGTGAATTCTAAGACAGCCAGAGCTATACAGAGAAACCCTGTCTTGAAAAAACCAAAATCCAAAAATAAATAAGTAAATAAATAAATAAATAAATAAATAAAAAATAAAAAACAAAACAAAACAAAACAAAAAACGAAAAACAAAACCTCAGGGTATTTTCCAAAGCAGTCATTATAGAGACTCAGAGAACCATGACTTCTTTATAACATCCTTCACATTGTGGCTTTGCTACTTGCCCCCAGCCTGTTTTGTGGGTTTTTCCAGAACATCATGATAAGAAATATTCTAAAATGGAGAACTCTCTACTGTAATCTGGGTAGGAAAAGGGCTATCATACCTCCAAATTATGCTACCCACTTCATAAGTATTCATAAAATCTTTAAAATCCACAAGACAGGACACCCTGGTTGTTACTGGCCTTTAGTATTGCCCACTCCTATCTCCCCTCAGTTTTTGAATAAAATAATATTCTGCTTAAGCTGTCTTGATCTCTGGGTTGAATTTCCTTTGAAAAGACAAGGACTGTGAGACTAGCAAGATCACAGCCTTCCCTCCTTGTGCAGGATGGAGGGAAAGGGTGTGGTCTTGTAGAGAGCAACTCTTCTGACCAACCTGCTGGTACCTCACTATTGAACTTCTAGGACCTGGAGAAAATAAATTTCTTGCTTATTTTTAACTAGTAACCAGGCTCGGTTATTTTGTCATAGCAACAGAAAGCTGACTAAGAACATGGACTATTATGACAGTTGCAAGGACCCCATTTGTCTCCATTTAAGGACCAAGCCTGATTTCTGGAAAACAGCCATAAGGCACCAGCTCAAAGAACAAACCATAAATCCTAGAAACTAGGTGATAAGAAATCAGCTCTAGGAACAGACCATAAAATGCAGAACAAAATCATAAAACCCCCTTCTTAAGAACAGCCTATGGATAACCACAAAGATGAGGAAATATCTTATCAGAATGGGCCATCTGTGCTGGGTGGCCCTATCTCATCCTATGGTTAAACATTCATAACATAGGAATGCAAACCACTGATCACCTGTAACCCCTAGCACCTACCAATGGAATTTTAGATTACCCAATCCTTCTAGAGAGTTCTCCCAATTCCCAGTGAGAAGGCCTGCATGCCTTTCCAGGGGAGTCACCATGTTAGAGAATGGTTGACCCCCACATGCTGGTTGTTTCATCAGAATAAACGCTCTTTGTCTTTGCATACTATATGAGTCTGGGGTCTTCCTTAAGTGATCTTTGGACTCTTAAATAATTAGCAGCAGTATCTAGAATAATTTTCTATATTGATTTGCTCTGCAGATAAGCCTACCTAGAAAAATAAATCACTGAGAAAAGGCAGGAAGAGCTTGCCTGAGTATGCACAAGGTTCTGGGTTTGATCCCTGTCACCTCTGGTGTGGTTAGGGGACTGAGTGGCAAGGAAGCTATAGAGGAAACATACATATCTATCTCCTGAGCCCAGTTTAAGTCAGAAACAACAAGTTTCCCAAAGTGTGTATTCAACAGATTTGGTACTGAGAAGGTTGTAAGAGATTGATCTCAGGACCAAGGCTTTGCAGGAACAACTGGAACAGTATTAAGCTTAATAAATTGCATGCCACTGACAATGTTTGAATTTGTCTCAAACTCAGAGATGATAAGTATACCAAATACATTTTACTAGCTACATTCTTGCCTGTTTCCTTTGAAAAGACCTTTCTTACACTTATAGTCTGTTTCTATTTCTTGAAGTCCATTTAAGTCTTTTGTCCATTACAAAAGCATCTTTAGGGGCTGAAGAGATAGCGTAGCAATTATTGCACTCAGTTCTCTGAAGAAGATTTGAGGGCTTTGTTTCCAGAACCTACCCAGGGCCCACAACATCTTTAACACCAGACCTAGGAGAACTAGAGACTTAACAGTAGTTTGGGTCTTTTTATTATCAAAAACTTAATGTTATTTTATGAAACTCATAGAGGGCAAAATATATAAAGAACTCAAGAAGCTAACCACCATGAAACAAAACAATCCAATCAAAAATGTGGTATAGAACTTAATAGAGAATTCTAAACAGAGAAATCTCAAATGGCCAAGAAGCACTTCAAGAAATGTTCAAAGCCCTTTTTGATGAGAGAAATACCAATCAAAAGGACCCTGAGATTTCACCTTCTCTCAATCAGAATGGCTAAGATCAAAAACTCAAATGACTGCGCATGTTGGCAAGAATGCAGACAAAGAAGAACACTACCTCATTTCTGATAGGATTGCAAACTGGTACAACCACTCTGGAAATCAATCTGGTGGTACCTCAGAAAATTGGAAGTAGATCCACCTGAATACTCAGATATATGACACCTGGGCATATACCTGTGGAACCTTGTAAGGCAGTCTTTGGCCTGGCTGAGCAAGGTTTACTCCGGAGACCCAGTAGAACATTTTAAAATGGACGGAACTAGTGAGCTATGCTCCCAGACTGCTGACTCCTCAACTCCACAATCCTGTGGTCATCAGTCACATATGGCCACACCCCAGGTCCATAGTGTTCTTGCTGGACTCCACCCCTACAGTTACCTGGCTACAGCCAGACTTTACCCACCCCACAGTTACCTTGACCCAGCTTACTATAAAAGAAAGCTTCTTGCCCCTCCTTGCTCTCTCTGTCCTCTCTTGCCTCTCTCTCTTGCCTTTTTTTCATCCTTGCCCATTGTTCTGTTCCCTCTCTTTCCACATGTTCACGGCAAGCTCTCATCTCTCTATTTCTCTTTTTCTCTTTTCTTTTCTATCTCCTTTTCTCTTCCAATTTTTCTACAATAAAGAATTGAAATTATGAACTGTCTCTTCTTATCAAAACCTGCCAAGTAAGAAGGAGCAGGCCTCAGCATTTCCAGACAGTAGGAAAGGATCCAGCCTCTTCCCAGTCAATCTTCTTCTGTAGGTACCCAGGGCCAGGCAAATAGCCCCACCTTCTGGGCAAAGACTCACCACTAGCCAGGCAGGCACTTGCTCTATAGGTTCTAAAGTGTCTGCTGTTCCTATCCCAATGGAGTACATGGGCCTAGCCAGTGTTCCCCTATGCAGGCCCTGCCTGCCAGTGTTCCATTATGTGGGCCCTGCCTACCAGTGTTCTCCTATGTGAGCCCTGCCTGCCAGTGTTCCGGTCTGTATGGACCCACCTTGGCCCCTTGCCTTTTTTCCCCACATATACCCAAAAGATGCCCCACCATGCCACAAGGGCACATGCTCCACTATGTTCATAGCAGCCCTTATTTGAGAAAACCAGAAGTTGGAAACAATGTAGATGTCCCAGAAGAAAAGATACAGAAAATATGGTTCATTTACACAATGGAATTCAGCAATTAAGAACGAGGACATCATGAGTTTTGTTGGCAAATTAATGGAACTAGGAAATATCATCCTGAGTAAGGTACTTCAGACATAAAAGGACATGGACATGTACAGTATATCCTCAAAGGGGAGGGACACTAGATGAAATGCCCAACAAAAGGCAGAGGGAACTCATAGAATCCACCTCCAGTAGAAAGACAAGGAATCAAATGGAAGGATGGCCTTGCCATCCCACAGTAAAAAAATCTGTTCCAGAATTGTTCCTGTTTAAAAGAACTGTAAGAACCAAAATAGAGAAGAGGCTGAGGGAAAGAAGATCAAGTGACTGGCACAAATTGGGACACATTTCAAGGCCTGGCTATAACTGATGCTAGGATATACTTATAGACAGGAGCTTAGCATGGCTGCCATCCAAGAGATCCAACAAGCAGCTAACTGAGGCAGAAGCAGATACGAACACCCAAGCAAGGATCAACCAAGGGACTCTTGTGGTTGAATTAGGGAAAGTCTGGAAAAAGTTGAGGAGGAGTGTAATCCTATTAGAAGACCACAGCATTCTCAAAAAACCAGGGCCCCCAATATCTCTCAGACACTGAGTCACCAACTAGTTAGCCTACACAAGCTGATCCAAGGCCCACAACACATACATCAAAAGTCTGCCTTGTATGCCCTCAATGAGTGGTAATGTATCTAATCCTAGGGAGACTTCAGACCCCAGAAAATTTTGAGGCTTGGCAGGGTGTGGGTAGATATGGTAGTGTAGGGATGGATATCCTCTTGGAGACTGGGGAGGAGGAATGGGATGAAGAAATCTTGGAGCACAGACTGGGAAGGATAACAACTGGACTGTAAAAAAGGTTAAATAAACAATGAAAAAAAGAATAACTATGGGGTTGATTATAATAAATGGGTTTTTCTACCATGTTTAATCTGGAACCCTGGGCATACTAGAAAAGTATGCCCAGGACAAAATGATATGATCTGTATTTCTTGAAACCATGAATATTTTTGAATCTATATTTCTGATTGTTAGTCTGATAGAGTTGGAAGACATCCTTGTCTTGGTGTCTTACTTATCCCTCCCATTGCCTGTTCCTTACATCTACTATGGATGCGATTCATGAGGTCAGCATCCAGCAGTTATGCTGTAATCACAAAGATCACATAAAGGTTTAAGAAATGTTGAAAAGGATGTAAAATTGAACGTCTAAATGAATATACTGAATTTCTGGTTACACTGTCACTTAGAAAATAAAATGAACACAATTGTTTTAAGACACTTAAAATAATGCTCCGGGGTCTACTTACAAAGCTAAAAAGCATATGAACAGACATGTAAACATTTAAATATCTGAATGAGAACTTAACAAACACACATGCGTCATAAAAGAAAGCAACGGAGGCTTTTCGGTTTCTGCCTCAGGCTGGGGACCATCCTCTGCCACAGTATACATTCTCAAGTGGTGCAGGGAGATAGCTAATCACCCAGGAGTGCAGAGAGGCCTGACAGCACAGATAGAACCAACCCTGCCACTCAGAGGATCATATCCAGAACCCTCTGTCTGAAGCCTTCTGGTTTCTGTCTCAGACTTGGGACCATCCTCTGCCACAACACGCTATATCCAAGTGGCACAGAGAGGTAGCTAATCACCCAGGAGTACAGAGAGGACTGTCAGCACAGGTAGGACCACCACTGATGCCCAGAAGAAACAGCTGGAAACTCTGAGGACACAAGAACCTAGGAGCAGCCTGGGACAGGAGTCTTTCGATTTCTGCCCTCACCAAGACCTGATGGGGACCACAGAGCTACATACTCAAATACAACCACAGGGAGCTGGTCTAGCAGAAATAACTAAATACCTGTGTATTTATGGGTCTCCAGAAATATAGATAGAGAGGCTTATAGGACAGATAAGCCATAGTCAGAGACAGCAACACAAACTAACACTATAGATAACCAGATGGCAAAAGGCAAACACAACAACATTACCAACAGAAATCAAGGCAACGTGGCACTGTCTGAACCAAGTTTCCCCACAACAACAAAAAGTCCTGGAAACCCTACCACACTGGAAAAGCAAGATCTGGATTTAAAATCACATTTCATGATGCTGATAGAGGATTTCAAGAAGGACATAAATAACTCATTTAATGAAATACAGGAGAACATATGAGTCAACAAGTAGAAGCCCTTAAAGAGGACACACAAAATCCCTTAAAGAATTACAGGAAAACATAAAAAAAGTCAAAGAACTAAACACAACCATCCAGCATATAAAAACAGAAGAAGAAACAACAAGGAAATCACAAAGGTAGATATCTCTGGAGATAGAAAACTTTGGAAAGAAATCAGGAGTCATAGATGCAAACATCAACAACAGAATACAAGAGATAGACGAAAGAATCTCAGGTGCTGGAGATACCATAGAAAACATTCACTCCACAGTCAAAGAAAATGAAAAATGAAAAAAGGTTGTAACCCAAGAAATCCAAGAAATCCAGGACACAATGACAAGACCAAATGTAAGGATTATAGGTATAGAAGAGAGTGAAGATTTACAAATTAAAGGGCCAGTAAATATCTTCAACAAACTTATAGAAGAAAACTTTCCTAACATAGAGAGATGTCCATGAACATACAAGAAGTCTACAGAACCCCACACAGACTGGATCAGAAAAGAAATTTCTCCTGTCACATATTGATTGAAACACCAAACACACTAAACAAAGAAAGAATATTAAAAGCAGTAAGGAAAAAATGTCAAGTAACATATAAAGGAAAACCTCTCAGAATTACACCTGACTTCTCACCAGAGACCATGAAAGCAAGAAGATCCTGGAAATATGTCATACAAACCCTTAGAGAACACAAATAGTAGCTATAGTATAGTAGTGTTGGCTGTATACTATAGTACAGTGTAGTAGAGTAGTGTAGTGTAGAGTAGAGTAGAGTATAATACAGTATATAGTATAGTATGGGCTAGTATAGTATAGTACTATACTATAGTAGCCCAGACTACTATACACAACAAAACTCTCAATTACCATAGTTGGAAAAACAAATATATTCTATGATAAAACCAAATATACACAATATCTTTCCACAAATATAGCACTACAAAGGATACTAGATGGAAAACAACAATATAAGGAGGGCAACTATACCCTAGACAAAGCAAGCTAGTAATCTACTTCCAACAATCCCAAAAGAAGATAACCAGACAAACATAAAAATAACATCAAAAATAACAGAAAGCAACAATCACTATTCCTTAATATCTCTTAACATCGATAGACTCAATTCCCCAATAAAAAGACATAGACTAACAGACTGGATATGTAAATAGGACCCAGCATTTTGCTTAATACAGAAAATGTACCTCAGTGTCAAAGAAAAACATTTTTACCTCAGAGTAAAAGGCTAGAAAACAATTTTGCAAGCAAATGGTCCCAGGAAACAAGCTGGAGTAGCCATTCTAATAATGGGTAAAATGGACTTACAATCAAAAGTCACAATAAAAGACACAGAAGAATACTTCATACTCACCAAAGGAAAACTCTACCAAGAAGAACTCTCAATTCTGAACATCTATGCTCCAGATGCAAGGGAAGGACACTTGTAAAAGGTTTACTAAAGTTCAAAGCACACATTGCACCTCACACAATAACTGTGGGTGACTTCACCACCCCACTCTCATCAGTAGACAGATCAGGGAAACACAAACTAAACAGACACAACAAAACTAACAGAATTTTTTGGACCAAAAGTATTTAACAGATATCTATAAATCATCTCATCCTAAATCAAAAGAATATACCTTTTTCTCAGCACCTCATGGTACCTTCTCCAAAATACATCATATAATTGGTCACAAGACAGACTGCAACAAATATAAGATCGAACTAATCCCATGCCTCCTATCAGATCACTATGGAGCAAAGGTAGTCTTCAATAACAACAAAAACAACAGGAACCTCACGTATACATGGAAGCTGAACAATGCTCTCCTCAATGATACTTTGGTCAAGGAAGAAAAAAAGAAAGAAATCAAAGACTTTTTAGAAATTAATAAAAATGAAGGTCTAACATACCCAAATTCATGGGACACAATGAAAGCAGTGCTAAGAGGAAAATTCATATCTCTGAGTTCCTCGAAAAAGAAACTGGATAGCATACACTAGCAGTTTAACTGCACACCTGAAAGCTTTAGAACAGAAAGAAGCTAATACACCCAAGAGGAGTAGAAAGCAGGAAATCATCAAACTCAGGGCTGAAATCAACCAAGTAGAAACAAAAAGAACTATACAAAGAATCAACAAAACCAGGAACTGGTTCTTTGAGAAAATCAACAAGATAGATAAACCTTTAGCCAGACTAATCAGAGGGCACAGAGAGAGTGTCCAAGTTAACAAAATCAGAAATGAAAAGGGATATATAACAACAGAAACTAAGAAAATTCAAAAATCATCAGGTCCTACTACAAAGGCCTATACTCAACACAAGTGGAAAATATCTATGAAATGGACAATTTTTTTAGACAAATACAAAATAACACAGTTAAATCAGGATTAGATAGACCATCTAAACAGTCCCATAATGCATAAAGAAATAGAAGCAGTCATTGAAATTATTGCCATCAATAAAAGCACTGGACCAGATGGGTTCAGTGTGACTTCTATCAGACCTTCAAAGAAGACCTAGCACCAATACTCTTCAAACTATTCCACAAAAATGGAAACAGAAGGAACACAACCCAACTCACTCTGTGAAGCCACAATTATGCTGATACCAAAACCACACAAAGATCCAACAAAGAGAACTTCAGACCAATTTCCCTTATGAATATTGATGCAAAAATATTCAACAACATTCTTGCCAACCAAATCAAAGAACACATCAAAACAATCATTCATCATTATCAAGTAGGCTTCATCCCAGGGATGCAGGAATGGATCAACATACAGATGCATCAATGTAATCCATGCCATAAAGAAATTCAAAAAAAGAAAACCACATGGTCATTTCATTAAATGCTGAAAAACATTTGACAAAATTCAGCATCCTTTCATATTAAAAGTCTTAGAAAGATCAGGAATTCAAGGCCCATACCTAAACATAGAAAAAACAATATACAGCAAACAGGTAGACAACACCAAAGTAAATGGACAGAAACTTGAAGCAATCCCACTAAAATCAGGGACTAGACAAGGCTGTCCTGTCTCTCCACATCTATTGAATATAGTACCTGAATTTCTATCTAGAACAATTAGGCAACAAAAGGAGGTTAAATGTATAAAAATTGGAAAGGAAGAAGTCAAAATATCACTATTTGCAGATGATATGATAGTATATTTAAGCAACCCAAAAAACTCCAACAGAGAACTGCTACAGCTGATAAACAACTTTTGCAAAGAGGCTGGATATATAATTAACTCAAACAAATCAGTAGCATTCCTGTACTCAAAGGGTAAACAGGCTGAGAAAGAAATTAGGAAAATGACACTCTTCACAATAGCCACATACAATACAAAGTATCTTGGTGTGATTCTAGCCAAACAAGTGAAAGATCTGTATGGCATGAACTTCAAGTACCTGAAGAAAGAAATCGAAGAGGACCTCAGAAGATAGAACGACCTCCCATGCTCAAGGATTGGCACGATTAATATAGTAAAAATGGCCATATTGCCAAAAGCAATCTACAGATGCAATGCAGCCCCCATCAACATTCCAACTCCATTATTCATAGAGCTAGAAAGAGCAATTCTCAAATCCATCTGGAATAAGAAAAAGCCCAAGATAACAAAAACTATTCTCAACAGTAAAAGAATTTCTGGGGGAATCAGTATCCCGAACCTCAAGCAGTACTACAGAGCAGTAGTGTTACCAACTGTGTGGTATTGGTACAGTGACAGGCAGAAAGAACAATGGAATAGAATTGAAGACCCAAAAGTGAACCCACACACCTACAGTCACTTGATCTTTGACAAAGGAGCTAAAACCATCCAGTGGAAAAAAGGTAGCCTCTTCAAAAAATGGTGCTGCTTCAACTGGCAGTTAGCATGCAGAGGAATGCAAATTGATCCATTCTTATCTGTTTGTACAAAGCTCGAGCCCAAGTGGATAAAGGACCTCCACATAAAACCAGACACACTGAAAATAATAGAAAAGACACTAGGGAAGAGCCTTGAGTACATGGGCACAGGGGAAAATTTCTTGAACAGAATACCAATTGCTTATTGTTTACGATCAAGAACTGATAAATGGGACCTCATAGAATTACAAAGGCTCTGTAGGGCAAAGAACACTGCCAATAGGACAAAACAGCTTCCAGCAGATTGGGAAAAGATCTTTACCAACCCTACTTCTGACAGAGGGCTAATATCCAATATATACAAAGAACTCAAGAAGTTAGACTCCAGATAGCCAAATAACCTTATTAAAAATAGGGTACAGAGCTAAAAAAACAGAATTTTCATCTGAGGAATATTGAGTGGCTGAGAATCACTTAAGAAATGTTCAACATCCTTAGTCAACAGGGAAATGCAAATCAAAACAACCCTGAAATTTCACCTTACAGCAGTCAGAATGGCTAAGATCAAAAGCTAAGAAGGCAGGTGCTGTAGAGGATGTGGAGAAAGAGGAACAGTCTTCCATTGGTGGTGGAAATGCAAACTGGTAAAAACACTCTGGAAATCAGTTTGGCTTTTCCTCAGAAAATTGGGCATAATACTACCAGAGGACCCTGCTATACCACTCCTTGGCATATACCCAGAGGATTCTCCAGCATGTAATCAGGACACATGCTCCACAATGTTTATAGCAGACTTATTTATATAGCCAGAAGCTGGAAGAACCAAGATGTCCCTCAATGGAGGAATGGATACAGAAAATGTAGAATATTTACACGATGGAATACTACTCAGCTATTAAAAACAATGAATTCACGAAATTATTAGTCAAATGGGTGGAACTGGAAAATATCATCCTGAGGGAGGTAACACAATCACAAGAGAATACACATGGTATGTACTCACTGATAAGTGGATATTAGCCCAGAAGCTTAGAATAGCCAAGAAACAATTCACAGATAAAATGGTGCCCAAGAAGGAGGAAGAACAAAGTTTAGATACTCTGGTCCTTCATAGAAGGGGAACAAAATACCTACAGAAAGAGATACAAAGTGTGGGGCAGAGTCTGAGGGAAATACCATCCAGAGACTGCCCTACCTAGGGATCCATCCCAATAACAGTTACAAAACCAAGACACTACTGTGGATGCCCACAAGTACTTGCTGATCAGAGCCTAATATAGCTGTCACGTGGGAGGCTCTGCTATTGCATGACAAATACAGAGGGTGACAGTCAGCCATTAAACTGAACACAGGGTCACCAATGTAGGAGCTAGAGAAAGAATCCAAGGAAATGAAGGAGGTTTCAGAGCCATAGGAGGAAACATTATGAGCCACCCAGTGCCCCCAGAGCTCCCAGGGACAAAACCATCAACTAAAGAGTACACAGAGAAGTACCCATTGCTCCAGAGGCATAGGCAGCAGAGGGATGGTCTCCTCAAGTAGAGGCACTTGGTCCTGGGAAGACTCGATGCTGCAATTTAGGGGAATACTAGGATAGGGAAATGGGAGTGGGTTGATTGGGTAACAGGAGGAGGAGAGATGGGTTACAGGATTTATAGGAGGGGCAGGAAAGGGGACAACATTTAAAAGGTAAGTAAAGAATATAGCTAATAAAAAAATTGAAAAAAGAAAGCAATAGAAATGAAGCTCAAAGAATCAATGAAAAAATAGTTAAAATCATCAATAATCAGCTAGGCTAATGGGATGAAATTCTCCTGATGCAGAAACAATATGATGACTATCGCAAAGACAAGAATTTGAGATCTACACAAACCATGCATCCAGCCAGATGAGGCTAGCTAGTACTCTCAACTGAAAACAATTACTCATGTTACCCATCAAATACTCTGCTCCTCTCCAGTCAAGGGACTTATAGCCAGCTGGGTGGCCCTAGGCAAGGAAGTTTTTGTTAGGGTCTGTGTCACTGTGTGAGGAAAATGTATACCTTGCCAGCAGTAATAAACCCCCAAATCCTCAGACTCCACACGGCTAATTTTAAGTGTAAAATCTGTCTCTGATCCAGTGCCACTGAACCTGTCAGGGATTCTAGTGTCCAGTTTGGACACCAGATAGATGAGGTGCTTTGGAGACTGCCCTGGCCTCCGTAGTAACCAATTCAAATAAGTCTTTCCATTACTATATAAGAGGCTCTGACTTGACTTGCAAGAGATGGAGGCTGGTTGTCCAATGGTAACCGACAAAGACAGTGGAGTCTGGGTCATCACAACATCACCGCAGGCTTCTAAAAATATAAAACAATGGTATAAAGTCATATGCAAACTTCCTGAGCAATCTTTATGAAATCATTTGCATTATTACTTTCAGGAAGATCCTGGCAGTTTTTGAGATTTAAAAATATTATATATCAAATGCTTTTTCAGAAAACAAGTGATTTTTAAGTTCTAATTATCAGAGTGAGTCTATACCACTTCATCCAATCTATATCAGAATCTTAATTTTAGCCCAGCTACTGTTCCATCTAGAATTTCACATTGTGGTGTAACAAAACCTCACATGCCCATCCTGGAGAATGTGACCTGCCCCATCACAAATGCACAGCTGACATAGCCACCCAGAGATCACCCTCCATTGTCATTTTCCTCCATTACCTCCTGCCCTCCTTACCCTGAACCCAGAGCACTAGCAGAAACAGGAACTGGGCAGGACTCATCATTCTGAAGAAATGAGCTTAGGAGAGTGATCAGGGAAGGCAAAAAGACAGTTGAGATTTTATTTCAGGGCAGCAGGGCAAGGACCTCCCTAGGGAGCAAAATGCAAATGCTCAGTTCTGCATAACAGTGTACTTAGAGAGGACAGGGCTTCTTGAATGTGCAAAATAACTCAAAAAGGGAAATTAATGAAACAAAATCTGGTTACTGAAGGGAGACTAACAGGTTGTTAAAGGACTGTCAGTGCAGTTCAATTCAATTATTAATATGGATCAACAAATTAGTCTTTCTGTATAGTTTGACATTTACTTAAATTCTGTGTATATACACATGACTAAATTGCAGAAAAGGAGAGAAGTGTAATTCAGACACAAAGCTAGTTATCATCAGGGATGAAATGAGCTCCCAGAAGTTTGTGGTCATAGTCTCCAGCGAATTGCAAGAATACAAAATGGAAGCAAATCATTTACCTCTCTTTTCAACTTATTGACTGTATTCTGACTCTTTATAAAAATATATACTTTTAGTTATTAATCAAGGGAAGACACTTAAAAGATTAATGTGTATACTTAATGTGTATACAAAAATGTATATACTATAAGCATTATTATACTTATTATACATTCATTAAAATACATATATCTAATTATTAATATCTGTCCCATATATAAACATATACATTATTCTCATAATGTTGAAATCTTTTTGGATCAATTTCTCTTACTCTTAAATATCAAACTCTGACATTCTGGTAATTTAGATTTACATATTTTTACTTATGTATTTTTTCAATTGTTAAATTTCATTTGAATGAAATTATACAGTACATGTTCTTCAGTAAATTAAATAAATTTTCAAACTGGAAATGTTTCTTTAAAGGTTCATTCATGTTCTATGAATAAATAAGTAATATATTTCTGTTGCAAGATCTTCTGGTAATCATAACATTTATTCTTGCATAAGGACATTTACTTTTTTTAACCTTGAGTAGTTATCAATAAAGATACAATGAATGTTTTTTCAGATTATTCATGGACATCTCTCTCTTTTTTTTGCATGTTCATACTGCTTTATTTGATGGTGGATGTGAATGTGTACATCTTATTGGGGTGTTTATGTTATGATGACCGAGTGTTCATTCTCCTCAGTGAGGTATCATGGATACCTGTACCAGAGCAGGTAAAGGCAGGTAGGGATTGACTCCACTACTGCTGATGAACATGTATCTTTACCTTACATAGAGACATGGGTATGTACTTGACAAATTACATATGAGATATAAAAATGAGTTCAGTAACTGTGAACAGCTTTATGCAGCAATGAGAATGTTTTGTAAGCACAACCTTCTCCCTGTCATTGACACATACATTTCTATATAGTCAAAAGATACTTGAATATTCCATTATTATTTTAATATTTTGTTGTGTTTATTGGTACAGGGAGAACTATGCTCCAAATTATCTATGTGAATATATTGCTTAAACTTAATTTTCAGATCTCCTTGTATAATTTGTTATTCATTTTAATTTTTTCTCTAGGTCACTGACTACTTGATATGAACTTAATTTTGTTGCTAGTACCTTCCAGATGTTTGAAGAAATGTTGCCACTGTTATTAAATAAATGACAAGATAATGAGTGTAGTTACCTATAGAATGGTGTTGGTTACATTTAGCAACTGACTCTGTCATGTTAACTATGTTAGCATTTATTTTCATAACATATTCTCACAAATATTTTGGGACCCAAATGACAGCTTAAAGAAACCAAAAATAGAGCTTCAATTAGCTATACAGAAAGACATTTTTTTGTATCCATTCCTCCGTTAAGGGACATCTGGGTTCTTTCCAGCTTCTGGCTATTATAAATAGGACTGCTATGAACATAGTAGAACATGTATCCTTATTACATGCTGGGGAATCCTCTGGTATATGCCCAGGAGTGGTATAGCAGGGTCCTCCAGAAGTGTCATTTCCCTTTTCTAAGAAACCACCAGACTGACTTCCAGAGCACTTGTACCAGCTTGCAATTCCACCAGCAGTGAAGAAGTGTTCCTTTTTTCCACATCCTCACCAACACCTGCTGCCTTCTGAGTTTTTAATCTTAGCATTCTGACTGATATGAGGTGAAATCTCAGGGTTGTTTTGATTTGCATTTCACTAATCACTAATGATGTTAAAGATTTCTTAAGGTGCTTCTCAGCCATCCAATGTTCTTCAGGTGAAAATTCTTTGGTTAGCTCTGTACCCCATTTTTAATAGGGTTATTTGGTTTCCTGGGTTGTAACTTCTTGAGTTCTTTGTATATATTGGATATTAGCCATCTATCTGATATAGGGTTGGTAAAGATCTTCTCCCAGTTTGTTGGTTGCTATTTTGTCCTTTTGATGGTGTCCTTTGCCTTAAAGAAACTTTGTAATTTTATGAGGTCCCATTTGTCAATTCTTGATCTTAGAGCATAAGCTATTGGTGTTCAGTTCAGGAACTTTCCCCCTTTGCCCATGTCCTCAAGGGTCTTTCCCACTTTCTTTTCTATTAGTTTCAGTGTGTCTGATTTTATGTGGAGGTTCTTGATCCACTTGGAGTTGAGCTTAGTACAAGGAGATAAGAGTGGATCAATTCGCATTTTTCTGCATGCTGACTTCCAATTAAACCAGCACCATTTGTTGAAAAGGCTATCTTTTTTCCACTGGATGTTTTCAGCTCCTTTGTTGAAGATAAAGCATCCATAGGTGTGTGGGTTCATTTCTGGGTCTTCACTCTTACTCCATTGATCCACCTGCCTGTCAGTGTGCCAATACCATGCAGTTTTTAACACTATTGCTCAGTAGTATTGCTTGAGGGATACTAATTCCCCCAGAAGTTCTTTTACTATTGAGAATAGTTTTAGCTATCCTGGGTTTTTGGTTGTTCCAGATGAATTTGAGAATTGCTCTTTCTACCTCTATGAAGAACTGAGTTGGGATTTTGATGGGGATTGCATTGAATCTGTATATTGCTTTTGGCAAGATGGCCATTTTAACAATATTAATACTGCCAACCCATGAACATGGAAGATTTTTCCATTTTCTGAGGTCTTCTTCAATTTCCTTCTTCAGAGACCTGAAGTTCTTGTCATTCAGATCTTTCACATGTTTTGTTAGAATCAAAACAAGATACTTTAAATTGTTTGTGGCTATTGTGAAGGGTGTCATTTCCCTAATTTCTTTCTCAGGCTGCTTATCCTTTGAGTATAGAAAGGCTACTGATTTGCATGAATAGATTTTATAACCACCCACTTTGCTGAAGTTGTTTATCAGCTGTAGGAGTTCTTTAGTGGAGTTTTTTGGGTCACTTAAGTATACTATCATATTATCTTCAAATAGCAATAGTTTGACTTCTTCCTTTCCAATCTGTATCCCTTTGACCACCTTATGTTGTCTAATTGCTCTAACTAGTACCTCAAGTACTATATAGAAATGATATGGAGAGAGGGGGCAGCTTGTCTAGTCCCTGATTTTAGTGGGATTGCTTCAAGTTTCTCTCCATTTACTTTGATGTTTTCTACTGGTTTGCTGTATATTTTTTTACTATGTTTAAAAGGACAAAACAGCAACCAACAAATTGGAAAAAGTTCTTCACCAACCCTATATGTGACAGAGGTCTAATATCCAATATATATAAAGAACTCAAGAAGTTACAACCCAGAAAATCAAATAACCCTATTAAAAATTTGGGTACAGAGCTAAACAAAGAATTTTCACCTGAAAAACTTCGGATGGCTGAGAAGTACCTTAAGAAATCTTCAACATCATTAGTGATTAGTGAAATGCAAATCAAAACAACCCTGAGATTTCACCTCATACCAGTCAGAATGGCTAAGATTAAAAACTCAAGAGACAGCAAGTATTGGTGAGGATGTGAAGAAAGAGGAACATTCCTCCACTGCTGGTAGAATTGCAAGCTGGTGCAAGCACTATTGAAATCAATCTGGCGTTTTTTTTGTTTTTTGGTTTTTTTTTATTGTTGGTATTATTTTTTTATTCGATATAATTTTTATTTACATTTCAAATGATTACCCCTTTTCTAGCCCCCCACTCCCCGAAAGTCCCGTAAGCCCCCTGTCCTCCCACCCACCCCTTCCCACTTCCCCGTTCTGGTTTTGCTGAATACTGCTTCACTGAGTCTTTCCAGAACAAGGGGCCACTCCTCCTTTCTTCTTGTACTTCATTTGATGTGTGGATTATGTTTTGGGTATTCCAGTTTTCTAGGTTAATATCCACTTATTAGTGAGTGCATACCATGATTCACCTTCTGAGTCTGGGTTACCTCACTTAGTATGATGTTCTCTAGCTCCATCCATTTGCCTAAGAATTTCATGAATTCATTGTTTCTAATGGCTGAATAGTACTCCATTGTGTAGATATACCACATTTTTTGCATCCATTCTTTTGTTGAGGGATACCTGGGTTCTTTCCAGCATCTGGCAATTATAAATAGGGCTGCTATGAACATAGTAGAGCATGTATCCTTATTACATGGTGGGGAATCCTCTGGGTATATGCCCAGGAGTGGTATAGCAGGATCTTCTGGAAGTGAGGTGCCCAGTTTTCAGAGGAACCGCCAGACTGATTTCCAGATGGTTGTACCAGTTTGCAACCCCACCAGCAGTGGAGGAGTGTTACTCTTTCTCCACACCCTCTCCAACACCTGCTATCTCTCATTTGTCAATTCTTGATCTTAGAGCATAAGCTATTGGTGTTCTGTTCAGAAACTTTCTCCCTGTACCGATGTCCTCAAGGGTCTTCCCCAGTTTCTTTTCTATTAGCTTCAGAGTGTCTGGCTTTATGTGGAGGTCCTTGATCCATTTGGAGTTGAGCTTAGTACAAGGAGATAAGGATGGATCAATTCACATTCTTCCGCAATGTGACCTCCAGTTGAACCAGCACCATTTGTTGAAAAGGCTATCTTTTTTCCATTGGATGTTTTCAACCTCTTTGTCGAGAATCAAGTGGCCATAGGTGTGTGGGTTCATTTCTGGATCTTCAATCCTGTTCCATTGATCCTCCTGCCTGTCACTGTACCAATATCATGCAGTTTTTAACACTATTGTTCTGTAGTATTGCTTGAGGTCAGGGATACTGATTCCGCCAGACTTTCTTTTGTTGATGAGAAAAGTTTTAGCTATCCTGGGTTTTTTGTTATTCCAGGTGAATTTGATAATTGCTCTTTCTAACTCTGTGAAGAATTGAGTTGGGATTTTGATGGGTATTGCATTGAATCTGTATATTGCTTTTGGCAAAATGGCCATTTTAACTATATTGATTCTACCGATCGAAGAGCATGGGAGTTTTTCCCATTTTTTGAGGTCTTCTTCCATTTCCTTCTTCAGAGTCTTGAAGTTCTTGTCATACAGATCTTTCACATGTTTGGTAAGAGTCACCCCAAGATACTTTATACTGTTTGTGGCTATTGTGAAGGGAGTCACTTCCCTAATTTCTTTCTCAGCCTGCTTATCCTTTGAGTATAGGAAGGCCACTGATTTGCTTCAGTTGATTTTATAACCTGCCACTTTGCTGAAGTTGTTTATCAGCTGTAGGAGCTCTCTAGTGGAGTTTTTTGAGTCACTTAGGTAGACTATCATGTCATCTGCAAATAATGATAGTTTGACTTCTTCCTTTCCAATTTGTTTCCCTTTGACCTCCTTATGTTGTCGAATTGCCTGAGCTAGTACCTCAAGTACAATATTGAAAAGATAAGGAGAAAGGGGGCAGCCCTGTCTAGTCCCTGATTTTAGTGGGATTGCTTCAAGTTTCTCTCCATTTAGTTTGATTTTGGCTACCGGTTTGCTGTATATTGCTTTTACTATGTTTAGGTATGGGCCTTGAATTTCTGTTCTTTCCAAGGCTTTAAGCATGAAATGATGCTGAATTTTGTCAAAGGCTTTTTCAGCATCCAATGAAATGACCGTGTGTGTTTTTTCTTTGTGTTTGTTTATGTAGTGGATTGCATTGATGGATTTCCGTATATTGAACCAACCCTGCATTCCTGGGATAAAGCCTACTTGATCATGGTGGATGATTGTTTTGATGTGTTCTTGGATTCGGTTGGCAAGAATTTTATTGAGTATTTTTGCATCGATGTTCATAAGGGAAATTGGTCTGAAGTTCTCTTTCTTTGTTGGATCTTTGTGTGGTTTTGGTATCAGCGTAATTGTGGCTTCATTAAAGGAATTGGGTAGTGTTCCTTCTGTTTCTATTTTGTGGAATAGTTTGAAGAGTATTGGTGTTAACTCTTCTTTGAAGGTCTGATAGAATTCTGCACTGAAACCATCTGGTCCTGTGCTTTTTTTGGTTGGAAGACTTTCTATGATTCCTTCTATTTCTTTAGGCATTATGGGACTGTTTAGATGATCTATTTGGTCCTGATTTAATTTTGGTATTTGGTATCTGTCAAGCAAATTGTCCATTCTCTCCAGATTCTCCAGTTGTGTTGAGTACAGGCTCTTGTAGTAGGATCTGATGATTTTTTGGATTTCCTCAGTTTCTGTTGTTATATCTCCCTTTTCATTTCTAAGTTTGTTAATTTGAATACTTTCTCTGTGCCCTTTGGTCAATTTGGCTAAGGGTTTATCTATCTTGTTGTTTTTCTCAAAGAACCAGATCCTGGTTTTGTTGATTCTTTGTATGGTTCTCTTTGTTTCTACTTGATTGATTTCAGCCCTGAGTTTGATGATTTCCTGCCTTCTACTCCTCCTGGGTGAAATAGTTTCTTTTTGTTCCAGGGCTTTCAGGTGTGTCATTAAGCTGGTAATGTATGCTCTCTCCATTCTCTTTTTGGAGGCACTCAGGGCTATGAGTTTTCCTCTTAGCACTGCTTTCATTGTGTCCCATAGATTTGGGTATGTTGTGTCTTCATTTTCATTGTGTTCTAAAAAGTGTTTAATTTCTTTCTTTATTTCTTCCTTGACCAAGGTCTCATTGAGTAGAATATTGTTCAGTTTCCACGTGTATGTGGGTTTTCTGTTTTTTTTTTTTTTTTTTTTTTTTTTTTTTGCTATTGAAGACCACTTTTCCTCCATAGTGATCTGATAGGAGGCATGGGATTAGTTCGATCTTCTTATATTTGTTGAGGTCAGTCTTGTGACCAATTACATGGTCGATTTTGGAGAAGATACCATGAGGTGCTGAGAAAAAGGTATATTCTTTTGCTTTAGGATAGAATGTTCTATAAATATCTGTTAAATCTAATTGGTCCAAAGCTTCTATTAGTTTCATTGTGTACCTGTTGAGTTTCTGTTTTCCTGATCAGTCCATTGAGGAAAGTGCAGTGTTGAAGTCACCCACAATTATTGTGTTAGATGCAATGTGTGCTTTGAGCTTTAATAAAGTTTCTTTTATGAAAGAGGGTGCCCTTGCATTTGGAGCATAGATGTTCAGGATTGAGAGTTCTTTTTGTTGTATTTTTCCTTTGACCAGCAAGAAGTGTCCCTCAGAGTCTCTTTTGATGACTTTGGGTTGAAAGTCAATTTTATCTGATATTAAAATGGCTACTCCAGCTTGTTTCCTGAGAGCATTTGCTTCTAAAATTGTCTTCCAGCCTTTTGCTCTAAGGTAGTGTTTGTCTTTGACCCTGAGGTGTGTTTCCTGTAAGCAGCAAAATGTAGGGTCCTGTTTACCTATCCAGTCGGTTAGTCTGTGTCTTTTTATTGGGGCATTAAGTTCATTGATGTTAAGAGATATTAAGGAATAGTGATTGTTACTTCCTGTCATTTTTGATGTTATTTTTTAAATTTGATTGATTAACTTCTTTTGGGTTTGATGAAAGGTTACTATCTTGCTTTTTCCAGGGTAATGTTTCCCTCCTTGTATTGGTGTTTTCCTCCTATTATCCTTTGTAGGGCTGGGTTTGTGGATAGATATTGGGTAAACTTGGTTTTGTCATGGAATATCTTAGTTTCTCCATCTATGGTGATTGAGAGTTTTGCTGGATATAGTAGTTTTGGCTGGCATTTGGTTTCTCTTAGAGTCTGCATGAGATCTGCCCAGGACCTTCTAGCCTTCATAGTCTCAGGTGAAAAGTCTGCTGTGATTCTGATAGGTCTTCCTTTATATGTTCATTGACCTTTTTCTCTTACTGCCTTTAATATTCTTTGTTTAGTACATTTGGTGTTTTGATTATTATGTGACGGGAAGTATTTCTGTTCTGATCCAGTCTGTTTGGAGTTCTGTAGGCTTCTTGTATATTCATGGGCATCTCTCTCTTTAGGTTAGGGAAGTTTTCTTCCATAATTTTATTGAAGATATTTGCTGGCCCTTTAAGTTGTAAATCTTCACTCTCATCTATGCCTATAATCCTTAGGTTTGGTCTTCTCATTTTGTCCTGGATTTCCTGGATATTTTGGGTTACAAGCTTTTTGCCTTTTGCATTTTCTTTAACTGTTGAGTCCATGGTTTCTATGGAATCTTCAGCGTCTGAGATTCTTTCTTCTATCTCTTGTATTCTGTTGTTGATATTTGCATCTCTGTCCCCTGATTTCTTCCCAAGGCTTTCTATCTCCAAAGTTGTCTCCCTTTGAGATTTCTTAGTTGTTTCTACTTCTGATTTTAGATCCTGGATGGTTTTGCCTAGCTCCTTCACTTGCTTGTTTGTGCTTTCCTGTAATTCTTTAAGAGATTTTTGTGTTTTCTCCTTCATGACCTCAGCCTGTTGACCAAAGTTCTCCTGTATTTCTTTAAGTGTTTTTTGCATTTCCTCATTAATGGCTTTTGTATTCTCCTGGATTTCTTTCAATGATTTTTGTGTTTCCCTTGCAAGGGCTTCTAACTTTTGATCCACTTTCTCCTGAATTTCTTTAAGTATGTCCTTCATGCATTCCTCTACCAGCATCATGACCAGTGATTTTAAATCCAAATCTTGTTTTGCTGGTGTGATAGGGTGTCCAGGACATGCTGGTAAAGGAGAATTGGGTTCAGATGTTGCCATATTGCCTTGATTTCTGTTAGTGATGTTCCTTCGTTTGCCTTTTGCCATCTAGTTCTCACTGGTGTTAGTTGGTCTTGTCAATGCTGGACTCTCCAGTGCAAGCTGCCCCTTCCCAGGTGGCCTCTGATGCACAGCTTACCTCCTGCACTGCCTGGAGACTGTGTGCTGTTGCCCAGGCTGTTCAGATCCCGAAGCAGACACCTGAAGGCTCCTGCTGGGGCCTTCTGGATTCACCATAGCACACCCACTTCTCCCCGCTGGCTGCCCGGAAGCCCCTCTTGCCTCTTGCAGGGCCTGGAGATGTGGTGTTGCCACCCAGGCTGATCTGGATCCGGAAGCAGAGAGATCTGAGTGCTCTCACCAGAGGCCTCAGGACTGGAACCCAAGCTCCATGCCACAGAGCAAGCTGTGCTGTGAGGTCCCAGACTGCCTCTGGGTGCACACAGGGTCTCCTGCACTTCCTGGAGACCGAGCGCTGTGGCCCAGGCCATTCAGATCCCAAAGCAGGCACCGGAAGGCTCCGGCTGGGGCCTGCTGGATTCACTGGAGCACACCGACTTCTTCCAGCTGTCCGCCCTGAAGCCCCTCTTGCCTCCTGCCGGACCTGGAGCTGTGGTGTTGCCGCCCAGGCTGATCTGGATCCGGAAGCGGAGAGATCTGAGTGCTCCTACCAGAGGCCTCAGGACTGGAACCCAAGCTCTGAGCCACTGAGCAAGTCATGCTGTGAGCTCCCAGACTGCCTCTGGGTGCACACCGGGTCTCCTGCCCTTCCTGGAGACCTAGCGCTGTGGCCCAGGCCATTCAGATCCCAAAGCAGGCACCCGAAGGCTCCTGCTGGGGCCTGCTGAATTCACCAGAGCACACTGACTTCTTCCCGCTGGATATATAATATTTTTAAATCTCAATAATTGCCAGGATCTAACTTGAAGGGAATAACAAAAGATTTCACAAATATTGTTCAGAAAGTTTACACATGACTTTCCACTATTGTATTACAAATTCAGAAACCAGCAGTGATGTTGTGATGACCCAGACTCCACTGATTTTCAGTTACCATTGGATAACCAGCCTCCATCTCTTGCTAGTGAAGGCAGAGCCTCTTATATAGTAATGGAAAGACATATTTGAATTGGTTACTACAGAAGTCAGGACAGTCTCCAAAGTGCCTAATCTATCTAGTGTCCAAACTGGACACTGGGGTCCCTGACAGGTTCAGTGGCAGTGGATCAGAGACAGATTTTCCACTTAAAATCAGCAGAGTAGAGCCTGTGCATTTGAGAGTTTATTATTTCACGCAAGCTACACAGTAATACAGACTTTAACCAAAACTTCCTTGCCTAGGGCAGCCCAGCTGGCAATGTGTTGCTTGATTGGAGAGGAGCTCAGCATGTTAGGGAGGGCCTGAGGAACATGAGTAATTGTTTGCAGCTGAGAATTCTAACAAGTGTCATCTGGCTGAATGAGTGGTTTGTCTATTTTTCAAGTGCCACCTATTTCCAGTCCTTCTTGTAATAGTGATTGTGTCACCTCTGCATCACGAAAATTTCGTCTCATTAATCTAGCTATTTTTTGATGATTTTAACTGTTTTTCATCAATTCTTTCAGCTTCATTATTGTTGCTTTCTTTTAATGAAGTATGTGTTAAATTCTCACTCAGATTTTTAAATGCTTATATGTCTATTCAAATGCTTTTATTTTTATCTTTCTAAGTAGACTTGGAAGCATTATTTTAAATGTCTTTTAAAATAAATGTGTAGATTATTTTCTAAGGGACATTGTAACCAGAAATTCAATATGCTCATTTAGAGATTTACTTTTACTTCCTTTTCAGTGTTTAAGTCTTTACATTGATGTTGGTGATTCTGGCATAATTGCTGGAGGCTGGCCCCATGAATGGGTTCCAGAGTGAATGTAAGGAACAGGGGAGGGGAGGGATGAGTAAGGCACCAAGACTGGGAAGCTTTGCAACTCTAACAATCAGAAAAGTTCTTTATTGATACAGATTCAAAACATTCACAGTTTCAAGAAATAAAAATCATACCATTTTTTCCTGGGCACACTTTTCTAGTATACCCAGGATTCCAGGTTTAACATGGGTAGAAAAGTTTTGTTATCATCAACTCCATATTCTTATTCTTAAATTCTACAAATCATTTTAGCTCAAGGAAACAAGCAAGCAAGCAAGCATATAACAACCTGTTCCTCAGCTGGCAGCACCTAGTGGTTTCAAGATGCTTAAATAGGTTATAATTCTAAACAATTCTACATATACTGTAAAATGTGCTATGATCTGTTGTCATTTGTCCTGTCCTGTTGAACTTTGTCAGCATCTCCTAAGATGAAACTATTGTAGTTCTTTTGTTTCATGGACAGCTTTAGGGCAGGAAACAATCTCCAAGGTACAGAGAAGATTCTAAAGTGGATCAACTAACATTGCTTCCTTGAGAATAGGAGTAGTATATTTAGAACTTTCTTAGGGGTATACAATAACATTTTTGTCAGAGAAAACATGAATGAATCATTATGCATGCATGAATCATTATCAACATGCACATACACAAACTGATAATAAAGGGCCTCAGGTCAGCAATCACAGCATGTGGCTCAGCTTCAATGGCACCTTGTCAAAACAGCTATGACTTACATCTTTCACATAAGAAATTGCTCTGCCACATAATTGTTGGCTTTACAAGTTTTATTTACAGTTTTCATAATGAAAGTCATTCTTGTAGAAATATGCCTGGGAAGTAGCCTGACAGCTGAAGGCTGTAATTAGTTTTCAGTGTGTAGGCTGTGCTAGTCTTCAATTGTAATCAACATCAACAAAGCCTTCAAGTGGTCCAGTGGCTGAAGCTTTGAAATCTGAGGTATGCTTCTTCTCAGTCGTTGTGTTTCCTGCATTCAAAGGCAGGTTTGGGGTAGGACATCAGAATGTCTGTGACTTTAGCAGGTTGCTCCACTGTTTCTCAAACTTTGAAGGGTCCACATTTCTCTGTGTCTTAGGGTGCCTGTGGGATTACAGATGGACAGGATGCATTGGTGAATGAGAACACAATATGGACTGGATGCCCTCTTTGAAGAAGGAAAAAAGTAAGAACTTAGCTGGGCAGTGGTGGGGCACACCTGTAATCCCAGCACTCTGGGAGGCAGAGGCAGGCAGATTTCTGAGTTTGAGACCAGCCTGGTCTACAGAGTAAGTTCCAGGGACAGCCAGGACTATACAGAGAAACTCTGTCTCGAAAAAAACCAAATCAAAAAAACCAAAAAAAAAAAAAAAAAAAAAAAAAAAAAAGAGTAAGAACTTTGCAACAGCTCCCCTCAGTGCCTGTGAGGGAAGATTCAGCAGCAACAAAGACTTCTGAGAAATCTATAGGATCAATAGGAACATAGCTATGACTTCTATATTTTGACATGCACAGCAGTTGCTATTGTGTGCAAGTTTTTCTCATAGGGTAAATCAAAGTGCAGACACAGAGCACTTCATATCCTTCTTGCAATGCCATGTGATTTGTTTAAGTTCCTTAATATCTTCATGATGTCTCATTTCACTCCTGTGTGTTCTCTATATACTCCAATGGAACATTATTTATTCTTTGCTCTAACTCTTGTGTAAGGACAAGCATAACAGGCCCCTATCAACAGTTATTATTGTGTGGTCTCCAGCACCCTTGTGGAAGTTATCTTGAATCAATGAATCTCTCTGTCAGTCTATCTGTGCATTAATCTGTCTATCTGCCTATCAATCATCTACTTTTTTTACTTAACAACTATCTGGCCATCAATCTCTGTTTTTCTATCTATCTATCATCTTTCTACCTATTTATCTGTCTATCATCTATTTTTCTCTTTCTCAATTTTTTTTGTCTCGCAACAATTACATATATGTATATTATTTTACTAACATGTTCCTACTCCTGCTGACCTCATCTTTTCAATTTGTCCCCCTTCTACTTTTATGCCATTTCTTGCAGAGAAAGAGCCACAGATTCTTATGATCATAACTGCAATGCAAGTCTAGTCGTTTTCCTTTAGGAAATAAACCTGCCCTGGCATTTATTGAAAAGAGTTCCTCTGTCTCTCTCCTTCCTTACCTTCTCTATGAATCCCATCTTCCCCATTTTTATCTAGCTCACCCTCTCTCTTCTCCATCCAGTACTCCCTCCTCATCATTGACTTTAAAAATAGTTCTCCATACTTAAAGATTTCTGTTGAAATATGGGCTTCTGTTCATTATTAAGAGTGAACAAGTGTCAAATATTCAGATTTTCAATTAATGCTTTCTTAATTGAATGAGCAACATATCCTCCAAAACATAATGAACATGGGGATAAAGACTGAAAAAATGGAATTTAAGTCATGAATTTTACTGAATAATGAAAATTATAACCAGCATAGAGTCATGCACTGAACTTCAGAAAGTAGATGGAGACAGTGGTTCAACAGAGGAGCTTGAATTGTTCTGCAAAATAATGGGGAATAAGAACTGATATATTTTATTTCATGTGTTACAGGAATACAGTGAATTTAACAACTTTTGGGCAATTTTAAACTATTGATGCACATGGGCACAAACTCTCATGACAGAAAAGTAGAATTATATATATATATATATATATACATATATATATATGTATATATATATATATATATATATAATATTTCAGAAAGTAGAATGAGACAAAGATTTTTCATAAAAGGGTCGTGACCATTTCACTTCCATTAGCTGATCATCAAGGAACAAAATCAGGGACAGGATCCTTCTGGTTTCCATCAGCACCTGGAGCTGACCCTGTGCCATAGCTCTCCATACCCAAATCCTGCTGAGAGAGAGCTGGTATCCCAGGAGTGCTCACAATGCAGAGATAAGGACACCAAGCAACCCATTTAAATTTTCCCCGTATTTTTCCTGTTTAATACAAATGCAAGGACAAAGATGGAGCAGAGACTGAGGGAATGGCAGAATCTTTGTTGTGTAGAATTCATTCACCCAAACTGTCTAACATCAAAATGCTTCAGAGTAAAATAAATACACAAGTGCATTTTCACAATCTTAAAATGGATGATATTTTCAAATAAAGAAGTGAGTTATTTTTTTTCTACCCATGCAAAATGAATGTAGATAGAGAAGCAAAATGAATCAGTTGATAGGATGGAATGAAACCACTGTAGCTGAGAGATAAATATAGCAGTCACTATAGTGAGAATGTTGTGCTCATCACGTGGTTTATATTAAATACATCTGCTGTTCTCATGTCAAATATACATCAATACGGTGTCTTTTATTTTTGGAAAATAAAATATCTTATTTAAGAAACTAAAGTGAGTCTGGCAAAAAAAGCTATTAAACAAAAAAAAATCATAAAAACTAAGCCCTCAAAACAGAGATATATGTTTAAACAGCAAGCCAATGATACTGAATACAATACAGTTGTCTAAACAGTGACTTAACCACTCACACATGCTACAGTCAAGAAAAGATTACCAGGATACTGATATGTAAAAAGATAATCCATGATGTACAGAACAGAACTGTGTGAGAGTCACATTTCTTGATTTTATTTTTATTTAAACTTATTTTTTTTTACAAATTAAATGTTCTTCTTCAGTTATATCTTACTTTATTTCTTCATCAAAGTTTATTTTTCACATTTTTCCTTAATGTATGTGTTTCTTTAATTAATGTCTATTTTTTGGTTTAAAGGTGTAAAATAATACAATTTTAATTTTATATTGTTTTAAATATTTTAATATTTAATTTATATTGTTGTGTACCACACTTTACATTTTAGACCATGTTTCCTTTGCTAAAAAGAATTAAGTTTGTTCTGAAACCAACATATAAAATATTGTAACAAAATTTCTTAGGAATTTTTGCTAATTAAGGCTCTCTCACTCTGATTTTGTTTCTTGATGATCAATTAATAAAAGAGAAGTGCTAATGTTTCTTCTTTTATTGTATGAAAATTTTACCTCACAGGGTTAATCAAATATTTTATTTATATATTATATATCTTTATGTATTCTATTTTTCTGTTAATATGGCATGTGTGTGTGTGTGTGTGTGTGTGTGTACATCAATAGTATGCAATTGACCCAAAAAAGTTGTTAATTTTACTGTTTTCCTATAACATGAAATAGAACATATCAGTTCTGTTTCCCAATTATTTTGCAGAAAAAGTCAAGTGCCTCAAGTGAAATAGTGTCTCTATCTACTTTCCAAAGTTTTTGCTGTTATGTGTATGACTACATGTTGTATATAAGTCTCACTATTCAGTAAATTCATGACTTATATTCCAGTCTTTTTCAATGTTTGTCATTTATATTCATTATGTTTTGAAGGATCTCTTGCTTATACAATTAAGAAAGCATCACTTGAATATATGAATGTTTCACTCTTGTTAACTATTAATAATGAAAAGAAACCCATATTTCTACAGAAATTTTGTTTTGTTAGAAAATTTTAATTGTATATTTTTGTTTACATTTCAAATGGCATACCCTTCCCTGGTTCCCCCCCCCCCAGAAACCCTTACCTAATTCCCCTTCCCCCTATTTCTATGAAGGTATTCCCCCAGCCACCCATTCCCACCACCACCCCCCACCCAGCATGCACCTGCACTGGAGACCATTGATCCTTTACATGACCAATTAATGTCTGACAAGTCCATTCCCTACTATATATGCTGCTCAAGCCATGGGTCCCTCCATGTGTACTCTGGTTGCTGGTTTAGTTCCTGGCAGCTCTGGGAAATCAGGTCAGTTGATACTGTTGTTCTTCCTATGGAGATGCAAACCCCTTTATCTCCTTCAATCCTTTGTCTAATTCTTCTGTTGCGGACCCTGTGGTCAGTCCAATGGCTGGCTATGAGCATCTGCCTCCTGTACTTGTCAGGTTCTGGCAGAGCCACTCGAGAGACAGGATTCAGTCAGCAAGCACTTCTTGGCATCCAAAATAGTGTCTGAGTGTGGTAACTGTATATGGGATGGATCCCAGGTGAGGCAGTCTCTGGATGGCCTTTACAGAAATCTTTATTTTGGAGAAAGCTACTTTTTAAAGTCAATGATAGTGAATAGGGAGGGAGGACTGGTTAGAGAGGATAGAGGGAGGGCTGGATAAAAGTGGTGAGGGAGAGGTGAATAGAGATGGAAAGGAAGGAACTAGGCAGAGAAACTCTTTTCAAAAAATGGCAGGACAGGTGTTTAAAGAATTTACTTCCTAAAGGAAAATGCAGCCTTTTACTGCAGGCATGATCATAAGAATCTGTGGTCCTCTCTCTCTCTCTCTCTCTCTCTCTCTCTCTCTCTCTCTCTCTCTCTCTCTCTCTCTCTCTCTCTCTGCAAGAAAAGGCATGAGATTAGAAGGGAGACCATTTGGGAAGATGAGGTCAGCAGGAGTAGGAAGAAGCTAAAAGATAGACATAGTAAAATGGTATAAATGTATAAATGTATGTAATTGTTGAGAAAGAGATAGAGAACTTTAGAAAGAAAAATAGATGATAGATAGATAGATAATAGACAGTTGTTACATAAGTAGGTAGATAGAATGAATGATAGGCAGATAGATAGACAGACAGATTCATGGATTCAAGATAGCATACAGGAAGATGCTAAAGACCTCCATAATGTAACTGATGGGAGGTGCCTGTTATGCTTGCCCTTACACAAGAGTGAAGAACAAATACTCTTCAGTTGGGGTATATAGAAAATCCACTGGAAGAAATGAGACATCATGAAGATACTAAGGAACTTAAACAAATCACATGGCTTTGCTAGAAGGATTTTAAGTGTTCTAACTCTGTACCTTGATTTACTATATGAAAACAACTTGCGCATGAAAGCAACTGCAGTACATGTCAGAGTATGCAATAAGAACTATGTTTCTATATTTACTATAGGTACCATAGAAGTCTTTGTTGCTTTTGAATATTCCCTCACATGCAATAAGGGAATGCTGTAAAGTTCTCACTCTTTTACTTCTCACAGAGGGCATCCAATCAGTATTGCATTCTCATTCACCAAAGCATCATGTCTGTAGTGGCTAGTCCTGGTTGTCACCTTGACTATATCTGAAATGAACTACAATCCAGAATTGGAAGGCTCACCTGTGATCCTAATCTGGAGGCTGAGAGATACAAGTTTCTGACCTGGATCTTGGCATGGAGATCTTGAAGCATACTGGCTATGACTTCCAGAAGATTAAGACCAAGAGATCTCTGAGTTCAAAGTCATCTGGGATTAAAAGTGTGGTGGCACACACCTTTAATCTGGGCCACACATTCTGCTGGAGACCTGCATAAGGACATTGGAAGAAGTAAGAGTCTCTCTCTTGCTTCTTTGCCCCGTGGGACTGAGCAATTCCTAGATCCTTGGAATTTCATTCACAGCTGCTGCTAACTGTTGTTGGGTGTTGGACTACAGACTGTAAGTCATCAACAAATTCCCTTACTATATAGAGACTACCCATATGTTCTGTGACTCTAGAGAACCCTGACTAATACAATGTCCATCAATAATCCCACAGGCACCCTAAGACACAGAATAACGTGGGTTCACCACAGAATGTGAAAGAGTAGAGAAATCTGCTAAAGACACAAATGATGTCCTTCCCAAACCTGCCTTTGAATGCAGGTAACACAGAAACTGAGAAGAACCACATCTCAGCAGGTGGGCAAACCTCAGATTTCAAAGGATCAGCCACTGGTATACTTGCAGGCTTTGCTGATGTTGAAGACATACACAGACTACAATAGCATACACACTGAAAACTAAATACAACCTACTACCAAACTACTCAGGCATTCATTATAAAAACCATCAATAAAACTTGTAAAGTGAACAATTTCTTGGCACAGCTACTTCCTAGGTGAAAGACGGAAATCATGAAGACAGAATAACTGTTTGACAAGATACCTGCAAAGCTGAGCCATATGCTGTGATTGCTGACATGTTGCCCCATATTATCAATTTGAATCTCTGCATATTGCACCATTGGGAAACTATTGGAATAATGATTCAGTCATGTTTTCTCTCACAAAATTGTTTCTGTATTCCCCTAAGAAAATCCTAAATGTCCTACTCAAGCTCTCAAGAATTTAACCTTAGTTTACACTAGTTGGGAATCTTTCTTTGCCTTGAATATTGTTATCTGCCCCTAAGGAAGTTCTTTAAACAAAATAAATAGAATAGTTCCAACTCAGAGGAGGCTGACAAGATTCAACAGGGCAGGACAAATGACAATAGTTCATATCAGGAACTCATTTTACAGTATATGTAGAATTTCAAAGAATTATGACATAAAAGACAAAAGACAATGCATACTAACTCCCTAGTAAGAACTCAGCAACTAAAGCTAGAATGATTAAGATAATATGATGCCATGCATAGGTATCCCAAGAATTATATAAAAGAATGCGAAATGAATAAAGTATTTGGAATTGTCATTCTTGGAAAAGATTTATTTACACCAGGTTATTATAATGATAATTAATATAGAAATAAAACAATTCCTTTATTAATCAGATTTTTTAATTATTTCTTTTTTATTTTATTAATCATATTCTTATAAGATTACAAATAAGAAGTACAATTCCTAATTCTGAACTCTCAAGTTTAGAAAAATCTGCAAATAATATCATTGACCACTAAAACATAATAATATAATGCTTAAAGAAGAGTGATTCACCTGAACTAACTCACATTCTATCTTTATACTTAGCATCTTGAAACTACACAGTGCTCCCAGCCAAATAGTATATTTTTGTTTACCTTATTGATTACTTAAGTAAAAATGTTTTGTCAATATTAAGAATAGGGAAATGGAGATCAAGATAAAACTAGGTACACTGACTTTAATAGAAGAGATAGAGGAAAAGATCCTCAGAATTCATGCTTTATCTCCATATTTCCTCCCATGAGTATTTTGTTCCCCCTTCTAAGAAGAACCGAAGCATTCACACCTTGGTCTTCCTTCTTCTTGAACTTCATGTATTTTGTGAATTGTATCTTGGATATTCTGTGCTTTGGGGATAATGTCCATTTATCAGTGAGTGCATATCATGTGTATTCTTTTGAAACTAGGTAACTTAACTCAGAATATTTTGTAGTTCCAACCATTTGCCTAAGAATTTCTTCAAGTCATTGTTTTTAATAACAGACTAGTAAACAATTGTATAAATGTACCACATTCTCTGTATCCATTCATCTCTTGAAGGACATCTAAGTTCTTTGTAGCTTCTGGCTCTTATGAATAAGGCTGTTATGATCATAGTGGAACATGTGTCCTTGTTATATGTTGGAGCATCTTTTGGGTATATGCACAGGAGTGGAATAGCTGGGTCCTAAAGTAGTAATATGTCCAATTTTCTGAAGAACCTCCAGACTGAGTTTCAGAGTGGTTGCACCAGCTTACAATCCCACCAACAATGGAGGAGTGTTCCTCTTTCTCCACATCCTCACCAGCATCTGCTGTTACCTGAATTTTTGATCTTATCTGATGTGAGGTAGAATCTCAGGGTTGTTTTGATTTGCATTTCACTGATGACTCAGGATTTTGAACATTTCTTTACATACTTCTCAGTCATTCATTTTTCCTCAGTTGAGAATTCTGTTTAGCTTTGTTCCCCATTTTTTATTATTATTTTCTATATTCTTTGTTTATATTTCAAATGATTTTCCCCTTCACCATGAGTCCCATAAGCCTTCTTCCCTCTGCCATTTCCCCAATCAACCTCTCCCACTTCTCTCTCATGGCAATCCCCTGCAATGCTGCATCAAGCCTTTCCAGGACCAGGAACCTCTCCTTCCTTCTTCTTGGAAATGATTTGATATGTGGTTTGGGTTTTGGGTATTCTGAGCTTCTGGGCTAATATCCACTTATCAGTGACTGCATTCCATGCATGTTCTTTTGTGAATGAGTTACCTCACTTAGGATGATATTTTCCAGTTACAACCATTTGCCTAAGAATTTCATGAATTCATTGTTTCTAATTGCTGAGTAGTATTCCATTGTTTAAATTTATCACATTTTCTGTATCCATTCCTCCACTGAGGTATATCTGGGTTCTTTCCAGCTTCTGGCTATTATAAATAAGGCTGCTATGAACATAGTGAAGCATGTATCCTTATTGCATGCTGTTGTTCCCCATTTTGGATAGGGATATTTGGTTCACTGGATTCTAACTTCTTGAGTTCTTTGTATACATTGCATATTAGCCCTCTATCGTATATAGGATTCGTAAAGATCTTTTCCCAATCTGTTGGTTCCCATTGTGTCCTATTGACAGTGTCATTTGCCTAATAGAAGCTTAGCAATTTTATGTGGTACCATTTGTTCATTATTGATCTTAGAGAATAAGCCATTGGTATTTTCTCATGTATTTTTTCAAATCTCAAATTGCATTTGAATGGATCATACAGTACATGATCTTCAGTGAATTAACTTAATTTTCACACTGAAAATGTTTCTTTAAAGGTTCACTCATGTTCTGAAAAGAGATAAATAATATACTTCTGTTGCAGGATCTTCTGGTAATAATGTTTAGTCTTGCAAAAGGACATTTTCTTTTTTTTACCTTGATTAGTTATTAATGGAGATACAATGAATGTTTTTTTTTTATCAGATTACACCTAAACAGCCATCTCCTTTTTTGCGTGTTCATACTGGTTTATTTGATGGTGGATATGAATGTGTACATCTTTTTTTATGTTTTTATTTTATATATTCTTTGTTTACATTCCAAATGATTTCCCCTTTCCCGGATCCCCCCTCGCATTATGTCCCATAAACCTTCTTATCTCCATCCATACTCCAATCAACTCCCTCCTTTTTTTCTCTGTCCTTATATTCCCTTCCAATGCTGGATCAATCCTTTCCATGATCAGGACCTTCTCCATACTTCTTCATGGGAGTCATTTGTTATGTGATTTGTGCCTTGGGTATTCAGGGCTTCTGAGCTAATTAATATCCACTTATCAGAGATTTCATTCCATGTGTATTCTTTTGTGACTGGGTTACCTCACTTAGGATGATATTTTCCAGATCAAACCATTTGCCTAAAAAATTTGTGAATTCATTGTTTCTAATTGCTGAGTAGTATTCCATTGTGTAAATATACCACATTTTCTGTATCCATTCTCCTTTGAGGAGCATCTGGGTTCTTTAGAGCTTCTGGCTATTATAAATAAGGCTGCTATGAATATAATGGAGCATGTGTCTTTATTGAATGCTGGGGAATCCTTTGGGTATATGCCCAGGAGAGGTATAGCAGGGTCCTCTGGAAGAGTCATGTCCAGTTTTCTGAGGAGCCGCCAGACTGATTTCCAAAGTGGTTGTACCATCTTACAGCCCCACCAGCAATGGAGGAGTGTTCCTCTTTCTCCACATCCTCACCAACACCTGCTGTCTCCTGAGTTTTTGACCTTAGCCATTCTGACTGGTATAAGGTGAAATCTCAGGGTTGTTTTGATTTGCATTTCCCTAATGACTAATGATGTTGAGCACTTCTTAAGGTGCCTCTCGGCCATCCGAATTTCTTCAGGTGAAAATTCTTTGTTTAGATCTGTGCCCCATTTTTTAATAGGGTTATTTGGTTCCCTAGGGTCTAACTTCTTGAGTTCCTTGTATATATTGGATATTAGCCCTCTATCAGATGTAGGGTTGGTGAATATCCTTTCCAAATTTGATGGTTGCCGTTTTTGTCCTTTTAACAGTGTCCTTTGCCTTAGAGAAAATTTATAATTTTATGAGGTCCCATTTGTCAATTCTTGATCTTAGAGCATAAGCTATTGGTGGTCTGTTCAGGAACTTTTCCCCCGTGCCCATGTCCTCTAGGGTCTTCCTCAGTTCCTTTCCTATTAGTTTCAGTGTGTCTGGTTTTACATGGAAGTCCTTGATTCACTTGAAGTGAAGTTTAGTACATGGAGATAAGAATGGATCAATTCGCATTCTTGTGCATGCTGACCTCCAATTGAACCAGCACCATTTGTTGAAAAGGCTATCTTTTTTCCACTGGATGTTTTAGGCTCCTTTGTCTAAGTTCAAGTGACCATAGGTGTGAGGGTTCATTTCTGGATCTTCAATTCTATTCCATTGGTCCACTTGTCTGTCACTGTGCCAATACCATGCAGTTTTTAATACTATTGCTCTGTAGTATTGCTTGAAGTCAAGGATACTGATTCCCCCAGAATTTCTTTTGTTGTTGTGAATAGTTTTAGCTATCCTGGGTTTTTTGTTATTCCAGATGAATTTGAGAATTGCTTTTTCTAACTCTGTGAAGAACTGAGTTGGGATTTTGAAGGGGATTGCATTGAATCTGTAGATTGCTTTTGGCAAGACGGCCATTTTAAATATATTAATTCTGTAGATCCATGAGCATGGCAGATTTTTCCATTTTCTGAGGTCTTCTTCGATTTCCTTCTTGAGAGACCTGAAGTTCTTGTCATATAGATCCTTCACTTGTTTGGTTAGAGTCACACCAAGATACTTTATTTTGTTTGTGGCTATTGTGAAGGGTGTCATTTCCCTAACTTCTTTCTCAGCCTGCTTATCCTTTCGTATAGGAAGGCAACTGATTTGCTTGAGTTGATTTTATAACCAGCCACTTTGCTGAAGTTGTTTATAAGTTGTAGGAGTTCTCTGGTGGAGGTTTTCGGGTCACTTAAGTAGACTATCATGTCATCTGCAAATAGTGATAATTTGACTTCTTCCTTTCCAATTTGTATCCCCTTGACCTCCTTATGTTGTCTAATTGCTCTAGCTAGAACTTCAAGTACTATATTGAAAAGATGGAGAGAGAGGACAGCCTTGTCTAGTCCCTGATTTAAGTGGGATTGCTTCAAGTTTCTCTCCGTTTAGTTTGATGATGGCTACCGGTTTGCTGTATATTGCTTTAACGATATTTAGGTATGGTCCTTGAATTCCTGTTCTTCCCAAGACTTTTAGCATGAAAGGATGCTGAATTTTGTCAAATGCTTTTTCTGCATCTAATGAGATGATCGTATGGTTTTTTTCTTTGAGTTTGTTTATGTAGTGGATAGCATTGATGAATTTCCTTATATTGAACCAGCCCTGCATCCCTGGGATGAAGCCTACTTGATCATGGTGGATGATCGTTTTGATGTGTTCTTGGATTCGGTTGGCAAGAATTTTATTAGGTATTTTTGAATCAATATTCATAAGAGAAATTGACCTTTCTTTGTTGGATCTTTGTGTGGTTTGGGTATCAGCGTAATTGTGGCTTCATAGAATGAGTTGGGTAGAGTTCCTTCTGCTTCTATTTTGTGGAATAGTTTGAAGAGTATTGGTGTTAGGTCTTCTTTGAAGGTCTGATACAATTCTGCACTGAAGCCCGAGCTGGTCCCGTGTTTTATTTGGTTGGGGGACTTTCTATGACCTTTTTATTTCTTCTGGTGTTATGGGACTGTTTAGTTGATCTATTTGATCCTGATTTAGTTTTGGTGTCAGATATCTGTCTAGGAAACTGTCCATTTCCTCCAGATTCTCCAGTTGTGTTGAGTACAGGCTTTTGTAGTAGGATCTAATAATTTTTTGAATTTCCTCAGTTTCTGTTGTTATATCTCCCTTTTCATGCCTTCTACTCCTCCTGGGTGAAATAGCTTCTTTTTGTTCCAGGACTTTCAGGTGTGTCATTGAGCTATTAGTGTATGCTCTCTCCATTTTCTTTTGGAGGCACTCAGGGCTATGTGTTTTCCTCTTAGCACTGCTTTCATTGTGTCCCATAGATTTGGGTATGTTGTGTCTTCATTTTCACTAAGTTCTAAAAAGTCTTTAAATTCTTTCTTTATTTCTTCCTTGACCAAGTTATCATTTAGTAGAATATTGTTCAGTTTCCACGTGTATGTGGGTTTTCTGTTGTTTTTGTTGCTATTGAAGACCACTTTTACTCCATAGTGATCTGATAGGAGGCATGGGATTAGTTCGATCTTATTATATTTGTTGAGGTCTGCCTTGTGACCAAATATATGGTCGATTTTGGAGAAAGTACCATGAGGTGCTGAGAAAAAGGTATATTCTTTTGCTTTAGGATAGAATGTTCTATATATGTGTGTGTGTTAAATCTAATTCGTCCAAAGCTTCAATTAGTTTCATTGTGTCCCTTTTGAGTTTCTGTTTTCCTGATCCGTCCATTGAGGAAAGTGCAGTGTTGAAGTCACCCACAATTATTGTGTTAGGTACAATGTGTGCTTTGAGCTTTAATAAAATTTCTTTTATGAATGAGGGTACCCTTGCATCTGGAGCACAGATGTTCAGGATTTAGAGTTCTTCTTGTTGTATTTTTCCTTTGACCAGCAAGAAGTGTCTCTCAGAGTCTCTTTTGATGACTTTGGGTTGAAAGTCAATTTTATCTGATATTAGAATGGCTACTCCAGCTTGTTTCCTGAGACAATTTGCTTGTAAAATTGTCTTCCAGCCTTTTACTCTAAGGTAGTGATTGTCTTTGACCCTGAGGTGTGTTTCCTGTATGCAGCAAAATGTAGGGTCCTGTTTATGTATCCAGTCGGTTAGTCTATGTCTTTTTATTGGGGCATTGAGTCCATTGATGTTAGGAGATATTAAGGAATAGTGATTGTTATTTCCTGTCATTTTTGATGTTATTTTTTTTTAATTTGATTGGTTAACTTCTTTTGTGTTTGATGAGAGAAGGTTACTATCTTGCTTTTTCCAGGATGAAGTTTCCCTCCTTGTATTGGTGTTTTCCTCCTATTATCCTTTGTACGGCTGGGTTTGTGGATAGAGATTGGGAAACTTGGTTTTGTCATGGAATATCAGAATATCTTAGTTTCTCCATCTATGGTAATTGAGAGTTTTGCTGGGTATAATAGTTTTGGCTGGCATTTGTGTTCTCTTAGAGTGCATGAGATCTGCCCAGAATCTTCTAGTTTTCATAGTCTCAGGTGAAAAGTCTGCTGTGATTCTGATAGGTCTTCCTTTATTTGTTACTTGGCCCTTTTCCCTTACTGCCTTTAACATTCTTTCTTTGTTTAGTACATTTGGTGTTTTGATTATTATGTGACAGGAGGTATTTCTGTTCTGGTCCAGTCTGTTTGGAGTTCTGTAGGCTTCTTGTATATTCATGGGCATCTCTCTCTTTAGGTTAGGGAAGTTTTCTTCCATAATTTTATTGAAGATATTTGCTGGCCCTTTAAGTTGTAGATCTTCACTCTCATCTATGCCTATAATCCTTAGGTTTGGTCTTCTCATTGTGTCCTGGATTTCCTGGATATTTTTGGTTACAAGCTTTTTGCATTTTGCATTTTCTTTAACTGTTGAGTCCATGGTTTCTATGGTATCTTCAGCATCTGAGAGTCTTTCTTCTATCTCTTGTATTCTGTTGTTCATATTTGCATCTATGTGCCCTGATTTCTTCCCAAGGTTTTCTATCTCCAATGTTGTCTCCCTTTGAGTTTTCTTAGTTGTTTCTACTTCTGATTTTAGATCCTGGATTGTTTTGCTTAGCTCCTTCACTTGCTTGTTTGTGCTTTCCAGTAATTCTTTAAGAGCTCTTTGTGTGTCCTTTTCCATGACCTCAGCCTGTTGAGCAAAGTTCTCCTGTCTTTCTTGAAGTGATTTTTCTGTTTCCTCCTTATTGGCTTTTGTATTCTCCTGGATTTCTTTCAATGATTTTTGTGTTTCCCTTGTAAGGGCTTCTAACTTTTGATTCATTTTCTCCTGAATTTCTTTAAGTATGTCCTTCATGTGTTCCTGTACCAGCATCATGACCAGTGATTTTAAATCCAAATCTTGTTTTACTGGTGTGATGGGGTATCCAGGACATGCTGATAAAGGAGAATTGGGCTCAGATGCTGCCATATTGCCCTGATTTCTGTTCGTGATGTTCCTGCGTTTGCCTTTTGCCATCTAGTTCTCACTGGTGTTAGTTGGTCTTGTCAATGCTGGACTCACCAGTGCAAGCTGCCTCTTCCCAGGTGACCTCTGGTACACAGCTGACCTCCTGCACTGCCTGGAGACAGGGTGCTGTGGCCCAGGCTGTTCTGGTCCTGAAGAAGACACCTGAAGGCTCCCGCAGGAGCCTGCTGGGCTCACCAGTTCACACTGACTCCTCCGAGCTGGCCTCCCAGATGCCCCTCTTATGTCTTGCGGACCTGGAGATGTGGAGTTGCAGCCCAGACTGTTCTGGATCCCAAAGCAGAGATCTGAAGGGTCCCGCCAGAGGCCTCAGGACTGGAACCTAAGCTCCATGCTGCTGGAGCAAGCTGTGTGCTCCCAGTCTGCTTCCGGGTACACACCAGGTCTCTTGCACTTCCTGGAGACCAAGTGCTGTGGCCCAGGCTGTTCAGATCCCAAAGCAGATACGTGAAGGCTCCTGCAAGGGCCTGCTGGATTAACCAGAGCACACTGACTCCTCCCAGCCGGCCTCCTGGATGCCCCTCTTGTGTCTTGCAGGACCTGGAGATGTGGTGTTGCAGCCCAGGCTGTTCTGGATCACAAAGCAGAGATCTGAGGGCTCCTGCCAGTGGCCTCAGGACTGGAACCTAAGCTCCGTGCTGCTGGAGCAAGTTGTGTGCTCCCAGTCTGCTTCTGGGTCCACACCAGGTCTCTTGCACTTCCAGGACACCTAGTGCTGTGGCCCAGGCTGTTCAGATCCCAAAGCAGACACCTCGAATGTATACAACTTATTTGGGCGTTTATCCTATGATGACCCTGTTTCCATGGGACTGGCTCCACTCCTTCTGATGAGGATACGTTTTGTCTTGAGTAGATACATGGTGATGTACTTGACAGCTTCCTTATGAGATATAGAAATGAGTTCATTGACTACAAATGGATTTATGCAGCAATGACAATGTTTTGTAAGCACAAACTTTTCACAGTAAATGAGACATATATTTCTTTATACTCAAGAGATACTTGTTTATTCCATTATTATTTTAATATTTTGTTTTGTTTATTGGTACAGGTAATAACTATGCCCCAAATTATCTGTATAAATGTGCTGCTTATACTTAATTGTCAGCTCTCTTTGTATAATTCACTGTTCATTTTAAGTTTTTCTCTAGATCGTTGACTTCTTAATATGAACTTCATTTAGTTGCTTGTACCTTCAAGATGTGTGAAGAAATGTTGTTACTGTTATTAAATAAATGACAATATATTAAGTGTAGTTACCTGTAGAAAGGTGTTCATTACATTTGGCAACTGACTACGTTATGCTGCCTGTATTAGCAATTATTTTCATAACTGTATTCTCACAAATATTTAGGGACAAATGACAGCTCAAGGACACCAAAAATAAAACCTCAATTAACTGTACAGAAGACTTTGAACAAATTGCAGTCCCCTCCACAAATATCAGAACAAGTGCATATCTTTATGAAAGCCTTTATACATAGGGACAAGTAAATCAGCTGTTATGTAAACTACCTGAAAATTACCACAGAGCTGAATGTAAACAAGGAACACTACAGCACACTTAAAGTATAATACAGGGAAATTCTATTTATCCCCAATTTTTGAGATAATATAATACAAATTGTTGAGCCATGAAAGAAAGTGTAAAGCCAAATTTTAATAATGTGGCAAATGTCAGTCTGTAGAAAACATTGTGAGGAGATTAGGACACTTTCAAAACCTTTATTTCTTAAAGAACTACTGACTTTGAACATCAAGGAACTCTTCAACAGTAAAGATAACCTTTTTACTTATTTTTACATAATGTATTTATTTTCAAATTTTAGTGTAATTAGATCACTTTTGAAAATGGAGCAATGACTTCAGCATGCACCTCATCAAAGAGAATAAACATAGAGTAGTTAAGTATAAAAATACGTACTACATTTTTTGATCCTGGGCATGTAAGTTAAGTGATTAATAGCCTGCTATGTATCTGTGAGAATACTGCAAGTATAGAACACTGACAAACACAATGATCAACTGTATGTGGGAGAGCCTGAATTTCTATTCACTGTTGATGGAAATGCAAATGGCCACACCACCTTTGAAGGACAATCTGGTGATATTACTACAAAGCATGTTCTTACTCTGTTATCCTGTGATCTCTGTAGTCACTAAAGGATTTAAAGCTTTGTTTCCTTATAAAAACCAAAATGGTCTTTTGCATCTTTTCTTTTTAAGCTTTTAAAGCCTGGAAATAAACATTATCCCCTGCTAGGAGGTGAATGGATAAATAACCTTTGGCATACCTAACCATGGACTATCATTGAGCACAAAGAAGAAATGAGATATGGCATCTGAGTTTCTACTGAGGAAACATAATTGCAAATCCCATAAAGAAGCCAATCTGAATACTTCATTACCTAGTTATTCAAACTATAGGATACTCAGTAAAACACAAAACTAAAAGGCAAAAGAAGTTGTTATCCTGTTATTAGAGGGGAAGTGTCATGCATGGACTTCACAGTATTTCAGGGAATGGGATCAGCTCAGTATGTTCCACAATGGAGAATAAATCCCAATATATTCCTTTTCAGAGGCAAAATCATTAATTATATGAAAACACAGCAATGCTATGAGGAAAACAAGTTCTCTGAGTGACAGTAATAGTTATCCAGCCCACAGTGAGTTTGCATATTGCAATGATGATTGAGAGTTTTGCAGAGTATAGTACCCTGGGTTAGCATTTGTGTTCTCATAGGGTCTGCTTGACCTCTGTCTAGGCTCTTCTGATTTTTAGGGTCTCTTTTAAGAATCCAGGTATAATTCTGATAGGTCTGCCTTTATGTTGATTGTCCTTTTACCCTTAAAGCTTTTAATATTCTTTCTTTGTTCTGTGCATTTACTGTTTTGGATATTATGTGATGAGAGGATTTTCTTTTCTGGCCCAATATATTTGGTGTTCTATAGGCTTCATGTACCTTTATGGCCATCTCTTTCATTAGGTTGGAGAAGTTTTCTTCTATGATTTTGTTGAAGACATTTTGGGTCTTTTGAGCTGGGAATCTTTGCTCTCTTCTATTTCAATTATTTGTAGGTTTGGTCTTGTCATTGTGTTCTAGATTTCTCGGATGTTTTGAGTTAGGATATTTTTATGTTTTGAATTTTCTTTGACTGTTGTGTCAATATATTCTAAAGTACCTTCTCCTGAGATATGGGAAACATAAGGGAAAGAGAAGTGCAATCTAATCTACTGACAGCAACAGGAAAAGTTACAGCTGAACATGGAGAGAGCTCCAAAAAACATGTAAAGCTCATTTCAAATATTGTTTTCCAGAGGAAGGACAGATAAACTTTACAATTACTACATCTTTATTCATTTCTGGAAAATATGTGAACAAATTATTCTATGTTAAAGCTGACATTTGAACTTGGATTTCTTTACTTTTACTCTCACATGTGAAATGCTGCTATCAAGTTTCCTTAGATGCATTTAGGACAAGTCTAAGTTTATGTGTACATAAACAGAAATTACCAAGAAGGTTAATTTAAATAGCAGATATTAAGGTGCAGACATATAAATGGGACAAATGCAATATCAATGGCTGCTTTCTGTAGCCATTGATATTGTTTCAACAAAACAAACAAGCAAACAAAAAAACATAGAACATTCCCACTTACTGTGGAGGCCAGTTCGAGAGGAACAACAAACAGCATTAGAACTCATGGAATGTGGCCAACAGTTAGCACAGCCATGATGCTTGTCCCTCAGCGAGGCGGATCCCAGAGGACTGAGTGTCCTGAGGACCCCATGCTGTTGTGGAGCACAGCTCTGCTCATGGCTCTGTCAGTCTTCACATCCTTCCTCATCTCTGGGTTGTGTGAGGATCCTAAGAGGGCTCCCAGCCCCTCACAGGGCAGTGTCATTGGCACTCACAGTGTCACTGTTACAGTAATAGTGCTTGATCTTCCTCAAGCATTGCTACTAGAGCAGGTTAGTGGTTCAGTCTTCACCCTAGGAAAGAACTTCAAAATGTGGATTGTCAGCAATGACCACCACCCTCAGAAAGAATTTGAAAAAATAATTGTTAGAGAGGTTACATTAAGATGTTTCTGTTAGTGACTTTGAAGTAAAAAAATCTTAGGGAACAATTGAAGTTCAGAAAAACAGTCAAACTGATTTTGATAATAGTCGAGCTGCGAGTTTTTGAGGCTAGGAAACTGTCTCCTCCCCCCTGCAACTAAGTTGGCTAGCGGGCACCCAACTCTTCCGATGGCTACCTCCGGCCTTTGTTCTGTGAACAAAGGGGCTCCACACCTCGGCTATCGACACCGCCCCCAGGCCGGCGTTTACCTGAGCTGCCAGGCAGAAGGCAGACGACCCGCTGAGACTTGGAGCCAGAGGATTCACAGCACCGCCTTTGAAGCTACCGACTTCTGGGGGGTTGACCGATCCCCCAAATGTCTATAAAACCTGTCTTCAATTTATTAAAAGCAGTCTTGACCAGAATCCTAGGCTTGACTCAAATCCCTTTGTCTCTGTCCCTGTACCCCAAGATTCTCTCAACAGGTAACCTGGTTCACATGTAGCCGCTGGCGGTTACATAATACAAGAACAACGGTTGTCTAACAAGCATTGGCTGACATGACTAACTGAGGGCAGACTGAGGATTTAAGTGATGATTAATGTCCTGTACCCATTTTTGCCCTCAGCATTCTGATATGATTTAATTAAAAATTGTTAATGAGTAGATGTGCTCCCTGAGGATTTAAAGTAAGTATGAGTGATTGCTTTTTATATAGAGTTTTAAATTTGTGATTCTTTTTTTCTTTGTTTATTCAATATATTTTATTTACATTTCAAATGATTTCCCCTTTTTAAAATTTTATGAAATTACTTTTGAAGATAAATATTAAAATAATTGATTCATTCTTTCTAACTGCAAATTGATGCCTATGAATAAATAAAACAGACTGACAAAAATTACCTTGCTTGCACATAGTCTTAATCTATAACAAGTTGGTTAGTTATGAATGCATGTGAATTTTTGGAAATAATTTTAGATTTTATTTACCTGTAACACATAATGTTTTTTCATGTAATGATATTAAGGGTATACAGTTTTTCCGAAATCCTTCATTAGAAGGAAAATAGAATGTTATCACATTAAAATATTTATATTGTTTGAATGATTTTGCTTGGATATATAAGCTATGGGGGAAAAAATAGAGTTGTTGGGTCCAACTTGTTGGAGTTTGATCCATCCACCAAAAGTGTAAATGTGTATGTGACTGGTGTGTTAGTGTGTGTGTGTGTGTGTGTGTGTGAACACTGGTTGGAGTCAACTCATTCAAGTTACCCCATCTACTCAATGTGTGAATGTGCATATATGTCTATACATACATATGATATATATATATATATATATATGATATATATATATGTGTGTGTGTGTGTGTGTGTGTGTGTGTGTGTGTGTGTATGTATATGTGTAAAGTCTTTGGCGCTTGCTTGTTGGAATTTGTCTTACTTCTTATACACATACAGTGTCTCTCCCTCTCTCTGTCTCTCCTGTGTGTATGTACGTGTGTGTGTGTGTGTGTGTGTGTATGTGTGTGTATATGTGTGTGTGTGTGTGTGTGTGTGTGTGTGTGTGATTATCTCCCCCTTTTTCCCTTTTTTCCAGTTGGTAGTTGCCATCTGCAGTGGCACCCAGTCACTGACTCAGTTTACCTTAGCTGTCAAGGCTGGTTTTTGACAGGTTCCCTCCAATAATTCTTTTAGCAAAACTCTATCATAAAAGTGATAATGATTCAGTAGTTGGAAAAACTAGAGATTGTGTACATAAAAAAGAGTCTTTTTTTCATAGAAGGTCATTCAAATAGAGCAGGGTAGTGCCAGAAATATGATGGGAACTGCTTATTGAAGTCTAGATGCACATTTCCTGAGGGTTAAAAAAATAGAGCCCGTGACAACAGCTTGCCAAGATGCTAATTGCTAACACAGTGAAAACTGCCATGAAGGGTCAGCTGCCATGTCTCTATACCTGGGCTCCCAGGAGACCAAAAATGGCTCCCAGATATGCTGGGCAAGGCCTGGACTGGGCACTCCCAAACTCCTGGACATTCAGGCACTGCTGAGATACGAGGAGTTGAGAGCAGAGTCAGGGATCTGTGGGCTGAGGACAGAGTCTAGCCCAGGCCAGGGGAAGGGGAACTCTGACTCAACTTAGTGGTGATTGTCCTTAGCTTGGCTGTGGTTGTGGCTGGAAGGACAGATAGGCCTTTTGTAGGAGGCTTAAGCTTCAGCTCAGTAGTTGAAGACTCCCTCCATACTCCTCATGCCAATTCTTATGAAAGAGACAGTCCATGGCCAATATATCTAATAAAAAATAAACTTTAAAAAAATGTCAGGGACAAGACAAAGTAGTCCACTCATTCCCTATCTATTCAATACTATACTCAAACTTCTGGTTAGAGATAGACAACAGGAGATCTAGGGGATACAACTTGGAAAAGAAAAAGTCAATGTATCACTTATTTGCATATAATCAGCTACTATATATAAGAAATCCCAAAAATTCTACCACAGACCTTCTACAACAGATAAACAACTTCAGCAAAGTGTTTGAATATAAAATTAACTCAAACAAATAAGTAGCCTTCCTTTGTACAAATGATAAGTGGACTAAGAAAGAAAATAGGGAAAAACACACTTCTAAATAGTCACAAAAAGTATAAAATATTTTAATGTAATTTTAGCAAAAAAAAAAAAAGGTAAGGTCTGTATAACAAGAACTTCAAGTCTCTGCAGAAATAAATCGAAGATCTCAGAAGATGAAAAAAATCTCCCATGCTCATGGATTGGCAGGTTTAATATAGTAAAAATGGTTATCTTGCTGAAAGTAATTTACAGATTCAATACAATCTCCACCAAAATTCCAAACAATTCTTCATAGAGTTAGAAAGAGAAATTTGCAAATTCATTTGGAATAACAAAAACAAAAACAAAAACAAAAAACAACAACAAAAAAAAAACAAGACAGTGAAAACTATTCTCAACACTGAAAGAAATTCTGAGGCAATAACTTTGCCTGACCTCACCCTGTATTACAGAGCAATAGTGGTAATAACTGTATGGTCTTGGTACAGAGACAGGCAGGAAGAACAATGGAATAGAATTAAAGACCCAGAAATGAACCCACACACATACGGTCACTTGGTATTTGACAAAGGAGCTAAAATATCCAGTGGGGGGGGGGCAGAATTTTCAACAAATGGGACTGGTTCATCCATAGGTCAGCATGTAAAAACTGTAAGTCAAGCCATTCTTATCTTGTTCAAAGCTCAAGACCAAGTGGATCAAGGATCTCCACCTAAAACCAAATACACAGAAATGAATAGAGGAGAAAGTGGGAAAGAGTCTTGAGCACATGGGCACAGGGGGAAATTTCCTGAACATAATAGCAATGGCTTATGCTCTATGATCAAGAATAGACAAATGGGACCTCATGAAATTGCAAAGCTTCTGTAAGGTAAAGGACACTGTCAATAGGACAAAATGGCAACCAACAGATTGGGAAAAGATCTTTACCAATCCTACATCCAATAGTAGGCTTATATCCAATGTATACAAAGAACTCAAGAAGTTAAACTCCAGAGAACCAACTGTTAAAAATGGGGAACAGAGCTAAACAGAGCATTCTCAGCTGAGGAAACTCAAATGGCTGAGAAACACATAAAGAAATGTTCAATGTCCTTAATTATCAGGGAAATGCAAATTAAACCCACCCTGAAATTCCACCTAATATCAGTCAGAATGGCTAAGATGAAAAACTCAGAGGACAACAGATACTGGAGAGGATGTAGAGGAAATGGAAAACTCCTCCACTAATGGTGGGATTGCAAGCTGGTACAACCACTCTGGAAATCAGTTTGGCGATTCTTCAGAAAATACCTGAGGACCTAGTTATACCACTCCTGGGCATATTCCCAGAAGATGCTCCAAAATGTAATAAGGACACATGCTCCACTATGTTCATAACAGCAATATTTATAATAGCCAGAAGCTAGAAACAACCCAGATGTTCTTCAACAGGAAAGTGGATACAGAAAATGTGATACATTCACACAGTGGAATACTACTCAGCTATTAAAAACAAGGACTTCATGAAATTTGCAAATGGATGAATCCTGAAAATCCCATCCTGAGTGAGGTCACTCAGTCATAAAATAACACACATTGCAATTACTCACTGATAAGTGGATATTAAGCAAAGAACATTGAATACCCAAGATATAACTCACAGACCACATGAAGCTAAAGAGGACAGAAGACCAAAGAGTAAATGCTTCCAGTCTATTAAGAAGGGGGAACAAAACAATCAAGGGAAGTAGAGGGTGGGAGAAACTAGGGAGGAATTAAAGAGGGTGAGGGGACAATGAGGGGAAGAATCAAGTATTGAAGGAGATGAAGATGTACAGAGGGTCAGAAAATTGATCAGAAATGTGTAGCAATGGGGGCTGGGTATCTGGGGGTGGCAACCAAAACATCCAAGATGCCAGGAAAACAAGAGCCTCTCAGGACCCCATTGGGATGACATTAGCTGAAATACCCCACATAGAGGAAGAAGAACCTTTCCAGATTATATCCAGAGGTTAGGTATAGCCCCCAGTTGAAGAATGGGGCCACACACTCATCTCCAAAATTTTAACCCAAAATTACTCATGTCTAAAATAAATACAGGGACAAAGGGTGAGACAGAGACTGTAGGAAAGGCAATCTAGAGACTGTCCCACCTGGGGATCCATTCAACATGCAGAAACCTAACCCAGACACTATTGCTGGATACCAAGAAGTACTTGATGACAAGAGCCTGATAAAACTGTCTTCTGAGAGGCTCTGCCAGATCCTGACCAATACAGATGTTGATGCCAACCATAAGACTGACCACAGGGACCCCAATACAGGATTTAAGGGAAGGTCTGAAGGAACTGAAGGGGGTTAATCTGGCATCAATGGGAAAAGAGACCCTTGGTCCTATGAAGGCTTGATGCCCTAGTGTAGAAGAATGCAAGGGTGATGAGGTAGGAGTGGGTAATTGGGTGGGGAGGACCCTCATAGAAGCAGGATAAGGAAGGATGGGAGAGGAACTTTGCAGAGAGGAAACCAGGAAAGGGGATAACATTTGAAATGTAAATAAATAAGATATCCTATTAAAAAGAATACATAGTCTGAAAGTTTTCTGTAATGTCATACTTTACACATATAGAGAAAAGGAAATAGGTTAAGCAATATTTATAGAAACAAAATAGAATTTAAGTCAAGAGCATAAAATGTAAAAAATGAAGTAATTATATAATAAAGGAAACAGTTTAACAAAGGAAGATGTCTCAGGTTCCTGTCTCTTTTACTAGACAGTGTTGAGTACAAGGCTTGTAGGATCAGAATGGGATGCTGAGAGGGCACCTTTTCACTATTATCCTGAGGCAGATATGAGGTCATTGTTATTTCAATTGATGAGGCCAGAAAAGCATGACACTTGAAGTATAGACAATGAGTTCATGCTCCAATGTCCCAAATACAACAAATTTAGCAATTCTCTCTCACCTCAAGACAGTGCTCTAACACTCCTGAAAATATACCTAAAATAATTGTTTCAACATCCCACAACAACCTTTGCTCAACTATGTTCATATCAGCTTTATTCATAGTAGCCAGAAACTGGAAAAAACAAATATCCCTCAACTGAAGAATGGACAAAGAAAATGTGGTTCATTTATACAATGAAATAGTAGTCAGACATTAAAAAACAAGGATGTAATTAATTTTTATGTAAAATGGTAGAACTAGAAAAAGTGAAGTAACCATGACCTAAAAGGACATGCATAGTTTGTACTGACTTATAAATGGATATTAGTCATAAGGTACATGATAACCATGCTACAATCCACATACCCAAATAAGTCAAATAACAAGGGCCCTAGAAAAGATGATTGAATCTTTCTCAGAAGGGGGAATAAAATAGATATTGGAGGTGGATGGATGGAAGAAACTGGATTTGAAGGAGACAGGGAACAGGGTTGGGAACCAAGTGTAGGAAGAGTAGTAACAGAATTCTGTAGTGGGCAGAGCAGGCAGGGTATCTCTAGGATGTCCCGGGACCTGGAACAGGTGGTAATCTAAATGAGGCTCCTAGTAGTGGGGAATATGAAGCCTAAAGTGGCCATTTCCTGTAGCCAGGCAGCAATCCCATTACAGAGATAAGAACAACAACCAACCCACAAAACCAAAAGGTGTCTTGCCTATAAGATGAGGCTTGATCCAGCATTGTAGGGGAGTACCAGGACAGAGAAAAGGGAGGGAGAAAGATGGGAGAATGGATGGAGAGAAAAGGATTTATGGGACATATGGGGGGGACTGGAAAATGGGAAAGCTTTTAGAATGTAAACAAAGAATATAGAAAATAAATTTAAAAGAAAAGATGTGCAGGAACAAAAAAATGGAACAGAGACTGAAGGAATAGCCAACATGCCCAAATTGAGACCCTTCCCATGGCCATGAACCAACCTAGACATTATTAATTATCCTCTGCTATGCTTATGGACAAGATCTCACCATTACTGTCTTCTGAGAGACTCTACTCAGCAGCTGATAGAAACAGATACAGAAATCCACAGCCAAACATTAGATAGAGGTCAGGGAGTCTTGTGGAAGTGTTGGGGAAGGATTGAGAAATCAGGAGGAGATTAAGACTCCACAGGAAGATCAAAAGTATTAAATAACCTGGACCATTGGAAGCTCTCAGAGACTGAAGGACCAATCAAAAAGGGAACATGGGCTAGACCTGGGCCTCTACATACATGTAGGAGATGTGCAGCTTGGTCTTCACATGTTTCCCCCAACAACTGGAGCAGGGACTGTCCCTGAATATTTTGCTTGTCAGTGGATCCAGTTGTCCTAACTGGGTTGCCTGGTCTGGTCTCAGTAAGAGAGAGTATGCATAGTGATGTAGTGACTTGATGTGTCAAAGTGGCTTGACAGGGAGATTTGACCTGTTCCCAGAGAACTGTATGAAATGAGGAGAGCTGAGTGAGGACAGAACACTGGAAATGGGGGCTGATTTGGGATTTACAGTGAATAAATAAATTAATTACTGAAAAATTAAATTGAAACTGGTTTCAAGATGATGAATGAAAATTATTGACATTGCATAACCAGAAATTCAAGGTAATACAAATTATGGCTGGGTCAAGAGACTCAGGTATCAGGAGGCCAATTTTGGTTCAGATTTCTTTGGAAATGGCTTTAATGTCAGGTTACATTTCCCTATGAAAATGAAAAAAAATAGGCCAAAAGCTCTGGATGGTTTATCAAAGCTTCAGAGAAGCTGTGACTATGGTCCTATTCACTGTGGACTAGTATGGATTCCATTGGGATTCTGAGTCGGGTATTTGCTTATATGGTTCTAGGCTAGTTATATTAGTTCATACCTATAATATCTGCCCTGAGGCTGAAGTGTAAGACCCACCCCCCAAAATCCGAAGTGCCCCAGCACCCCATGCCTCAGAAGGCAACATCCATATCACTAGCAAGAAATGGTCTTGATGCAATAGCAAGAGGATTTTTATTCCAGAGGCTCTGGGCTCCACAGTCGTACACCACGCAGGGATAGAGGACTGTGGACCCTGAGCAACTCAAGTCAGGGGTATTTAAAGGGAAAAAATCACAAGGCAAGGGGTGGAAGACAATGATGCATGGGACAGGAAGCACAGAATGAACAAGTCAGGCAATAGTTTATGCCTTAAGGAAGGTTAAAGATTATCTGGAGCAAAGATCCTTCGGGCATTGTAGAATTAAACATTGGGCCAGTCATCAGATGAGCTAGCTCCTGGGACAGGGTGAGCTATCTCTTGAGGCCTAAGATCTCAAGCTGAAGGTGGAAAGGCAAATTTCTCAGTGACTCAGTGCTAAGCTAATTGCTGGGGTGATGGTATTAGCAGTTTACAGAAGCAAGATAAACAGATAATTAGCTCATTTCCAGTTACATAACAGGTCCAGGATCACTATGCAATGCCTTTTTGCCTAGCTCTTAACAAAGGGAATGTGACCTTTTACTTAGTTTCTAACAAAGAGCACAAAGAGCAGGCTCTGGAATATGAAGTGTTTGGGGCTCCTTAGAAGGCTGGAGGTAGAGCTTCTTTGGAGCAAGATAGCATTTTAAACTTCTGAATTCTTGGAGTCATTAGAGACTTAAGCTGTATTTTCTATCCTTTCAGAAGCAAGAGGATTAGATGTTCAAGCATATCCTTGACTACAGAGGCAGTTGAAAGACAACTTACAATGTAGGAGAGTCTGTCTGACACCAAAAATAAAGATGACAAACAAGCAAACAGCTTGGTAGCAAGCACCTTGGATCTCAGCACACGGGAGGAAGAAGCACTTGGATTTCTGTGAGTTCTAGGATGGTCTGATCTATATAATAAGTTTCCTGCCAGCCAGAGCTACACGGGGAGACCTTATCTCAAAAACAAAATACTATTAATCACTATTACATACTTCTTATTATGCACAAATATAAATGTTTACATGGGAACTCAAGGGTTCAAAGTACTTTATACTTTTACCCTATTTTATAAGGTTTTCTGTATGCCAGGCCAGCTTTAACAAACTATTTATCTAGAATGACTTTGAAGCTAGAATCCTCCTGCTCCACTGTGTACCATGATCAATTTTTGCCATCCTGGAGATGAACTTCAGGGACTCAAGAATGCTAAGAAAGCACCCTAAGAAGCTCATTTCTAGCCCATTTCCCTCTTTGTTTTAAAACAGATTCTACTCTGTAACCCATGCTGGACTTCCAGCTCTTCATGCCTCAACTTCCTGGATAGTACAGACAGTGGGTATCATGCTCAGAATTGAATAATTTTACTTCATGGGATCACAATGAAGCAGAGACATAGTATTTGAGGACTGTGACATCACAAGGAAAATCACATGTTATACTGCAGAAGGTTTGCTATGTCAGAATAATGCTTTAATGATGTCACAGGGCAGTTTGATGGTACAATGTTGTTCTATTATGTCACAAATCAACATTGTGATGGCATAATTCATCATTGCAGCGCTATCATTGCATGTTAATATATATGTAATGTGACAATGTGTTGACTCAATGGAGCATTCTGACACCAAAATTCAGCACTATAATAGCACAATGAATCAGTCTGTCAGTCTAGTTGAGAATCTAATATAATGATTCAGGTTTGTGATGTCAAATGTGTGTTTGTGATAGCATGATTTAGTGTTTTGAGGACACAACAGAATATTTTGATAACACAATGAATCAATGTGTCAGCACAAAGTGGCAAACTACAGAGCCCTGCACTGTTATAGTGAACATTCTGGTGTCTATTGACCATTGTGATACCACAAGAACCCTGCAGGGTCACAGTATCACATAATAGAACAGTGACCCTTTAAACATCTCATCTCAGTGCACCTTTGTGATATCACAGAGAGATATATGATATGACATTCGAGTATTGTGCTGACACAATAATACTGTGTGATTGCCTGATGCCATGATGTGATGACAACTGGATAATGTCATGGCATATCTACATTGTTGTGGCTCTGTTTAATTGTACATGTATGGGTGTTTTGCTGTATGCATGTCTGTATACCATGTGTGTGCCTGCTGCAAGTAAAATAGAGTATTCTGTGGGTCACACTGTCACACACTACAGTTTCCAAAATGGAGGGTTTTTTTTTTTCTTTGAGGGTTGGTTTTTTACAATGGCAAAGGGCAGGTACTAAGGGCTGGGGAAATGAGTAGGATTAGGGTGCATAATGTGAAATTCACAAAGAATCAAAACATTTTTTTTTAAATCGCTGTGTACTACTACATCTACCCCACCAACCACATTTGTAGGAGACTTTCATATATACCATGCTAGTCTACAGGTCACTGTGTAGCAAAGAAGGAGTTTGAATTCCTCATTCCTTGCCTCTACCTCTCTAGTAATGGGAATGCAAGCCTATTATCATCACACCAAGTTTCTGCAATACTAGGAATGGAATGCAGAGTTTCATACATGGTAGGCATGCACTCAACCATCTGAGCTACATTGCAAGCTTCAAGTATTCTTTAACTGGATCAACAGGGCACTAGTTCCTGTCATAATATTAACTCTGCTCTTCCAAAATGAGATTTAAAAAAATATTTAGGAATAAGGTTAAAAGTACAACATGGTTAAATGGCTTGAAAAATAGTTTCAGCTGAAGTGAGTTGAAACTATGATTAAGAGTTCAAACATATCACCAGGAAGAAAAACAGGAAAGAAGGGTAAGTCCAAGATGTTGAGATCAGCAAGTAAAGCAGAAAATGTCATAATTCTAAGTGCAGTGTTTACATTGTGCTGCTAACTAAGGATTCATAAGTAAATAAAATTTGTTCAAAAGTATTTTGTACATTGCAAGTTAAAGATTATATTTAGGGGCTGGAGAGATGGCTCAGTGATGAAGAACACTTGTTGCTTTTCCAGATAACACAAGTTTAGTTCCCAATACCCATTGCAGTGACTCACAACTGCCTGCAATGCCAGCTTTAGAGGCACCATCTTAAACACATATAATCTTACACAAAAGAACAACACGTAACATTTAGAGTATATTCTGTTGTCCGGGAATCTAAACTAGAATGTGGGGCAGAGTTGAAGTTGATGTGGGGATAGAGAACCAATGTGAAACTCCTGTCTATAAGCCAGCAAGAGGCAGTGACATTGGGGCAGCTTTAGTGGATGATTATTTGTGGGATGGTAAACCAGGCTGGGAAGCTATATAGATAGAGCTGGTTGAGAACTTAGAAACTCACACCTGAGATGATGGTTGCCTTCATGTTCCCTGACAAATTCCTGGCCTGGAATACATGCTACACTTCCCACATAAGGAAATGTGACCTATGGTCAGATAGGCCCAGAAATGAGTTCTCCGTTCTAATGAGGTACTGTACTGGTTGGTTCTGTGTGTCAACTTGACACAGGCTGGAGTTATCACAGAGAAAGGAGTTTCAGTTGGGGAAGTGCCTCCATGATATCCAACTATGAGGCATTTTTTTCAATTAGTGATCAATGGGTAGGGTCCCTTGTGGGTGGTACCATCCCTGGGCTGGTATTCTTGGGTTCTATAAGAGAGCAGGCTGAGCAAGCCAGGGGAAGCAATCCAGTAAGGAACATCCCTCCATGGCCTCTGCATCAGCTCCTGCTTCCTGACCTGCTTGAGTTTCATTCCTGACTCCTTTGGTGTTGAACAGCTGTGTGAAAGTGTAAGCAGAATAAACCCTTTCCTCCCCAACTTGCTTCTTGGTCATGATGTTTGTGCAGGAATAGAAACCCTGACTAAGACAGGTACCATGTATTGGTATCAGGATTGGCTCTGAACCTAGTGACATCGCACTTAGACAAAAGTGACCCACACATCTGTAACCAAGGCAACCATCATCATATTCCCAAAATCTACTTTGCTCACCTCCCACCTTTATTTGCGAACAGCCAAGTCACTATCTAAACAAAGGAAGACCCCTCTGACTGCTCTCTCCTGTCCCCCTTTCTTCTTTGCAGCCACCTTTGCCTTTTTCTCCTACAATAAACCTGACGTGGAACTCGTTGGTCTGGTGTGGTCTGTCTGGGTGCAAGCCATGCTTCTAACACAACACAGAGAGGCTCTGAGGGTTTAGTCAACAAGCTTCCCTTCCCAGGCTTTCCTCCCTGCAAAAGGTATTTGATCTCAGGTCTACCCTGAGAAGTTGGTTTGATATGTATGCAATTGTTCAAAATAAACAGGAAATAAACAGTTTAGAGCCATGGGCTCTCTTTCATAAGAATTGACAGGGGGGCTAAGGAGGGGTTCTTCAACTACTGAGCTGAAGCCTAAGCCTCCCACAAAAGGCCTATCTGTGCTTCCAGCCACAACCACCACTGAGCTAAGTCAGAGTTCCCCTTACCCTGGCCTGGGCTAGACTCTGTCCATAGCCCACAGATCCCTGACTCTGCTCTCAACTCCTCGCAACTCATCAGTACCTGAATGTCCAGGAGTTTGGGAGTGTCCAGTCCAGACCTTGTCGAGCATGTCTGGGAGACATTTTTGGTCTCCTGGGAGCCCAGGCATAGTGGCATGTCAGCTGACCTTTCATGGCAGTTTTCACTATATTAACAATTAGCATCTTGGCAAGCTGGCTTCAGGGGCTTTATTTTTTAACTGTCAGGAAATAGGTCTAAATTTCAAATAGACAGTTCCCACTATATTTCTGGCACTATACTGCTCTATTTGAATGAGAGTCTATGAAAAAAAGACTCTTTTTATGTACATAATTTTTAGTTTTGCCAACCATTAAATATTTTATGCTTCTGGGACACAGTTTTGCTAAAAGAATTATTGTAGATAACGTGTCAAAAAACAGCCTTAACAACCAAGGTAAACTGAATCAGTGACTGGGTGCCACTGCAGAAGTGAACTACTGACTGGACAAAAGGGGAAAAGGGGGAGACAATATCACAGACGCGCACACACACATACACACACACACAGAATGCAAGAGAAGGAAAGAGACTGTGTATGTTTGTGTGTGTAATAAGACAAGTTCCAACAAGTGAGCTCCAAAGACTTTATATACATACATATATATATATATATATATATATATACATGAATAAAGCATATATACATATATACACACATACCTGCACATTCACATATAATAATAAACTTGAATGAGTTGGCTCCAACCATTTTACACACACACACTCACACACACACACACACATACACATATATGTATATATACATACATATGCATGCATATATGTACACATTTACACTTTTGGTGGACGGAGCAAACTCCAACAAATTGGATACAAAAATATTTTTCTCCCATAGCTTATATATCCAAGCAATATCTTTCAAGCAATATAAAAATTGCAATGTGATAACATTCTATTTTTCTTCTAATGAATGATTATGGAAAACCAGTGTGCTGCTAATATCATTACATGGAAACACATTATGTAGTACAGGTAAAGAAGTCCAAAATTTTTTCCAAGAACCCACATCCAATCATGACTAAACACCTCACTGCAGATTAACAAAGTGTGTACAAGCAAGGTAATTTTCTCAGCTAGTTTTTCTTGATCACAGGCAGCAGAAAGGTTTGCAGTTAGAAAAAAAAGAATCAGTTATGTCAGTATTTATCTTTAAAAGTAATCTTATAATAATCTTTAAAAAATTACAAATTTAAACCTCTCTATAAAAAGTAGTAAGTCACTCCTATAAATCCTCAGGGAGCACATATTGTTAGCAATTTTTTATTAAATTATATCAGAAAGTTGAGGGAAAATTGGGTAAAGGACATTAATCAACACCTAAATCATCAGTCTGCCCTCAGTTAGAGTCATGTCAGCCAATGCTTGTTAGACAACCACTGTTCTTGTTTCTTAACCTCAAAAACTCCCAGCTTGACTATTAAAAGGATATTTTTTTCTCAACTTCAAATTTTTCCCTAAGGCTTTTTTACTTCAAAGTCACTAACAAAAACATCATAATGTAACTTCACTGACAATTATGTTGTTTACAAATTCTTTCTAAGGGTGGTGGTCATTGCTGACAATCTATATTTCAAAGTTCTTTCCTATGGTGAAGACTGAACCATTAACCTGCTCCAGCAGCAATGCTTGAGAAAGGTCAAGCACTATTACTGTGAGTGACAATGACACTGCCCAGTGAGGGGCTGGGAGCCACTTAGGATCCCCACACAACCCAGAGATGAGGAAGGATGTGAAGGCTGACAGAGCCATGAGCAGAGCTGTGCTCCATAACATCATGGGGTCCTCAGGACACTCAGTCCTCTGGGATCCGCCTCGCTGAGGGACAAGCATCATGGCCATGCTAATGGTTGGCCACATTCCATGAGTTCTAATGCTGTTTGTTGTTCCTCTCAAACTAGCCTCTACAGTAAATGGGAATGTACTGTGTTTTTTGTTTGTTTCCTTGTGTGTTTTGTTTAGAGAAGGCAGCCAATTGATATTGCACTTGTCCTATTTTTATGTCTGCTCCTTAATATCTGCAACTTAAATTCACCTCTTGAGTTTCTATTTACATACACAGAAGCTTGAACTTGACATAATGCATCTAAGGTATCTTGATAACAACAGTTCACATGTGAGAGTCAAAGTAAAAAAAAATCAAGTTCGAATGTCAGCTGTACTGCAGAATCATAATTTGTTCACATTTTCTCCAGAAAAGAACAAAGATGAAATATTTTTAAGTTCATCTGTCCTTTTTGTGGAAAACAATTAAAACTTGAAATGAGCTTTGCATGTTTCTTGGAGGTCTCCCCAAAGTCAGCTCTAACTTTCCCTGTTGCTGTCAGTGAATTAGATTCCACTTCCCTTTCCCTTCAGTCTGCCAGGTCTTAAGAGTGCAGTTTGGCCAGATGTCCAGCAGGGGGTGCCACAGTTCATTTTGGTCACTGCACTTTGACAGCTTGAGCATGTTATATGTATCTTACAGGGACCATTCTTACTAGAGCCGTGGCATGCTTAGATTCACATGTTAAATAGGTATTTAGATTCCAGAAGACTGGGACTTGTTAGTTGGTGATGAAAATGAAAAACTAACAGGTGAAGAGTTTGAAGTGCTAGCTGGAATGCCCCGTTTACATGACTGACTTACTCATTGTGGCAGAACCTGTTCAGTTCCCTAACATGACCCACAGGTGCATCAATAAAAATGGTCACAGCTACCAACAGTTCGATAAACATCTTTTCATGCAAATCTGCAAACTGAAAGGCTGATTTTACTGTTTTAATATTTGTCGTAGGGAATCAGTAAGAACCATGGTTTAATACCATTCCACACCATCAAGTCTCTCTAGCTGCATGGGGGGAAAATGTCAGGGTATGTAGGGAAGAGGTTAACATGAAGTTTTTCCTCTATTGTTTTCTACCTTATTAGACATGTGGTCTCTCACGGAACTTGGAGCTCATTAGTTTTGCACAACTGGGCAGATTGTCATGTACATGATTGCACACATTCTAATAGGAGCATGAATAGTACACACACACACACACAAATAAAAGAGCAGTACTATTGGTGACTTAGCTCTTTATGTGTACTCAAGACATATTTTATTTATACCTTTCCTGAAACTGGAGAGATGCCTCAGAGGATAAGAGCATTGGTATTCTTGTAGAGGATTCCAAGTTGTCTTCTCAGCACTTGTATGTCAGTTCAAAATTGTCACAAACTCCCATTTTTGAGGAACCTGGTGCACACTTCTGGTCTTCTTAGACACTAAACACACATGGTACACATACTTACGCACATACGGGCAAAACACTCTTACATACAAAATAAAAACAAATAAATTAAAAACCCAGGATAGCTAAAACTATTCTAAAGAGTAAAAGAACATCAGGGGGATTCAGTATCCCAGACTTTAATCTTTCCTACAAAGCAATGGTGATAAAAACTGCATGGTATTGGTACAATGTCGGGCAAACGGATCAATGAAATAGGATTGAAAACCCAGAAATGAACTAACACACCTATGGTCACTTGAACTTCAACAAAGGAGCTGAAAGCATCCAGTGGAAAAAAGATACTCATGTCAACAAATGGTGCTGGTTCAATTGGAGGTCAGCATGCGGAAGAATGTGAATCGATCCATTCTTATCTCCTTGTACTAAGCTCAACTCCAAATGGATCAAGGACCTCCACATAAAACCTGACACACTGAAACTAATAGAAAAGAAACTGGGGAAAACCCTTGAGGACATGGGCACAGGGGAAAAGTTCCTGAATAGAACACCAATAGCTTACACTCTAAGATCAAGAATTGACAAATGGGACCCCATAAAACTACAAAGTTTCTATAAGGCAAAGGACACCATCAAAAGGACAAAACATCAATCAACAGATTGGGAAAGGATCTTCACCAACCCTAAATCCGACAGAGGGCTAATATCCAATATATACAAAGAACTCAAGAAGGTAGAACCCAGAGAACCAAATAACCCCATTAAAAAGGGGGTATGGAGCTAAACAAAGAATTTTCACATGTAGAACTTCGGAGGGCTGAGAAACACCCTAAGAAATGTTCAACATCATTAATCATTAGGGAAATGCAAATCAAAACAACCCTGAGATTTCACCTCACACCAGTCAGAATGGCTAAGGTCAAAAACTCTGAAGACAGCAGGTGTTGGCGAGGATGTGGAGAAAGAGGAACACTCCTCCACTGCTGGTGGGATTGCAAGATGGTGCAACCACTTTGGAAATCAGTCTGGCGGTTCCTCAGAAAACTGGGCATGACACTTCCTGAGGACCCTGCTATAACACTCCTGGGCATATACCCAGAGGATTCTTCAACATGCAATAAGGACACCTGCTCCACTATGTTCATTGCAGCCCTATTTGTAGTAGCCAGAAGCTGGAAAGAACCCAGGTGTCCTTCAGCGGAGGAATGGATACAAAACATGTGGTATATTTATACAATGGAGTACTATTCAGCCATTAGAAACAATGAATTCATGAAATTCTTAGACAAATGGATGGAGCTGGAGAACATCATACTAAGTGAGGTAACCCAGTCTCAAAAGATCAATCATGGTATGCGCTCACTGATAAGTGGATATTAGCATAGAAACTTTGAATACCCAAGATATAATCCACATATTAAATGATGTCCAAAAAGAATGGAGGAGTGGCCGCTGGTTCTGGAAAGACTCAGTGCAACAGTATAAGGGAATTCCAGAACAGGGAAGTGGGAAGGGGTAGATGGAAGAACAGGGGGAGGGAAGAGGGCTTATGGGACTTGTGGGGAGGGGGGACCCAGAAAAGGGGAAATTATTTAAAATGTAAATAAAAAATATATCAATAAAGAAAAATGTTTAAAAAAAGAAATAAAATGTGTTTTCATTGGAAATTTTTAAAAGAAAAAAAAACAATTCTCTATATGTGTTCATTTGAGAAGTGACACACCAGCAATGATGAAAACAAACATACATTGAGTAGAAATGTTTATTCTATGAACTCAAAGTTTTCTAAATTTAATATTTTAAGTATTTTTCCATTATATTTTACGAACATATATTGTCTTGCTCTATGTTGGTGCAGAGTAGGATGGAGACAGGGTCAACTGAATGTCACATCTGGAACCTAGGAGTACAGACATAATGAATAAGGTAAGCGTGATAAAAGAGGACATCGCCAAATGCCAGTAACAGTACTAATCACCATGTAACAGAGAAATCCATATTTTAGTTCGTTTGACATGGAAACCAGAGCAAAAAAAACTGAGAAACTAAGCAGGGACCCTCATGTCCATGCTGAGACCTTACTGCAATGACAATGGCATAGGTCGTGACTTGTATATGAAGAAGTTCCCAAGACTGTGATGTGAGAGCATACAAATCATTGGGAACCAGTTATTGCTGGGCATACCTACAAGGCTTATTCATCTCAGCACTTAGCACTAGCCCAGTGTCCCCAGATGCCTGATGTCAAATCACTTGTATGTCTCCAGAGAATGAATTTATTTTCAAAGATTTAAAATTATAGATGATGGCTCTAATATATGGAGTCTTTAATTTGAATAACATATTACAAAGATACACTGGAGCAACAAAGAAGGATAGCCTACTGCCAGGGAATATAGAAGATATTCCAAGATAGAAGAAACTATCAAATCTTTAACTCACTCAAATAATTCGGATTGGATAAAAAAAATACTACATGTTCCCTTGTGAAGTTTTGGAGTATACATTTCTTGAAATTAAATATACAATCAATCATAAATATTTTCACTGAAATAAAAGATAAGATTTTGCAGTTGTCCTAACTATAGTTAAAAAGAAGAAATACACAGCACATGCACATATAACACTTTTATCTGAGCAATTTGTGTCACATGAAGTTCTGACTTCATGTTAGGATCAAGGTACTTTCATACTTAGAGATAAAATTGGTACAACTTTGTGTGGTTTAGGTATAAGCAGAATTGTGGCTTCATAGAACAAATAACTATAGAACATTTCCTCCTAAAAGAAAAGAATATAACTTCTTTTTAGCACCTCATGATACCTTCTACAAAATTGACCATATAATCAGTCACAAAACAGGCCTTAACAGATACAAGAAGATTGAAATAATCCCATGCATCCTATCAAACAAACACAGATTAAGGATGGTCTTCAATAACAACAAAAACAACAGAAAGCCCACATATACATGGAAGCTGAACAATGCTCTACTCAATGATAACTTGGTCAAGGAAGAAATAAAGAAAGAAATTAAAGAAATCAGTTTGGCTGCTCCTCAGAAAATTGGACATAGTACTACCTGAGGACCCAGATATACCACTCCTGGGCATATACCCAGAAGATCCTCCAACATGTAATAAGGACACATGCTCCACTATGTACATAGCACCTTTATTTGTCATAGCCAGAAGCTGGAAATAACCCAGATGTCTCTCAACAGAGGAGTGGATACAGAAAATGTGGTTCATTTGCACAATGGAATACTAGTCAGATGTTAAAAAAAATACTTCATGAAAATCTTGGGCAAATGGATGGAACTAGAAAATATCCTGCATGAGGAAATCCGATCACAAAAGAACACACATGGTATGCATTCACCAATAAGTGGCTATTAGTCCAAAAGCTCTGAATACCCAAAATGCATCACAGACCATATGAAGCTCAAGAAGAAGGAAGACCAAAATGTGGGTGCTTTGGTTCTGATAATGGGAACAAAATACTCACAGGAGTAAATATGGAGATAAAGTGTAGAGGAGATACTGAAGGAAAGTCATCCAGAGACTGTCCTAGCTGGGGATTCATCCCATATGCAGTCACCAAATCCCAGCACTATTATGGATACCAAGAAACGCTTGCTGACAGGAGCCTGATATGGTTGTCTCCTGAGAGGCCCTGCTAGAGCCTTTCAAATACAGAGAAGGATGCTCACAGTCAACTATTGGACTGAGCCTTGGGTACCCAATTTAGAAGTTAGAGAAAGGACTGAAGGAGATGAAGGGATTTGCAACCCCATAGGAAGAACAACAATATCAACCTGCGAGACGCCCCCCTAAGAGCTCCCAAAGACTAAACCATTAACCAAGGAGAACACGGGGTTCCAGCTGCAAATGTAGTGGAGGATTGCCTTGTCAGGCATAAATGGGAGGAGAGGTCCTTTGTCCTATGAAGACTTGATAGAAACAGAGAGTAGGGGAATTGAGGGCAGAGAGGTGAGAGTGGGATGGGTAGAGGAAGGCTCTCTTAGAAGCAGGGGGAGGGAGAATGAGATAGGGGGTTTCCAGGAGGAGGGAACCCAGAAAGGGGATAACATTTGGAATGTAAATTAAAAAATATCAAATAAAAATACATAAATAAATTTTTAAAAATTGGTAGAACTTTGCTCAGTTTGGGGTGCTCCATATTTTGCACTTTTCTACCATTTGCTACTGTTTTCCATATTTTCTTAGCATAAAGGATTGTCTAGTGATGATAGAATTGAGTACTATAACAGAAAACACTGCTATTTTTAGTTTCATCTTCAGCAGTAACTGGAGGAATAATCCTGATTCAGGCAGCAGCCTCACCATCTGCATGAAGGTCCCAGTCTCCAAAGAAGCTATGATACAGAAATGTTTTTGCATTGTTGTAACACAAATATTTAATTGAGTACCACAGATTACAAATCTATGTGTTTATTATTACCATCCACCATTATTCATCATCAGGAGACATACGATCTATTCAGTCTCCAATACTTTGTCCTAAGCCAGAGAAACATTGGGGTCTTTCAGCTATGGAAGGTCCTACAATATTGTACCATGTGTCTGAATAAACTGATTTTCCAAGTGCTTTGATTTGAGTGATGTGTGAGAACAAACATCTAGACATAAGGCAGCTTCTTCAAAATACAGAGCACCCTTCCCATCAGGAGTACCACACAGCAGCTTTGGATGGATTCATAGTAATGCTGCTTTCTCTGCCTCTTCCCTGAACTCTCCTTCTGCTGATAACTAATGTGTCTGTATCTCTGATTTTGAGGCTTGAAAGACATTTCTGCATTCTCACATGAGAGCCTCCGGATCTGAGTAAGATTCACTCAGGACACTTTTAGTTGATGTTAATAAGGGGATGACAGTTCCTCTCAACTTAAACCATAAGTGAATCATTAGTTTTCAGAGCATCTGTGATATGAATACTTACCAAACCTCCTTTAACAATATGTCCAAATAGAAAAGGAATTCCAGAAACACTATGACACCTGATCTCTTTCCTAAGTTTTCTATCTCCAAATTTGTCTACTTTTGTGGTTTCTATATGTTTCTATTTTCATTTGTAGGTAGTGGATGTTTTTGTTCAACACCTTCACGTGTTTGGTTGTGTTTTCCTGTAATTCTTTAGGGGATTTTTGTGTTTCCTCTTTAAGGGCTTCTACCTTTTTACCTGTGTTCTTATTGATTTCTTTAAGGGACTTATTTATGTCCTTATTAAAGTCCTCTATCATAATCTTTGTAGAGTCGTGCTCTCACATCCTAAACGTGGGTTCTCTGGAAGGAAAGATGGGTAAGGAAAGGGGGCAAAAGAAATCACATGGAGAGACACAAAAACACATGGCTTCTGGTTCAAGTCTCCATCTTTAATGATCCCTCTCTCCCAAGCAACAAAGGCAGACCAAGCCCCTCCCCTGAAGGCTGGAAACCGGTTCTTCTTGTTCTTCAGGAGGTGGGTGGTCAGGTTGCTGGCTGCTATTCTTGAGAGCAGTAGGCAGGGGGAAGTCACAATTCCTCCCTTCTATTCTTAAGAGCAGTAGGCAGGGGGAGGTCACAATTCCTCCCTTTTTTTTAATTTTAAGAAAAACTAGTGGATAACTATATTCGTCAAAAGATGATGGGCTTTAACCAGTGAGTGAAGGCATTGGCCTCGACCCCCTTAAATATTAATTGACGTCCTTTTCAGGGCAGTCTCTCAACGTCGACCCTTATGCAGCCAGGCTTACTTTCAGGGAAACTCAGAAGCAGGATATTTCCTTTTCCCTTGCAGTGCCTCGCCTCACACCTCAAACTAATGCCCATGTTTGTTCAATTATCAAACATGCATAGATCCGGTTCTATGCAGCCCCCTCTCTGGGGATCCACTGGTAAAGTAAATGCCCTGTGAATATGAGTTGGCTGGCTTTCATAGCCGCCCATCTTCGAGTCCTGGAAGCCATTGTTGTAGCAACCAACCTTCGAGTGCTGTATCTGAAAGATATCTGCTTGAAACACAAAATAAAAGATTAAGAGGAAAAGCTGCTTGGACTGTTTCTCTGGAGCATCAGTGGTATTTAATTTGGTTGTAAATTAGTAACTCAGGGATAAAACCTGACTTGCAAATTAATGGCTAGAGAAAAAGCAGCCTACCATCCCAATATGGGAGAAGTAGCTTTAAGAGCATTATTAAGTTAGTCATACTTACCAGCTGATTCAGGGTCTCTATTTACCTACCATATCAATCTTTCTGGTAGCCATCAGGCTCTGTCTTAGTCAGGGTTTCTATTCCTGCACAAACATCATGACCAAGAAGCAAGTTGGGGAGGAAAGGGTTTATTGAGCTTATGCTTCCATGTTGCAGTTCATCACTAAAGGAAGTCAGGACTGGAACTCAAGGAGATCAGGAAGCAGGAGCTGATGTAGAGGCCATGGAGGGATGTTTCTTACTGGCTTGCTTCCCCTGGCTTGCTCAGCCTGCTCTCTTATAGAACCCAAGAGCACCAGCCCATAAGTGGTACCACCCACAAGGAGCCCTCCCCACTTGATCACTAATTGAGAAAATGCCCCACAGCTGGATCTCATGGAGGCACTTCCCCAACTGAAACTCCTTTCTCTGTGATAGCTCCAGCCTGTGTCAAGTTGACACACGAAACTAGCCAGTACAATTGACCCCTTGCCAACTTGACACACAAACACATCACTATTAAGCCTCAACCCTTACTTTCTTATTCATCCCCAAGATCTAAATTACTTTAAAATTCCCACAGTCTTTACATATTAAAAGTTCAATCACCTTAAAATGTCCAATATCTTTAAAATTCCACGTCTTTTAAAAATTCAAAGTTTCTCAACTATGGGCTCCACTAAAATACTTTCTTCCTTCAAGAGGGAAACATATCAGGGCACAGTCAAAACCAAACGCAAAAACTCCAATAGTTCAATGTCTGGGATCCAATTCATTATCTTCTGGGCTCCTCCAAGGGCTTGGGTCACTTCTTCAGCTCTACCCTTTGTAGCACACAACTTGTCTTCTAGGCTCCAGCTGCCTGTACTCCACTGCTGCTGCTGTTCTTGGTGGTCATCATATGGTACTGGCATCTCAAAAATGCTCCTATCTTCCACTCTAATTAGGCTTCACCAATACCCTCTCATAGGCTCTCATCAGGGTGACAAGCCTCTGCTCCTATGCATGACCCCTTCAAGTCCTGGGCCATCAATCGCAACTGAGCCTGCACCTTCACCAATGGCCTTCCGTGGCCTCTCACTGTGCCAAGAGCCTCAGCTGCTCTTCATGACCCCTTCATGCCTTCAAAACCAGTACCATCTGGTTGACTCTTACACAGTACCAAGTCCAAACACAGCACAAAATACAACTGTGGCTATCTCTGGAACACACTCTCTGTGCTCTCAGAAAACACTTCCAAGAAGATTTCATCTCAGTGATGCTGGTCTCTTCTTAATTACAGCTAATTTCTAAGCTCCAGCTAACCAGCATCAATAGTCCGAGTAACACAAAGGTTTGCTTTAGTGGTTCTGGTATCTTGTTACTCACAGCTGACTCTTCAGCCCCAGCTAACCAAAACCATAGAATCTTCACAATCAAAACATGGCCACTGTAAGAGTCTTTAATATTCCCTTTGAAATTTCACAAGCCAGGCCTCCATCTTTTACACTGTTCTTAACATTGTCTTCCAAGCTCCTACAGAACTTTCCACCAAGCTCTTAATATTGTAATGGCTTTTCTAGGTCAAAGTTTCAAAGGCCTTCTACAGTCCTCCCCAAAACATGGTCAGGTTGTCACAGGAATACCCCACTACGCTGGTACCAATTTGTCTTAGTCAGGGTTTCTATTCCTGTACAAACATCATGACCAAGAAGCAAGTTGGGGAGGAAAGGGTTTATTGAGCTTACACTTCCACATTGCAGTTCATCACTAAAGGAAGTCAGGACTGGAACTCAAGCAGATCAGGAAGCAGGAGCTGATGCAGAGGCCATGGAGGGATGTTTCGTATTGGCTTGCTTGCCCTGGCTTGCTCAGCCTGCTCTCTTATAGAACCCAAGAGCACCAGAAAAGGTGGTACCACCCACAAGGGGCCCTCCCCACTTGATCACTAATTGAGAAAATGCCCCACAACTGGATCTCATGGAGGCACTTCCCCAACTGAAGCTACTTTCTCTGTGATAACTCCAGCCTGTGTCAAGTTGACACACAAAACTAGCCAGTACAGGCTCCATCTTCTTTTTGAGAGAAAATATAAATAGAACATCTTCTCCATAATAAAACAGGGTCTGGACCATTCCATGTATTGGTTAAAGAGTCCTGCCACTTAACCATGGCAATCCTTTGGTATAAAAAGCTTGTGAACAATGATTGATTACATTTAGAGGCTTCTCTCGAATGTAGAGAAGTGAAAAGAAGTCTTGAACAAGTATCAATGCAAACATGTATAAATTTTAATTTTCTAATTTTGCATAGCGAGTTACATCCATTTGTCAAAAATGACTGGGCATAAGGCCACATGGATTAACCACTAAATGAGGAGCTGGAGATAAGGAAAGGCAGTTAGGGCATTGTTTTACAATAGTGAAAACAAAGATTCTGATGGCATATTAAAATTAAACATGCCATAGGTTTCCAATAAAAGGATAAATTCTGCAACATACAAGCTAATTGTAAAAAGATTAAAAGTATTATTTATAGGTTGAAAAACATTTAATAACATTGTCAGCTCTGCTAACTGAGCTGACCCCAGGTGTTTCTATAACCACCTGTTGATTTTAAATAAGATATCTATCTCTTCCTTCAGAAGAGCCATTTATGAAAATTAAAAGATCAGTATGAAGCAGCTGTAAAGATCATATTAGGAAATACAACCTCATGTATATCTAAAAAATATTATTAATCTATCTTGAGGACAACAGCAATGCCAATAAGTGAATTCTTCCATCTCATCTAGGCATTAGCATGCCTAGTGATAGGATGCCATATACATTTAGCAAGGATTTCCTTGGCATTTAAATTTTAAAATTTTCTTAAAAATATATGCCTTAAAAATATATATGCATAATTCAAATTATATGCACGGGGATACCACTTCCCCTCTGTTTTTCTTTTTTAAGAAGATATTGTTTTGCTTTGTTTTTAAAAAATGTTTTATATTACCTCATCTTTGAGGATAATAAAGAATCAAATTGTCAAAGATATCTCAAATGAGTAGCCTTTATTTATTAAATAGCCAGTTTTATTGTTTGTTCCAATCTAAGTTGGAACACCAAGCATATACCATAACATAGGCAATAACTATGTAATTATAGAAAATAAATGTAGCATTCTCAGTTGCCTTTTGCTAGAGTGGTTGCAACTAGAATGCCTCAAAATGAATCATAGTTATATGTACATATTTTAATTTTCTAAATTAGAAATATGAGTATCAATTATCTGTAAAAATTAAGTAAGTCCTCTAGAATCAACACCATTATGTGGTAGAAGTAGAAATTGAGGACATGAAGAACAAATATTTATAATTTGATGTATATAAACATATAAAATTATTTTTAAGTCATTACCCTTTTGATGATATAAATAATAAATATGCTTGTACATCTGAATGTTTCTATATAGCCTGTTTGGGATACAAACTTTATGTGCCCTGCCCCAAGGGGTCATGTCTAGGCACCTTTTTAAAGATTTAATTATAAATAAGTATATTGTAGTTGTCTTCAGACACACCAGAACAGGGCATTAGATCTCACCACAGGTGGTTGTGAGCCACCATGTGGTCATTGGGATTTGAGCTCTCATGCTCCATGAATGAGAACCTAGCCTTTAGCGGCTGAGCCATTTCTCTAGGTTAACAAACATAAAATACAAGAGTTTAGCTATTAGCACCCATGGTTGTCTCTTCAGCCTTTGGTTAACCTTTAAATATTTAAACGACAGTAATTTAGAGAACATATCCTTTGAAATTTGAATTATATTTGTATAAACAATTGTAAAAATTAAGAATTAGCAGTATTAAAAATAGAACAATTTTAAGCAATTGTAAACCATGAGCTTCATATATATTTACTATTATTAAAAGATTGATTTTTAACATCTTAAAAATAGCTGCTATAGCACCCAAGTGCTGAAGCAGGGAAAACTTAAAGGAACAGATGTGTGATCTAATTATATAAACTTTAGTTCCATCGTTGATATAATCTTTATGGGATGTATGTATAGAAATATAAATTGTAACAACTTATTTTTTGGATAACAATTATTAATTTTGCCTAAAAAGGCCTGTCATGTAATAGGCCAGTTATTAATAATAATTAATTTGATTGCTGCTTGAAGCAAGGAACAAAAGTTTTATTAGGCACTTAAAACATTTCTTTAAAATATCTCTATAATATTTTAGCAACATATCAATATCTTTATTGAAGGATGTAAAAAAACTTTATTTCATGAACAAAAAATGTGATCCTATATCAACCTTATTTTTGTCAAGGAATGGCAGTGAACACATATCATAAACAGCTGATTATAGCAGCGTTTATCTGTAAAATTATCTATCTTTTGCCAGTTGATTTATATCTGCCTTGAAAACAGAGCATTAAGTTCTCCTGTGGCAAAGCTTAAAGAGATGTCTTAGCCAATTAATTTATTTTAATAGCTTTTGAAAATGATTTATTTAAAAAAAATTTTAAAACCCAAGAGCAAAGACCTGTTTTTCTATAAAAAACATTTCTATAAACAAATATTTTATAAAATAAAAGATTTCTATAAATAAAATATATCAAAAAATGTAAGATCTCAGCTTTTTGTACTGAAGCAGAGACAAAACATTCCTTTTCACAGGCTTGGAAAACTGCAGTCCCAGGCACAGCGCTGCAGGGAGGAAGCAGTGAGGGAAGAGGGAGACACCTTCCCTTGAAAAAAAATTGAGTCCCTCAGGCCATGCCTGGAGGCTGTTTGGCTGGAATGCTCCACCACTGGGCCACCCTTCCGTGGCTGGGCCAGCGAGTTGGAGCAAATGGTGTGCACTTGCTTGTGCTCCGGTCTCTAGCCGCTTGGAAAACCAGGCCACAGCACACAGGACCAGGGCCACTGGCTAAGGCCAAGTCACACTATGCTCTGCTGCCACTGGCAGCCCAGGCCATCTGCCTGGGACCCACTGAATACTGGGCTCCTTCTAGCAGGGCTGCCATCAGCACCGCCTGGCCACCCGCAGAGTTCTGGGTTCACTCTAGCCTCTAGCCAGCCTATATAGGCCTGTGCCCTGCTCCACCCATGTGCCTCCATGCTCTCTGCCTCTAGCCACTCGCCCGGGCCATTTGCCCAGGGCTCACAGAGTTCCGGGCTCCCTCCCTGCATTCTGCCTCCCAAGTGCTGGGAGTGCCCAAAGCTGTGTCACAGGACCTACTATGGGAGCAGATGGAAACCAGAAGGATCCTGTCCCAGGCTTCTCCTGTTTCCTGTGTCCCAAGGGCTACTGGAGGGTCATTTTTGGGCCAGGTATTTGAACAGAAGTTGTGGTCTTTCCTGTGCTCTCAGGTGTGTCAGCACTCCTGGGAGACCAGCTCTCTTCTGGTGTAATTTGGGTATGGAGAGCTGTGGAACAGGGTCAACTCCAGGTGCAGATGGAAACTGGAAGGATCCTTTCCCTTATTTTGTTTCTTGATGATCAGCTAATGGAAGTGAACTGTTAACAACCCTTTTATTGTATGAACACTTTTGTCTCATTGTACTTTCTGATATATTTTTTTATATATTATGTATCTTTATTTACTCTGTTTTTCTGTTATGAAAGTGTGTGCATATGTATATCAGTAGTTTCCAATTGCCACCCAAAAGTTATTTACTTCACTGTATTTCTGTACCATATGAAATAAAATACATCAATTCTGTTTCCCCAGTATTTTATTTAAAAAAAAAAAACACTTCAAGTACCCCAATTGGAACCTTGTCTCCATCTACCCTCTCCTTTTTCTAATTATGGTTAATACTATTTATCTTTACACCAATCATAAAAGTAATAGACATATTATTAAATGAGCAGAAAAAGATAGTCTTTTTGTTTATTTCTTTCCTTTGATTTTAGTAGAGCTTAAAATCTTGGCTCTTACTGTGGTAAAAAACCCAAAATAAGAAAAATTTTTAGACATTGGATTTCATTGTAATAAGGCCGTACTTCAATGTCTCTCACATCACCAAAGGATTTTACCTTTATAGTAGCTAAGCTAAGATTTGACAGTTCTGCTTCACCAAGAAATGAATTGTAGTCACAATTATTTGGATACAGATTTCCTGCTATGGTAAAAGCTATTTGACTTGAGTGATTGGCATCATTCTCAGCCCACAAGGAACAAGTTACATTCACTTAAGAAATGGTGTGCGTATTAAGATGGTCTATCTCTATCCACAAAGTCATTCATCAACTGTTTCAATGAATGATGGTTCTACTTGGAAGATGGCAAAGACATTAGGTGAGGGTGAGATTCTGGTTCATTTTCTGTGATGATTTTGAAAAGCATTCATCTCAGAAAAAAAAGAGTAACTTATGAGGTCATCTACAAAATTGATATGAAAATTATAAATATCAAGCAAAACATTCAATCTCACTCTTTGTTGTTCTCTTACAAGACACCTCCCAAATTAATTGTCTACATTTCTTTTGGCTATATAAATAATTTTGAAATATGTAAGCTCTTCTGAAAAACATAGAATAGTGTAAAAACATTAAATAAACAAAACTAATGGAGAGGCTGAGTGAGATAGGAGAAGCATGATTTCAAGACCATTATGTAGTACACAGCAAGACACTGTCACATACAAACAAGAATAAAGGGTATATGGGTGGTACAATATTGGTCATATCTCCCCAATTACCAAATTAGAGAGCCCACTGGGTGACAGCCAACAAATTTCTAATTCCTCATATTTTTTAATTTAATTGATTATGATATATTGGTAATATCAATTGTTATATTAAGAGATATTAAGGAAAAGTGATTGATACTTCCTGATATTTTTGTTGTTAGAAGTGGAATTATGTTTGTGTGGGTTTGTTGAAAGATTACTTTCTTGCTTTTTCTAGGGTGTAGTTTTCCTCCTTGTGTTGGTGTTTTCCATGTTTTATCCTTTGAAGGGCTGGATTTATGGAAAGTTATTGTGAAAATTTGTCTTTGTCATGAAATATGTTTTATTCTCTGTCTATGGTAATTGAGAGTTTTACTGGGTATAGTAAGTAGCCTGAGCTTGCATTTGTGTTTTCTTAAGGTCTGTATAACATCTGCTCAGGATCTTCTAGCTTTCTTAGTCTCTGGTGAGAAGTCTGGTGTAATTCTGATACACCTGTCTTTATATGTCACTTGACCTTCTTCCCTTACTGCTTTTAATATTCTTTCTTTGTTTAGTGCATTTGGTGTTTTAATTATTAGGAGATAGGAGTAATTTCTTTTCTGGTCTAGTCTATTTGGTGTTCTGTAGGTTTCTTGTATGTTCATGGGCATCTCTTTCTTTAGGTTAGGGAAGTTTTCTTATATAAATTTGTTGAAGATATTTACTGGCCATTTAAGTTGGGAATCTTCACACTCTTCTATACCTATAATCCTTAGGTTTGGTCTTCTCATTATGTCCTGGAATTCCTGAATGTTTTGGGTTAGGAGCTTTTTGCTTTTTGTGTTTTCTTTGATTGGTGTGTCAATATTTTCTATGTTGTCTTCTGCACCTGAGATTCTCTCTTCTATAGTATGTATTCTTTTACTGATTCTTACATCTATGACTCCTGATCTCTTTCCTAGGTTTTCTAGCTCCAGGGTTGCCCCACTTTGGGATTTCTTCATTGTTTCTAGTGTGATTTTTAGATCCTGGATCATTTTATTCATTTCCTTCTCCTGTTTGATTGTGATTCTTTAAGAGATTTTTGTGTTTATTCTTTAAGTACATCCAGTTGTTTATCTGTGTTCTCTTGTACTTCTTCAAGGGAGTTATTAATGTCCTTCTGAAAGTCCTCTACCATAATCATGAGAAGTGATTTTTAGATCCGAGTCTTGCTTTTCTAGTGTGATAGTGTATCCAGGACTTGCTATGGTGGAAGAATTGGGTTCTGGTGATGCCAATTAACCGTGGTTTCTTTTGCTTTGGTTCCTACCATCTGGTTATATCTAGTGCTACCTGCCCTCCCTCTATCTGACTGGAGTCTGTCCTTCCTGTTATCCTGGTTGTGTCAGAACTCCTCAGAGTCAAGTTTTCTCTGTGATCTGGTGATTCTGGAATCCTGTGATCTTGAGATCCTGGGTGTGTCTGTGCTGCTGGGAGTCAAGCTACCTGTGGGACCCTAAGATCCTGGTGTGTCCAAGCTCCTGGGACCCCGGGATCCCAGGATCCTGGGTGTGTAAATGCACCTGGGAGTTGAGCTTCCTCTGAGTGTTGTGGACTGGCTGCGGAATTTGCGCCCAAGGTCTGCTCAGTGCACTGGCCCAAACAGACAGGCAGAAACCTGTGCCACTGTCCTGGAAGAGTTCCTGATTGCCTGGGTCCTCTGCTCCCAGTTATTCCCTATGTGGGCCAGAAGTTGCATCCTCCTCACCACTGATCCTATGATTCTGAGAGTGTTACAGCACCCGGGAGTGGAGCTTTCTCTGGTTGGTATGGGACTGGCTTCGGAGTTTGCCCTCCATCTTCACTGAGATTCTTACTGTTAAGTGCATGACTGTGTTGGTTATAATATTCTCATTATTCACTAGAATTCATGACTTAAGTTCCAGTTTGTGTGTGTGTGTGTGTGTGTGTGTGTGTGTTCCCCAAGTTCTTTATATTTTGGAGTATCTGTTGTTCATTCAATTAAGAAAGCAATAATTCAACATGTCAATGTTTGACACTTGTTAACTATTAATATTGAACAGAAACCCACATTTCAACAGAAATCTTTAAGTATGGAGGAGAACTAAATTTTAAAGTTAATGATGGTGAGGAGGGAGGGAGGGTTGAATGGAAAGGATATAAGGAGGGCTGGATAAAAATGGGGAGAGAAGGATACATAGAGAAGGAAATGAAGGACAAAGGCAGAGAAATTCTTTTCAATAAATGACAGGGAAGGTTTATTTAAAGAAATGACTTCCTAAGGAAAATTACTAGACTTGCATTGCAGCTATGATGATAAGAATCTGTGGTGCTCTCTCTGCAAAAAAAGGCATGAAAGTAGAAAGAAGACCAATTGGGAAGATGAGGACAGTAGGAATAGGAAGAGGCTATAACTAGTAAAATGGTATATATGTATGTAATTGTTGAGAAAGAGACAAATTGAGAAAGAGAAAAATAGATGATAGATACATAGATAGAGATGATAGATGATAGGTAGAGAGATAGAGAAATAGATGATAGATAAATAGATAGATAGATAGATAGATAGATAGATAGATAGATAGATAGATGATAGGCAGACATATTGAAAGATAGACAGTTATTAAGAAGGTAGATAGATGATTTGTAGGAAGATAGATTGACAAATTAATACATAGAATGAGAAATTCATTGATTCAAGTTAATATCCATATAGACCCTAGAGACCTCCATAACAATAACTCATGAGGGGTGCCTGTTGCTTGCCATTTCACAAGAGTTATAGTGAAGAATAAATACTGTTCAGTTGAAATATACAGAAAAACCACTGGAGTTAAATGAGACGTCATGAAAATAGTAAGGTACTTACACAAACCACATAGCATTGCAAGAAGACTATAATGTGCTCTGAGTCTGTACCTTGATTGACTGTATGAGAACAACTTGCACACAAAAGCACCTGCTGGGCCTGTCAGAATATACAAGTAGGAAATATGTTCCTATCATTCCTATAGATACCCCAGAAGACTTGTTGCTAGTGAATCTTCCCTCACAGGCATGGAAGGGAGGTGCTGCAAAGTTCTCGCTCTTTAATTTTTCATAGAGGATATCCAGTTTAATTTTGTTATCATTCCCAAAGCATCATGTCCATATGTAATTCCACAGGCAGCCTGAATCACAGAGGAATGTGAATTATCCACATATTTAGAAACAATGGAAAAACCTGCTAAAGCCGTGGACACTTTAATGTCCTGCCCCAAACCTTCCTTTGAATGCAGTTAACACACAAACTGAGAAGAACCACATCTCAGTGAGTAGGCAAACCATAGATTCCAAAAGGATCAGCCACTGCTATGCTTGTAGATTTTGTTGACATTGATTACAATTGAATTACATTGCTATACTTGTACTGAGTACAATAGTATACACACTGAAAACTAAGTACAGCATTCAGTTGCCAGTGTACTTCCACAGGCATATTTCCACAAGAACAGCTTTCATTATGAAAATAATCAATAAAACTTCTAGAACCAACAATTATGTGGCACAGCCTTTGCCTAGATGACCAGTGCAAGTCATGATCCACCATAGCTGTTTTGACAAGGTGCCAGCAAAGGTGAGTAACATTCTGTGATTGTTGGCCTGATGTCCTTTATTATCAGTTTGAGTTCCTGTATGTTAAACTCTTGGCAATTATTAACATAATAATTCAGCCATATCTTCCCTGGCAAAATTATTTCTGAATTCACCTAAGAAAATCCTAAATGTACTACTCCTGCTCTCAAGGAGACCTTAGTTGACCCTACTTGGGAGTCTTCTTTGTGCTTTGCAGGTTGCTATCTGCCCCCTAAGAAGTTCAGGAAACAAAATAATTACAATAGTTTCAACTCGGAGGATACTGACAAGATTCCATGGGATAGAACAAATGACAACAGATCATAGCACAGAACTTCTTTTACATTATATGCAGAATTTCTTAAAATTATTGCCTACAAGATAAAAGATCATATATACTAAACCCCTCATAAAAACTCAGAAACAAAAGCTAGAATGACCAAGATAATATGATACCATGTATAAGTGATCAAAGGATGATATAAAAGAATAGAAGAAGAATAAAATATTAGAATTTGTCATTCTTGGAAAAAATTCATTTACACCTTGTTGTTATAAGGTTAATTAATGTAGAAACAAAACAATTCCTTTATTAATCAAAATCTTGTAAGATTACAAACAACAATAATGCCTGAGCCTGAACTCTCTGGATTAGGCAAATCTGCAAATAATATGATTCATTATGACAAGAAAATACATAGTGCTTAAAGAAGGGTGATTCACTTGGACTGACTCAGATTCTATCTGTATTCTATCTAAGAATCTTGAAACTACACAAGGTGCTTGCTTGCTTGTTTGCTTCTTTAAACTAAAATGATTTGTAGAATTTAAAAATGAGTATGTGGAGTTGATGATAATAAAAGTTTTCTACCCATGTTTAACCTGGAACCCTGGGCATACTAGAAAAGTATGCTCAGGAAAAAATGATATGATCTGTATTTATTGAAATCATGAATGTTTTTTTAATCTGCTTAAATAAAGAATTTTTCTGATTTTTTAAATAAATATAATTTCTATTTTTTAGAGTTTTATACATATATATATGGCATTTCTTTATTTACATTTCAAATGTTGTCCCCTTTCCTTGTTCCCCCTACCCCCAAAATCTCATAAGCCATCCCCCCTTTCCCAATCAACCCACCCCCTCTTCCCTGTCCTGGTATTCCTCTACACTATGGCATCAATTCTTTCCAGGACCAAGGGCCTCTCCTCCATTTACTTTCTAACAAGACCATCCTCTGATGATGATGTGTCTGGAGCCATGGGTAATTCCACATGTACTCTTTGGTTGATGGTGTTTTTCCCTGGGAGCTCTGGGAGTATTGGGTGACTCACATTGTTGTTCCTCCTGTGGTGCTGTAAACCACTTTAGCTCCTTGGATCCTTTATCTCCTCCATTGGGGACCCTGTGCTCAGTTCAATGGCTGGCTGAGAGTGCCTCCGTCTGTATTTGTCATGCACTAGGAGAGCCTTCCAGGTGATCCCAGTCTTGCTGTCTTACTCATCTCTCTCCTCACCTTTTCCTTATATCCACTCTGGAACACATTCATGGGACCACCCTCCAGCAATTATGCCAGAATCACCAACATCAACATAAAGACTTAAGAAACATTGGAAAGGAAGCAAACTTAAATTTCTAAATGTTATACTGAATTTCTGGTTACAATGTCCCTTAGAAAATAAAATCCACATATTTATTTTAAAAGACATTTAAATAATGCTCCCAAAGTCTACTGAGAAATAAAAAAAAGCAAATGGATAGACATCTGAGCATTTAAAAATCTGAATGAAAATTTAACATAAACACATACTTCATTTTTAAAAACCAATAAAATGAAGATCAACGAATTAATAAGAATAGTTAAAATCATCAAAACTCAGCTAGATTAATGAGATGAAATTCTCCTGATGCAGAGGCAACACAATGGCTATTACAAGAAGGACCAGAAATTGGTGATACTTGAGATCTAGTCAGACTACTCATCTAGTCAGACTAGTCTAGCCAGAGCTATCAGCTGCAGTTACTCAGGTTCCTCAGCCCCTCCCTCTCTGTCACACACAGAGAGCTCTGCTACTCTCTAGTCAAGCAACACATTGCCAGCTGTGCAACCCTAGGGAAGTAAGTTTTGGTTAGAGACTGTATCACTGTGTGAGGACCATGTCTAACTTGCATGCAGTAATAAACTCCCAAATCCTCAGACTCCACTCTGCTGATTTTAAGTGTAAAATCTGTGTCTGATCCACTGCCACTGAATCTGTCAGGGACTCCACTATCCAGTTTGGAAACTAGATAGATTAGGAGCTTTGGAGACTGGCCTGGCCTCTGTAATAACCAATTCAAATATGTCTTTCCATCACTATATAAGAGGCTCTGACTAGACTTGCAAGAGATGGAGGCTGGTTGTCCAATGGCAACTGACAAAGACAGTGGAGTCTGAGTCATCACAACATCACCGCTGGTTTCTGAAATTATAATACAGTAGTGTAAAGTCATACACAAACTTCCTGAACAACTTTTGTGAAATATTTTATGTTATTATTTTCAAGTAAGATCCTGGCAGTTTTAAGATATAAACTATTATATATCAAATGATTTTTCACAAAACAAGTAATTTGAAGGTTCTAAACACAAAAGTATATACAATCTATGTCAGATTATTGATCTTAGCATAACAACCTTTCCATCTGGAATTTCCCATTAGGGTGTAAAAAAACCTCACATGCCTATCCTGGAGAATGTACTTGCCCCATCACAAATGAACAGTACACACAGGCACCTAGAGATCACCCTCCATTCCCATTCTCCTCCCTCACCATTCACACTCCTTACTCTGAATCCAGAGCATGAGCAGAAACAGGAACTGGGAAGCAATCATCATTGATGAGATGAACTTGGGAGAGTGGTCAATGAAGGCAAGAGTACAGCTGACATTTTATCTCAGGCCAGCAGGGTAAGGACCTCCCAAGGGAGAAATATGCAAAGGCTTTGGTCTTTATAATAGTGTACATGGAGGGGACAGTTATGTGGGTTTCTTGAATGTGAAAAATAACTCAAAAAGTGGAAGTAATAAAAGAAAATGTGGTTACTGAAGGGAGAATATCAGTATGTTAAATGACTGTCAGTACAGTTCAAATCACATTAATATGGATCAACAAATTAGTGTTCCTGTGTAGTTTGAAATTTACTTTAATTTTGTTAAATTTATACACAAACAACTAAATTGCAAAGAAGGGTGGAATATAATTGAGACACACAGCTAGTTATCACCAGATGTGAAATGAGCTCCAAAAACTTTGTGTTCATAGTCTCTAGTACACTGAAAGAATACATGATGGAGGCTTCTGCCAAAACTACTGTCCATGGACTTACTGAATGCCTTATCCATCATCATGGTATTCCACACAGTATTGCTTCTGACCAAAGAACTCATTTCACAACCAGAGAAGTGTAACAATAGGCCCACAATCATGGAATCCACTGGTCTTATGATGTTCCCCATCATCCTGAAGCAGCTCGTCTGTTAGAAAGATGGCCTTTTCAAGATGCAGTTACAGTTCCAATTAGGTGGCAGCAGCATGGAGAGCTGGGGGAAAGTTCTTCAGAAGGCAGTATATGCTCTGAATCAGCATCCAATATATGGTCCAATTTCTCCCATAGCCAAGGTCCATGGGTCCAGGAATCAAGGGGTGAAAAAGGGGAAAGTTCCACTCCCAATCACTCCTAGTGATCCTCCAGGAAAATTTATGCTTTCTGTCCCTGCAACTCTAGGTTCTTTTGGCCTAGAAGTTTTGGTTCCAAGTGGGAGAATGCTCCAACCAGAAACCACAACAGACATTGCATGGAACTGGAAGCTCAGACTTCCCCCTGGTCATTTTGGACTTTTAATGCCCTTAAACCAACAGTCTAAGAAAAGAATAACAGTGTTAGGAGGGGTGATAGAACCAGATAAAATGGGGAAATTGGATTGCCTCTCCACAATGGAGATAAGAAGGATTATGTCTGAAGTACAGAAGATCCCTTAGTGTGGCTCTTAGTACTACCAAGTCCTGAGATTAAAGTCAATGAGAAACTACAACTGCCAAATCCAAGCAGAATGACAAAAGGCAGACAAGTCAGGAATGAAGGTAAGGTTCAGCCCTCTAGAAAAAAAGCCAAGACCTGCTTGCACAGTGTAGAAGAAATACAGAATGAGTACCAGAGGAAGTTAGTTATAAATACCAGCTTAGAATATGTAACCAGTTGCAGAAACAAGGATTATAATATGAATGCTTCTGTTTTAATTTGTTAATATTTGTCTTTATTTCAATTTCTTTAACATCAATTGGTATTTAAATTTAGAGACTAAAAGAATGCTCCCAAGGGGCATTGTCACAATGAAAATTTACAAATGAATTTATGATTGTACAAGGAATAGTTATATCATGTTAAACGTATTCATGATTTTGTTATTGTTTCATGTGAACATGAGATATTATTTGTGTCAAGTTGACAAGGGGTGGAATGTAGGGGCTATTCCTGGTTGCCAACGTGACTATATCTGGAATAAACTATAATCCAGAATTGAAAGACTCACCTGTGATCTTGATCTTGAGACTGGGAGACATTAGTTTCTGACCTAGATCTTGGAAAGGAGATCTTGAGGCATAGTGGTTATGAATCTCAGGACACTTAAGCAAGGAGATCTCTGAGTTCAAGGTCATCTGGGGCAAAGCAAGTTCCAGATCCAGGCATTGTGGTACACACCTTTAATCCAGGCCACACGTTCTGATGGAGACCTACATAAGGAAGTTGGAGAAAGGAAGATTCTTTCTTCTTTGCCTGCTTGCCTTGTGGGACTGAGCAACTGCTAGATCCTGGGACATCCATTCTCAGCTACTGCTGACCACTGTTAGAGAGTTGGTCTACAGACTGTAAGTCATCAACAAATTCTCTTGCTATATAGAAATCTATGCATAAGTTCTGTGACTCTAGAGAACCTGACTAATACAGCAACTCTCTGTAAAAAAAAAAAAAAAAAAAAGAATTTACTTTAAAAAAATAAATTCACTTGAATTAAAAATATAATGTGTTCTAGCTTTGACTGCTGTGTGCCTAGAGCATATTTCTTTATATGAATTACAACAGTGTTCCAGTTGTACTTGAGAGAGTTTTGAAAAACTTAATATCTTCATTCAGGATTAAACTCTTTTGTTCTGTGTTGTAGCTCAGTAGAATTCATGGTGCTTATTATATCAGGAAAGTCATTTTCAGATATGTGATTATGTAGATAAAGTGGAATAAATTCAGTTCAGCTAGAAGTGAACACCTGAGCTTATTTAGCTAAATGTGTCCATAAACTTCAGGCCTGGCTGAACCTGAGAAATGCTCACAACCTCCTAAATATCCAATCAGAGGCAGATGGGCAGTTCAGCTTCACACTTCTGCTTTCCCTGGTTGGTTAATGTTGTGATCTGTATTACCAAAAGTAGGAAGTCATAACTCTGGTGATAGAGATAAATTCCACAGGCTTTGATTCCAGGATGTTGATTCTGAGGGTAAAACCTGTCTGTGAGCTGCTACCACTGAACCTTGGGAGGATTCCAGAGATAGGATCAGTACCATACTTGATAAGACTCTGGCTTCATTTCTCAACAAAACGAAGTACCAGTGCATATGTATGGCACTGTCCTCACAGAATTGCAATTGATGGTGACTGTCTTCCCTGGAGTCATACACAGGTCATCTGAAGACGGGATCATCACAGTGTTTTTTCTGGAGGCTGAAAGCACGTGAAACATAACTTATAACATTTCTGTGTACAGGCAAAGTATCTCTAGGCCACTTAGAAAAGTAGAAAGATTATTTTTTCTCAATTTTATATCTAAACAATAACAATAAGATATGATGCAGAGATACAAAATGAAGAGAAATATTTAAATATTTAAATAATACCCCTTCATTTCTAATAGTCTGATCTGAAATACAGAGGAGCATGAGTCCAACAAGCTGTGGTAGTGGGAACATTTCCCTGTTTCTCTGTGTATATACTTATCATGAACTTGACAGAGATAAAAAAAACCATATTATCGTGTTCTAAGCATCAGGTTTACTACTTGAAAAAGGCACTTATGTAAATAACAGGAGTTTCATGTTCCTTTAAATACTGACACAGGATAGCAGGCTCCTTGGTCTCTACCTAAACACATTATGTCTCCCTCTAGTGGTCATCTGATAAAATGTTGAAATTTGAAAAAATGTGGATTATTTTTTATATGCAGGTTTGAACAATGAACATAATCTGTTTCTTTGAATTGCTGAAATTATGTGGAAAAAATAGAATCTCCTACCCTTGTTTTCAATACAGAGCCATATCAACTCCCTTACTCTGTCTCAGGACTTGCTGAAGAGCCTTTAATTGACTAACCAGAAAGCATCAATGCTCATAACAGGACAGTGGTAACACAATGTTAGTTAGACACATAAAACCAGAAACTCCAATGACTTGTATGAATTGTATTCAATCTTTTGCTATGTGCAATAGAAACTTAAGTATCCCCACTAGGAAAGATTTTTAGAAGACAATATATCAAAATGTCTTTCATCTTTTTTAAATATGAAACCAAGTGTTGCATTTGCATGTCTTGCCACAGAGAATAAAGCAGATGATGGCTAGTTATTTTAGAAGTGTTTATAGAATACATCTGGTCCCTCATACATAGTATCACTTGATTTGTCATGAGACCAAAATTATGGGTCAGGCTGTATCAGGAGAGGACTCTTCATCATGTTAATGTGTTCAAAACATTGGCCCTGTCCTTTGGGCCATAAATTAAGCTGGAACAAGTTTCCTTTTCGGGGGGGGGCGGGTATTTTATTGTGGCAAGCTTACAATTCAACCATTATCCTCCTTCCTCATCTCACCTACACAAACACCCAATCCCATCCCTCCCTCTCCTTTGTCTCAAAGAGGATGATCCTCCATGCACAAATCCACTCCCACCTCACCACCCTAGCATTACTCTACTCCAGGGCATCAAGCCTCCACAAGACCAAGGCCCTCCCCTCCCACTGATGCCAGATAAGGCAGTACTCTACTACATATGAAGCTGGAGCTATGGACCTAGGTATACTCTTTGGATGGGGTTTAGTCCCTGGCATCTATGAGGTATCTTGTTAGTTAATATTATTGTTATTCCTATGGGATTGCAATCCCCTTCAGCTCCTTCAGTCCTTCCCCTAACTCTTCCATAGAGGTCCCTAGGCTCAGTCCAATGGGTGGCTGTGAGTATCAGCATCTGTATTAATCAGTTGCTGGTAGAGCTTCTCAGGGAACAGCTATACCAGGTTCTTGTCAGCAAGCAACTTTTGACATGAGCAATAGTGTCAGGATTTGGTGTCTGAAGATAAGATGTATCCCTAAGTGGGGCAGCTTCTGTATAGCTTTTTCTTCAGTCTCTGATTAATTTTTTTGTCCCTGCATTTCCTTTAGACAAGAACAATTCTAGAATAAAATTTTTGATGGGTAGGTAGCCCCATCCCTTAGCTGGGGGTCGTGCCTATCTACTGTAGGTGGTATCTATAGTAAGTATCCAGCCTTTGTTCAGTATTTCAGCTACTGTCATCCCTTGTGGATCCTGGGGACCTCTCACTTCCCTGGCATCTGGAACTTTCTAGTGGCTACACCCAGTTCCCCACCAGTTACTGCTTCATATTTCTATTCTTTTTAATGACCTGGACTTCTTTCCTGTCTCTTCCCATATCTGATCCTGACACCTCTTTTTTACATCTACCTCCTCTCTTCCTCCCTGGTTCTTCCCTTCCTCTACTTCCTGTGATTATTTTGTTCCCACTTCTAAGTGGGATTGAAACATCTACACTTTGGTCTTCTTTCTTGTTAAGCTTCATATTGTCTGTGAGTTGCATTGTGGGTATTCTGTGATTTGGGCTAATATCCACTAATCAGTGAGTACATACCATGTATGTCTTTTGTATCTGGATTACCACATTCAGGATGATATTTTCTAGTTCCATACATTTGCCTGCACATTTCATAATGTCATTGTTTTTGAAAGAAGAGCAGTACTCCATTACATAAATGTATTACATTTTCTGTATTAATTCTTCCTTTGAGGGACATCTAGGTTTTATTTTTAGCTACTGGCTATTATGAATAAGGCTTCTATACACATAGTGAAGCATGTCAAATTGTTACATATTGGAGCATCATTTAGGTATATGCCCAGTAGTGGGATAGCTGGGTCTTCAGGTACAGCTATTTCCTGTTTTCTGAAGAACCACAATATTGTTTTCCTAAGTGGTTTTACAAGATTGCAATCCTACCAGCAATGGGGGAGTATTCCTCTTTCTCCACATCCTCATCAGCATCTACTATTGCCTGAGTTTTTTATCTTAGATATTCTGATTGGTTTGTGGTAGATTCTCAGTGTTTGATTTGATTTCCCTGGTTAGTAAGGATGATAAAAACATTTGGTACTTCTATGGCATTCAATATTTCTCAGCTAAGCATTCATTTTTTAGGTCACTAGCCAGTTTTAATAGGGTTATTTGGTTTTCTGGAGTGTAGCTTCTTGAGTTCTATATTAATTTTTGATATTAGCCATCTATCAGATATAGGATTGGTTGAGATCTTTTCACAATCTATAGATTGCCATTGAGAGTGTGCTTTGTCTTACAGAAGCTTTGCAATTTTATGAGCTCCCATTTTTTGTCAATCGTTAATCATAGAGCCTTAGTCATTGGTGTTCTGTTCTGGGAATTTTCCCCTGTACCCAAGTATTCCAGGCTCTTTCCCACTTTCTTTTCTGTTAGATTCAGCATACATGGTTTTATGTGGAGGTGTTTGATCCACTTAGACTTGAAATTTGTACAAGAAAAAAATGGATCAATTTGCATTCTTCTACATACTGACCTCCAGTTGGACCAGCACCATTTGTTGAAAAGTGCTATCTTTTTAACCACTGGATGGTTTTGGCGTCTTTGACAAAGATCATGTGACATAAATGTGTGGGTTTATTTCTGGGTGTTCAATGCTATTGCATTGATCTACCTGTCTATCTCTCTACCAATACCATGCTTTTTATTACCATTGCTCTGTAGTACAGTTTGAGGTAAAGAAGGTTGATTCCCCCAGAAATTCTCTTATTGTTGAAAATCATTTCACTATTCTAGGTTTTTGCTATTCCAGATGAATTTGACAATGTATCTTTCCACCCCTGTGAAGAATTGAGTTGGAATTTTGACTGGGTTTGCACTGAATTTGTAGATTGCTTTTAGTAAGATGGTCATTTTTTTCTATGTTAACTGTACTAATCCATGAGCATGGGAGATCTTTCCATCTTCTAACATCTTCTATTTCTTTCTTCAGAGACTTGAAGTTCTTGTCATAGAGATCTTTCACTTCCTTGGTTAGAGTCACACTAAGATATTTTATATTATTAGGATATTAAGATAATATATATATATATATATATATATATATATATCCCTAATTAATTTCTCAGTCCTTTTATCCTATGTGTAGAGGAAGGCTATTGATTTGTTTGTGTTAATTTTATAAGTTGTTTATCAGCAGTGGGAATTCTCTGGTAGAATTTTTAGAGTTGCTTATGTATGCTATCATATCATCCCCCAAATAGTGATTGATTTCTTCCTTTCCAATTTGTTTTCCTTTGACATGCTTTTGCTGCCTTTGTTCTGACTAGGAGTTCAAGTACTATATTAAATATATAAACAGAGAGTTGGCAGCCTTGTCTTATCTCTGATTTTAGTGGGACTGCTTCAAGTTTCTCTCTATTTGATTTAATGTTGGCTATTGTCTTGCTGTATCTTGCTTTTATTATGTTTAGGTATATGACTTGGATTCCTGATCTTTCCAAGACTTTTAACATGAAATGGTATTGGATTGTATCAAAGGTTTTTTTCAGCATCTAATTTGATGATCATGTGAGGTTTTTCCTATGAATATTTTTATATAGAGGATTACATTGATGGATTTCTGTATATTCCCTCATTCCTATATTCCTGGGATGAACTCTACTTGGTCATGGTGAATGATGGTATTAATGTGTTCTTAGGGCATAGCCCACCAGGAGAGAGTGATCTCCCAGGAGTGCTTTCACTTCTGAGAGCAGAGGTGAGATCTCCACCTTCTCTCTGGAGGGGAACAGCTAGGATCACACAGGGCATAAGATCAGTGGAGCAGCCAGTACAGAATTCTTCCTACCTCCATTGGCACAAGGGAACCAAGAGACTCCATAGCCTTCTGTGCACAGTCCACCAGGAGAGAGTGATCTCCCAGCAGTGCTTCTACTTCTGAGTATAGAGTTGAGATCTCCAACTTCTCTCTGGAGGGGAACCAGCTAGGAACACACAGGGCATAAGATCAGTGGAGCATCTGGGACAGAAGTCTTCCTGCCGCCATTTGCAGCAGGGAGCCAGGAAACTCCACAGCCTTCTGAAGGCAAACACAACAAAACAAGTGAAGGATTTGAACAAAGCTATCCAGGATCTAAAGAAGGGGGTAGAAGCAATAATGAAATCACAAAGGGAAACAACTTGGGACATAGAAAACCTAGGAAACAAGTCAGGAGCCATGGACCCAAGCTTTAGCAACAGAATTCAAGAGATAGAAGAATCTCAGATGCAGAAGACACCATAGAAAGCATTGATCCAACAGTCAAAGAAAATGAAAAATGAAAAAAGCTCCTGACCCAAAATATCCAGGAAATCCAGGACAAAATGAGAAGACCAAACCTGTAGGTGTAGAAGAGAGTGAAGATTTTCAACTTAAAGGGGCAGTAAATATCTTCAACAAAATTATAGAGGAAAACTTCCCTAACCTAGAGAAAGAGATGCCCATGAACATACAAGAAGCCTTCAATTAATTTAGAGTTTTTATATCTACCATTTTTATGTAAAATTTTCCATGAAATAGTCAATTTTAATGTGTTTGTCTATTTATTTCTTTAATTTTACCAGAAATATTTTCCATGTAAATCTTTAATGTTATCTGAAAATGCTTATAATTCTGCCTTCAATCAACTTAGAATTATCTGTATGCCTATCATTTTATCTCTATACTTTCCAGGATAATCTTTAAGTTTAACATTTTTCTATATATATCTTCACTTTTATCAGAAATATTTTCCATGTGAATCTTCAAGTTTATCAGAAAATGTTTATAATTCCACTTTCAATCAACTTAGGAATAGTTTTATGCCTACCATTATAATATTTATATAAAATTTTCCATGATAATCTTCATTTCTAACATGTTTTTCTACATTTTTCTACAGTTTTATCAGAAATATTTTCCACATAAATTTTCAATTCTATCATAAAATGTTTGTTTCATATTTCAATTAATTTAGCAATGTTTTACATGTCTACCTCTTTACTCTTTAATTTTCCATGAAAATTGTCAATTTTAACATGTTTTTCTATGTATCTTTTCTATTTTATCTGAAATACGTTCCATGCAAATCTTTAATTTTATCATAAAGTGTTTTACTTTCCTTTTCAATAAAGAAAAAAAGAAAAAAAGGGCTCTTGGATTCAATTTGTGAAAATTTAGTTAAGTATTTTGCATCAATATTCAGAATCAAATTTGTGTGGTGTAGGTATCAGCATACTTGAGACTTCATATAATGAGATAGGTTGTGTTTCTTCTGTTAGAATTTTAGGGAATAATTTGAGAAAGTATTAGTATTTCTTTGAAGGTCTGGTAGAATTCCACACAACAGCAATCTAGCTCAGTGTGTTCTTTTGTTTGTTTGTTTGTTTTGTTTGTTTGTTTGTTTTTTGTTTTGCTTGAAGGGTTTTAATTACTTCTCTTTCCTTAGGGAATATTAGCCTGTTAATATAATTAACCTCCTCTTGGTTTAACATTGGTATGTGATATCTATCTAGAAAAACATTCTTTTCATCTTCATTTTCCAGGATTGTTGAGTATAGGCTATTTTATTTTAAATTAAAATGTTTTTAAATATATTCTTCATTTACATTTCAAATGCTAAAATCTTTCCCAGTTTCTCCCTTACCAGAACACCTCCAACCCCTTCTCCCACCCCCTGGTTCCAAGTATATGTCCCTCCACCTGACGCACTCCCACCTATCACCCCTCGATTTCTCTATGATGGGGCATCTATTGAGTCTTTACAGGACAAAGGACCTATCCTCCCACTAATGCCTGACAAGGCATTCCTCTGCCACACTTTTGTCTGGAATCATGTGTACCCCCTTGATTGATGGTTTAGTCCTGGGGCTTCTGGGTGGACAACATCTACATTCTTGCAATGGGGCTGCAAACCCAATAAGTTCTTCCAGTCCAGCTCCAACTCTTCCATTGTAGACCCCACACTCAATCCAATGTTTGAGTGCTAGCATCTGCCTATGTACCTGTAAGGCTCTGGCAGGGTCCCTCAGGAGACAACCATAACAGGCTCCTGTCAGTATACACTTCATGTCATCCATAATAGTGTCAGGGTTTGGTGACTGTTTATAGGATGAATCCCCAGGTAGGGCAGCTTCTGGGTAGCCTTTCCTTCGGTCTGTGCTACACATGTTGTCTCCATAATTGCTACTTTATTTTCTTCCCTTTCTCAGAGGAACCAAAGCACCACCACCTCAGTCTTCCTTCTTTTTGAGCTTCCTGTGTTCTGTGAACTTGTTTATTTTCAGCTTTTGAGTTGATATCTACTTATCAGTGAGTGCATGCCATGTGTGTTCTTTTGTGATTTGGTTACCTCACTCAGGATGACACTTCCTAGTTGTATCCATTAGGCTAAGTATTTCATGAATTCATTGTTTTTAGTAGCTGAATAGTACTCCATTGTGTATATATACCAAATTTTCGGTATCTATTCATCTGTTTATGGACATCTGGATTCTTTCCAAATTCTGGCTATTATAAATAAGGCTGCTATGAACATAGTGAAACAAGTGGTCTTATTACATGTTGGAGCATCTTCTGGGCATATGCCCAGGAGTGGTATAGCTGGGTCCTTAGGTAGGACTAAATGTCTAATTTAATGAGGAACGAAAAAACTGATTTCCAGAGGGGTTTTACCAGTTTGCAGACCCACCACCAATGGAGGAGTGTTCCTCTTTCTCCACATCCTCTCCAGCATCTTCTGGCCCAGTGTTTTTCACCTTAGCCATTCTGACTGGTGTTAGGACGAATCTCAGGGTTGTTTTGATTTGCATTTCCTTGATAACTAAGGATGCTGAATATTTGTTTAGGTGCTTCATAGCCATTCGACTTTACTCAGTTGAGAATTACCAGTTGAGCTCTATATCACATTTTTAATAGGGTTATTTGACTCTCCAGAGTCTAACCTCTTGAGTTCTTCGCATACATTAGATATTAGCCCTTTATTGGATGTAGGATTGTTAGGGTAGCTTAAGTATATGATCATATCATCTACAAATAGTGATATTTTGACTTCTTCCTTTCCTATTTCTATATTTTGATGTCTTTTTGTTACCTGAATTCTCTGCCTAGGGCTGCAAGTACTATATTGAATCAATAAGGAGAGAGTGGGGAGCCTTGTCTGATCCCTGATTTTAGTGGGATTGCTTCAGTTTCTCTTCACTTAGTTTGATATTGGCTACCAGTTTGCAGTATATTGCTTTCACTACGTTTAGGTATGGTCCTTGAATTCCTGATCTTTCCAAGACTTTTACTATGTAGAGAGGCTGAATTTTCTCAAAAGCATTTTCAGTATCTAATGAAATGACCATGTGTTTTTTTTTTTTTGAGTTTGTTTATGTAGCAGATTACATTGATGGATTTCCATATCTTGAATCATCCCCGTATCCCTGGGATGAAGCCTACTTGATAATAGTTAATTATTGTTTTGATGTATTATATGATTCAGTTGGCCAGAATTTTGTTGAGTATTTTTGAATAAATGTTCATAAGGGAGATAGGTCTAAAGTTCTCTTTGCTTGTTTGATCTTTATTTGGTTTAGTTATATGCATTATTGTGGCTTCATAGAATGAGTTGGGTCGTGTTCCTTGAGCTTCTATTTCATGGAATAGTTTGAAAAGTATTGGTATTAGCACTTCTTGAAGATCTGATGGAATTCCCCACTAAACACACCAGGTCTGAGGCATTTTATTGATGGGAGGCTATTAACAATGCTTCTATTTCCTCAGGACCTATGGGTCTATTTAGATGGTTTATCTGATCCTGTTTTAATGTTGGAACCTTGTATGTATCTAGAAAATTGATCACTTTGCCAGATTGTCAAATTTTGTTGAGTATAAGCTCTTGTAGAAGGATCTGATGACTTTTTGACATTCCAAATTTTTTTGTTGTTATGTCTCCCTTTTCATTTCTGATTTTATTAATTTGGATACTGTCTCTGTGCCATCTCATTAGTCTGGCTAGGAGTTTATCTATGTTGTTGATTTTCTCAAAGAACCAGCTCCTGGTTTTGTTAATTCTTTGTTTAGTTCTATATGTTTCTATTCAGTTGATTCTGGCCCTAAGTTTGATTACTTCCTGCTGTCTACTCCTCTTGGGTGTGTCTGCTTCTTTTTGTTCTAGAACTTTTGGTTGCACTGTCAAGATACTAGTGTAACTTCTCTGCATTTTCTTTTGGAGGTACTTAGAGCCATCTGTTTTCCTCTTAGTACTGCTTTCATTGTATCCCACAAGTTTTGGTATGATGTGTTTTCATTTTCATTAAATTATAAAAAATCTTTAATATCTTTCTTTATTTCATTGTTGACCAAGCTATCATTGAGAAGAACATTGTTCAATGTCCACCTGTATGTGTGTTTTCCATTGTTTTTGTTTGAACTTAAGACCATGCTTAGGCCGTGGTGATCTGATAAGGTGCATGGAATTATTTCAATATTTCTGTGTCTGTTGAGGCCTGTTTTGTGACCAATTATATGGTCAGTTTTGGAGAAGGTACCATGACATGCTAAAAAGAAGGTATATACGTTTGCTTTAAGATGGAATGTTCTATAAATATCTTTTAGATACATTTGTTCCATAACTTCAGTTAGTTTCATTGTATCTCTGTTTAGTTTTTGTTTCCATGATTTGTCCAATGTTGAGAGTGGGGTGTTTAAGTCTCCCACTATTATTGTGTTGGGTGTAATGTGTGCTTTGAGATTTAGTAAAGTTTCTTTTATGAATGTGGGTTCCCTTGCATTTGGAGCATAGATGTTCAAAATTGAGAGTTCATCTTGCTAAACTTTTCCTTTGCCAGTATGAAGTGTCCCTCCTTATCTTTTTTGAGAACTTTTGGTTGAAAGTCGCTTTAATATAATCTAAGAATGGCCACTACAGCTTGTTTCTTGGGACCATTTGCTTGGAAAATTGTTTTCCATCCTTTAACTCTGAGGTAGTGACTGTCTTTGTCACTAAGGTTTGTTTATTGTATGTAGCAAAATATTGGGTCTGTTTACCTGTCCAGTCTGTTAGTCTATTCCTATTCATTGGGGAATTGAGACCATTGATGTTAAGAGATATTAAACAAAAGTGACTGTTACTTACTGTTATTTTCATTGTTAAAGGTAGATTTCTGTTTGTGTGGTTATCTTCTTTTGGGTTTCTTGAAAGAAGATTACTTTATTGCTTTTTTGTAGGGCGTGGCTTCCCACCTTTTGTTGGTATTTTCCACCCATTATCCTTTTATAGAGGATTTCTGGAAAGAAATTGTGTAAATTTGGTTTTATCATGGAATGTCTTGTCTACTTTCTTTTTTTCTTGGTCTTCATGTTTCTGTTTAATGACCTAGTCAGCTCTGCCCAGAAAAAGCTCATACCCCAGTAGGGAATTCCTCCTCCTGCTTGATGTCCCCTGAAGAGCCCACTGAGAATTTTGCTGGATATAGTACTCTGGGATGATATTATGTTCTCTTAGGGTCTGTATGACATCTGCCCAGGATCTTCCAGCATTCATGGTTTCTCTTGAGAACTCTGGTGTAATTCTGATAGGTCTGCCTTTATGTTACTTGAGCTTTTTCCTTTACTACTTTTAATATTTTTTCTTTGTTTAGTGAATTTGGTGTTTTGATTATTATCTGACAGGAGGAATTTCTGTTCTGGCCCAGTCTATTTGGAGTTCTGTAGGCTTCTTATATGTTCATGTGCATCTCTTTCTTTAGGTTAAGGAAGTTGTCTTGCATAATTTTTTGAAGATATTTACTGGCACTTTAAGCTGTAAATCCTTGCTCTCTTCTGTACTTATAATCCTTAGGTTTTGTATTCTCATTGTGTCCTGGATTTCCTGGATGTTTGGGTTTACAAACTTTCTGCCTTTTACATTTTCTTTGATTGTTGAGTCAATGTTTTCTATGGAATCTACAGCACCTGAGATCTCTTCTCTCTCTTGTATTCTGTTGCTGATGGTTGCATCTATGACTCCTGAATTCTTTTCAAGGTTTTCTCTCTCCAGAGATGTCTCACTTTGTGGTTTCTTTATTGTTTCTACTTCCATTTTTAGATCCTGGATAATTTTGTTCAGTTGCTTCAATTGTTTGTTTCTGTTTTGTGAAATTCTTTTTTTTTTATTCGATATAATTTCTTATTTACATTTCAAATGATTTCCCCTTTTCATGTTTTGTGAAATTCTATAAAGGATTTTTGTGTTTCCTCTTTAAGGTCTTCTACCTGTTTTCCTGCGTTCTCCTGTCTTTCTTTAAGGAAGTTCTTTATGTCCTTCTTGAAGTTCTGTATCAGCATCATGAGATGTGATTTTAAGTCCAGCTCTTATTTTTCTGGTGTGTTGAGATATCCAAGATTTGCTGTTATGGGAGAACTGGGTTCTGATGGTGACATGTTGCCTTGGTTTCTGTTGATGATGATCTTGTGTTTGCCTTTTGCTATCTAGTTATCTCTGATGTTAGTTGGTCTTGCTGTTGCTGACTGTGTCTTCTCTGTCTTAGAAGCCTGTGTATCTGTACTCCTGACATTCCCATTTTCTCAAATGTCCTGCATGCAGCTCGTTCTCCATGAAGTATCAAGAGATGGGATGTTCATTGTGACAGACCTGGCAAAGGTCTACCACAGCAGAAAGTACAGGCAGTGGTGGAAAATGAGGGATAAGGAACAGAAGGGGTGTGGTATACTGGAGGTCAGAGGTTTTGGTGGTTGTTGGGTAAGCACTCCCAGCCGTTTTGGTCCTCCAGAGATGGGCGTGGTTCTTATCAAATGCTCTCCATGCTGCTCGTTCTCTAGGAAGTATCAGGAGACATCTTCATTGTGGCAGACCAGGCAAGGATCTACCACAGCAGAACAGGCAAGCAGTAGTGGAGGAAGGGGAAGAAGGAATGGAAGGGGAGTGGAATTCAAGGCCCAAACATAAATACAATAAAAGCAATATATAGTAAACCAATAGCAAATATCAAATTAAGTGTAGTGATACTTGAAGCAATTCCATTAAAACAGGAAGAAGACAAGGCTGCTAACTTTCTCCCTATCTATTCAATATTATACTTGAACTTCTATCTAGAGCAATAAGACAGCAAAAGGAACTCAAGGGGATACAAATTGGAAGGGAAGAACTTAAGTATCACTATTTGCATATAATATTATATTATACATAAGAGACCACAAAGATATTCTACTAGAGAACTGCTACAGCTGATAAACAACTTTAGCAAAGTGGCTAAATATTCACTTAAACAAATAAGTAGTCATTCTTTAAATAAATGATAAATGCTTTGAGAAAGAATATAGAGAAGCGAGAGGACAGCCTTGTCTAGTCCCTGATTTTAGTGGGATTGCTTCAATATTCTCTCCATTTAGTTTGATGTTGGCTACTGGTTTGCTGTATATTGCTTTAACAATGTTTAGGTATAGGCATTGAATTCCTGTTCTTTCCAAAACTTTTAGCATGAAAGGATGCTGAACTTTGCCAAATTATTTTTCTGCACCTAATGAGATGATCATATGTTTTTTCTTTGAGTTTGTTTATGTAGTGGATAGCATGGATGGATTTCCTTATATTGAACCATCCCTGCATCCCTGGGATGAAGCCTACTTGGTCATGGTGGATGATCGTTTTGATGTGTTCTTGGATTCGGTTGGCAAAAATTTTATTAAGTATTTTTGCATCAATATTCATAAGGGAAACTGGCCTGAAGCTCTCTTTCTTTGTTGGATCTTTGTGTGGTTTTGGTATCAGCATAATTGTGGCTTCATAGAACGAGTTGGGTAGATTTCCTTCTGTTTCTATTTTGTGGAATACTTTGAAGAGTATTGGTGTTAGATCTTCTATGAAGGTCTGATAGAATTCTGCGCTGAAGCCATCTGGTCCCGTGCTTTTTTTGGTTGGGAGACATTCTATGACCCTTTTTATTTCTTCAGGTGTTATGGGACTGGCTGTCCTCTCTCTCCATATCTTTTCAATATAGTACTTGAAGTTCTAGCTAGAGCAATTAGACAACATAAGGAGGTCAAGGGGATACAAATTGGAAAGGAAGAAGTCAAATTATCACTATTTGAAGATGACATGATAGTCTACTTAAGTGACCAGAAAACCTCCACCAGAGAACTCCTACAGCTGATAAACAACTTCAGCAAAGTGGCTGGTTATAAAATCAACTCAAGCAAATCAGTTGCCTTCCTATACTCAAAGGATAAGCAGGCTGAGATTCATGAAATTCTTAGGCAAATGGATGGAGCTAGAGAACATCATACTAAGTGAGGTAACCCAGACTCAAAAGGTGAATCATGGTATGCACTCACTAATAAGTGGTTATTAACCTAGAAAACTGGAATACCCAAAACATAATCCACACATCAAATGAGATACAAGAAGAAAGCAGGAGTGGTCCCTGGTTCTGGAAAGACTCTGAAAGAGTATTTGGCAAAACCAGAACGGGGAACTGGGAAGGGGTGGGAGGGAGGACAGGGGAAGAGAAGGGGGCTTACAGGACTTTCTGGGAGGGGGGGGCTAGAAAAGGGGAAATCATTTGAAATGTAAATAAATTATATCGAATAAAAAAATAACAATAAAAAAAAAGAAGTTAGGGAAATGACACCCTTCACAATAGTCACAAACAATATAAAGTATCTTGGTGTGACTCTAACCAAACAAGTGAAAGATCTATACGACAAGAACTTCAGGTCTCTGAAGAAGGAAATTGAAGAAGACCTCAGAAAATGGAGAAATCTGCCATGCTTGTGGATCGGCAGGATTAATATAGTTAAAATGGCCATCTTGCCAAAAGCGATCTATAGATTCAATGCAATCCCCATCAAAATCCCCACCCAGTTCTTCACAGAGTTAGAAAAAGCAATTCTCAAATTCATCTGGAATAACAAAAAAAACCCAGGATAGCTAAAACTATTCTCAACAACAAAAGAAATTCTGGGGGAATCAGTATCCCTGACTTCAAGCAATACTACAGAGCAATAGTGTTAAAAAGTGCATGGTCATCGGCGACGGCTACGGAGGCAGCGGTGGAGGCAACTGGTCCAGCGGAAGGGCCATCAGCAGTGGAACCAAGAAGCCACATCAGAACTCTGCCTCCCGCCAGTCAGTTATGAGACTCTCTCTGCCATCTTAGATCTTGGGCACCAGAGAGATCAAACAGACTGAGGTACGCAAATATAACCCAAGGCCAACATCACAGGGGTCTAAGCCCTATGGGCATTGGCCTGCACCCAGGCCCAGGGCTGTTCAGGGGGCCATCGGTGTGCAAACCCAGCCAACCCAGCCAGGAGGTTGTTAGCCCAGCAGACTCTCCCGACACTTTCAGGGAGCATGCTCACACTGCCATCTGTCCACCTGACAGAACCAATTAATAGTCATAGCCCGAGGGGAACTTTGCTCGGGCCTTAGCCTGCCAGGTTTTTGCCTAGACTCAGGCCTCAGCAGCCAGGCTAGCCTTGTGTGCACCAACCCTGTTGAGAGATAGTCTGCCCAGCAGAGTGGCCAGCACTCAGAAAAGGTCCCACAGCAGCATAGACCATCAGCACTCACTGAAGGAGCAAATGGGCACCACCTGGTTCACACAGAAACCTGGGGCAAGGCAAGATAGGGCTGCAAGGACACCCAAGAGGAGGGCAGCGCATTAGCAATTTGTAACAGGGGAAACCCAGCCATCCAGTGTTGCAGAAATAGCCATAAAGCCTCACAGGAGGCACAAATACCAGCCAGAGACAAGACCAACTAACACCAGAAATAACAAGATGTCAAAGGGCAAATGCAGGAACACTACTAACAGAAACCTAGGCAATGTAGCAGCATCTGAACCAAACTCTCCAACATCAGCAAGTCCTGATTACGCAAACATACCACACAAGATTTAGATTTAAAATCACTGTTCATGATGCTGCTAGAAGAACACAAAAAGGACATAAATGGATCTCTTAAAGAAATACAGGGGGACATGAATAAGCTAGAAACCCGATTAATGGAAACACAAAAATCACTTAAAGAAATTCAGGAGAATAAGGCTCAAGAGATAGAAGCCAATAAAGAAGAAACACACACACACACACACACACACACACACACACAAATCTTAAAGAAATGCAGGAGAAAGTGAGACAAACAGCAGAAGTCATGAAAGAGGAAACACAAAAATCTCTTTAAAAATTACAGGAAAACACAAACAAGCAAGTGAAGGAGCTAAGCAAAACCATCCAGGATCTAAAATCAGAAGTAGAAACAACTAAGAAATCACAAAGGGAGACAACTTTGGAGATAGAAAACCTTGAGAAGAAATCAGGGGCCATAGATGCAAATATCAACAACAGAATACAAGAGATGGAAGAAAGAATCTCAGATGCCGAAGACACCATAGAAACCATTCACTCAACAGTCAAAGAAAATGCAAAATGCAAAAAGCTTGTATCCCAGAACATCCAGGATATCCAGGACACAATGAGAAGACCAAACCTAAGGATTATAGGTATAGATGAGAGTGAAGATTTACAGCTGAAAGGGCCAGCAAATATCTTCAACAAAATTATGGAACAAAACTTTTCCAAGTTAAAGAGAGAGATGCCCATGAATATACAAGAAGCCTACAAAACTCCAAACAGACTGGACCTGAGCAGAAATACCTCTCATCACATAATAATCAAAACCCCAAATATACTAAACAAAGAAAGAATATTAAAGGCAGTAAGAGAAAAAGGCCAAGTAAAATATAAAGGAAGACCTATCAGAATCACACCAGACTTCACACCAGAGACCATGAAAGCTAGAAGATCCTGGGCAGATTGCTTGCAGACCTGAAGAGAACACAAATTTCAGCCAAGACTACTATACCCAGCAAAACTCTCAATCACAATAGATAGAGAAACCAAGATATTCTATGACAAAACCAAATTTACACAATATCTTTCTACAAACCCAGCTCTACAAAGAATAATAGGAGGAAAACTCCAATATGAGGAGGGAAACGACACCCTGGAAAAAGCAAGATAGTTACCTTCTTTCATCAAACCCAAAAGAAGACAACCACTCAAATAAAAAAATAACATCGAAAATGACAGGAAGTAATCACTACCCCTTAATATCTCTTAACGTTAATGGACTCAACTCCCCAATAAAAAGACATAGACTAACAGACTGGATCAGGAAATAGGACCCTAAATTTTGATGCGTACAGTAAACACACCTCATTGTCAAAGACAAAAACTACCTTAGAGTAAAAGGCTGGAAGACAATTTTACAAGCCAATCGTCTCAGGAAACGAGCCGGAGTAGCCATTCTAATATCAGATAAAATTGACTTTCAACCTACACTCATCAAAAGAGATACAGAAGGACACTTCTTGCTGGTAAAAGGAAAAATCCACCAAGAAGAACTTTCAATTCTGAACATCTATGCGCCAAATGCAAGGGCACCCTCATTCATAAAAGAAACCTTACTAAAGCTCAAAGCACACATTTCACCCAACACAATAATTGTGGGTGACTTCAACACTCCACTCTCCTCAATGGACCGATCAGGAAAACAGAAACTAAACAGGGACACAATAAAACTAATTGAAGCTCTGGACCAATTGGACTTGACTGATATTTATAGAGCATTTCACACTAAAACAAAAGAATATACCTTTTTCTCAGCACCTCATGATACCTTCTCCAAAATCGACCATATAATTGGTCCCAAGACAGTCCTCAACGAATATAAAAAGAATGAACTAATCCCATGCCTCCTATCAGATCACTATGGAGTAAGACTGGTCTTCAATGGCAACAAAAATGACAGAAAGCCCACATACAAATGGAGGCTGAACAATAATCTGCTCAATGACACCTTGGCCAAAGAAGAAATAAAGAAATCAGAGACTTTTTAGAATTTAATGAAAATGAAGGCACAACAGACCCAAAACCTTGGGATACAATGAAAGCAGTGCTAAGAGGAAAACTCATAGCCCTGAGTGCCTCCAAAAATAAAATGGAGAGTGCATACACTAGCAGCTTAAGGACACATCTGAAAGGCCTGGGACAAAAAGAAGCCAATTCTCCCAGGAGGAGTAGAAGACAGGAAATCATCAAAGTCAGGGCTGAAATCAGTCAAGTGGAAACAAAGAGAACCATACAAAGAATCAATGAATCCAGAAGCTGGTTTTTTGAGAAAATCAACGATATAGATAAACCCTTAGCCTGAATGACCAAAAGGCGGAGAGAAAGTATCCAAATTAACAAAATTAGAAATGAAAAGGGAGATATAACAAAAGAAACTGAGGAAATTTAAAAAAAATCATCAGATCTTACTACAAATGCCTATACTCAACACAACTGAAAAATATGGAGGAAATGGACAATTTCCTAGACAGATACCAAATACCAAAATTAAATCAGGGCCAAATAGAAGGGGGCTTACGGGACTTTCAGGGAGTGGGGGACTAGAAAAGGGAAAATCATTTGAAATGTAAATAAAATATATCGAATAAAAAAATCAAAAAAAAAATCAGGGCCAAATAGATCATCTAAACAGTCCCATAACCCTAAAGAAATAGAAGGAGTCATAGAAAACCTTCCAACTAAAAAAAGCACAGGACCAGATGGCTTCAGTGCAGAATTCTATCAGACCTTCAAAGAAGACATAACACCAAAATGAAACATAACAGACAAACGATTCCACAAAATAGAAACAGAAGGAATTCTACACAACTCATTCTATGAAGCCACAATTACGCTGATACCAAAACCACACAAAGATCCAACAAAGAAAGAGAACATCAGACCAATTTCCCTTATGAACATCGATGCAAAAATACTCCATAAAATTCTTGCCGATCAAATCCAAGAACACATAAAATAATCATCCACCATGATCAAGTAGGCTTTATTCCAGGGATGCAGGGTTGGTTCAATATATGGAAATCCATCAATGCAATCCACTACATAAACAAACTCAAAGAAAAAAACTACATGGTCATTTCATTGGATACTGAAAAAGCATTTGACAAAATTCAGCATCATTTCATGGTTAAAGTTTTGGAAAGAACAGGAATTAAAGGCCCATACCTAAACATAGTAAAAGCAATATACAGCAAACCGGTAGCCAGCATCAAACTAAATGGAGAGAAACTTGAAGCAATCCCACTAAAACCAGGGACTAGACAGAGCTGCTTCCTTTCTCCTTATCTTTTCAATATTGTACTTGAGGTACTAATTCGGGCAATTAGACAACACAAGGAGGTCAAAGGGATACAAATTGGAAAGGAAGAAGTCAAACTATCATTATTTTCAGATGATATGATAGTCTACCTAAGTGGCCAAAAGAAACTCCACTAGAGAACTCCTACAGCTGATAAAAAACTTCAGCAAAGTGGCAGGTTATAAAACCAAATCAAGCAAATCAGTAGCCTTCCTATACTCAAAGGATAAGCATGCTGAGAAAAAAATTAGGGAACTGACACCCTTCACAATTGCCACAAACAGTATAAAGTACCTTGGGGTGACTCTTAACCAAACATGTGAAAGATCTGTATGACAAGAACTTCAAGACTCTGAAGAAGGAAATAGAGGAAGACCTCAAAAACTGGGAAAACCTCCCATGCTCATGGATCGGCCGGATTAATATAGTTAAAATGGCCATTTTGCCAAAAGCAATATACAGATTCAACGCAATACCCATGAAAATCCCAACTCAATTCTTCATAGAGTTAGAAAGAGAAATTCTCAAATTCCTCTGGGATAACAAAAAACCCAGGATAGCTAAAACTATTCTCAACAACAAAAGAAATTCTGGGGGAATCAGTATCCCTGACATCAAGCAATATTACCGAGCAATCGTGTTAAAAACTGCATGGTATTGGTACAGTGACTAGTAGGTGGATCAATGGAACAGGATTGAAGATCCAGAAATGAACCCACACACCTATGGCCACCTGATCCTCAACAAAGGGGCTGAAAACATCCAATGGAAAAAAGATATCCTTTTCAATAAATGGTGCTGGTTCAACTGGAGGTCAGCATGCAGAAGAATGCGAATTGATCCATCCTTGTCTCCTTGTACTAAGTTCAACTCCAAATGGATCAAGGACCTCCACATAACTCCTGAAGCTAATAGAAAAGAAACTGGGGAAGACCCTTGAGGACATCGGTACAGGGAGAAAGTTCCTGAACAGAACACCAATAGCTTATGCTCTAAGATCAAGAATTGACAAATGGGACCTCATAAAATTACAAAGTTTCTGTAAAGCAAAGGACACCATCAAAGGGACAAATCGGCAGCCAACAAATTAGGAAAAGATCTTCACCAACCCTACATCGGATAGAGGGCTAATATCCAATATATATAAAGAACTCAAGAAGTTAGACCCCAGAAAAATATATAACCCTATTAAAAATGGGGTACAGAGTTAAAGAAATAATTCTCACCTGAAGAACTTCGGAAGGCGGAGAAACATCTTTAAAAATGCTCAACTTCACTAGTCATCAGGGAAATACAAATCAAAACAACCCTGAGATTTCACCTTACACCTGTCAGAATGGCTAAGATTAAAAACTCAGGAGACAGCAGATGTTGGCAAGGATATGGAGAAAGAGGAACACTCCACCACTGCTGGTGGGGTTGCAAATTACTACAACCACTCTGGAAAGCAGTCTGGTGCTTCCTCAGAAAACTGGGCATGTCACTTCAGAAAGATCCTGCTATACGACTACTGGGCATATACCCAAAGGATTCCCCACCATGTAATAGGATATATGCTCCACTATGTTCATAGCAGCCCTATTTATAATAGCCAGAAGCTGGAAAGAACCCAGATATCCCTCAACAGAAGAATGGATGCAAAAATGTGGTATATATACACAATGGAGTACTATTCAGTCATTAGAAACAATCAATTCATGAAATACTTAAGCAAATGGATGGAGCTGGAGAACATCATACTAAGTGAGGTAACCCAGTCTCAAAAGATCAATCATGGTATGCACTCACTAATAAGTGGATATTAGCCTGGAGAACTGGAATACCCAAAACCTAATCCACACATCAAATGAGGTACAAGAAGAATGGAGGAATGAACCCTGGTTCTGGAAAGACTCAGTGTAGCAGTATAAGACAAAACCAAAACAGGGAAGTGGGAAGGGATGGGTGGGAGAACCGAGGGAGGGAAGGGGGCTTATGTGACTTTCAGGGAGTGGGGAACCAGAAAAGGGGAAATCATTTGAAATGTATAAAAAAATATATCTAATAAAATTAAAAAAATACTGCATTGTACTTGCACAGTGACAGACAAGTGGACCAATCGAATAGAACTGAATATCCAGAAATGAATCCACACACCTATGGTCACTTTATCTTCGACAAAGGAGCCAAAAACATCCAGTGGAAAAAAGATAGCCTTTTCAACAAATGGTGCTGGTTCAATTGGAGGTCAGCATGCAGAAGAATGCGAATTGATCCATTCTTATCTCCATGTACTAAACTTCACTCCAAGTGGATCAAGGACCTCCATGTAAAACCAGACACACTGAAACTAATAGAAAAGAAACTGGGGAAGACCCTTGAGGACATGGGCACAGGGGGAAAGTTCCTGAACAGATCACCAAATGCTTATGCTCTAAGATCAAGAATTGACAAATGGGACCTCACAAAATTAGCAAGTTTCGGTAAGGCAAAGGACACTGTTAAAAGGACAAAACAGCAACCATGAAATCAGGAAAAGATATTCACCAACCCTACATCTGATAGAGGGCTAATATCCAATATATACAAAGAACTCAAGAAGTTAGACCCCAGGGAACCAAATAACCCTATTAAAAATTGGGGTACAGATCTAAACAAAGAATTTTCACCTGAAGAAATTTGGATGGCTGAGAGGCACCCTAAGAAGTGCTCAGCATCATTAGTCATTAGGGAAATGCAAATCAAAATAATCCTGAGATTTCACCTTACTACAGTCAGAATGGCTAAGGTCAAAAACTCAGGAGACAGCAGGTGTTGGCAAGGATGTGGAGAAATAGGAACACTCCTCCACTGCTGGTGGGGCTGTAAGATGGTACAACCACTTTGGACCATCAGTCTGGCGGTTCCTCAGAAAACTGAACATGACACTTCTGGAGGACCCTGCTATACCTCTCCTGGGCATATACCCAAAGGATTCCCCGGCATGCAATAAAGACACATGCTCCATTATGTTTATAGCAGCCTTATTTATAATAGCCAGAAGCTGGAAAGAACCTAGATGTCCCTCAAAGGAGGAATGGATACAGAAACTGTGGTATATTTACACAATGGAATACTACTCAGCAATTAGAAACAATGAATTCACAAAATTTTTAGGCAAATGGCTTGATCTGGAAAATATCATCCTGTGAGGTAATCACAAAAGAATATACATGGAATGCCACCTCTGATAATTGGATATTAATTAGCCCAGAAGCTCTGAATACCCAAGGCACAATTGCATAACAAATGACTCCCATGAAGAAGTATGGAGAGGGTCCTGATCCTGGAAAGGATTGATCTAGCATTGGAGGGGAATATAAGGACAGAATAAAAGGAGGGAGGTGATTGGAGAATGGACAAAGAGAAGAAGGTTTATGAGACATATGAGGAGGGGCAATCTGGAAAAGGGGAAATCATTTGGACAACTATATCAGGCTCCTGCCAGCAAGCACTTTTTTTTTCATTTGATATAGTTTTTATTTACATTTCAAATGATTTTCTCTTTTCTGGCTCCCCACTCCCTGAAAGTCCCATAAACCCACTTCCCTCTGCCTGTTCCCCTATCCACCCCTTCCCACTTCCCTGTTCTGGAATTGCCCTATACTGCTGTACTGAGCCTTCCCAGAACCAGGGGCTACTCCTCCGTTCTTCTTGGACATCATTTGATATGTGGATTATGTCTTGGGTATTCCAAGTTTCTAGGCTAATATCCGCTTATCAGTGAGTGCATACCATGAGTGATCTTTTGAGACTGGGTTACCTCACTTAGTATGATGTTCTCCAGCTCCATCCATTTGTCTAAGAATTTCATGAATTCATTGTTTCTAACGGCTGAATAGCACTCCATTGTGTATATATACCACATTTTTTGTATCCATTCCTCCATTGAGGTACACCTGGGTTCTTTCCAGCTTCTGGCTATTATAAATAGGGCTGCTATGAGTATAGTGGAGCATGTAATGCAAACACTTCTTGGCATCCAAAATAGTGTCTGGGTTTGGTGTTTGTATATGGAATGAGTCCCCAGGTGGGGCAGTCTCTGGATGGCCTTTCCTTCAGTCTCTGCTTGACACTTTGCCCCATATATCCTGTAGACAGGAACAATTTTGGGTTAAAAAAATGGAAATGAGTGGGTAGTCCCATCCCCAACCAGGGCCGTGCCTAACTTCTGGATATGGGCTCTACAGGTTCTCTCTCCCCTTTGTTGGATATTTCAGGAAATCACATTACCACTTTGTCCTGGGAGCCTCTTACTTTCCTTGCATCTGGGACTTTCTGGGACTGTTCCCCATCCCCCATTGATACACACCTCTGTTCAATTTTCTGACCTTCTGTACATCATCCCTGTCTCCTCCTGTACCTGATCCTGTTCTCTCTTTTCCCCCTCCACCTCCTCTCTTCCTCCTTTCCCTCCCACTTTTTCCTCCTGTCAATATTTTTTTATTCCCCCATCTAACTGAAATATCCACATTTTCTTCCTTATTCTTAAACTTCATGTAGTCTTGAGTTGTTTCTCTATTTCAATTTTTAATTTTGGGGCATTAATGTTCAATTTCTTCACCTATTTGATTGTATTTTCCCTTATTTCTTTAAGGGACTTTTTTGTTTCCTCCTTAAGTGCTTCCTCCTGTTAGCCTGATTTTTCCTGTATTTCTTTAAAGGAGTTATTTTTGTCTTCATTAAAGGTCTACATCATCTTTGAGAGATGGTCTGAATCTTGCTCTTCTGGTCTGTTAGAGTATCTAGGGCTTTCTTAGGTAGAAGAACTGGACTCTGATGGTACCTAAATTACATTGGCTTCTGTTGTTTATGTTGTTCAACTTGCCTTTTGCCACCAAGTTGTATGTGGTGTTATCTGGCTGGAAGTCTCAGATTAGTGTAGGCCTCCTGGGAAGCAGGCAGTTAGGGAACCCACTTATTAGGGTTGGCATCCTGTGTCCCTGGTTAAAGCAGTTGTCCTTGGAGACTGACAGCACTGTGTAGTCTGGGAGCCAGCATGTCTATCTGCCACAGGTGCAGGTCGAAGGTCAGACTGGAAGGGCAATGGGAGTAATTTCTTTCTTAAAAAGCTAGCGATGAAGAGTGAATTGCATAAAATAGCCAACATTCTAACAATAAAGAGCAATAAAATTCCTCTTCCAAGAGAAAGATATAATTACCAGAAATGTTCAAAACTGATAGCAAAATAACCACTTTCTGAATTCGAATGTAATTTATCTTGAAATTGAATTTGCATTAAATTAACTAACATTTATAAAAGTAAGGAAAAATTAAAATATTCTCATTATATAAAAACGCCAAACCACAAAAAAAAATGGGGACATAGAAAAAATTTGCACACATGAAAATAATAGTAAGATAACTGTGTATGTACTTGGAATAAAACATGCAGTCAATATTGACTGAAAAGAATCGGGGGGGGGGGCGGGGAAGGAACTAGCTTCTTGTCAGGAAAGAAACACTTCTTGAGAAGTAAAGATATACTCTGAAAGTTAAAGAGTCATACTTTACACAAACAGAAAACAAAGGGAAATAGGACCTGCAATATTTATATAAACAAGATGTAATTTAAGTTAAAAGCATAAACTGTGGAAAATGATAAAATTATTTATTATAGGAGACAATTTGAATGAAGGAATTGGTCTTAGTTTCCTGTCTTTAATGAATGCTGACTGAAAAAGGCAGACAAGGCCTGTAGGGTCAGAATTCGTTTTGAAGTAGCTTCACTCCCATCATTGCTGATTGTTAAGAGGGCACCTGCTCACTATTATCCTCTGGGAGGTGTAATGTCACTGTTATTGCAGGGAATGAGGTCAAAAAACACATGACAATCTGTAGACAATTAGCTCATGTTCCAAAGCCTTCAGCTGCAACTAGTAATCCAAAGTTTCTTGGTACCTCTTCCTCTCACAAAGACCTAACATATTTGATACCTAGACCATAAATGAAAGATTTCTTTTGTTAAGGTCTGCATCACTCTGGGAAGAACACAAATATGTTACATGTTATAATATACTCGCAAATCCAGCTGCATTCTGCTGATCTTGAATGTGAAATCTGTACCAGACCCACTGCCACTAAATGTATCTGTGAACTCAGAATATCAGTTGAAAAACTGGTAGATCTGGAGATGCATAGACTGGCCTAGCTTCTTCAGGTACCAACGCAAATAGGTGTATCTATTACTATCTAAAAGGGTCTGATTAGACCTGCAAGAGATAGAGCCTCATCTCAAAGACTGACAGGCAAGTGGAGGGATGTTTGGATCATCACAGCATCACCATTGGAGTTAAAATTATGAGAGAGGATGCATAGTTATTGATCATACAAATTTCAAGATCAATCTTTGCTGTTACATTCATATTTCTTTCACTTGAGACATTTCTTTTTACAAACAATTCTTCATACAGTAAAATTTCCCTTTTAATAACAACAACAAAAATGAAATGAAATCCCTGAGTGCTTTCTAGGCAAATCTCAAACCATCCCATTCAGTCTATCTATGCCATAATCTTTATTATATCATGGGTTGTCACCTGTCCGGATCCTCCACACAGATGTGAACCTCACTGACCCTATCCCATTTGATAAGAACAGGCATCTCATACATAAGGAGAATACATGTGATCTGCAGTGAAATCCAGTACTCATGCTCCCTATCCATTCTTCTCTCTCACTTCCCTCTGTCCTCACTGGGAATGCTGAACAACAGCAGCACCAACAGCCTAACAGGGAGCTTCAAATTAAAGAGGCAGCCTGAGGAGAATTATCAAGCACTGCAAGGTGACAACTGAGATTTTATCTCAAACTAAAACAGATAACTACACCCTAGGGAGCAGTTTTCAAAAGCCAAATTTATTGATACAATATGGAAAGGAAGAAGAGTCATGCAGACTTTTCAGACCCCAAATCTCAGAGAAAATGTCTTCTATATCAGGGAAGAGAATAATAAAATAGTATGTTGTACTTGACAGGAAAAGAACATTTTAGAAACTGTCAGGTAAGAAAATACCAGACACATAAGTAAATGCAAAATTGCAGAAACATAGGAAGGAGTGACAGTGAAGCCATATGGATGCAATTGCTCTCAATCAATATGAACAACCATGGATTTGTTCCTCTTTTTATCAATTTTATAGAAACATATCTGTCATTTTTGATTTTTACATATAGAAATTGGGAACTGTGTCTTCTGCTATCATTTGAATTTATCTCTATGAGAACACAAAATAAATCATAATATTAGTATGGTATGTTTTAAGTGTTTGCCCAGAATGTGTAAATGTGATAATAATTCTAAAAATAATTCTTATAGGATTGTGTTTTGAACAAATGTTAGAAGTGAAGGGTGGATCTCTAGTGTTTCCATTATGAGAACCAAAAGCAAAACTAAATAAGCAAATATTTAAATAAAATTGTGAAATTTGTAAGGAAATATCTGGAACTACAAAATGTATACTGAGTGTTAAAGACAAATGTCATAGTCTAATCTCATAAGTGGATCCTAACTTTGAATTGTGAGATTCTGACCATATTTTAAAAGGAGAGTTAATGAAGTATACTGCATTATAGACAATGTTTCTCTAAAAATTATACATTGCAAAATAAAGATCTCAGAGTGTATAAGAACCCTCCTTATAAAAGAGAACACAAAGCGACAAAGCAATATATGTACTGCCAGGTATCTTGTGTGCACACTAGAACTAGATTACAAATTGTATTGCTAAGGACACAATGCATTTTGGTTGCAGAAAATTGTGGCTAGATTTTACAGTTCTGGAAGGTTCTCTGCAGAGCTCTGATGAAGAAAAATTATCAAAACTCTTGCTCTTGCTCAGCTTTAGCCTTTTTAGTGGGGAGGGGGGATAATTTCTTTATCTACATTTCAAATGTTTTCCCTTTCCAGGTCTCCTATTGGAAAACTCCAAGCACCAAGCTTTAGCCTTTATAATCAATGATAATAGTCAACTGTTTGGCAGGATACTACCAGGTGTAATGATCTCTACAGTTGGGCTAATGTTGAGCTTTCTGGCTAGAAATGTGACCCACTCACTGATAGCAACTAGCATCTGGTATTGCAAATCCAGTCAAGAGTCCATGGCTGAGGAAGTTATATGCCCTATTAGGTAACTTACAACTAATGTTTTGATGTATATGCATGATGTCAACTTTGTTTCTAAACTAATATGCTTACACCTACAGAGTAGTAATGCTGTCATCTTTATTGGAGAAATTCCTTTTTGTAGTGGGTGGTACTTAATTAGAGACTGGAAACTCTATGGGCCAAGAATAACTGGATCTATTCAGGCTCAAGGAACACCTAAAATAAGATGTAAGGGAAATGTAAAAACTAAAGAATTGCAAGGAAACCTGTGAAACAAAGGATTCTGGACATGGTCACTGTACTCCTGAACTCACTGATGTGAGAACCACTGCAAGGTTAGATCCATCAATATTTTATTATAAATAGAGGAAGGTCTGATGAGTTTCCATTCTTTAATAACAGGATATTAGTGGGTAATGGCTGCTGGGAAAGGCTGTAGAATTCTGCTCAGTAGTGTAGCCAATGACAAGCTGCTATGTTCCAGTAAATAAGACCCAATTCATACCCATGGAAGCAAAGAAAATTAAGTCACTGAGTCAAATAAATAAACGAAGTTGGAAGACAGTAGTTGAGAATAAGAGTTTCACAGGTAAAGGGAAGGGGAGAATAGAGATTGTAAATAGAAAATAAAATAATTATTATTTATGTTTTTAAATTTCCAAAGTGTAACATGAATGAAAAAAGCAAAATAAATCAGAATGAAAAGCATAAAGAGAATATGTAATGACATTGAATGAATATAAGAATATATTGTGAAACTGTATTAATAAAATAGAATTTAAGGCAAAAGCATAAAATGTGACAAATGAAGTAAGTATACAGAGAGTTTAACAAAGGCATACATTTCAGTTTCCTGCTGCTTGACTGGACAATATTGAGTGGAAAAGACAGACAAGGCCTGTAGGAACAGAATGGGTTTTCACTCAGCTTCACCTCATCACTCCTGGTTGCTGAGAGGGCACATGTTCATCATTCCCCTGAGGCAAATAAAATATTATCGGTAGAGTAGCCTATGAAACTTAAAAAAATAAACCAATAAGTTGTATCCAAGATATATAGGCCCTCAGGTATAATCCTTACTCTGGAGTTCCTCAGCTAATTTTTGTCTCACTGATAAATTATATAGTTGTCAGGTTGGCCATTCCAAGTAAGGATAATTTTATTAGGGCCTGCATCACTGTGGGAAGAATATATGAAACTTGGAAGCATTAATAAAATCCCCAAATTCTCAGGGTCCACTCTCCTGATCTTGAGGGTGAACTCTGTGTCTGATCCACTGTTACTAAGCCTGTGTGGAAGTCCAGAAAACCAGTCTCACATCTTGTCAATTAGGAGCTGTAGAGAATAGGATAGTTTCTGCAGATAGCAATAGAAATATATCCCCTACTTTGTATGAGGTTTGTACAACACCTGCAAGGGATAGAACCTTGATCTGCGAAGCTGAGTGACAGGGGCATCAAGAGTATCAACTCAGGGAGCTAAACTAAGTACACTAAAACTGAACCCTATAGACACACTTCATGAACACAATTTGCAGCTGCTTTTTTGATGGTTATTACAAATAAGATCTTTACTTTGCATACTATTTGTTGTAAAATAGAATTCCCCTTTCACAAAGTGAGAAGAAAGCTATAGTGACTTCTAGGCATATCTCAAAACATGCCATTCAGTCAATCTGGTCCATAATCTCTATTATAGCACACATTGTTGCCCATCTGGATCCTCCTCACAGATGTGAAGCTCTCAGGCCCTATGCTGTAGGATAGAACCAAGCTTCTCATACATAAACAGAACACATGTGATCAGCAGTTGGACTCAGGGCTCATCCTCCCTCCCCTCTCCTCTCTTACTTCCCCCTCTTCTCTCCAGGAATCCTGAACAACAGCAGCAACAACAACCTAATAGGCAATTTCATTTGGAGAAGATTGCCTACAGAGATCATCAGTCACTGCAAGACTACAACCGAACTTTTATAGTAGAGTATCAATGGGGGAGTGATATGCAAAGGCCCTGGTAAGTGCTACAGCATACATGGAGGGAAGAGTCATACAGGCTCCTCAGAATTGAAAATAAATCACATAAAATATCTTCTATGTCAGGGATGGCAATAGTAAACAATATGTGGTGGTCAATGGGAAAAAACATGTCATAAACAGACAGTTAATAAGAGCTGTATGGCAAAGTCACAGGAAGGAGAAAAATGAGTACATGTATTAAATCATTCTCTACAAGTTGAATCACTATGCTTTTGCTTCCATTTCATCTAGTTTACAGAGAAGCACCTGTCTCTTTATGAATGGTAAATATAAAAATTAGGTCCTGTCTCTCCTGTAGCTTATTGAATTTGTCTCCATGGGACTACAAAAATAAATGAAAACACTAGGAATGCATACATTAACTGTTTATCATAAAATGAAAAATGTATATTAAGTACATTATTGTTTCTAGCCCACACCACTACCATAAATCTCAGAGGCCTATACCCATCAGGAACCACCAGGTGAGACTGCTACCCAAATTCCATGACTGCAGGCCCATCTGAGCAAACCTAACTGCTATAAGTTCAGCCCTGTGCCCTCTGCATTCCATTTCCTTAGCCACAGCTCTACATACATCTCCAAAGACCACTCTTCACCTGGAAGAACCAGGTACGATCACCAAGCAGCAAGACCTTGCCCACCGGCTACCCTGGCAAGCCAAGCAGTTATGAGTTCTTCCCTGTTCCTTGTGTTCTCCATTTTCCAGTTCACACCTCTGCCTGTCATCCCAGAGGTCCACAGCCCTCAGGAACCACCAGCTCTGCCTGTGTCCCTGGAGGCCAGCCTCCACCAAGAAGAACCAGCTGCCTGAAGCCACCAGGTGCTTCCAACTCTGCCTGCATACCTGAAAGACTGACAACTTCAGGGACTACCGTCTCTACCTGCAACCCCAGAGGCCTGCCCCCATCAGGAACTACCAGGCCTGCCAACATTAGTGACAACCAGATGGCTAAAGGACAGCCTAAGAATACAATCAGAAAAAAAATCTCTACTCAGAGGGTGTGTCTTAGTGAACCTAGAATGGTAACATCCCTTCAGACAGCACACCACTGGAATGGAAAGGTAGAGGCTAAGCAGTTCATTGGACTGAGGCTATTGTTTTCTACCCTTAAACTCAGATGATACTGTTTTGCCTTTCCCACAGAAAATGATGTCCTGACCTCTGTGCCATTCATGGCCAGATCCTCCTGACACTACTTCTCAGCATCTCCATATCTAGCCTTCTTACTGTCCAGGAGTATATCTGTGAAGGTTGCTTCTGCCTCTCTGATTTGTTTTGTTACCTGTTTCTAGTTCTACAGACAAGCCTAGTCTCTGACATATAGAGTGATAAAATAGGTTTCTCCTTAAGTGGCAGCCTGTCAAGCAAGAAGAATCCCTGAACCATTAAGAGCCATCAATGGTGTTAAGTAGTGTAATCATGGTGAGCTTTTTCTGTGGGTAGGAATGACAGAGCTGTCTGTTTTAACCTGCAGTGTTCCCATCATGTTGTGTCACCAATAAAGCTTTTGCTTGAGTCACAGGTTGGTTTCCACATTCTACTCTGAATTCTTTTTTTTTTTTTTTTTTTTTTTTTTTTTTTTTTTAAAGGCATTGGCCAAACTGCTAATCCTCAACAAAGTGCTAAGCTTCTTACTTAGACTGATAAAGAAGGGAACAGTGACTTAGTCAGACCCTATGTTGTTCCAGGCCTCCCAATTAACCTTTGGGGCTGTGATTTGTTGTCTCAAATGGGTGTAATGATGTATAGCCCTAATAAAGTAGTGATGCAACAGATGTTGATACAGGGGTTCTGAACTGACTGGGACAAGGATTGGGAAAGTTCTCTCAGGGCATCACTGGGCCCATTCAAATTGTAAAAAATCCTGGCTGTGCAGGCTTAGGCATGAAAAATTTACCCTGATGGCCTTTGACATTCCTGCACCCCATGCGGATAAAATTACTTGGAAAAACGATGCCCCTTTGTGGGTTGCTCAGTGGCTGCTATCTTTTAAAAAATTGTCTGCTGTTACTCAGTTAGTGCAGGGACAACTTGATGTAGGTCATATTGAGTCTACCACTTCATCTTGGAACACCCCTATCTTTGTGATTAAAAATAAATCAGGGAAGTGGAGACTCTTGCAAGATTTGCGAGAAATTAATAAAACTATGGTTGCTATGGGTGCCTTACAACTTGGTCTGCCCATCAGAGTAGCTATTCCTTCTTATTATAAAATAATAATTGATCTTAAATACTGTTTTTTTCATCATCCCACTTCACCCAAGTGATCACCACAATTTTGCCTTTAGCCTTCCTGTAATTAATTTTAAAGGACCTATGCCCTGGTTCAAGTGGCGTGTTCTTCCACAGCAGATGGCTAACAGCCCCACCCTCTGTCAAAAATTTGTTGCTTTAGCTGTTGACCCTCTTCTTCAGTGTTGGCCTTCTATTTACATTGTCCATTACATGGATGATATTCTCTTAGCTGGACAAAATACATCAGATCTTTTATTATGTTATAAAGATTTTTCAAAAAAGCCTTCAGCTTCATGGCCTTCAGACAGCTCCTGATAAGGTTCAGTTATGTGATAATTATTTTTATTTGGGCTTTGAATTAAGAAGTTCCAAAATACTTTTTCAAAAAACTCACTAAAAGTTGATCATTTAAAAACATTGAATGATTTTCAAAGATTATTGGGAGATATTAATTGGATCTGTCCTTATTTGAGATTGACCACTAGAGATCTTTTTTTTTTTTTTTATTATTCGATATAATTTATTTACATTTCAAATGATTTCCCCTTTTCTAGCCCCCCCACTCCCCGAAAGTCCCGCAAGCCCCCTTCTCTTCCCCTGTCCTCCCACCCACCCCTTCCCACTTCCCCGTTCTGGTTTTGCTGAATACTGTTTCACTGAGTCTTTCCAGAACCAGGGGCCACTCCTCCTTTCTTCTTGTACCTCATTTGATGTGTGGATTATGTTTTGGGTATTCCAGTTTTCTAGGTTAATATCCACTTATTAGTGAGTGCATACCATGATTCACCTTTTGAGTCTGGGTTACCTCACTTAGTATGATATTCTCTAGCTCCATCCATTTGCCTAAGAATTTCATGAATTCATTGTTTCTAATGGCTGAATAGTACTCCATTGTGTAGATATACCACATTTTTTGCATCCACTCTTCTGTTGAGGGATACCTGGGTTCTTTCCAGCATCTGGCAATTACAAATAGGGCTGCTATGAACATAGTAGAACATGTATCCTTATTACATGGTGGGGAGTCTTCTGGGTATATGCCCAGGAGTGGTATAGCAGGATCTTCTGGAAGTAAGGTGCCCAGTTTTCGGAGGAACCGCCAGACTGATTTCCAGAGTGGTTGTACCAATTTGCAACCCCACCAGCAGTGGAGGAGTGTTCCTCTTTCTCCACACCCTCTCCAACACCTGCTGTCTCCTGAATTTTTAATCTTAGCCATTCTGACTGGTGTAAGATGAAATCTTAGGGTTGTTTTGATTTGCATTTCCCTAATGACTAATGAAGTTGAGCATTTTTTAAGATGCTTCTCTGCCATCCGAAGTTCTTCAGGTGAGAATTCTTTGTTTAACTCTGTACCCCATTTTTTAATAGGATTGTTTGGTTTTCTGGAGTCTAACTTCTTGAGTTCTTTATATATATTGGATATTAGCCCTCTATCTGATGTAGGATTGGTGAAGATCTTTTCCCAATTTGTTGGTTGCCGATTTGTCCTCTTGATGGTGTCCTTTGCCTTACAGAAACTTTGTAATTTTATGAGGTCCCATTTGTCAATTCTTGCTCTTAGAGCATACGCTATTGGTGTTCTGTTCAGAAACTTTCTCCCTGTACCGATGTCCTCAAGGGTCTTCCCCAGTTTTTTTTCTATTAGCTTCAGAGTGTCTGGCTTTATGTGGAGGTCCTTGATCCATTTGGATTTGAGCTTAGTACAAGGAGACAAGGATGGATCAATTCGCATTCTTCTGCATGCTGACCTCCAGTTGAACCAGCACCATTTGTTGAAAAGGCTATGTTTTTTCCATTGGATGTTTTCAGCCTCTTTGTCGAGGATCAAGTGGCCATAGGTGTGTGGGTTCATTTCTGGATCTTCAATCCTGTTCCACTGATCCTCCTGTCTGTCACTGTACCAATACCATGCAGTTTTTAACACTATTGCTCTGTAGTATTGCTTGAGGTCAGGGATACTGATTCCCCCAGATTTCCTTTTGTTGCTGAGAATAGTTTTAGCTATCCTGGGTTTTTTGTTGTTCCAGATGAATTTGATAATTGCTCTTTCTAGCTCTGTGAAGAATTGAGTTGGGATTTTGATGGGTATTGCATTGAATCTGTATAGTGCTTTAGGCAAAATGGCCATTTTAACTATATTGATTCTGCCGATCCATGAGCATGGGAGGTTTTCCCATTTTTTGAGGTCTTCTTCCATTTCCTTCTTCAGAGTCTTGAAGTTCTTGTCATACAGATCTTTCACATGTTTGGTAAGAGTCACCCCAAGATACTTTATACTGTTTGTGGCTATTGTGAAGGGGGTCATTTCCCTAATTTCTTTCTCAGCCTGCTTATCCTTTGAGTATAGGAAGGCCACTGATTTGCTTGAGTTGACTTTATAACCTGCCACTTTGCTGAAGTTGTTTATCAGCTGTAGGAGCTCTCTAGTGGAGTTCTTTGGGTCACTTAGGTAGACGATCATGTCGTCTGCAAATAATGATAGTTTGACTTCTTCCTTTCCAATTTGTATCCCTTTGACCTCCTTATGTTGTCGAATTGCCCGAGCTAGTACCTCAAGTACAATATTGAAAAGATAAGGAGAAAGGGGGCAGCCTTGTCTGGTCCCTGATTTCAGTGGGATTGCTTCAAGTTTCTCTCCATTTAGTTTGATGCTGGCTACCGGTTTGCTGTATATTGCTTTTACTATGTTTAGGTATGGGCCTTGAATTCCTGTTCTCTCCAAGACTTTAAGCATGAAGGGATGCTGAATTTTGTCAAATGCTTTTTCAGCATCCAATGAAATGACCATGTGGTTTTGTTCTTTGAGTTTGTTTATGTAGTGGATTGTATTGATGGATTTCCGTATATTGAACCAACCCTGCATTCCTGGGATAAAGCCTACTTGATCATGGTGGATGATCGTTTTGATGTGTTCTTGGATTCGGTTGGCAAGAATTTTATTGAGTATTTTTGCATCGATGTTCATAAGGGAAATTGGTCTGAAGTTCTCTTTCTTTGTTGGATCTTTGTGTGGCTTTGGTATCAGCGTAATTGTGGCTTCGTAGAAGGAATTGGGTAGTGTTCCTTCTGTTTCTATTTTGTGGAATAGTTTGAAGAGTATTGGTGTTAACTCTTCTTTGAAGGTCTGGTAGAATTCTGCACTGAAGCCATCTGGTCCTGTGCTTTTTTTGGTTGGAAGACTTTCTATGACTCCTTCTATTTCTTTAGGCATTATGGGACTGTTTAGATGGTCTAGTTGGTCCTGATTTAATTTTGGTATTTGGTATCTGTCAAGGAAATTGTCCATTTCCTCCAGATTCTCCAGTTGTGTTGAGTATAGGCTCTTGTAGTAGGATCTGATGATTTTTTGTATTTCCTCAGTTTCCGTTGTTATATCTCCCTTTTCATTTCTAAGTTTGTTAATTTGGATACTTTCTCTGTGCCCTTTGGTCATTCTGGCTAAGGGTTTATCTATCTTGTTGATTTTCTCAACGAACCAGCTCCTGGTATTGTTGATTTTTTGTATGGTTCTCTTTGTTTCTACTTGATTGATTTCGGCCCTGAGTTTGATGATTTCCTGCCTTCTACTCCTCCTGGGCGAAATAGCTTCTTTTTGTTCCAGGGCTTTCAGGTGTGTCATTAAGCTGGTAATGTATGCTCTCTCCATTTTCTTTTTGGAGGCACTCAGGGCTATGAGTTTTCCTCTTAGCACTGTTTTCATTGTGTCCCATAGATTTGGGTATGTTGTGTTTTCATTTTCATTGTGTTCTAAAAAGTCTTTAATTTCTTTCTTTATTTCTTCCTTGACCAAGGTATCATTGAGTAGAGTATTGTTCAGTTTCCACGTGTATGTGGGCTTTCTGTTGTTTCTGTTGCTATTGAAGACCACTTTTACTCCATAGTGATCAGATAGGAGGCATGGGATTAGTTCGATCTTCTTATATTTGTTGAGGTCTGTCTTGTGACCAATTATATGGTCGATTTTGGAGAAGGTACCATGAGGTGCTGAGAAAAAGGTATATTCTTTTGTTTTAGGATAGAATGTTCTATATATATCTGTTAAATCTAATTGGTCCAAAGCTTCAATTAGTTTCATTGTGTCCCTGTTTAGTTTCTGTTTTCCTGATCGGTCCATTGAGGAAAGTGCAGTGTTGAAGTCACCCACAATTATTGTGTTAGGTGCAATGTGTGCTTTTAGTTTTAATAAAGTTTCTTTTACAAAAGAGGGTGCCCTTACATTTGGGGCATAGATGTTCAGGATTGTCAGTTCTTCTTTTTGTATTTTTCCTTTGACCAGCAAGAAGTGTCCCTCAGGGTCTCTTTTGATGACTTTGGGTTGAAAGTCAATTTTATCTGATATTAAAATGGCTACTCCAGCTTGTTTCCTGAGACCATTTGCTTGTAAAATTGTCTTCCAGCCTTTTACTCTAAGGTAGTGTTTGTCTTTGACCCTGAGGTGTGTTTCCTGTAAGCAGCAAAATGTAGGGTCCTGTTTACGTATCCATTCAGTTAGTCTGTGTCTTTTTATTGGGGCATTAAGTCCATTGATGTTAAGAGATATTAAGGAATAGTGATTGTTACTTCCTATCATTTTTGACGTTATTTTTTAAATTTGAATGCTTAACTTCTTTTGGGTTTGATGAAAGGTTACTATCTTGCTTTTTCCAGGGTGAAGTTTCCCTCCTTGTATTGGTGTTGTCCTCCTATTATCCTTTTTAGGGCCGGGTTTGTGGATAGATATTGGGTAAACTTGGTTTTGTCATGAAATATCTTAGTTTCTCCATCTATGGTGATTGAGAGTTTTGCTGGATATAGTAGTTTTGGTTGGCATTTGTGTTCTCTTAGAGTCTGCATGAGATCTGCCCAGGACCTTCTAGCCTTCATAGTCTCAGGTGAAAAGTCTGCTGTGATTCTGATAGGTCTTCCTTTATATGTTACTTGGCCTTTTTCTCTTACTGCCTTTAGTATTCTTTCTTTGTTTAGAACATTTGGTGTTTTGATTATTATGTGACGGGAAGTATTTCTGTTCTGGTCCAGTCTGTTTGGAGTTCTGTAGGCTTCTTGTATATTCATGGGCATCTCTCTCTTTAGGTTAGGGAAGTTTTCTTCCATAATTTTATTGAAGATATTTGCTGGCCCTTTAAGTTGTAAATCTTCACTCTCCTCTATGCCTATAATCCTTAGGTTTGGTCTTCTCATTGTGTCCTGGATTTCCTGGATATTTTGGGTTACAAGCTTTTTGCATTTTGCATTTTCTTTAACTGTTGAGTCCATGGTTTCTATGGAATCTTCAGCATCTGAGATTCTTTCTTCTATCTCTTGTATTCTGTTGTTGATATTTGTATCTCTGTCCCCTGATTTCTTCCCAAGGCTTTCTATCTCCAAAGTTGTCTCCCTTTGAGTTTTCTTAGTTGTTTCTACTTCTGATTTTAGATCCTGGATGGTTTTGCTTAGCTCCTTCACTTGCATGTTTGTGTTTTCCTGTAATTCTTTAAGAGATTTTTGTGTTTTCTCTTTCATGAGCTCAGCCTGTTGACCAAAGTTCTCCTGTATTTCTTTAAGAGATTTTTGTGTTTCGTCTTTCATGACCTCAGCCTGTTGAGCAAAGTTCTCCTGTATTTCTTTAAGTGTTTTTTGCATTTCCTCCTTGTTGGCTTTTGTATTCTCCTGGATTTCTTTCAATGATTTTTGTGTTTCCCTTGCAAGGGCTTCTACCTTTTGATCCATTGTCTCCTGAATTTCTTTATGTATGACCTTCATGTGTTCCTGTACCAGCATCATGACCAGTGATTTTAAATCCAAATCTTGTTTTACTGGTGTGCTGGGGTATCCAGGACATGTTGGTAGAGGAGAATTGGGTTCAGATGTTGCCATATTGCCTTGATTTCTGTTAGTGACGTTCCTGCGTTTGCCTTTTGCCATCTAGTTCTCACTGGTGTTAGTTTATCTTGTCAGTGCTGGACTCACCAGTGCAAGCTGCCCCTTCCCAGTTGGCCTCTGGTGCACAGCTTACCTCCTGCACTGCTTGTAGACAGTGTGCTGCTGCCCAGGCTGTTCAGATCCCAAAGCAGGCACCCGAAGGCTCCCGCTGGAGCCCGCTGGATTCACTGGAGCACACTGACTTCTCCCAGCTGGCCGCCCGGAAGCCCAGCTAGCCACTTGCAGGACTTGGAGATGTAATGCTGCAGCCCAGACTGATCTGGATCCGGAAGCGGAGAGAGTAGAGCTAAGGGCTTCTGCCTGAGGCCTTGCCCCAGATTGTGTCTGTGGAGCAGATGGAGCCCGTGTGCACTCCCAGGGAGTGCCGACGGTGTATGCTACTGTGACCTCCCCTGAGTTCCACTCACTCCGCTGGGCAGCCGATCTGCCAACCGGGCTATCGCACACAAGGTTAGCCTGGCCGCCCAGTCCCTGAGTCCAGGCAAAAGCCTGGGAGGCCAAGGTCCGAGCAAAGTTCCCCTACGGCTTTGACTGTTAATTGGGTTTGCCAGGTGACTAGGATGGCGGGCGTGTGCACCCGCGCTCCCTGAAAGCGCCGGGAGAGTCTGCTTTGCTAACAATCACCTGGGCGGGTTGACTCACAGATGGCCCACCAAGCCGCCCAGTTCTTGGGGTCAGTCCTGTGCCTTTTGGGGCCTGGACCCCCGCTTTGTTAGCCTTAGGCTATGCCTGTTACAGGTCTGCCCGCCTGAGCTCTCTGTCGTCCTGCAGGCAAAATGGCGGCGGCGCGCTCGCAGGCCTGGGCAAAAAACCTCCTGGTTGGGTTGGCACCCCGATGGCCCCCCGACCCGCCCAGGGCCTGGGTGCAGGCCAACGCCCGTCTGGCTCAGACCACCACGATGTTGGCCTCGGATTATGTTTGTGTACCTCAGTCTGTCCGATTCCTGGAGTACGGAACCAAGATGGATCCTCCTCTCCTGACTGGTGGGAGGCCGAGTTCTGAAGTGGCCTCCGTGCAGGAAAGGCGCCGCACAACTGCAGCTGCTTGCTGTCCGGCTGGTCAGCGAAGGTCAGTGGTCATGGGCGCAGGGCCTAACTGGTCCCTGTGACGCCTTGGTTCCACTGCTGATGGCCCTTCAGCTGGAGCAGCCACTGCTGCCGCTGCCGCTGTCGCTGCCCTCTACTCTGAATTCTTTTAGCTTCCTCTTGCTAATAATCTTTCAAAGTTTTTAAGGATTCTTTAATTTTATGGATAAGATTGATTTTACTTATATTTATGATGACAATGTGCATATCTGTGCCCAGGAAAGTGAAAAGAAGTCAGCAGATTCCATAAAACTAGAATTTTAATTGGTTGTGAACCTCCAGGTGCATGCTAAGAACGGAACTCAGGTCCTCTGCAAGACCAACCCATGCTCCTGTGTTGCCATCTCTCTAGCCCTTCCTACCACCTCTTCCAAGATTTCCAATATTCTTTTGCACTTAACTGTCCTTGATCATCCCTGGTGTTAAAAGTCAGAAAACTCTAAACATCCACCTTTCCCAGAAGTCCTCTTAATTTCCTTTTGCTTCAAATTTTACTTCTATTAACTTAAAGTGATTAATTTGGGGGTGTTCTGTAGTTTTCAAGCATCTTTGATCCTTAGCTGTGGTGAAGTTCAGAGGTCTCATCATTCTAATGATTTTGCTTTAATTAACAAATTGCCCAGGCTTTCAGTCATGTACTTTCTCATGTATTTCCTTCCATATGTACAGTCAGGCTTTGCTTTCAGAAAGGGATATGGGACATTATTCTCCTGTCTTACACACTCTTCTCTCACCTTCTTTATTTGATCCATTTCACTAATGTTTGCCCAAAGCCTAGTATTACTTAAAATTGACTACGATCACTCTGATGTATATAGAGAATTGTTTCTTCCAACAATTACTTTAAATTTTGTCATATATCACCAATAAAGACAATGCTATACTACAATGTGTTATAAAATTAGTATGTTTATAAGTCACAGAAAGGGTGAATTTAAGTTAACTTGGTTTTTCATCATGTCACATGTGAAAAATCTCTAAATGTCTTCTTCCCAGGGCTCACATTAGTCTGCTTAAGGAATTTAAGTCATAATGCTGTACTCAACAGATATAAAATTGAATAAGATAACATCATAAGCAAAAGAGAATAGAAAATCTTGGTCTGTTTTCCAAGTAAGAATGGCCTGTTTTGCTTTAGGGATAGATAGATAGATAGATAGATAGATAGATAGATAGATAGATAGATAGATAGTCACATAGATAGAGATTATTTTTATATCATCTTCCTATATGTATGTCTGTCTGTCTATCTGTCTGTCTGTCTATTCACCAAGTATGCACTGAAAGTCCTAAAATCTGAGTGTTGCTAGCCTTATAAATAGTTGTGTTTTCTCCAGGCTTACCAACATTTTTCAGTTATCCACATCATAGCTATCATGAAGGCTACAATATCACATTTTCTTTAAAAATACAAGGCTGCCCCCTTTCTCCTTATCTTTTCCATATTGTACTTGAGGTACTAGCTCGGGCAATTTGACAACATAAGGAGGTCAAAGGGATACAAATTGGAAAGGAAGAAGTCAAACTATCATTATTTGCAGACGACATGATAGTCTAGCTAAGTGACCCAAAAAACTCCATTAGAGAGCTCCTACAGCTGATAAACAACTTCAGCAAAGTGGCAGGTTATAAAATCAACTCAAGCAAATCAGTGGCCTTCCTATACTCAAAGGATAAGCAGGCTGAGAAAGAAATTAGGGAAATGACCCCCTTCACAATAGCCACAAACAGTATAAAGTATCTTGGGGTGACTCTTACCAAACATGTGAAAGATCTGTATGACAAGAACTTCAAAACTCTGAAGAAGGAAATGGAAGAAGACCTCAAAAAATGGGAAAACCTCCCATGCTCATGGATCGGCAGGATTAATATAGTTAAAATGGCCATTTTGCCAAAAGTAATATACAGATTCAATGCAATACGCATCAAAATCCCAACTCAATTCTTCACAGAGTTAGAAAGAGCAATTATCAAATTCATCTGGAACAACAAAAAACCCAGGATAGCTAAAACTATTCTCAGCAACAAAGGAAAGTCTGGGGGAATCAGTATCCCTGACCTCAAGCAATACTACAGAACAATAGTGTTAAAAACTGCATGGTATTGGTACAGTGACAGGCAGGAGGATCAATGGAACAGGATTGAAGATCCAGAAATGAACCCACACACTTTTGGCCACTTGATCCTCGACAAAGAGGCTGAAAACATCCAATGGAAAAAAGACAGCCTTTTCAACAAATGGTGCTGGTTCAACTGGAGGTCAGCATGCAGAAGAATGCGAATTGATCCATCCTTGTCTCCTTGTACTAAGCTCAAATCCAAATGGATCAAGGACCTCCACATAAAGCCAGACACTCTGAAGCTAATAGAAAAGAAACTGGGGAAGACCCTTGAGGACATCGGTACAGGGAGAAAGTTTCTGAACAGAACACCAATAGCGTATGCTCTAAGAGCAAGAATTGACAAATGGGACCTCATAAAATTACAAAGTTTCTATAAGGCAAAGGACACCATCAAGAGGACAAATTGGCAACCAACAAATTGGGAAAAGATCTTCCCCAATCCTACATCAGATAGAGGGCTAATATCCAATATATATAAAGAACTCAAGAAGTTAGACTCCAGAAAACCAAAAAAAAAACTATTAAAAATGGGGTACAGAGTTAAACAAAGAATTCTCACCTGAAGAACTTCGGATGGCGGAGAAGCATCTTAAAAAATGCTCAACTTCATTAGTCATTAGGGAAATGCAAATCAAAACAACCCTGAGATTTCATCTTACACCAGTCAGAATGGCTAAGATTAAAAATTCAGGAGACAGCAGGTGTTGGAGAGGGTGTGGAGAAAGAGGAACACTCCTCCACTGCTGGTGGGGTTGCAAATTGGTACAACCACTCTGGAAATCAGTCTGGCAGTTCCTCCAAAAACTGGGCACCTCACTTCCAGAAGATCCTGCTATACCACTCCTGGTCATATACCCAGAAGATTCCCCACCATGTAATAAGAATACATGCTCTACTATGTTAATAGCAGCCCTATTTATAATTGCCAGATGCTGGAAAGAACCCAGGTATCCCTCAACAGAAGAGTGGATGCAAAAAATGTGGTATATCTACACAATGGAGTACTATCCAGCCATTAAAACAACGAATTCATGAAATTCTTAGGCAAATGGATGGAGCTAGAGAACATTATACTAAGTGAGGTAACCCAGACTCAAAAGGTGAATCATGGTATGCACTCACTAATAAGTGGATATTAACCTAGAAAATTGGAATACCCAAAACATAATCCACACATCAAATGAGGTACAAGAAGAATGGAGGAGTGGCCCCTTGTTCTGGAAAGACTCAGTGAAGCAGTATTCGGCAAAACCAGAATGGGGAAGTGGGAAGGGGTGGGTGGGAGGACAGGGGGAGAGAAGGGGGCTTCTGGGACTTTCGGGAGTGGGGGGCTAGAAAAGGGTTAATCATTTGAAATGTAAATAAATATATCGAATAAAATAATAATAATAATAATAATAATAATAAAGATAGCTGTCTGTCAGCTAACTAAGGTAACAGCAGATGCTGGTAAGGATGTGTAGAAAGAGGGACACTCCTCCATTGCTGGTAGGATTACAAGCTGGTACAACCATTCTGGAAATCAGGTTGGCAATTAGTTAGAAAATTAGACATAGTACTACCTGAGGATCCAGCTGTACCATTCCTGGGCATATACCCAGAAGATGCTCCAACATGTAATAAGGACATATGCTCCACTATGTTCATATGAGCCTTATTTATAATAGATATTAGCTGAAAAGAACTGAGATGTCCTTCAACAGAGGAATGGATGCAGAATATGTGGTACCTTTGCAAAACAGAATAATTTCAGCTATTAAAAACAATGAATTCATGAAATTCTTGGGCAGTGAATGGAACTAAAAAGTGTCATCCTGAGCGAGGTAACCCAATCACAAAAAAAAAAAGAAAGAAAGAAAAGAAAGAAAACAAGAAGGAATGGAAATTGGTGGCATTTGAAATCTAGTCAATCCACTCATTGAGCCAGATGAGTCTAACCAGAGCTAGCAACTGAAAAGAATTACTCATGTTCCCCACTCCCTACCTCTCTCACACACAAAACATGCTCTGTTCCACTAGAGTCAAGTAGCACATTGCCAGCTGGGCTGCCCTAGGCAAGGAAGTTTTTGTTAGGGTCTGTAACACTCTACAAGGAATATATGTACCTTGCAAGCAGTAATAAACTCCCAAATCCTCAGACTCCACTCTGCTGATCTTAAGTGTAAAATCTGTCTCTGATCCACTGCCACTGAATCTGTCAGGGACCCCAGTGTCCAGTTTGGACACCTGATATATTAGGCGCTTTGGAGACTGGCCTGGTCTCTGTAATAATCAATTGAAATATGTCTTTCCATTACTATGTAAGAGGCTCTGACTTGACTTGCAAGAGATGAATGCTGGTTGTCCAATAGCAACTGGCAAAGACAGTGGAGTCTGGGTCATCACAACATCACCTCTTGTTTCTGCAAACATAATACAGTAGTGTAAAGTCATGTGCAAACTTCAAGAACAATCTTTGTGAAATCTTTCATGTTATTCCTTTCAAGTAAGATCCTGGAAATTTTTGAGATTTAAAAATATTATATATCAAATGCTTTTTCACAAAACAATTGATTTGAAGGTTCCAAACATGATAGTCCATACCACTCCATCCAATCTATGTCAGATTATTGATCTTAGTATAGCTGCTGTTTCATCTGGAATTTCCCATTAGGATGCAACAAAACCTCAAATGTCCATCCTGCAGAATATGAACTGCCCTATCACAAATGAACAGCACACATAGACACCCAGAGATCACCCTGCATCGCCATTGTTCTCCATTACCTCCTGCTCTTCTTACCCTGAATCCAGAGGATGAGCAAAAACAGGAACTGGGCAGAACTCATCATTTTTGAGATGAACTAGGGAGAGTGATCAGTGCAGGCAAGATGACAGTTGAGATTTTATCTCAGGCCAGCAGGGCAAGGATCTCCCTAGGGAGTAATATGCAAATACTCTGGTCTATATATCAGTGTACATAGAAGGGATAGTTATGTGGGCTTCTAGAATATGAAAAACAACTCAAAATGTGAAAGTAAAAAAACAAAATGTTATTACAGAGGGAGAAAAACAGGATGTTAAAGGACTGACAATGCAGTTCAAATCACTTATAAATATGGATCCATAAATAATTCTCTCTTTATAGTTTGAAATTTACTAAAATTTTGTCTAAATACACACAACAAAATTACAGAGAATGGGCAGGGAATGCAATTGAGAAACACAGCTAGTTATTATCAGGGATGAAATGAGCTCTCAGAACTTTATGTTCATAGACTCTAGTAGATTGCAAGAATATAAGATGGAAGCAAATCATTCTACTCTCTCTTCAACTTATTGACTATACGCTGATTCTTTATTAGAAAACATACTTTTAATTATAATCAAGGGAACACACTTAAAGGATGAATTTGATTCAAAAAAGTGTATATAATAAGCATTGCCATGCTTAACTATATATATATATATATATATATATATATATATATATATATATATAATTATTACCGTACATCCCATTCAAAAACATATACATCATTCTCATTATGCTGAAATCATTTTGGAAAATTTTCTCTTACTCTTACATATCAAACAGACTTAACTTCTGACATTTTTTAACCTATGTGTTTTTTGCTTCTCAATTTTCATTTGAATGAAATCATAAAAGTCCAGTGAATTATATTAATTTTCACACTATAATTGTTTTTTAAGGTTCACTCATGATCTTTGTATAAATAAATAATATATATCTGCTGCTGGATATTCTGGTAATAATAATATTAATCTTGCATATAGACATTTTTCTTTTTTATCATGAGTAGTCATGAATAAATATACTATGAAAGTCTTTATCGGATTACACATGAACATACATGTTTATCTTAAGCAGATATATGGGCATGTATTTCATAGCTTCCATATGAGAAATAAAAATGAGTTCATTAACTGTAAATGGCTTTGTTCAGCAATGACAATGTTTTCTAAGTACAACCTTCTCCCAGTCATTGTGACATATATTTCCTTATACTCAAGAGGTAATTGATTATTGCATTATTACTTTAATAATTTCTTATGTTTACTAGTAAAGGGGAGAATCTATGCCCCAAAGTATTAATGTTCTGACAAATATTTGGGGACCCAAATGACAGCTCAAGGAGACAAAAGATAGAGCCTCAATTAGTTGTGCAGAAAGACTTTGAACAAATGGCAGTTCCTTCAACATATGTCAGAACAAGTGCATATCTATATAAAAGCCATTATATATTGTTGCAAGTAAATCAGCCCTTATGTATACTCCTTGAAAATTATCATAGAGCTGAATGTAAATATAAATCTAGAGCACTCTTTTTTATTGGATATTTTATTTATTTGCATTTCAAATGTTACCCCCTTTCCCACTTTCCCTCCCAGAAACCCCCTTTTCCATTCCCTCCCCCCTGCTTCTATGAGTGTACTCCCCCACCCACCCACGCACTGCCACCTTCCTGCCCTGGCATTCTCCTACATTGGGGCATCAATCCAAGGGCCTCTCCTCCCAATGTTGTCCAACAAGGCCATCCTCTGCTACATTGCAGTTGAGCTATGGGTCCCTCTATGTGTACTCTTTGGTTGGTGGTTTAGTCCCTGGGATCTGTGGGGGTGGAGTCTGATTGATATTGTTGTTCTTCCTATGGGGTGCAAACACCTTCAGCTCCTTCACTCCTTTCTGTAACTCCTCCATTCGGGACTGCATGCTCAGCCCATTGGTTAGCTCTGAGCATTCACCTCTTTATTTGTCAAGCTCTAGCAGAGCCTCTCAGGAGATAGTTATATCAGGCTCTTAACAACAAGCACTTCTTGGCATCTGATGTAGTATCTGAGTTTGGTGTCTGTAGGTGGGGAAACTAGAGTACTCGTAAAGTAGAATATGGAAAGATTCTATTTATCCCCAGGTTTTGAGATAAATTAGTCACCACCAAATTGATGAGCCATGAAAAGAGTATAAGACAGACGTTAATGATGTGGCAAATACTGCTCTGTAGAAAACACTGTGAAGAGACTGGGACATTTTCAAAAACTTTATTAAAGAACTACTGACTTTAAAAATCAAGGAACACTTAAACAATGAAGACAATCTTTTTGTTTATTTCTGCATGATGTATTTAGTTTTAAAAATTATGGTATAATTGTATCACTTTTGAAAATGGAGCGATGGCCTCACTGTGTACCTCATCAATGACAATATACATCGAGTAGCTCAATATGAAAAAATACATCTATCTTTTTATGAAACTGAGCATGTAAGTAAAGCGATTAATAAATTACTATGTGTCTGTGGGAATGCTGCAAGTACAGAACACTGACAAACAGAACAATCGTATGTATGTGGGACAACCTGAATTTCTATTCACTGTTGATAGAAATGCAAATGGTCACACCACATTGAAGGACAATCTGGTGATATTACTACAAAATATGTTCTTACCCTATCATCCTGCAAGCTCTGTATTCACTTAAATCTTATTCCTATACAAAAACCAGCATGGAGTATCAATTGCAGCTTTTTTTTTTCGATATAATTTTTTATTTACATTTCACATGATTTACCCTTTTCTAGCCCCCCACTCCCCGAAAGTCACGTAAGCCCCCTGCTCTTCCCCTGTCCTCCCATCCACCCCTTCCCACTTCCCCATTCTAGTTTTGCCGAATACTGCTTCACTGAGTCTTTCCAGAACAAGGTGCCACTCCTCCTTTCTTTTTGTACCTCATTTGATGTGTGGATTATGTTTGGGGTATGCCAGTTTTCTAGGTTAATATCCACTTATTAGTGAGTGCATACCATGATTCACCTTTTGAGTCTGGGTTACCTCACTTAGTATGATGTTCTCTAGCTCCATCCATTTGCCAAAGAATTTCATGAATTCATTGTTTCTAATGACTGAATAGTACTCCATTGTGTAGATATACCACATTTTTTGCATCCACTCTTCTGTTGAGGGATACCTGGGTTCTTTCCAGCATCTGGCAATTATAAATAGGGCTGCTATGAACATAGTAGAGCATGTATCCTTATTACATGGTGGGGAATCCTCTGGGTATATGCCCAGGAGTGGTATAGCAGGATCTTCTGGAAGTGAGGTGCCCAGGTTTCAGAGGAACTGCCAGACTGATTTCCAGAGTGGTTGTACCAATTTGCAACCCCACCAGCAGTGGAGGAGTGTTGCTCTTTCTCCACACCCTCTCCAACACCTGCTGTCTCCTGAATTTTTAATCTTAGCCATTCTGACTGGTGTAAGATGAAATCTCAGGGTTGTTTTGATTTGCATTTCCCTAATGACTAATGAAGTTGAGCATTTTTTAAGATGCTTCTCCGCCATCTGAAGTTGTTCAGGTGAGAATTCTTTGTTTAACTCTGTACCCCATTTTTAATAGGGTTGTTTGGTTTTCTGGAGTCTAACTTCTTGAGTTCTTTATATATATTGGATATTAGCCCTCTATCTGATGTAGGATTGGTGAAGATCTTTTCCCAATTTGTTGGTTGCTGATTTGTCCTCTTGATGGTGTCCTTTGCCTTACAGAAACTTCGTGAGACCTTATGAGGTCCCATTTGTCAATTCTTGCTCTTAGAGCATACGCTATTGGTGTTCTGTTCAGAAACTTTCTCCCTGTACCGATGTCCTCAAGGGTCTTCCCCAGTTTCTTTTCTATTAGCTTCAGAGTGTCTGGCTTTATGTGGAGGTCCTTGATTCATTTGGAGTTGAGCTTAGTACAAGGAGACAAGGATGGATCAATTCGTATTCCTCTGCATGCTGACCTCCAGTTGAACCAGCACCATTTGTTGAAAAGGCTATCTTTTTTCCATTGGATGTTTTCAGCCTCTTTGTCGAGGATCAAGTGGCCATAGGTGTGTGGGTTCATTTCTGGATCTTCATTCCTGTTCCATTTTTCCTCCTGCCTGTCACTGTACCAATACCATGCAGTTTTTAACACTATTGTTCTGTAGTATTGCTTGAGGTCAGGGATACTGATTCCCCCAGACTTTCTTTTGTTGCTGAGAATAGTTTTAGCTATCCTGGGTTTTTTGTTGTTCCAGATGAATTTGATAATTGCTCTTTCTAACTCTGTGAAGAATTGAGTTGGGATTTTGATGGGTATTGCATTGTATCTGTATATTGCTTTTGGCAAAATGGCCATTTTAACTATATTAATCCTGCCGATCCATGAGCATGGGAGGTTTTCCCATTTTTTGAGGTCTTCTTCCATTTCCTTCTTCAGAGTCTTGAAGTTCTTGTCATACAGATCTTTCACATGTTTGGTAAGAGTCACCCCAAGATACTTTATACTGTTTGTGGCTATTGTGAAGGGGGTCATTTCCCTAATTTCTTTCTCAGCCTGCTTATCCTTTGAGTATAGGAAGGCCACTAATTTGCTTGAGTTGATTTTATAACCTGCCACTTTGCTGAAGTTGTTTATCAGCTGTAGGAGCTCTCTAATGGAGTTTTTTGGGTCACTTAGGTAGACTATCATGTCATCTGAAAATAATGATAGTTTGACTTCTTCCTTTCCAATTTATATCCCTTTGACCTCCTTATGTTGTCGAATTGCCCGAGCTAGTACCTCAAGTACAATATTGAAAAGATAAGGAGAAAGGGGGCAGCCTTGTCTGGTCCCTGATTTCAGTGGGATTGCTTCAAGTTTCTCTCCATCACCCTAACCCTAACCCTAACCCTAACCCTAACTCTAACCCTAACCCTAACCCTAACCCTAACCCTAGCCCTAACCCTAACCCTAACCCTATGCTAGATACCGGTTTGCTGTATATTGCTTTTACTATGTTTAGGTATGGGCCTTGAATTCCTGTTCTCTCCAAGACTTTAAGCATGAAAGGATGCTGAATTTTGTCAAATGCTTTTTCAGCATCCAATGAAATGACCGTGTGGTTTTTTTCTTTGAGTTTGTTTATGTAGTGGATTGCATTGATGGATTTCCGTATATTGAACCAACCCTGCATCCCTGGGATAAAGCCTACTTGATCATGATGGATGATCATTTTGATGTGTTCTTGGATTCGGTTGGCAAGAATTTTATTGAGTATTTTTGCATCGATGTTCATAAGGGAAATTGGTCTGAAGTTCTCTTTCTTTGTTGGATCTTTGTGTGGTTTTGGTATCAGCATAACTGTGGATTCGTAGAAGGAATTGGGTAGTGTTCCTTCTGTTTCTATTTTGTGGAATAGTTTGAAGAGTATTGGTGTTAACTCTTCTTTGAAGGTCTGATAGAATTCTGCACTGAAACCATCTGGTCCTGTGCTTTTTTTGGTTGGAAGACTTTCTATGTCTCCTTCTATTTCTTTAGGCATTGTGGGACTGTTTAGATGGTCTAGTTGGTCCTGATTTAATTTTGGTATTTGGTATCTGTCAAGGAAATTGTCCATTTCCTCCAGATTCTCCAGTTGTGTTGAGTATAGGCTCTTGTAGTAGGATCTGATGATTTTTTGGATTTCCTCAGTTTCCGTTGTTATATCTCCCTTTTCATTTCTAAGTTTGTTAATTTGGATACTTTCTCTGTGCCCTTTGGTCAGTCTGGCTAAGGGTTTATTTATCTTGTTGATTTTCTCAAAGAACCAGCTCCTAGTTTTGTTGATTCTATGTATGGTTCTCTTTGTTTCTACTTGATTGATTTCGGCCCTGAGTTTGATGATTTCCTGCCTTCTACTCCTCCTGGGTGAAATAGCTTCTTTTTGTTCCAGGGCTTTCAGGTGTGACATTAAGCTGGTAATGTATGCTCTCTCCATTTACTTTTTGGAGGCACTCAGGGCTATGAGTTTTCCTCTTAGCACTGCTTTCATTGTGTCCCATAGATTTGGGTATGTTGTGTCTTCATTTTCATTGTGTTCTAAAAAGTCTTTAATTTCTTTCTTTATTTCTTCCTTGACCAAGCTATCATTGAGTAGAATATTGTTCAGTTTCCACGTGTATGTGTGTTTTCTGTTGTTTTTGTTGCTATTGAAGACCACTTTTACTCCATAGTGATCTGATAAGAGGCATGGGATTAGTTCGATCTTCTTATATTTGTTGAGGTCTGTCTTGTGACCAAATATATGGTTGATTTTGGAGAAGGTACCATGAGGTACTGAGAAAAAGGTATATTCTTTTGCTTTAGGATAGAATGTTCTATATATATATATCTGTTAAATCTAATTGGTCCAAAGCTTCAATTAGTTTCATTGTGTCCCTGTTTAGTTTCTGTTTTCCTAATTGGTCCTTTGAGGAAAGTGCAGTGTTGAAGTCACCCACAATTATTGTGTTAGGTGCAATGTGTGCTTTGAGTTTTAATAAAGTTTCTTTTATGAAAGAGGGTGCCCTTGCATTTGGAGCATAGATGTTCAGGATTGAGAGTTCTTCTTGTTGTATTTTTCCTTTGACCAGCAAGAAGTGTCCCTCAGAGTCTCTTTTGATGACTTTGGGTTGAAAGTCGATGTTATCTGATATTAAAATGGCTACTCCAGCTTGTTTCCTGAGACCATTTGCTTGTAAAATTGTCTTCCAGCCTTTTACTCTAAGGTAGTGTCTGTCTTTGACCCTGAGGTGTGTTTCCTGTAAGCAGCAAAATGTAGGGTCCTGTATACATATCCAGTCAGTTAGTCTATGTCTTTTTATTGGGGCATTAAGTCCATTGATGTTAAGAGATATTAAGGAATAGTGATTGTTACTCCATGTCATTTTTGACATTATTTTTTAAATTTGATTGCTTAACTTCTTTTGTGTTTGATGAAAGGTTACTATCATGCTTTTTCCAGGGTGAAGTTTCCCTCCTTGTATTGGTGTTTTCCTCCTATTATCCTTTATAGGGCTGGGTTTGTGGATAGATATTGGGTAAACTTGGTTTTGTCATGAAATATCTTAGTTTCTCCATCTATGGTGATTGAGAGTTTTGCTGGATATAGTAGTTTTGACTGGCATTTGTGTTCTCTTAGAGTCTGCATGAGATCTGCCCAGGACCTTCTAGCCTTCATAGTCTCAGGTGAAAAGTCTGCTGAGATTCTGATAGGTCTTCCTTTATATGTTACTTGCCCTTTTTCTCTTACTGCCTTTAATATTCTTTCTTTGTTTAGAACATTTGGTGTTTTGATTATTATGTGACGGGAAGTATTTCTGTTCTGGTCCAGTCTGTTTGGAGTTCTGTAGGCTTCTTGTATATTCATGGGCATCTCTCTCTTTAGGTTAGGGAAGTTTTCTTCCATAATTTTATTGAAGATATTTGCTGGCCCTTTAAGTTGTAAATCTTCACTCTCATCTATGCCTATAATCCTTAGGTTTGGTCTTCTCATTGTATCCTGGATTTCCTGGATATTTTTGGTTACAAGCTTTTTGCATTTTCATTTTCTTTAACTGTTGAGTCCATGGTTTCTATGGAATCTTCAGCGTCTGAGATTCTTTCTTCTATCTCTTGTATTCTGTTGTTGATATTTGCATCTCTGTCCCCTGATTTCTTCCCAAGGCTTTCTATCTCCAAAGTTGTCTCCCTTTGAGTTTTCTTAGTTGTTTCTACTTCTGATTTTAGATCCTGGATGGTTTTGCTTAGCTCCTTCACTTGCTTGTTTGTGCTTTCCTGTAATTCTTTAAGAGATTTTTGTGTTTCCTCTTTCATGACCTCAGCCTGTTGACCAAAGTTCTCCTGTATTTCTTTAAGTGTTTTTTGCGTTTCCTCATTATTGGCTTTTGTTTTCTCCTGGATTTCTTTCAATGATTTCTGTGTTTCCCTTGCAAGGGCTTCTAACTTTTGATCCATTTTCTCCTGAATTTCTTTAAGTATGTCCTTCATGTGTTCCTGTGCCAGCATCATGACCAGTGATTTTAAATCCAAATCTTGTTTTACTGGTGTGATGGGGTATCCAGGACATGCTGGTAGAGGAGAATTGGGTTCAGATGTTGCCATATTGCCTTGATTTCTGTTAGTGACGTTCCTGCGTTTGCCTTTTGCCATCTAGTTCTCACTGGTGTTAGTTGGTCTTGTCAATGCTGGACTCACTAGTGCAAGCTGCCCCTTCCCAGGTGGCCTCTGGTGCACAGCTTACCTCCTGCACTGCCTGGAGACAGGGTGCTGTTGCCCAGGTTGTTCAGATCCTGAAGCAGACACCTGAAGGCTCTAGCTGGGGCCTGCTGGATTCACCGGAGCACACTGACTTCTCCCAGCTGGTCGCCCGGAAGCCCCTCTTGCCTCCCGCAGGACCTGGAGATGTAGTGTTGCCACCCAGGCTAATCTGGATCTGGAAGCGGAGAGAGCTGAGGGCTCCCACCAGAGGCCTCAGGACTGGGACCTAAGCTCTGGGCCACAGGAGCAAGCCGTGCTGCAAGCTCCCAGACTGCCTCTGATTGTACACCGGTTCTCCTGCACTTCCTAGAGACCGAGCACTGTGGCCCTGGCCAATCAGATCCCAAAGCAGGCACTCAAAGGCTCCCGCTGGGGCCCGCTGGATTCTCTGGAGCACACCAACTTCTCCCCGCTGGCCGCCCGGAAGCCCCTCTTGCCTCTTGCAGGACCTGGAGATGTGATGTTGCTGCCCAGGCTGATCTGGATCCAGAAGCGGAGAGAGTTGAGCTGAGGGCTCCAGCCAGAGGCCTCAGGACTGGGACCCAAGCTCTGGGCCGCAGCTATTGCAGCTTTTTTATTTTAAATCCTGGAAATAAATATGATCCTTTTCGATAGGTGAATAGATAAACAGCATTAGGCAAACTTAGCCATGAAATATAATTGAGCACAAAAAAAGAAATAAGATATTGACATCTGAGAATCCATAGAGGAAACATCATTGCATATTACAGACAGAAGCCAGTCTTAATACTTCATTACCTTATTATTCAAATTATAGGACACTCAGAAAAATACAAAATTATAAGGCACAAAATAGTGTTTTCCTTTCATTGCATGCACTTCACAGTATTTCAGGGCAGGGGAAAAGTTCAGTATGCTCCACAATGGAGAATTCATCCCAATATACACCTTTTCAGAGGCAAAGTCATTAATTATATGAAAGCACAGCAATGCTATGAGGAAATCATGTTCCCTGAGTGGCAATAATAGTCACCCAAATCAAGGTTAGTTCACAAATTGCAACAAATGCAGCACTATGATGGAAGATGCTTATAAAGAGAGAGGTTGAGCATGCTCAGAACACCGGGGACACATGTAGCTTCATTGTTTCTCAAATTTCGTGCCTTGAAAAGGAATGTAAATGCTGTACATTTTGACAGTCATCCATCAACAAATGTTTGTGAAATAAACTTTACTTTGCCACTAATTTGAACTCATAACAACTAAACTAGAGTCTACAGAATGAGGAACACTTTAAGTCTCACATGCATCTTGCTAGTTTCATGTTCAAACTTTTTTTCCATAAATGAGTCACTATATTCAGTGTGAAAAATATTTGGACATTTTTTTCCTGAGATGTATTGGAGTGTTCATGAAAGTCATAAAAACCAAAATGAATTTACTTCTCTTCTTTGCCTGCTTGCCTTGTAGGACTGAGCACCTGCTAGATTCTGGCTTTCCATTCACAGCTGCTGCTGACCATTGTTGGGAGTTGGACTACAGACTGTAAGTCATCAACAATTTCCCTAACTATATAGAATTACCCATAAGTTCAGTGACTCTAGAGAATCCTGACTAATACAGAAGTTGGTACCAGAAGTGTTCCCTATGATAGGCTGACTGAGGAAGAGAAGGTGGGCATCTGGTTTACTGATGGCTCTGCATGCTATGCTGGCACCACCCAGAAGTGAACAGCTGCAGCATTACAACCCATTCTGAGATAACTTTGAAAGATTCAGGTGAAGTAAAATTCTCACAGTGGGCAGAAGTTTAGGCAGTACCCATGGTATTACAGCTTGTTTGGAAGAAAAAATGGTCAAATGTATGATTGTTCACTGACTCATGGGCTGTACCCAATGGATTCGCCGTGGACTTGGAAAGATAATGATTGGAAAATTGGTGAGAAAGATATTTGGGGAAGAAGTATTTAGATGGTTCTCTCCAAATGAGCAAAGGATGTGAAGATATTTGTGTCTTATGTTAATGCTCACCAAAAGGTGACTTCATTAAGAGGAGTTCAATAATCAAGTGGATAAGATGTGCCATTCTGCTCACAGTCAGCCTCTTTCCCCAGCCATCCCTGTTATTGCCCAATGGGCACATGAACAAAGTGGCCATCGTAGCTGAGATGGAGGTTATTTTTGGCGTCAAAAACATGGACTTCCAGTCACCAAGGTTGACCTGGCTACAGCTGCTGCCAGAACTTCCAAAAGCAGAGGCCAACACTGAGCCCCAGATATGGCAACATTCCTGGTGGTGGCCAGCCAGCAACCTGGTGGCAGGTTGACTACATTGGACCACTTCCTTCATGGAAAGAACAACATTTTGTTCTTGCTGCAGTAGATACTTATTCTGGTTATGGATTTGCCTTTTGGGCACATAATGCTTCTGCAAAAACCACCATCTGTGGACTTACAGAATGCCTTATCCATCATCATGATATTCCACACAGCATTGCTTCTGATCAAGGAACTCATTTCACAATCAGAGAAGTGCTACAGTGGGCTCGTAATCATGAAATACACTGGTCTAACCATGTTCCTCTTCATCCTGAAGCAGCTGGTCTGATGGAAAGATAGAATGGCCTTTTGAAGATAAGGTTACAGCACCACTAAGGGGGCAACAGCATGGAGGGCTGGGGCAGAGTTCTTCAGAAGGCAGTATATGCTTTGAAAAACAGTGTGTGATATATGGTACAGTTTCTCCCATAGGCAGGATCCATGGGCCCAGGAATCAAGGGGTGGAACAACAACTCCCCGTTTAAAAAATGAATTTACTTATAAAAGCAGTTCATTTGGCTTAAAAATAAAATGTGTTTTAACATTGACCTCTGGGTTCCTGGAGCATATTTCTTTAAGTAAATTAGAACACTGTCCAATTGCACTTAAGAAAGTTAAAAAAAAAAACACTTGATATCATCATTCAGGCTTAAACTCTTTTGTTCTGTGTTGCAGCTCAGTAGAATTCATGGTGTTTATTATATCAGGAAAGTCATTCTCAGATCTGTGATTGTCTAGATAAAGTGGACTAAATTCAATTCAGCTAGAAGTGAGCATCTGGGCTTATTTAGCTAAATGTAAACATAAACTCCATGCCTAGTTGAACCCAAGAAATGCTCATGACAATTTAAATGTCCCATAAGGGGCAGATGGGCAGCTCAGCTTCACACTTGTGCTTTTCTTGGTTGGTTTATGTTGTGATCTGTATTACCAAAAGTGGGAAATCATAACTCTGGTGATAGTTTTAAGTTCTACAGTCTTTGATTCTAAGATGTTGATGCTGAGGGTAAAACCTGTCTGTGAGCTGCTACCACTGAACCTTGGGAGGATTCCAGAGATAGGATCAGTACCACACTTGATGAGAGTCTGGTTTGGTTTTTGTTGGTTCCAGTGCCTATGTACGGCACTGTCCTCATAGAATGGCAGTTGATGGTTACTCTATTCCCTGAAGTCATACATAGGCCATCTGAAGATGGGATCATCACAGTGTCATTTCTGGAGGCTGAAACCACATAAAACATAACTTACAACATTGCTGTGTATATGCAAAGTATCTGTAAGCCACTTAGAAAATTAGAAAGATTATTGTTATATTCTTAATTTTAGATCTAAACAGTAACAATAACATATGATGCAGAGATCCAAAATAAAGAGAAATATTTAAATATTTAAATAATATTCCTTCATTTCTGACCTAATAGTCTGACCTGAAATACAAAGGAGCATGAGTCCAACAAGCTGTGTTAATAGGAGCATCTCCCTGTTTTCTCTGTGTATATGCTTATCATGACTTGAACAGAGGTTAAAAAAAAAAAAAAAAAAAAAAAAACATGTTATAGTGTTCTAAGCATCAGGTAGACTACTTGAAAAAGGCACATATGTAAATAATGGGAGTTTCATGTTTCTTTAAATACTGACACAGGATAGCAGACTCCCTGGTCCCTAGCTGAACATATTATCCCTAGCTGATCCCACCCTCTGGTGGTCATCTGATAAAATGTTGGAATTTGAAAGAGTATGGATGATTTTTCATATGCAGGGATGAACAATGAGCATAATTCATTTCTGTGAATTGCTGAATTCATGTGGAAGGAATAAAATCTCATACCCTTGTGTTTAATCCAGAGCAATATTGATTCCCTTACTCTCAGGATTCGCTGAAGTCTTTAATTGACTAACCAGAAAGCATCAATACTTATGACAGGACAATGATAACACCATGTTAATTAGACACATGAAACCAGAAACTCCAATGATTTGTATGAATTGTATTCAATCTTCTGATATATGGAATAGAAACGTTATAATCATTTAAGTGTCTCCCCACTGGGAAAGATTTTTAGAAGACAATATATCAAAATGTTTCTTTATCTTTTAATAAATGAAACCAAGTTTTGCATTTGCATGTCTTGCCACAGAGAATAAAGCAGATTATGGCTAGTTACTTTGGAAATGTTTATAGAATACATCCAGTCCCTCATACATAGTATCACTTGATTTGTCACGAGACCAACATTTTATGTCAGGCTGTATTAGAAGAGGACTCTTCAACTGTTACAAGAACTTCCCTGCCCAATTCACTTCAAGAGTTCAGAGAGGGCTGTGATTAGTTGGCAAAGTAAGTGGCAGAGTGAAAGGGGGGAGGGAAATGTTGGGAGACCCACAAGCAGTAAGGGTGAGAGATGAGAGGATTCAGATGTAAATTTACCTAAAGGTTAGAAACTGGGATAAAACTTTTATCATTGTAAATTGGCATCTTGTAATTGTGAGTTTCACATATATAAAATGGCCATCTTGCTGAAAGTAATTTACAGATTGAATACAATCTCCATCAAAATTCCAAACAATTCCTCATAGAGTTAGAAAGAGAAATTTGCAAATTAATTTGGAATACCAAAAAAAAAAAAAAAAAAAAAAAAAAAAAAAAAAAAAAAAAAAAAAAAAAAAAAACAGGACAGTGAAAACTATTCTCACAACACTAAAGAAAAATTCTGAGGGAATAACTTTGCCTGACCTCAACCTGTACTACAGAGCAATAGTGGTAAAAACTGTATGGTCTTGGTACAGAGACAGGCAGGAAGAAAAACGTATTGAATTGAAGACCCAGAAATGAACCCACACAGCTATGGTCAATTGGTATTTGACAAAGGAGTTAAAATATCCAGTGGGAGGGGAGGGAACAGGATTTTTAACAAAAGGTGCTGGTTCATCTAGAGGTCAGCATGTAAAAAATGCAAATCAAACCATTCTTATCTCCTTGAACAAAGCTCAAGACCAAGTGGATCAAGGACTTCCACCTAAAACCAAATATACAGAAATGAATAGAGGAGAAAGTGGGGAAGAGTCTTGAACACATTGGCACAAGGAAAAAATTCCTGAACAGAATAGCAATGGCTTATGCTCTAAGATCAAGAATAGACAAATGGGACCTCATAAAATTGCAAAGCTTCTGTAAGGTAAAGGACACTGTCGATAGGACAAAATGTCAACCAACAGATAGGGAAAAGATCTTTACCAATCCTACATCCAATAGTGAATTAATATCCAATATATACAAAGAACTCAAGAAGTTAAACTCTAGAGAACCAACTGTTAAAAATGGGGAACAGAGCTAAACATAGAATTCTCAGCTGAGGAAACTCAAATGGCTGAGAAACACATAAAGAAATGTTCAATGTGAGTAGGACGGGACAGGTGAGCCCAGGTACTGAGATATCCCGAGTCTAAGACCTCTGGGGATGTAGACCTCAGAGCTGCAGGCTGCCACCTGTGCCCAGGATGTGGGCAGAGCAGCAGTTCATCTGTGTACCAGACAGGCATGGGTCCTGAACCCTGCAGAGAAGTCAGCAGCCACCATCTTTGTCCCCAGTCAGATGGGACAGGCAACACCAGGTATTGAGATATCCCAAGACTACAACCTCAAGGGATGCAGACCACCAAACTGCAGGCTGCCGCCTGTGCCCAGGACCTGGGCAGCACAGTGCAGCTCCAAACACACCCAAAAGTAAGGCAACACATCAGCAATCTGTGCCAGGAGAAACCCAGTCATCCAGTGGTATGGAAATAGCCTTACGGACTCACAGGAGGCTCAAGCGCCAGCCAGTGACAACAGGACAAACTAATGCCAGAGATAACCTGATGACAAAAGTCAAACATAGTAAACTTACCAAAAGAAATCAATACAATATAATAGCATCTGAACCCAGTTCTCCAGAAACAGCAAGTCCAGGAGACCCCAATACACCAGAAAAACAATATTTGGATTTAAAATCATTGGTCGTGATTCTATTAGAGGAACACAAGAAGGACATAAATAAATCTCTTAAAGAAATCTCAGGAGAAAATGGATCAAAAGTTAGAAGCCTTTACAAGGAAATCACAAATATCATTTAAAGAAATTCAGGAGAATGAGTCAAAAGACAGACACCAATAAGGAGGAAATGCAAAAATCACTTAAACAAATAGAGGAGAACTTGGATCAACAGGCAGAGATCATGAAAGAGGAAACACAAAAATGTCTTAAAGAATTACAGGAAAACACAAACAAGCAAGTGAAGGAACTGAGCAAAACCATCCGGGATCTAAAAACAGAAGTAGAAACAACTAAGAAATCTCAAAGGGAGATAACTTTGGAGATATAAAACCTTGGGAAGAAATCAGGGGCCATAGATGCAAATATCAACAACAGAATACAAGAGATAGAAGAAAGAATCTCAGATTCCAAAGATACCATAGAAACCATGGACTCAACAGTCAAAGATAATGCAAAATATAAAAAGCTTGTAACCCAAAACATCCAGGAAATCCAGGACACAATGAGAAGGCCAAGTCTAAGTATTATAGGCATGGATGAAAGTGAAGATTTACAATTTAAAGGGTCAGCAAATATCTTAAACAAAATTATAGAAGAAAACTTCCCTAACCTAAAGAGAGAGATGCCCATGAATATAAAAGAAGCCTACAGAACTCCAAACAGACTGGACCAGAACAGAAATACCTCCTGTCACATAATAATCAAAACCCCAAATGTACTAAACAAAGAAAGAATATTAAAGGCAGTGAGAGAAAAAGGCCAAGTAACATATAAAGGAAGACCTATCAGAATCACATCAGATGTCTCACCAGAGACTATGAAAGCTAGAAGATCCTGGGCAGATCTCATGCAGACTCAAAGAGAACATAAATGCTAGCCAAAACCACTATACCCAGCAAAACTCTCAATCACTATATATGGAGAAACCAAGATATTCCATGACAAAACCAAGCTTACCCAATATCTTTTCATAAACTCAGCCCTATAGAGGATAATAGGAGGAAAACACCCATACAAGGAGAAAAACTTCACCCTGGAAAAAGCAAGATTGTAACCTTCTTTCATCAAACCCAAAATAAGATAACTAATCAAATATGAAAAATAACATCAAAAATTACAGGAAGTATTAATCACTGTTCCTTAATATCTCTTAACATCAATGGACTCAATTCCCCAATAAAAAGACATAGACTAACAGACTGGATATGTAAACAGGTCCCTACATTTTGCTGCATACAGGAAACACACCTCAGGGTCAAAGACAAAGACTAACTTAGAGTAAAAGACTGGAAGACAATTTTCCAAGCAAATGTTCTCAGGAAACAAGCCGGAGTAGCCACTCTAATATCAGATAAAATTGACTTTCAACCTAAAGTTATCAAAAGAGACACTGAGGGACAATTCTCGCTGTTCAAAGGAAAAATGCACAAAGAACAACTCTCAATCCTGAACATATATGCTCCAAATGCAAGGGCACCCTCATTTGTAAAAGAAACTTTACTAAAGCTCAAAGCACACATTGAACCTAACACAATAATTGTGGGTGACTTCAACACTCCACTCTCCTCAATGGACCGATCAGGAAAACAGAAACTAAGCAGGGACGCAGTGAAACTAATTGAAGCTTTGGACCAATTAGATTTAACAGATATTTATAGAACATTTCATCCTAAAGCAAAAGAATATACCTTTTTCTCAGCACCTCATGGTACCTTCTCCAAAATCGATCATATAATTGGTCACATGACAGACCTCAACAAATATAAGAAGATCGAAATAATCCTATGCCTCCTATCAGATCACTATGGAGTAAAAGTGGTCCTCAATAGCAACCAAAAAAAAAAAAAAAAAAAAAACAGAAAGCCCACATACACATGGAAACTGAACAATACTCTACTCCATGATACTTTGATCAAGGAAGAAATAAAGAAGTCAAAGACTTTAGAATTTAATGAAAATTAAGTCACAACATAAATTAAAAAAAAAAGAAAATATTGGGACACAATGAAAGCAGTGCTAAGAGGAAAACTCATAGCCCTTAGTGCCTCCAAAAAGAAAATGGAGAGAGCATACACTAGCCACTAGCAGCTTAATGACACACCTGAAAGCCCTGGAACATAAAGAAGCTAATTCACCCAGGAGGAGTAGAAGGCAGGAAATTATTAAACTCGCAGCTGAAGTCAATCAAGTAGAAATAAAGAGAACCATACAAAGACTCAACAAAACCAGGAGCTGGTTCTTTAGAAAATCAACAAGATATCAACAAGAAAATTAACCCTTGGCCAGACTAACCAAAGGGCACAGAGACAGTATCCAAATTAAGAAAACTAGAAATGAAAAGGGAGATATAAGAACAGAAAGTGAGGAAATTCAAAACATCATCAGATCCTACTACAAAAGCCTATACTCAACACAACTGGAGAATCTGGAGGAAATGAACAATATCCTAGACAGATACCAAATACCAAAATTAAATCAGAATCAAATGGATCATCTAAACAGCCCATAACCCCTAAAGAAATAAAATGGGTCATAGGAAGTCTCCCAACCAAAAAAAAAAAAAAAAAAAAAAAGCATGGGACCAGATGGCTTTAGTGCAGAATTCTATCAGAGATTCAAAGACCTAACACCAATACTCTTCAAATTATTCCACAAAATAGAAACAGAAGGAACACTACCCAACTCATTCTATGAAGTCACAATTATCCTGATACCAAAACCACACAAACATCTCTCTGGGTATCATTTCCTTCAGTCTCTGCTCCACCCTTTGTCTCCTTAATTGTTCTTGTGAGTATTTTGTTCCCTTTCTCAAAAGAACCAAAACACCCCATCTTTGGTCATCCTTTTTCTTGAGCTTCCTGTGGTCTGTGAATTCTATCTTGTTTATTCTAAGATTTTGGGCTAATATCCACTAATCAGTGAGTGCACACCAGGTGTGTTCTTTTGGGACTGTGTTACCTCACTCAGGATGATACTTTTTGTTGGTGTTCTGTCTAAGCTCCACCCCACACTTACTAAGTCTGCCCAGTTGGTTAAATTATTTGCCATTATACAAGTGTTTAAAAAATTACCTACGATGCTTTTAATTTATATGCTGATAGTGCTTATGTTGCTTTTTTGGTTCCCTAATTGGAGACTATACCCTTTACTAATCCCTCTACTACTCCACTTTTCCAGGAATTACAAGATTTAATTATTACTAGGAGTCTCCCCTTTTTTATTGGTCATCATAGAGCCTATTCTGATCTGCCTGGACCACTTGTTCAGGGCAATGCTCGGAGAATGCTGCCACTCAACTTACTTTTCCAGTTTTAATTGGTTCCTTGGAACAAGCCCAAAAGGCTCATTTATTACATCATTTAAATGCTCAAACTCTTTGCCTACTTTTAAAATTACCCAGGAACCAGCACAACAAATTAGTAAAAGTTGCCCAAGCTATATTACTTTCTTGCCTAGACCTCATTTGGGAGTTAACCCTCATGGCCTGGTTGCTAAAGACATTTGGCATCTGGATGTTACACACCTGCCCAAGTTTGAGAAATCTAAGTATTTGCATGTTACTATTGATACATTCAATAGATTTATTTTTGCTTCCTTACATACTGGAGAAGCTTCAAAAAATATGATTGCCCATGGCTTAAATTACCTTTCCTTTATGGGCAAATCAAAGTTTATTAAGCCTGGCAATGGCCCTAGATATATTGGAAAAAATTTCCAACCCTTTTGTTTACAATTAGATATAAAACATTTTACTGATATCCCATACTACCCACAAGGTCAAGATATTGTTGAGAGAGCCCAACAGACAATCAAAAATACCATTCAAAAATTAAAAAGGAGTGAGTTTTACCCTACCATAGGCACTCCTCCTACATCATACATTGTTTGTTATTAATTTTCTTAATTTAGATGCCTATGGCAAATGTGTCACTGACTGCTTCTAGCTTACAGAGACAGATAAAATTATGCCACAGTTATGTGGTGAGACCTCCTCACTTCTAAGTGGAATGGCCCTGTCCCTGTTCTTACTTGGGTTAGGGGCTCAGCTTCTATTTTTAATACAAAAGAAGGGGGAGCCTGATGGCTCTTTGATAATATGTACAATTTTCAGCTAAATAAAATCACTATGCAAAGAGGGATGTTGAGTCTGCAGATGTCTGTAGTGTCAGCATTAGTAGGAGGCATCCAATGGTGGCAAGGATCTCTGCCATTTTCAATGATTATCTAGAAGACAAAAGAAAAGAAATGCCTGGTTAAACAAGTAAATGATGATAAAAGTGCCTTAGATCTTGACAATAATTCCAGGGAGTAGTTTTCCCTGAGACCTTTCCTTTCTTCTGAAAAAAAAGGCCTCAACATAAAACAAGACACACTAAATCTAAAAAGATTAGTGTATCTTTTGAAGAGAAAGTGGGAAAGAGCCTTGAAAGAATATGGTACAGAAGACAATTTCATGAACAGAACACCAATAGGTCAGGAACTAAGATCAACAATTTATAAATGGGATCTCATGAAACTGAAAAACTTCTGTAAGGCAAAGGACACTGTCAATAGGCCAAAATGGTAGCCTACATATTGGGGAAAGAACTTCACCAACTTTACATTCAACGAAGGTTAATATCCAATATATCCAATAAGATGTTAGACAACAACAAGCCAAATACCCAAATTAAAAATGGGGTTCAGAGCTAAATTGACAATTCTCAACAGAAGAATCTCAAATAGTCAAGAAGTACTTAAATGTTCAAAGTCCTTAGTCATCAGGGAGATGCAAATCAAAACAATCATGAAAGTCCACTTTACACCTACCAGAATGCCTAAGATCACTCAAGCCATAGCACATGCTGGTGAGGATGTAGAACAAGGAAACACTCCTCTATTGCTGTGATTCCAAACTTGAACAACCACTCTGGAAACAAATCTGACAGTTTCTCAGAAAATGGGCAATAATTCTACCTGAACACCCAGACATCCTGCTTCTGGGCACATGCCCAAAACATGCTCCACCATACCACAAAGACACATGTTCCACTCTGTGCATAGAAACTTTATGTGTAATAACCAGAAACTAGAAACAACCCAGATGCCCCTCCACTGAAGAAACAATACAGAAAATGTGTTTCATTTACATAACTGAGTACTACTCAGCTATTAAAAACAAGGATATAATGAATTTTGCAGGTAAATAGATGGAACTAGAAAATAGCATCCTGAGTGAGGTAGCCCAACCTCAAAGGTGAATGCATGGTATGTACTCAGTTATAAATGGATATTAGCCATAAATGGCAGTATAGCCATGTTATGTTCCATATACCCAAAGAAACTTAAGAAGAAGGAAGACCTAAGTGAGGATTCTTGAAGCTCATTTAGATGGGGAAAATATAGTCATGGGATGTAAATAGAGGGAGGGAATTGGATGGAAGAGGGTGTTTGAAGAGGGGAATGGGGGGAGGGGTGCAGAATAGGGTGCAGTGAGAGAAAGGAGAGATATCCAAAGGACCAGTAGAATGAATGGAAATCTTCAGCAGGTGGGCATAGATGGGTGGGGGCATCTCTGGGACATGCCAGAAACCTCTAATGGAGGAGGATTCCAAGACTCAATGGGGATGAACTTAGCTGAGACTCATAGCAATGGAGATATGGAACATGTGTTTTCTATAACCAGACAGACCTCTAATAGAGGAATAAGAACACCTACCAACAAACAAAACATTAAACCCAAAATTTTCCCTGTGTATAAGAAATACAAGGACAAAGATGGACCAGAGACAGGGAGAATGGCCAACCAATAACCAGTCCAAGCTGAGACCCATTCATGGACAGACACCAATCCTTAACACTATCAATGATACTCTGTTATGCTTGCAATCAAGAATCTAGCACATTAATTGAAACAAATGTAGAGACTCACAGCCACACATTGGACAGGACTTGGGGACTCTTATGGAAGAGTTGGGAGAACAAGTGAGGGACCCAAATTGGATAGGAGCTCCAACAAGAAGACCAACAGAGTCAACAAGATGGACGCTTGGGAGCTCTCAGAGAGTGAACCACCAACCAAAGAGCATATACAGGCTAGAACTAGGCCAGCTACACCTATGTAGAAGATGTGCAGCTTGACCTTCCTGCAGGACCCCAACCACTGAAGGAGGAGCTGTTCCTAAAGCTTTTGCCTATGTGTAGACTCCATTCCTCTAATTGGGCTGCCTGACCTGGCCTCAGTACAATGGAAAGTACTTAGTCCTGCAAAGATTTGATGACTTGATGACTTGGTAATTTGACTAGCAGTGACTCAAATGTTATGAGTTATTCAATAGCTATTTAAATTTAGATTTAAAATGTACCCTACTTGAAGAAACATATGCCTATTACTAAGGCATAAACAAGAACCAAGTTTTCAGAGGGCACACAGCCCAGGAGCCAACTTGCAATTATTATTTTCCTAAAACAATTATCAGTGTCAAACTACCCTAAAGTTTTATAACTCTCTATACATAGAATGATATATTTCTCAGACCTCATTAGAAAAGTGTAAGTAGTGGATGATAGCTAACAAAGATTCACCAAAGGTCAAGGAACAGTGAATAAGTGTCAGTAGTGTGCTCAGCCACTAACAGGGCATCTATAGCACATCTTGTTTCAAAGGTAAAGGGCCCATTACAGAAGAGGGACAGAAAGAGCACAAAAGCCAGAGGTTGTTTATTTTTTCATTCATGCTGATTCTTTTGAGAACAGTTTGTTTATTTCATTACCCAATTATGCATTGAACTGTTAGGTTCCTTGTTAATTAGTTTTGTAATACTTTTATTTCTGTGTATATTAAGTAATACTTCCATGTTGAATGTATAGGCACCATGTGTTCTGAGGACCCAGCAACTCATTATTTTGAATCTTTCAACATTTTTATCTTATAAAGTCTCAGAGAATCTTCCATTGCTACATAACATAAAATTACATACTGTACACCAAGACTGGACTAGAAACCTATCCTCAATAATCCAACTTGAAAGTGAAATGCAGAAGAAGGAAATTTTATTCATTGTGACCACACTGAAAAATGGGGAAAAATATAACCAGAGAACTATCACACTTGTACAGTCCTGAAACAAGATTGAAGATTAAACACAGAGCCAAAGATTTGCACCCTGAAGCAGCCCTGTTCAAGGTGTGATCCTGATTACCATTGGAGTAAGTAGGTGCACTTGTATCTATCATCCTGCATGACACTGAGTGACATCCCCTACAGAACTCTCATGCAAAGTCCTATTTCCTAGGGATTCATTGTTTGCATAGCTGAAACTTAGATAAAACAAGTGTCTCTTAAGAATGGCTTCATTTTGCCATGCTGACCATATCATGTTATACCCTGACAAGAAGCATACCAGGAAGTTTTCTCACCTCAAGCAGTGAGGTTTTTGTTTAAGGCTGTATCACTGTGGGAGGATATTCTATACTTTGCATACAGTAATATACACCCACATCTTCAGCCTCCACTCTACTGATTCTCAGTGTGAATTCAGTTCCTGATCCACTGCCACTGAACCTGCCTGGGACTCCTGAGGCAAGGTTGGACATCCGATATATGAGGAGCTGAGGAGACTGTCCTGGCCTCTGCAGATACCAATACAAATAAGTGATGCCATTACTGTGCAGGAGACTCTTACTAGACCTGCAGGAGATGGAAACTGACTCTCCAAGAGTGACAGGATTGGAGAGTGCAGTCTGGGTCATCACAATGTCCCCAGTGGCTCCTGAAATAAAGGAAATGAAATGTTATACACAAACATGATACCATGTTACTTTATCAACATTCTACTTATTGAAGTCATGATGTTCATTCATTTCTAAAAATGTTCAACATAAAATAAGTAGAGCACAGAGACTCTCTAGAAACTTTCTGCTTTGGAACTTGTTAGAGCTGCCACAAAAGCACAGGTTTCCATTCATTAACCCTCTAAACCCCACAATCCCATTCATGAAGAAAAGACTGGAAATCTCACACATGGACAGACCATATATCTGCATTATCAGATCCCCACAAACACCCATCCCTCCACATTCTCCTAGATCTGATTTTTTTTCTCCTCACCAGGGATCCAGAACACAAACAGCCCCAGGAGCTGAGCTGGGCACCTCATTCTGAGAACTTGATATGAAGCCTTGAGTAGTCAAGGCAGAAAGAGAGGCTAGCTTTTGTCTTAGACCTGCAGGAGAGATCCTCCCTAGGGAGCAATATGCAAATCCCCTGGAGGTACAGCTGTGTGAAAAGTAGCCAGCAGGAGGAAGACCTACTCTTAGCAATGAAGTTTCTTCTCTATAGGAAAATAGATACAGTCTCAGCTGCCTACAACAGTTGGACTCCACTGTGAAAGGCTGGGTCAGCATAATTGGAGACACACAATCTACAAGAACCAGGGCATGCTCAGATAGCACCACAGAACCAAGTCTATCATTTTCAACCCTTTTTATTAGCTAATACTTTTCAGCATAGCATGTTCCTGTCTAATCCTACCAGATTTTTTTAGTTTAGTTTTGTCAGAGGTGGGAACTGAATAAGGAAACTGAAGAGAAAAGTAGTCCTCATATTTCCATGAGGCTCTGTGATGGCCATCTACCACAAGAATGTTGATACACTGAAGGCTGGAAAAAAGCAATGAAGTTATAAAAACACATATGTAGTCCCCAAATGGTCATTTCTTATTTAGTTAAATGTTCTTAGTCAGAATTCTACCTCTTAGGTACAGTATACAAACAGGTAGACACAGCAAGCCATGAGCTAATTCAGAGTGGGAAGATTTAAATAATGTTTGTTCCATTTTAGAACTCAAGAAATTGGGACAAAGTCTCTGCAACTCAAGCCCTGAGGTTTTGGCTGAAGACAGGCAGAGACTGTGTCTATTATTTTATTTATTTATTTATTTATTTATTTATTTATTTATTTATTTAGGGTTTTTAGAGACAGGCTTTGTATAGCCCAGGCTGTCCCAGAACTCACTCTGTAGCCCAGGCTGGCCTCAAACTCAGAAATCCACCTGTCTCTGCCTCCCATAGTGATGGGATTACAGGTGTGTGCCACCACCGCCTGGCTAACACTTCCTTTTGGAAATATGGACACGTGATATTAGAATGACTACTCCAGCTTGTTTCTTGGTTCCATTTGTTTGTAATATCTTTGTCCAGCTCTTTACTCTGAAATAATGTTCATCTCTTTTGCTGAGTTGTGTTTCATGTATGCAACATGAAACACATGGATGGATCCTATTTATACATTTTATACATCCACTCTATTAGCCTGTGTCTTTTTATTGGGGAATAGAGACCACTGATGTTGACAGATATTAATGGTCCATGTTTTTTACTTCCTGCTATTTTGATGTTGATGCAGGTACTGAGTCTTTGTTTCGTTCTGTGTGTGTGTGTGTGTGTGTGTGTGTGTCTGTTTCTCTTCTTTTGCTTTTGCTGGTGTGGAATTATCTATTTCTTATTTCTGTGCTGTCTTAGGTTTAGTTAGAATCCGTATGATGGAGCTACCCTTCTAATATCCTCCATAGGACTATATTGGTGGAAAGACATTGTTTAAATGTCAGAGGCTTTCCATCTCTGTGATTGCCTCAGTTTGTGTTTTCTTTATTGATTCTATTTCCATTTTCAGGTCTTGAACATTTTTGTTCTTTTCTTTCATCTGTTTGCGTGTGTCTTCCTGTATGTCTTTAAGGGATTTATCTCTTTTCTCTTTAATGGTATCTATTATCTTCATAAGATAAGATATAAGACCATTTTCTTGCAATTCTGGAGTGTTAAGATATCTGGAGCTTGCTGTTGTAGGATAGGTAGGTTCTGGTGGTGCCATATTGCCCTGGATTTTGTTGATCATATTTTCACACTGGCCTTTAGACATTTGGTTGTCACTAGTTTTTGTGGCCCTGGTAGTCCTTTATGGGGTAGGCCTCCAGGCATGCAGGTAGGTCCCTAGTGGTTTCAGAGTTCTTTTTGTCCTTGGCTGCAGAAGGCCTCCAGGGATGTAAGCAAAGTTATGGTCCAGGAAATCAAGTAGAGTAGGCTGTACATTGCTTGAAACTGCTGGTTTTGCCAGGATGTAAAGGTAGGAAATTGGGGTTGAGGTCTCACTTGGTGGTCACTGATGGTGGCAGATGTCAAGATTATAATTAGAGGTAAGGACATGAAGATGGAGTATAAAGGGGACAGGGAAGACCTCATGGCTGCTGGACTTGCAGGGAACCCAGCAGGATTTTAAAGTTTGAGAAACTAACCTAGTTGTCCCTGGCAACAGCAGGCCCTCAGGGATTCAGGCAGAGCTTTGACCAGGGAAAAAAAGAACAGAGTGGGCAGGATGGAACTCACCAATACTAAGTTTGCCGGAGGGGCTGGCAGGCAGAAAATTGGGGTAAGGGTTGCACCTGGAAATCCTTGATAGAAGATAAAGTTGGGAATAGCTTTGAATGCATTCACAGAGGAGAGAACTTCCTGAACAGAGTATCAATACCTCAGGCCCTAATATCAACAATTAATTAATGGGCCCTCATGAAACTGAAAAGGTTCTATAAGGCAACAAAGGACACCATCAGTAAGAAAAAATGGCACCCTGTAGATTAGGAAAAAATTGCATCAACTCCGCTTCTGACAGAGGAATGACATCCAAAATCTATTAAGTACCCAAGAAAGTAGATATCAACAAACTAAATAACTCAGTTTAAAAAAGGTATGGATCTAAACAGAGAATTTTCGACAGAGGATCCTCTAATGGATGAGAAGCATTTAAGAAATGGTCAGCATACTCTTTCATCAGAGAAATGCAGATCAAAATGACTCTGAGATTTCAACTTATGCCTGTCAGAATAGATAAGATCAAATACTGAAGCAACAGCTTATACAGGTGAGGATGTGGATTAAGAAAATACTCCTCCATTGTTTTTAGGAATATAAACTTCTACAACAACTCTGGAAATCAATCTGGCAGTTTCTTCAAAAATTGGGAATAATTCTACATCTACAACTCCTGAAAATAAGCCATAAAAGATGTTCTAACTTCCCACAACAACCCTTGATCAACTATGTCCATAGCAGCTTTATTCACAGTACCCAGAAAGTGGAACCAACCAAGTATCCTTCAACTGAAGAATGGACAAAGAAAATGTGGTTCATTTATACAATGAAATAGTAGTCAGAGTTTAAAAGACAAGGACATCATTAATTTACATGCAATGGTGGAACTAAAAATATCATCCCAAGTGAGGTAACCCAGACCTAAAAGGACATGCCTGGTTTATACTGACATATAAGTAGATATTAGTCATAATGTACAAGATAACCATGCTATAATCCACAGACCCAAAGAAAGCAAATAACAAGGGCCCTAGAAAAGATGATTGAGTCTTTCTCAGAAGTTGGAATAAAATAGATATTGGAGGTGAATGGATAGAAGGAACTGGGTTTGAAGGGGGCAGGGAACAGGGTTGGGAACCAAGTATAGGAAGAGCAGAAATAAGTCTGTGGTGGGCAGAGCAGGGCAGGGTATCTCTAGGATGTCCAGGGACCTAGAACTGGTGATAATCTAAGTGAAGCTCCTAGTCTTGGGGAATATGAAGCCTAAAGTTGCCACTTCCTGTAGCCAGACAGGAATCCCAGTGGAGAGATAAGTACAACAACCCACCCACAAAACCAAAATGTGTCCTGCCTAGAAGATGTACAGGAACAAAAATGGAACAAAGACTGAGGGAATAGCCAACCAATGACTTGCCAAAATTGAGACCCATCCCATGTGCAAGAACTAGCCTAGACACTTTTAATGATCCTCTGCTATGCTTATAGACAAGATCTCAGCATTAGTGTCTTCTGAGAGACTCCACCTAGAAGCTGATAGAAACAGATACAGAAATCCACAGCTAAATATTATATAGAGTTCAGGGAGTCTTGTGAAAGTGTTGGGGTAAGAATTGAGAAACCAGAAGGTGATAAGACTCCACAGGATTCTTATCAAGATTAGCTAACCTGGACCATGGGGGTTCCTAGAGACTGAAGCACCAATCAAAAAGGGAACATGGGCTAGACCTCGGCCTCTACATACATGTAGGAGATGTGCAGCTTGGTCTTCACATGTTTCCCCCAACAACTGGAGCAGGGACTGTCCCCAAATATTTTGCTTGACTGTGGATCCAGTTCTCCTAACTGGGTTGCCTCGTCTGATCTCAGTAAGAGAGGGTATGCATAGTAATGTAATGACTTGATGTGCCAAAGTGGGTTGGTACATGGAGGAATTCTCTCTATTCTCAGAGAACTGTGAAATGAGGAGAACTGAGTGATGACAGGACACAGGAAATGGGTGTTGATTTGGCATTTACAGTGAATAAATAAATTACTGAAAAAAATTATATTAGAACTAGATTCAAGGTGATGAACAAAAATTATTGACACTACATAACCAGAAATTCATGATAATATGAATTACAGCTGGGTCAAAAGACTCAAGGGTATCAGGAAGCCAATTTTGGTTCAAATTTCTTTGGATATGGCTTGAATGTCAGGTTGCATTTCCCTATGGTAATGAAAAAAAAAAAGAAGAAGAAGAAGCCAGAAGCTCTGGATGGTTTATCAAAGGTTCAGAGAAGCTGTGAATTTGGTCCTATTCACAGTGCACTAGTGTGAATTTCATTGGGATTCTGAGTGGGGTATTTGCTTATCTGGTCCTGATTTAGTTATGTTAGTTCATACATATAATATCTGCTCTGAAACTAAAAATAAAGATGGCAAACAAACAAACACCTTCATAGCAAACACCTTGGATCTCAGCACATGGGAGGAAAAAGCACTAGGATCTTTGTGAGTTCTAGTGTAGAGAGCCATATTGGGGTGTCATGCCACCTAGGAGGAACTTGACATTGACCAAGGTGAAGTTCCTCCCCCAGCCTTTGATGAGTAGGAATTCCTGTGGTAGCCAGGATCCTGCTCCACATAGGGTGGAGCACTCAGTGTGAAGGTGAAGTGCATTGTTCCTCCAGGTCTAAGAATTCCTAAATCAAGCAGGTGACCCACCCAGCTACCCAAGCAGTGGTGCCAATGCCCAAGAACAGCCAGACCAGTTCCCCAGAACACACCCTGGAATTTGGGGGAAGGGTCTTGCCTGAAACCTTAAAATACTGAGTCTACCATTAAACTATAAGACTTTGAGCAGCTGGTGTTGTCTTATTCTTTCTTCTTTTTTAGCCACCTCCCATACATCCCCAGCTTCCCTTCCAGGTACCGGGTTCAATGTAGTGGCAGGCAGTTACATCCTAGAATGGTATGGTCTATATAATAAGTTTCTACCCAACCAGAGCTACACAGGGAGACCTTGTCTCAAAAACAAAATACTATAAATCACAGTCACATGCCTCCTATCAGGCACAAATAAAAATGTTTACACAGGACCTCAAGGGTTCATAGAATTTTATACTATTACTCTAATTATATAAGGCCTCCTGTATGCCAGGCCAGCTTTAACTATGTACCTAGACTGACTTTGAAGCTAGAGTCCTCCTGCTCCACTGTGTACAACTATGATCAATTTTTGCTGTCCTGGAGATGAAATTCAGGGACTCAAGCATGCCAGGAAAGCACACTAAAGAAGCTCATCGCCAGCCCATTTCCCTCTTTTGTTTTAAAAAAGATTCTACTCTATAACCCATGCTGGACTTCCAACTCTTCCTACCTCAACTTCCTAGATAGTGCAAACAGTGGACATCAATGCCCAGAATTGAATAATCTAATTTTACTTCATGGGGTCACAATGAAGCAGAGACATAGTATTTGAGGACTGTGACATCATAAGGAAAATCACATATTACAGTGCAGACAGGTTTGCTATGTCAGAATAATGCTTTAATGATGTCACAGGGCACTTTGGTGGTATAATGCTATTCCGTTTTGTCACAATTCAGCATCGTGATGGCATAATTCAGCATTTCAGTGCCATCATTGCATGTTAATATATATGTAATGTGGCAATGTGTTGACTCAATGGAGCTTTATGACACCAAAATTCAGTACTATAATAGAACAAGGAATCAGTATGTTAGTCCAGTTGAGGATCTAATATAATGATTCAGGTTTGTGATGTCAAAATGGATCTTTGTTATATTATAGTTTAGTGTTGTGAGTACACAACAGAATATTTTGATAATAAAGTGAATCAACGTGTCACTGCACAGTCCAAACAACAGAGGCTCGCACTGTTATAGTGAACTTTCAGGTGTCTATTGAGCATTGTGATACCACAAGAATTCTGCAAGGTCACACCATCACATAATAGAACAGTGAGCCTTTAAACATTTCATCTCAGTGCATCTTTGTGATATCACAGAGAGGCATGTGATATGACATTTGAGTATTGTGGTGGCACAATGATACTATGTGATTGCCTGATGCAATGATATGATGACAATTGCATAATATCATAACATATCCACATTGTGGTGGCTCTATTTAATTTTACATGTATGGGTGCTTTGCTGCATGCATGTCTGTGTACCATGTGTGCATCCAGTTTGAATAAAATAGAGTATTCTGTGTGCCACACTGTCACATACTACAACTTCCAAACTGGAGTATTTTTTCTTTGGGTGTTGGTTGGTTACAATGGCAGAGGGCAAGTACTATGGGCTGGGGAGATGGAGTGCATAATGTGAAATCCACAAAGAATTTTTTAAAAATGTTTTTTTTTTATAAAAAAGCTCTGTATGCTACAATATCTGTCCTACAAATGACTTTTGTGAGAAAGTTTCATTTATACCAAGCTAGTCTACAGGACACCATGTAGCAAAGAAGAAGTTGGAATTCCTAATTATTTGCCTCTACCTCTCTAGTAATGGGAATACAAGCCTATGACCATCACCCTGAGTTTCTGCAATGCTAGGAATGGAATGCAGAGCTTTATACATGGTAGGTATGCACTCTACCAGCTGTACTCTTTAATTGGAGCAACAGGACACTAACTCCTGTCCTAAGATAATCTCTGCTTTTCCAAAATGAGATTTAAAAAAAATTGAGGAACAAGTTTAAAAGTACAACATGGAGAAATGGCTTGAAAATAGTTCCAGATGAGTATAGTATCACATGCAGTTGAGGTGAGAAGATTGAGAGTTCAAACACATCATCAGGAAGAAAAACAGCAAAGTAGGGTAAGTTCAAGATGTTGAGATCAGCAAGTAAAGCAGAAAATGGCACAATTCTAAGTGCAGTGCTTACTTTATGCTGCTAATTAGGATTCATAACTAAATAAAATTTGTTCAAAAGTATTTTGTACATTGAGAGTTAAAGATTATATTTAGGGGCTGGAGAGATGACTCAGTGATGAGGAACACTTGTTGCTTTTCCAGATGACACAGGTTTAGTTCACAATACCCTTTGCAGTGGCTCACAACTGCCTGTAATGCCAGCTTTAGAGGCACCAACATCTTAAACACATGTAATCTTAAACAAACAAACAAAAAACCAACACATTACATTTAAAGTTTATTCTATAGTCAGGGAATCTAAACTGGAATGTGGGGGAGAGTTGAAGTTGATATGGGGACATAGAACCAATGAGAAACTCCTGTCTATCAGTCAGCAAGAGGCAGTGACATTGGGGTAGCATTACTGGGTGATTATTTGTAGGATGGTAAGCCACACCAGGAAGCTGGATGGATAGAGCTGGTTGAGAACCCAGAGCCTCACACCTGAGATGGTGATTGCCTTCATGTTCCCTGCCAAATTCCTGGCCTGGAACACATGCCACACTTCTCACATAAGGAAATGTGACCTGTGGTCACAAAGGTCCAGAAAAGAGTTCTCCATGCTAATGAGGTACCTAGTATTGGGTATTGGTATCATGATCAGCTCTGAACCTAGTGACATCAAACCTAGGCAACAGAGACCCACACATCTGTTGCCATGGTAACCACCACCATATTCCCAGAATCTACTTGGCTCACCTTCCACCTTTACTTGTGAACAACTGAGTCACTATCCAAACAAAGGAAGACCCCTCTGACCTCTCTTCCCTGTCCCCCTTTCTTCTTTGCAGCCATCTTTGCCTTTTCTCTTACAATAAATCTCACATGGAACTCTTTGGTCTGGTATGGTCTTTCTAGATGCAATCCATGCTTCTAACACAGCACAGAGAGACCATGAGGGTTTAGCCAACAAGCTACCCTTCCCAGACTTTCCTCCCTGCAAAAGGTGTTTAATCTCAGGTCTACCCTGAGAAGTTGGTTTGATAAGTATCCATTTGTTCACAATAAACATTTTGAACCATGGACTGTCTCTTTCATAAGAAATGCCATGGGGAGTATGGAGGGGGACTTCAACTACTGAGCTGAAGCCTAAGCCTCCCACAAAAGGTCTATCTGTGCTTCCAGCCACAACCACAGCCAAGCTAAGGACAATCACCACTGAGCTGAGTCTGAGTTCCCCTTCCCCTGACCTGACCTGACTCTGTCCTCAGCCCACAGATATCTGACTCTGCTCTCAGCTCCTCGAAACTCAGCAGTGCCTGATTGTCCAGGAGTTTGGAAGTGACCAGTACAGGCCTTGTCCAGCATATCTGGGAGCCATTTTTTGTCTCTGGGAGCCCAAGCATAGTGGCATGGGAGCCGACCCATCATGGACGTTTTCACTGGATTAACCCTTAGCATCTTGGCAAGCTGTCTTCAGGGGCTTTATATTTAACCCTCAGGAAACATAGGTTGAGATTTCAAATAGACAGTTCCCACCATATTTCTGGCACCATACTGCTCCATTTGAATGAGCTTCTATGTAAAAAGACTCTTTTTATGTCCATAACCTCTAGTTTTGCCAAATATCAAATATTAAATACTTTGGGGACAGAGTATTGTTAAAAGAATTATTGTAGGTAACCTGTCAAAGACCAGCCTTGACAACCAAGGTAAACTGAGTCAGTACTGGGTGCCACTGCAGATGGCAACTACCACCTGGACAAAAGGGGAAAAGGGGGAGATAATCACACACACACACACACATACATACACACACACACACACACAGACACACAGAAGGCAAGAAAAAGAGAAAGACTACATATGTTTGTGTGTCTAAGAAGTAAGACAAGTTCCAAAAAGCAAGCTCCAAAGACTTTACACACACATATAAATAGATACATACATATATATAACATATAATATATATATATACATATAAACATACATGCAAATTCACATATCCAAGTGCAGTAAACTAGAATGAGTTGGCTTCAACAATTTCATACATGTACATATATATGTATATATATATACATACATACACACATATATATTAACACATTTATACTTTTGGTGGATGGAGCAAACTCCAACAAGTTAAATCCAAAAAATATTTTTGTCCCATAGTTTATATATTTAAGCAGTATCTTTCAAGCAATACAAAAATTACAATGTGATAACATTTTATTTTTCTTCTAATGAATGACTGTGTAAAAACAGTATGCCCCCAAAATCATTACATGAAAACACATTATGTAGTACAGGTAAAAAAAATCCAAAATTATTTCCAAGAACCCACATCCAATCATGGCTAAACACCTCGTTATAGATTAACATAGTGTATGCAAACAAGGTAATTTTCTCAGCCAGATTTTCTTAGTCACAGTAAGCAATTTGCAGTTAGAAAGAATCAGTTATTTAAGTATTTATCTTTAAAAAGTAATCTTATAAAAATCTTAAAAGAATCACAAATTTAAGCCTCTATATAAAAATCAGTCAGTCATTCCTTCAATAAATCCTCAGGGAGAACATCTTGTTAACATTTTTTTATTAAATCATATAAAAAAGCTGAGGAAAAAATGGTTACAGGACATTAATCACCACCTAAATCCTCAGTCTGCCCTCTGTTACAGTCATGTGAGCCAATGCTTGTTAGACAACCATTGTTCTTGTTGCTTAACTTCAAAAACTACCAGCTTGACTATTAAGAGGATGTTTTTCTGAACTTCAAATTGTTCCCTAAGAATTTTTACTTCAATGTCACTAACAAAAAATATCATAATGTAACTTCACTGACAATTATGTTTTATTTCAAATTCTTTCTGAGGGTGGTGGTCATTGCTGACAATCCACATTTTGAAGTTCTCTCCTAGGATGAAGACTGAACCATTAACCTGCTCCAACAGGAATGCTTGAGAAAGGTCAAGCACTGTTACTGTGAGTGACAATGACACTGCCCAGTGAGGGGCTGGAAGCCCCTTAGGATCCTCACACAACCCAGAGATGAGGAAGGATGTGAAGGCTGACAGAGCCATGAGCAGAGCTGTGCTCCATAGCAGCATGGGATCCTCAGGACACTCAGTCCTCTGGGATCCGCCTCGCTGAGGGACAAGCATCATGGCCATGCTAATGGTTGGTCACATTCCATGAGTTCTAATGCTGATTGTTGTTCCTCTCTAACTGGCCTCCACAGTAAATGGCTCTGTTTTTTGTTTGTTTGTTTGTTTGTTTGTTTTTTGTTTGTTTGTTTTTTACTATTTCCTTGTTTGTTTTGTTTAGAGAAAGTGGGCATTGATATTGCACTTGTACTATTTTTATGTCTCTCCTTAATATCTACAACTTAAATTCACCTTCTTGAGTGTTCCTATTTATGTACACAGAAACTTGAACTTGTCATAAATGCGTCTAAGGTATCTTGATAAGAACAGTTCACATGTGAGAGTCAAAGTAAAAGAATCCAAGTTCAAATGTTAGCTGTAAAACAGAATGATAATTTTGTTCACATTTTTTTAACCAGAAAAGAATAAAAATGTAACATTTTAAGTTAATTTTTGTGGAAAACAATTAAAATTTGAAATGCATGTTTGTTGGAGGTCTCCCCATGGCCAGCTCTAACTTTCCCTGTTGCTGTCAGCGGATTAGATTTCACTTCCCTTTCCCTTCAGTCTCCCAGGCCTCAGGAGTGCAGTTTGCTCAGATGTCCAGGAGGGGGTGCCACAGTTCCTTTTGGGTGCTGCACTTTGACAGCTTGAACATGTTATATGTATAGTAAGTGACCATTCTTACTAGAGTGATGATGTGCTTATATTCACATGCTATTTAGTTGTTTAGATTCCAGAAGACTGAGACTTGTTAGTTGCTGATGAAGATGAAAAACCAACAGGTGAAGAGTTTGAAGTGCTAGCTGGAACTCACAGATTAAATGACTGACTTGCTCATTGTGCCAGAACCAGTTCAGTTCCCTAGCATAACGCACAGGTGCACCAATAACAGTGGTCACAGCTACCAACAGCTAGATAGAAATTTTCATGCAAATCTGTGAGCTGAACAGCTGATTTTACTGTCTGTTTAAATATTTGTCTTAGGGAAGCAGTAAGAACCATGGTTTAACATCACTTCATACCATCTAGCTACTTGGAGGGATAATGTCAGGATGTGTAGGGCAGAGGTTAACATGAAGTTTTTCCTCTATTGTGTTCTACCTTATTGGACACAAGGTCTCTCACTGAACCTGGAGCGTGCTGGTTTTGTAAGACTGGGCAGATTCATATGTGTGCACACACTCCAAAAGGTACATAAATACTACATACATACATACATACATACATACATACATACATACACACACATACACACACACATACACATAAAAGAGCAGTGCTATTGATGACTTAGCTTTTTATGTGTACTCAAGCCTTATTTTATTTATACCTTTCCTGGAACTGGAGGGATGGCTCATTGATTAAAAGTACTTGTTCCTGTAGAGGATTCCAAGGTCTCTTCTCAGCACTGATACATCAAAAATATCTCAGACTCCAATTGAGTTCAAAAATATCTCAGACTCCAATTTTAAGGGAACCTGATGCACACTTCTGGCCTTCTTAGTCACTACACACACACAGTGCACATAAATACAAGCAGGCAAAATTCTCATACACATAAAATAAAAACAAAAATAAAACAAATTCTCTATATGTGTTCATTTGAGACATGACACACCAGCAGTGAAGAAAACAAACACATTGAGTGAAAATTTGCTCCTATGAATTCAGAATTCTTTAAATTTAATATTGTAAGTAATTTTCTATTAGATTTGATGAGCAGACATATTGTCTTGCCGTATGTGAGTGTTGACTAAAACCTATACAAAAACAGGGGCGTGGGTAGAGCAGTCCAGATACTTTTTAGCTTTCTTCCTTAAAATTTGCTCTGCTTTCAAGCCCTGCTTTCAAGATGCCATGGCCCTGTGGATAAGAGTTCCTCTGGGAGACTAATGTTAGGGAGCAGAGAGCAGCCCTTGTTGACCCTCATGACCTTTAAGGAAAATGACTGCTGCTGCTCCAGTCCTTCTGGACAGAACCTCAGACATGCAGGTCCTGTTTCTTCTCTTAGTTGGGCAAGAAATGTTCTGTCTCAAGTGATGAAGCTAATTCCTGGCACAGGAATCCAGGTGATGGTGGGAGGATGAGAGAGAGAGTTTTCAAATCTCAAAGATACATTGTTGAATTAATCTAGAATAGATTTGGGTATCACTTCTGTTTATTCACCTGGCTATTTTGGTGTTGAAAATAATGACAAGTTAGCGACTGAGTTAACTGCATGCCTTTCTTGTTCTGGAAATTAGAGACTAAAGTTGTCCCAACTGGGACTACATAAAAATTAAGTGAGCAAGTGCTTCTGCAGAACTATACCATGTACTATATTTAAATCAAAAATAGACAAAATTAGAACTGAGGAGATCCCTCAGCAGTTAAGTGCACTGACTGTTCTTCCAGAAGTCCTGATTCAATTCCTAGCAAACACATGGTGGCTCACAACCATCTGTAATGGAACCTGATGTCCTCTTCTGGTGAGTCTGAAAACAGAGACAGTGTACTCACCTACATAAAATAAATAAATCTTTTTAAAAGCTGACAAAATTAATTTATAACTTTCAATGTTAGACAGTGGTAACATCTGAAGACAAAGTAGCTTCAGGGAGCCCAACAAGACTTCTGAAGTCCTGATCATGTTGTTTCTTGACCTAGAGGATGGTTATATGGGGGTTTCCAGACTGCAATGCCACATTCCAGTGACTCAGTGATACTCTTGGTGTATAAGATATTCATTAAAAGGAAAATTTTTATTTAACAGTTTCCTCTTTGCATCACTTAATGATACCAGGACATATGTGACTAATGATGGCAAGTTTGTTTACTTGGGTTTTTATTGATGAAAACAGTATAAAACTATTCCTGGAGAAACCCTTATTTGTTGACTATCTGAAATTTTTTTTCGGTGATTTGATTTGTGACCTAGTCTTGAGTCTGTGGGTTAACAAACATCCATAGACTAGTTCAGTTAAAGTGTTTACCTGCAGGGCTGGCATTTTTATCTTGGAGCATTCATATGGTGGGTGTATCAAGGTCAGCAAGGCAATTTATGGTCTGTTCTGTGAGCACTTCAATAGGATGGCTGGCAACAGACGTTTTATGCTACCAAACTGCTGGTGCTCCTAAGTACACAGGTAAGCCTGATGTATTTCTTCTGTGGTTCTCAGAGATTGTTAAAGAACACTCTGAAAGTAAATCTTTTTGGTCCAAAAGTATAGATTAAAAGTAGAATGTCCTGTTCCCTCTTGAACACTTCATTTCTGCCACAATGAACATCAATCCCATCACAGTGGATGACCCAAATCAGTGGACATTGCTACACAACTTTCTCCAAGGAACACTGAAGGAAATGAGCCTCATCACATCCAAACATTGTTGTAACATTATTGGAAAAGAAGTCAGCCAAACTGAGACCCACCTATGATAAATCAGAAGTAGAAAAGAATGGTATGTTTCATACTGTATGAGTCCTTGAAATGACTTAATTCACATTTTAAAATGTTTAATATATATATATTTTATATATATATACTATGTTTACATTCCAAAAGCTTTCCCTTTTCCCAGTTCCCCCTCTCCCCATATGTCCCATAAGTCCTCTTCTCTCCAACCATTCTCCTATCTTTTCCCCTCCCTTTTCTCTGTCCTGGTACTCCCCTGCAATGCTGGATCAAGCCTTTCCAGGATTGGGGCCCTCTTCTTCCTTCTTCATGGGAATCATTTCATATGATAATTGTATCTTCGGTATTCAGAGCTTCAGGGCTAATTAATATCCACTTATCAATGATAGCATTCCATGTGTATTCTTTTGTGATTGTGTTACCTTGCTTAGGATGATATTTTCCAGTTCCAACCATTTGCCTAAAAAATTCATGAATTCATTGTTTTTAATTGCTGAATAGTACTCCATTGCGTATATATACACTACATTTTCTGTATCCATTCCTCCATTGAGGGATATTTGGGTTCTTTCCAGCTTCTGGCTATTATAAATAAGGCTGCTATGAACATAGTGGACCGTTTGTCCTTATTGCATGCTGGGGAATCCTCTGGGTATATGCCCAGGAGAGGTATAGCAGGGTCCTCCAGAAGTGTCATGTCCAGTTTTCTTAGGAACTGCTTGACAGATTTCCATAGTGGTTATCCCATCTTACAATCCCACCAGCAGTGAAGGAGTATTCCTTTTTCTTATTCTTAAGGACCCATTGTCTTTGCATAGGCCAAAAAGCTATTTCTGTTGCATTCACAGTACATTAAGTCCTTATAACAAGAACTAATTATTGGTGTATGTTAAAATTGTGTATTCCTTTGATAATAGATGGATATTCACTGCTCTACTAGTACAGTGACTTCAGTGATGCACCAGTGTATCCTTGTGTATAGCTGTCTAGTTCCATGAAAAGTGGTGTCACATATCTGCAAGTCCTGCTGTACGACACCTCACATTTTTGTTTCTATAACAGTATGTCTGAGGACAGGTGTACTCTTACATACATGTGTACTGCTTTAGAGAACATGTTTGATATCTCAGGAAAGAAATGCTTCTATGTATACTCCTTTACTTGATTTCCATGTGTGTTTTTGTACTAGTAAACCTGAGTGGACTGCTGTTCATGGATATGCATGTGTTATTTCCCAGACAATACATGGACACATCATTAGTATAATGTAAGCGTGCACTTCTCTACTTTTGTAAAAGCACATGTGCCACTATACAATACAGTAACTGTCTTTATTTGCACTTCTTTACTACTGAATATATGTATAATACTGCCCAATTAGATCTATGGAACCCTAGGAAGGTGGCATTCTATCTTCTGACTTTGTTCCTCTCTCTTGCATGAAATTAGAGTAATCAAGACTGTTGTGCACTCCTGCCTCCCAGAGACATGGCTTGTGTGTCTTTTATATCAGTTACAAGCAGTGAGGAGAGGGGGGTGTGTCTATTCTCAGCTCACTTTCCTGACCTATGAACATCTGAATGATTAGTAGCCTAGAGTTCCCTGAAAGAAGTAAGCCTAAGAGAGCCTGACTAGCATGAGGCAAGAGTAGACAGTCTTCCAGGAAGGGAAGCCAGAGACTAGAAGGAACCTTCCTATGATCAGGGCCATGGCCATGAATGAGCCTGAGACAGAAAACTTTCAAGGGGACACTAAGGTGGACAAGGTGGGAAATGAGCCCAAGACAAGCACCAGACAAGTACCATGAGGCCCAGACAGGGAGCTGGCCTGATAAAACCACAGTCTGAGACCATAATGCATGAGCAGAGCAGAGCACACCTAAGACTACACATGAAATGACCCCAGACTCTCATAGAATCTTTAACATCTGAGAAATACTTATGAGTGACTGACTCTTAAGAGGCAGATGGGGCAGCCAAGTCTCTCACTTCTGCTTCCATGTGGTTTATGTTATGACTTGTATCACTGTGGGAGGGTACTGATAAGACTGTAGACAGTAATAGACTGCCATATCTTCAGCCTCCAGGCTGCTGATGGTGAAAGAAAAATCTGACCCAGATCCACTCCCACTGAACCTTGATGGGACCCCATCTGCCCTGGTGGTTGCAGCATAGATCAGGCGTTTAGGAGATTTCCCTGGTTTCTTCTGGTACCAGCTTAAATAATTGCTAATGCCCTGACTTGCCCTGCAAGTGAGACTGACTCTGTCTCCAAGAGAGACAGACATGGAAGATGGAGACTGGGTCATCTGGATATCACATCTGGCACCTAGGAGTGGAGACATAGTGAATATCCACATAGGTAAGCATGATAAAAGAGGATGTTCCCCAAATGCCAGTCAACACTAATCACAGTATAACAATGAAATTACAATTTTAGTTAATTTTACCTGGAAACCAGAGCAACAAGAACCCAAGAAACTGAGCATGGACCCTCATGTTCATGCTGAGTCCTGACTGCAATGACTATGGCACAGTATATGTGTGAGTGGTATATAAAGAAGTCCCCAAGGCAGTGAAGTGAGGGCATGCAAATCATTGGGAACCAGTTATTGCTTGGTACAGCTGCAGGACTTACTCATGTCAGCACTTAGCACAAGCCCAGGGTCCCCAGGCACCTGAGGTCAAACTATATGTGTGTCTCCAGAAAATAAATTTCTTTTCAAAGAATAAAATTATCTATATACTTCCAACAGACAATGGAACATGGTAGACATTTTTATTTCTAAAAGAAGATATTAAAAAATCTCAAGCAACAAACAAATGCAAACCAGACCATAACAAAACAGTCTAAATGTTAAATCATGAGGCACCATGATAACCAAGTTGTTGGTAGGAAATCACACAAGCTTGGGCCATCCTAAAACTAATAATTTTTTTCTTTCTATCCATGTGTTTTCTGTTTTGGGTTGGCTTCATTTCTGCCTACACTTTTCAACAAAGACACTTATATCCTTGGTATCTCTTTCTTCCTAGGGATTCTGTTGTATCCTTCAATTCATCTCAGAAATCTATCTATTGACTTTAGAGACTGCATACAGGGATTTCATATATGCAGCTACATAAACACACACATACACACACATATACACATACATATACACACACACATACACACACCTACATATACATGTACATATATATACACATACACATAGATATACACATAGATATATACATACACATACACATATGCACATGCACACGCACACATACACGCACACACACACACACACATACATATACATAACTGAGAGACATTAAAATGAGATCTTGACTGACTGAGGTCTTCATTACCCAAAAATTGTTACATTCTCCAGTTCTGCAAAACCAGAATCAAGTGGCAGTAACTCTGTAATTGTACAAAGATCCCCACGCTGACAGATAGGAGGCAAGAGAGTGCATGAACCAGAGAATAAGGACTAAATAAACCCTCAGGTCTACATTCCAATTCAGTCAATTTCCTTCAGAGCCCACAGAAGCCAAAAACAATTATCACCTGAAGAAGATTCCACACACAAAACTGGGACACACTACAGACCTGAAATATAACACTTGAATTAAAAACTTCTATTGCATTTCTGGTATCTGGGAGGGTGAGAATCTAAATATTAATACAGTGGAGGATACCAATGTTTTCTTCTCCTTTTTCTTTTTTTATTGATTCTTTGGGAATTTCATAAGATTTTTTGATCATATTTATTCATAATTTATACACAACCAAATTCTCCCAAAATAATCACTTCCCTATTCACCTTATAATCCATTTCTTCACTTATTTTTTCATTTAAGACATGCTATATTTATAAGACCTCCTAATATGTGCAGACAATGAATCAGAGATTTAAATGAAAGAAAGCGGTCATAGTAGGATAATATGATGAGTACCATACTCCCAGTTCTGAACTAGCTTCATTTCCAGTTTGTGAAGAAACAAGAGACTGAGGTTTTAAAGACTGACCTCAAGAGAGATTCAGCATATGGTATATGGCAAACCAAACAGTATGTTTTTACTTTAGTATAAATCTGACTTTGTCTTTTCTAGAATTCTATAAGCTTGAGACACCTACTGGATAAATGTGTCCTTAAGTAAAGAACCTATACGATGCCAGACCCACATGCAATCAAACCCCAGCCCCAACATGTAACTTTTGGCAAACAATTTTTAATAAAAGCACAAAGTATAGCATAGATGTACTCATTTTTAGTAAGATGGTTTACCCTGGAAAGTAAGTTCTTAAATACTTATGTATTTATTAATTTTGATGTATCATGTGCTTTTGCCTGAATGAGTTTAAGTTCTGTGTATGTAAACAGTTTCCAGAAGGGTCAAGAAGAGGGTGCCCATGAGCCTCTTGATGTGGGTGCTAAGAATGAAACACAGGTCCTCCAGAAGAGCAGTAAAAACCTTTTGACTGCTGATTCATCCTTCAAGCCCAGGTTTTAAACAGAATCATACTAAGGCCTATGTACTATGCAGTCATATAACATATAATTAGACTGTAGCACCTAGTACTGTATGAGCAAATGTTTCTGAAAAAGAATCATGACTTCCCCTGAACTTTCTGCTTAGCTGACCACCTTATAAGAACTTCAGTAGTTATGGAGAAGTAGGAATGTCACAGGTCCAGGAAATAATTTTAATTTATCTTGGGCAAACTTTAGAACCTTAAACAACCACTCTTCCTTCCTACCTCTCTGTGTGACCTAATGTACTTGTGACTAATAAGTAACTTAACAAACCGTAGGCTACCACCAATCACAAGACTAAGTAAGAATACTACCAGCATTTGAGGTCTACAAAGATTTCCCCATTTTAGTTTAATACTTCTATTAATGTTTCCACCAATGCATTGAAAAGTGGCTCAGTTCATGATATTCTTTGTTCTGTTACTACAAATAGTTCATGTGACTGTTAACAGGTAGGAACATGGAATGAAAGGTAACCTAAATCTGTGTTCCAAGACCAAGATCATTCGTACTTGGATACAAAGTAAACTAGCTGTTAAGTTCATGAAGATGTGACTTGTGTTTTTGTGCTGGCTACTGGGACATCCCATAGTTGTGAAGATAACAGTAGTGAAATTAAGAAGGTTAGGATGGAGGGAAAGGAGTAGATTTTACTGTATTAATTACTAAATATTTTCTGATTCTTGTATCCTAGCAAGTGATCATCATTGCTTACCATATAATACCATAACATAATAATTGTATTTGTAAAAGGTAACTAAGAGTAGGATGACCTTATGAGTCAATTCTTCTTCTATTCATGCCTCACTGTTCAGAGCACACTTGAAACCTGTTCATTCTGATGATACCAAACATGTTGGGAATAACAAGTAGTCCCTGAATCACGCTACAAGATCTAATAATGGCTAATTGTATGAAATCTTTCTTTAGAACCTGAGTTTTTAATTTTAAAATAATTGAATCTGTTTTTTTAAAAACAAGACACACATAATACACAATAAGTTAAAAGTGTGAACTCTTATCTTTCTCCCAAGTCTGACTGCATCCTAAATATCTCAATTCAATTCACACTTGCACTTTCAGTTGCTGTTTCCAAACATATATAATGTGTTAGAAATCATTGAACTAGAACACAACTTTCTGAAAGAAGAGGCCATGTTTTAACATTGTAGGCAAGTAGGTGCCAGTGGAACTAGTGATAGTTACACTTACACAAAGTATTTTCAGTTTACTACAGATTCGAATTTTCATATGCCACATTCAGGATTTGAAAACGAAAATGAGAATTAGTTATTGAAAATGACAAAATATTGGTGACCATTTAGACAACAATGATTATTTCTAAAACAAATTAAAAAGCTCTATTTTTAATACCTCAATTTACATACCAAGTATTTCTTTTCAAATATGTATAATTATACATAACCTCTTTAATGTAGGGAGTCTGTATTTTGAATAATATATTTCAAAAATATACTGGGTAATATAGAAGAATATCCTGCTCTATGGGAATATATAACATGGAAGGAACTATCAGATCTTTAACTCAAATAATTCTCATTGGTTAAAAAGTAGTATGTGAACTGTTTGTAGTAAACATTTCTTAAAATTGAAAGGACAATTTATTGTAACCATTATCACTGAATGAAAGCATGATATTTTACAGTTTTAACACACATAATCTACAATAAGGTAAAAGTATGATCTCCTTCTTTCTCACAAGTCTGCATACTAACTATATTGATTCCCACTTGCATTTTCTAGCTGCTGTTTTCAAACATATATAATCTATTGAAAATCACTGAACTAGAACACAACTTTCTGGGAGAAAAGGCCAAGTTGTAACATTGTAGGCAAGTAGGGTGCTAGTGGAACTAGTGGTAGTTACACAGAGTATTTTCACCTTACTACAGATTTATATTATTATTATATGTGACATTCAGGATTTGATAATGAAAATAAGAATTAATTACTGAAATGACAAAATATTAGAGAACATTTAGAAAAATATGGTTGTTTCTAAAACAAAGTTAAAAAGCTCTATTTTTGAATACCTCAGTTTACATACGAAGTTATATATGAAGACAAGAAATCAATAAATTCCAAAGGTAACAAAATGCACATGTAAACACACAAATGAATGCACATATAGGCACAGACATAAATGTATGTATGTAGATAGATAAATAGAGAGAGAGAGATGTAAGTGTGTGCACATGAATGTATTTATATACTAAGAAATACGTATGTTGAAAGGTAAAGCACATTTTGGAATTATGGTAAAAAATGCTACAGAAAAAAAAAAATAACTTTCTGTAGAAAAATAGCCAGGCAGTGGTGGCACATGCCTTTAATCCCAGCATTTGGGAGGTAGAGGCAGGCAAATTTCTGAGTTCAAGGCCAGCCTAGTCTATAGAGTGAGTTCCAGGACAGCTGGCACTAAACAGAGAAACCTTGTCTCAAAAAAACAAAAAATTTAAAATTTAAAAAGAAGAATTAAGGGAAACGCATCAAAAACAAACCCAACTCAGGATGAAATTATATATTCATAACAATTTGATAGAGTATAATTATTTCAATAAAATGTTTCCAAAAGAGTGGATTGTAGAGAGAATGAGTTAAAATAAAAATAAGTGGAAGAGCATCATATAGAGCGGTGGCGGCTGCAGCAGCAGCAGTGCAGCAGTGGCTGGTCCAGCTGAAGGGCCATCAGCAGTGGAACCAAGGCGACACAGGGTCCAGTTAGGCCCTGCGCCCACGGCCACTGACCTTCGCTGACCAGCCGGGTGGCAAGCAGCTGCAGTTGTGCGGCGCCTTTCCTGCACGGAAGCCACTTCAGAACTCGGCCTCCCACCACTCAGGAGAGGTGCATCCATCTTGGTTCCGGACTCCAGGGATCGGACAGACTGAGGTACACAAACATAATCCCAGGCCAACACCGCGGTGGTCTGAGCCCGACGGGCGTTGGCCTGCACCCAGGCCCTGGGCTGGTCGGGGGGCCATCGGGGTGCCAACCCAGCCAGGAGGTTTTTTGCCCAGGCCTGCGCACGCAACACCATTTTGCCTGCAGGACGACAGAGAGCTCTGGCGGGCAGACCTGTAACAGGCATAGCCTGAGGCTAACAAAGCAGGTGGTCTAGGCCCCAAAAGGCACAGGACTGACGCCAAGAACTGGGTGGCTTGGTGGGCCATCTGTGAGTCAACCCTCCCAGGAGGTTGTTAGCACAGCAGACTCTCCCGGCGCTTTCAGGGAGTGCGAGCGTGCACGCCCACCATCCTAGTCACCTGGCTGACCCAATTAACAGTCATAGCCCTAGGGGAACTTTGCTCTGACCTTGGCCTCCCAGGCTTTTGCCTGGACTCAGGGACTGGGAAGCCAGGCTAACCTTGTGTGCGCCAACCCGGTTGGCGGATCGGCTGCCCAGCGGAGTGAGCGGAATACAGGGGAGGTCACAGCAGCATACACCGTCGGCACTCCATGGGGGTGCACACGGGCTCCATCTGGTCCACAGACACAATCTGGGGCAAGGCCTCAGGCCGAAGCCCTCAGCTCTACTCTCTCCGCTTCCGGATCCAGATCAGCCTGGGCGGCAACACCACATCTCCAAGTCCTGCAAGAGGCTAGCTGGGCTTCCGGGCGGCCAGCCTGGAGAAGTCAGTGTGCTCCAGTGAATCCAGCGGGCCCCAGCGGGAGCCTTCAGGTGCCTGCTTTGGGATCTGAACAGCCTGGGCAGCAGCACCCTGTCTACAAGCAGTGCAGGAGGTAAGCTGTGCACCAGAGGCCAACTGGGAAGGGGCAGCTTGCACTGGTGAGTCCAGCACTGACAAGACAAACTAACACCAGTGAGAACTAGATGGCAAAAGGCAAACGCAGGAACGTCACTAACAGAAATCAAGGCAATATGGCAACATCTGAACCAAATTCTCCTCTACCAACATGTCCTGGATACCCCATCACACCAGTAAAACAAGATTTGGATTTAAAATCACTGGTCATGATGCTGGTACAGGAACATATGAAGGACATACTTAAAGAAATTCAGGAGAAAATGGATCAAAAGTTAGAAGCCCTTGCAAGGGAAACACAAAAATCATTGAAAGAAATCCAGGAGAATACAAAAGCCAACAAGGAGGAAATGCAAAAAACACTTAAAGAAATACAGGAGAACTTTGGTCAACAGGCTGAGGTCATGAAAGACGAAATACAAAAATCTCTTAAAGAAATACAGGAGAACTTTGGTCAACACGCTGAAGTCATGAAAGAGGAAACACAAAAATCTCTTAAAGAATTACAGGAAAGCACAAACAAGCAAGTGAAGGAGCTAAGCAAAACTATCCAGGATCTAAAATCAGAAGTAGAAACAACTAAGAAAACTCAAAGGGAGACAACTTTGGAGATAGAAAGCCTTGGGAAGAAATCAGGGGACAGATATGCAAAGATCAACAACAGAATACAAGAGATAGAAGAAAGAATCTCAGATGCTGAAGATTCCATAGAAACCATGGACTCAACAGTTAAAGAAAATGCAAAATGCAAAAAGCTTGTAACCCAAAATATCCAGGAAATCCAGGACACAATGAGAAGACCAAACCTAAGGATTATAGGCATAGATGAGAGTGAAGATTTACAACTTAAAGGGCCAGCAAATATCTTCAATAAAATTATGGAAGAAAACTTCCCTAACCTAAAGAGAGAGATGCCCATGAATATACAAGAAGCCTACAGAACTCCAAACAGACTGGACCAGAACAGAAATACTTCCCGTCACATAATAATCAAAACACCAAATGTTCTAAACAAAGAAAGAATACTAAAGGCAGTAAGAGAAAAAGGCCAAGTAACATATAAAGGAAGACCTATCGGAATCACAGCAGACTTTTCACCTGAGACTATGAAGGCTAGAAGGTCCTGGGCAGATCTCATGCAGACTCTAAGAGAACACAAATGCCAACCAAAACTACTATATCCAGCAAAAATCTCAATCACCATAGATGGAGAAACTAAGATATTTCATGACAAAACCAAGTTTACCCAATATCTATTCACAAACCCAGCCCTAAAAAGGATAATAGGAGGACAACACCAATACAAGGAGGGAAACTTCACCCTGGAAAAAGCAAGATAGTAACCTTTCATCAAACCCAAAAGAAGTTAAGCATTCAAATTTAAAAAATAACATCAAAAATGGTAGGAAGTAACAATCACTATTCCTTAATATCTCTTGACATCAATGGACTTAATGCCCCAATAAAAAGACACAGACTAACTGAATGGATAAGTAAACAGGACCCTACATTTTGCTGCTTCCAGGAAACACACCTCAGGGTCAAAGACAAACACTACCTTAGAGTAAAAGGCTGGAAGACAATTTTACAAGCAAATGGTCTCAGGAAACAAGCTGGAGTAGCCATTTTAATATCAGATAAAATTGACTTTCAACCCAAAGTCATCAAAAGAGACCCTGAGGGACACTTCTTGCTGGTCAAAGGAAAAATACAAAAAGAAGAACTGTCAATCCTGAACATCTATGCCCCAAATGCAAGGGCACCCTCTTTCGTAAAAGAAACTTTATTAAAACTCAAAGCACACATTGCACCTAACACAATAATTGTGGGTGACTTCAACACTGCACTTTCCTCAATGGACCGATCAGGAAAACAGAAACTAAACAGGCACACAATGAAACTAATTGAAGCTTTGGACCAATTAGATTTAACAGATATACATAGAACATTCTATCCTAAAACAAAAGAATATACCTTTTTGTCAGCACCTCATGGTACCTTCTCCAAAATCGACCATATAATTGGTCACAAGACAGACCTCAACAAATATAAGAAGATAGAACTAATCCCACACCTCCTATCTGATCACTATGCAGTAAAAGTGGTCTTCAATAGCAACAGAAACAACAGAAAACCCACATACACGTGGAAACTGAACAATACTCTACTCAATGATACCTTGGTCAAGGAAGAAATAAAGAAAGAAATTAAAGACTTTTTAGAACACAATGAAAATGAAAACACAACATACCCAAATCTATGGGACACAATGAAAGCAGTGCTAAGAGGAAAACTCATAGCCCTGAGTGCCTCCAAAAAGAAAATGGAGAGAGCATACATTACCAGATTAATGACACACCTGAAAGCCCTAGAACAAAAAGAAGCTATTTCGCCCAGGAGGAGTAGAAGGCAGGAAATCATCAAACTCAGGGCTGAAATCAATCAAGTAGAAACAAAGAGAACCATACAAAAAAATCAACAAAACCAGGAGCTGGTTCTTTGAGAAAATCAACAAGATAGATAAACCCTTAGCCAGACTGATCAAAGGGCACAGAGAAAGTATCCAAATTAACAAACTTAGAAATGAAAAGGGAGATGTAACAACGGAAACTGAGGAAATCCAAAAAATCATCAGATCCTACTACAAGAGCCTGTACTCAACACAACTGGAGAATCTGGAGGAAATGGACAATTTCCTTGACAGATACCAAATACCAAAATTAAATCAGGACCAACTAGACCATCTAAACAGTCCCATAATGCCTAAAGAAATAGAAGGAGTCATAGAAAGTCTTCCAACCAAAAAAAGTACAGGACCAGATGGTTTGAGTGCAGAATTCTACCAGACCTTCAAAGAAGAGTTAACACCAATACTCTTCAAACTATTCCACAAAATAGAAACAGAAGGAACACTACCCAATTCCTTCTACAAAGCCACAATTACGCTGATACCAAAGCCACAAAAAGATCCAACAAAGAAAGAGAACTTCAGACCAATTTCCCTTATGAACATCGATGCAAAAATACTCAATAAAATTCTTGCCAACCGAATCCAAGAACACATCAAAACGATCATCCACCATGATCAAGTAGGCTTTATCCCGGGAATGCAGGGTTGGTTCAATATACGGAAATCCATCAATACAATCCACTACATAAACAAACTCAAAGAACAAAACCACGTGGTCATTTCATTGGATGCTGAAAAAGCATTTGACAAAATTCAGCATCCTTTCATGCTTAAAGTCTTGGAGAGAACACGAATTCAAGGCCCATACCTAAACATAGTAAAAGCAATATACAGCAAACCAGTAGCCAGCATCATACTAAATGGAGAGAAACTTGAAGCAATCCCACTGAAATCAGGGACCAGACAAAGCTGCCCCCTTTCTCCTTATCTTTTCAATATTGTACTTGGGGTACTAGCTCGGGCAATTCGACAACATAAGGAGGTCAAAGGGATACAAATTGGAAAGGAAGAAGTCAAACTATCATTATTTGCAGACGACATGATCATCTACCTAAGTGACCCAAAGAACTCCACTAGAAAGCTCCTACAGCTGATAAACAACTTCAGCAAAGTGGCAGGTTATAAAATCAACTCAAGCAAATCAGTGGCCTTCCTATACTCAAAGGATAAGCAGGATGAGAAAGAAATTAGGGAAATGACCCCCTTCACAATAGCCACAAACAGTATAAAGTATCTTGGGGGTGACTCTTACCAAACATGTGAAAGATCTGTATGACAAGAACTTCAAGACTCTGAAGAAGGAAATGGAAGAAGACCTCAAAAAATGGGAAAACCTCCCATGCTCATGGATCGGTAGAATCAATATAGTTAAAATGGCCATTTTGCCTAAAGCACTATACAGATTCAATGCAATACCCATCAAAATCCCAACTCAATTCTTCACAGAGTTAGAAAGAGCAACTATCAAATTCATCTGGAACAACAAAAAACCCAGGATAGCTAAAACTATTCTCAGCAACAAAAGAAAATCTGGGGGAATCAGTATCCCTGACCTCAAGCAATACTACAGAGCAATAGTGTTAAAAACTGCATGGTATTGGTACAGTGACAGGCAGGAGGATCAATGGAACAGGATTGAAGATCCAGAAATGAACCCACACACCTATGGCCACTTGATCCTCGACAAAGATCCTGAAAACATCCAATGGAAAAAAGACAGCCTTTTCAACAAATGGTGCTGGTTCAACTGGAGGTCAGCATGCAGAAGAATGTGAATTGATCCATCCTTGTCTCCTTGTACTAAGCTCAAATCCAAATGGATCAAGGACCTCCACATAAAGCCAGACACTCTGAAGCTAATAGAAAAGAAACTGGGGAAGACCCTTGAGGACATCGGTACAGGGAGAAAGTTTCTGAACAGAACACCAATAGCGTATGCTCTAAGAGCAAGAATTGACAAATGGGACCTCATAAAATTACAAAGTTTCTGTAAGGCAAAGGACACCATCAAGAGGACAAATCGGCAACCAACAAATTGGGAAAAGATCTTCACCAATCCTACATCAGATAGAGGGCTAATATCCAATATATATAAAGAACTCTAGAAGTTAGACTCCAGAAAACCGAACAACCCTATTAAAAAATGGGGTACAGAGTTAAACAAAGAATTCTCACCTGAAGAACTTCGGATGGCAGAGAAGCATCTTAAAAAATGCTCAACTTCATTAGTCATTAGGGAAATGCAAATCAAAACAACCCTAAGATTTCATCTTACACCAGTCAGAATGGCTAAGATTAAAAATTCAGGAGACAGCAGGTGTTGGAGAGGGTGTGGAGAAAGAGGAACACTCCTCCACTGCTGGTGGGGTTGCAAATTGGTACAACCCCTCTGGAAAGCTGTCTGGCGGTTCCTCCGAAAACTGGGCACCTCACTTCCAGAAGATCCTGCTATACCACCCCTGGGCATATACCCAGAAGACTCCCCGCCATGTAATAAGGATACATGTTCTACTATGTTCATAGCAGCCCTATTTATAATTGCCAGATGCTGGAAAGAACCCAGGTATCCCTCAACAGAAGAGTGGATGCAGAAAATGTGGTATATCTACACAATGGAGTACTATTCAGCCATTAGAAACAATGAATTCATGAAATTCTTAGGCAAATGGATGGAGCTAGAGAATATCATACTAAGTGAGGTAACCCAGACTCAAAAGGTGAATCATGGTATGCACTCACTAATAAGTGGATATTAACCTAGAAAACTGGAATACCCAAAACATAATCCACACATCAAATGAGGTACAAGAAGAAAGGAGGAGTGGCCCCTGGTTCTGGAAAGACTCAGTGAAACAGTATTCGGCAAAACCAGAATGGGGAAGTGGGAAGGGGTGGGTGGGAGGACAGGGGAAGAGAAGGGGGCTTACGGGACTTTCGGGGAGTGGGGGGGCTAGAAAAGGGAAATCATTTGAAATGTCAATAAATTATATCGAATAAAAAAATAAAAATAAGTGCTTATTTGCTGTAGTAAAAAATGAGAATATTTAAAATCCAGAACTTAATCAAATAATAGCATGCAAGTGAAAAATGTGCTAACTGAGCCAGCCAGGATGTAAATGATGACAAATTGATTTTGTTTGGTTTGCTGACCTAATCCAAGCGATGTAAGAGGAAATTTTAATTGTTTTGACCTCAAGAAATAGAGTCTCTGGTAGTATCAAGCCCAGTTTTCTGAGGAACATCCAGACTGATTTCCAGAGTGGTTATACCAACTTGTAATCCCATGAGCAGTGAAGAAGTGTTCCTATTTCTCCACATCCTTGCCAGCACATGCTGTCTCCTGAGTTTTTGAACTCAGTCACTCTGACTGGTGTGAGGTGAAATCTCAGGGTTGTTTTCATTTGCAGTTCACTGTTGACTAAGGATGTTGGACATTTCTTTAGGCGCTTCTCCGCCATTTGATATTCCTCAGGTGAAAATTCTTTGTTTAACTCTGTACCCCATTTTAAATGGGGTTATTTGGATCTCTGGAGTCTTCCTTCTTTAGTTCTTTGTATATCTTGGATATTAGCCCTCTGTCAGATGTAGGGTTGGGAAAGATCTTTTCCCAATTCATTGGATGCTGTTTTGTTCTATTGACAGTGTCCTTTACCACTCCTGGTCATATATACAAAGGATTCCACAGCATGTTATAAGGACACATGCTCCACTATGTTCATAGAAGTCCTATTTATAATAGCCAGAAGCTGGAAAGAACCAAGATGTCCCTGAATGAAGAAATGAATACAGAAAATGTATATTTGCACTATGGAATATTACTCAGTTTTAAAAACAACAAATTCATGAAATTCTTAGGCAAATGGGTTAAACTAGAAAATATCATCCTAAGTGAGGTAACCCAATCAATAGAACACACATGGTATGCAGTCAATAATAAGTAGATGTTACCCAAGAAACAACTCACATATCAAATGATGCCCAAGAAGAAGAAAAGAAAGGCCCCTAGTCCTGGAAAGGCTCAATGCAGCAATGGAGGGGAATACCAGGACAGGGAAGTGTGAGGGGGTTGATTGGGGAACAGGGGGAGGGAAGAAGGCTTATGGGACTTTCAGCGATGGGGGATCCAGGAAAGGTGAAATCATATGAAATGTAAATAAAGAATATATCTAATAAAAAATAGAGTTTAAAATAGAATCTAGCTGGTAGATATAATGATGGATGACAACATAAAATACAATGAATAGGTATTATGTATTTAAATAGGGTCTTTTATTTAGAATATAAAAAGAAAAATGAAATTTAATCAATAAAATCACACCATTAACAATATAAACAATCTAATCTGAACATGGAAGAATAAACATATTTTTTAAAAAGTTAAACATCATAATTTGGTGTAGAAAATCTTTTTAAATCTATATATAGAATGGCACAATATAAATATAGCATTGGCATCCTGATTATAAAGATATAAGAGAAGTGGATAACCAGATACTTTGAATGGGACTATAAAATGAAAACTGCAAAAAGTTCTTTTGCAAATGGTTCTACCATTAAAAGAAGAATTATTATACAGTCCAAGTCTTAAAATAAAATATTGGGTACCTTTGCAGAGTAATGAAAATGCATTTTCACACTGAAACTAGTACAAGAAAAAAATGCTTGATAAGAATGCTTCCAGAAGTAGCTATAACTAAGTGCTTAAATATTCCTCATACAGTAACGTGGTGAACTGGAGTTCTTTGATACCAATAATTTCTATTTGTAGGCAAAGAAAAGCAAATTCTTCATGCACACAACTTAGAAATACTACAGAGTAAAATAGGCCAATAGCAAGTTGTATGTATTGTGTCAGGATTTTTCTGTAGTGCTTGCTATGAGTTGGGGAAGCCAACACCAGTGAGTTTTGTCCTAACAGTGCAGGTAAATACATGTTTATGGTTCAGAAAACACAGAATATATGACCAGCATTCTTAGAGATATCACACATGCACACGCAACATCCACCAAGGCAAATGAATGCAATGAGTTCAATAATAATATGAAAGTTCTTTCAATTTCCTCATTTATTTTATGATAAAAGATATCAACCCAAGAGAAGGTTGTGAGCAAGGTACAGAATTTCCTTCCTATCAATTTTTGATAACTTCCTATGCATATATAACTATTTGAAATTAGAAAAATTAAAAGTCTATGGAAACAATGATTGAGTTGCAATCTCTCTAGTTAAAAAGCAAGAGCTTTTTAAAAATATGTTTATTTTATTTTTATGAATTCACTACGCACCAGAAGAGGGCATGAGATTCCATTACAGATGGTTGTGAGCCACCATATGGTTGCTGGGATTTGAACTCAGGACCTCTGGAAGAGCAGTCAGTGCTCTTAACTGCTGAGCCATCTCTCTAGCCCCTTTTTTAAAAAATTATTTATTTAGTTTGTGTATGATTAGACTGTAGCTGTCTTCAGACATACCAGAACAGGGCCTCCAATTCCATTGCAGAAGGTTGTGAGCCACCATGTGGTTGCTGGGATTTGAACTCTGGACCTCTGGAAGAGCAGTCAGGGCTCTTACCCACTGAGCCGAGAGAGGTAAACCAATCACAAACAAACGCACATGGAATACAGTCACTGATAAGTGGATATTTGCCCAGACGTTCCAAATACCCAAGACACAATTAACATATCAAACGATTTCCAAGAAGAAGGAAAGAGAGGGCCCAGGTCCTGGAAAGGCTTGATGCAGCAATGTAGGGGATTACCAGAACAGAGAAATGGAAGGGGCTTGATTTGGGAATGGGCGGAGGGAAGAGGGCGTATGGGATTTATGGGGAGGGGGAAACTGGGAAAGGAAAAATCATTTGGAATGTAAACAAAGAATATAGAAAATAAAAATAAATGAATAAATAAAAAGCAAAAGCTATATCAAGAAACCTCTCTAGTACATTTTGAGGAAATCAGGAATGGAATGATTGTAAGGCAACTTGTGCTTATCAAAAGAGTCACTCTGAATATGTGTATACCTAATACCCAAACCCTAGATATCTGCAGAAATAAAACCACGACATTATTTAAATGGCACAAGATAACAAAAATATTTTAGAAATAGACTGTTTAAATTTGGTTTTGACATGAAATATCTTGTTTTCTCCATTTATGGTGATAGATATTCATGATGGTTGCATCTGTAACTCCTCATCTCTTTCATAATTTTCATATCCATTGTTGTCTCCATTTGTGATTTCTTTAGTGTTTATATTTCTAGTTTTGGATCTTTGACATTTTTGTACAGTTCCTTTACCTATTTGCCTGTTTTTTCCTGTGTATCTTTAAGGGAGCTATTTTTATCCTCCTCAAAGGCCTCTATCAACTTTGAGAGATGGAATTTTAGGTCAAAATATTGCTCTTCTGGAATGTTGGGGTATCTACGGATTGCTGTGGTAGAACTGTATTCTGATGGTGGCTAAATTATATTGGCTTCTGTTGTTTATGTTCTTCAACTTGCCTTTTACCATCTGATATATGTGTTGTTAAACAGCCTGAGAATCTCAGACAGGAGCAAGACTCCTTGGAGATCGAGATGTGTGACTTGGGTTACAGCAGGCCTCCTGGGAGGCAGGCAGTGCTGTCTCTGGTTAGGGTAGTCCTCCTATATCCCATGTTAGAGCAGGCCCCCTGTGTCCCTGGTTAGAGCAATTCTCCTTGGAGACAAGCAGGGCTGGGTTTTAGGGGAGCCAGCACACTGATCTGCCACAGGTGTAAGTAGAGGTTTGGAGTGGAAGGGAGATGGGAGTAAATTCTTTCATAAAAAGCCAACAATGAGGAGAGAATTGGATAATACAGCCAAAGTTCTAGCAAGAAATAACAGTAAAATTTCCCTTCAAAACGAAAACTTAACAGAAAAGTTTAAAAATAAGAGGAAACTCACCAATCTCTGAATTCAGAAGTAATTTATCTTGTCAATATGTTTGCATTAAGTTCACTAATAGTTATAAAAGTGAAGGAAAAAATAAAATACTATGATTATATAAAAAAAAAAACACCAAACCTCATACAAATGGCGATATAGGAAAAATTACTCAAAACAACCAGAAAATACTAACATAAAGATAAAAGGATGATTACAGTGTATGTACTTGGAATAAAAAAGCAATCAATATTGACTGAAAAGGATGGAGAAAAAAGAAACGAGCTTTTGTCAGAAACATTTCTTCTTTTTTTGGATTTTTTTAAAATGTTTTTTCTTTATTGATATATTTTTTATTTACATTTCAAATGATTTCCCCTTTTCTGGGTCCGCACTCCCCACAAGTCCCATAAGACCTCTTCCCTCCCCCTGTTCCTCCATCTACCCCTTCCCACTTCCTTGTTCTGGTATTACCCTATACTGTTGCACTGAGTCTTTCCAGAACAAGGGGCCATTCCTCCATTCATTTTGAACGTCATTTAATATGTGTATTATGTCGTGGGTATTCAAAATTTCTAAGCTAATATCCACTTATCAGTGAGTGCATACCATGATTGATCTTTTGAGACTGTATTACCTCACTTAGTATGGTGTTCTCCAGCTCCATCCATTTGTCTAAGAATTTCATGAATTCATTGTTTCTAATGACTCAATAGTACTCCATTGTGTAAATATACCACATTTTTTGGATCCATTCCTCCATTGAAGGAAACCTGGGTTCTTTCCAGCTTCTGGCTACTACAAATAGGGCTGCTATGAACATAGTGGAGCATGTGTCCTTATTGCATGCTGAAGAATCCTCTGGGTATATGCCCAGGAGTGGTATAGCAGGGTTCTCAGGAAGTGTCATGCCCAGTTTTCTGAGGAACCATCAGACTGATTTCCAAAGTGGTTGCACCATCTTGCAATCCCACCAGCAGTGAAGGACTGTTCCTCTTTCTCCACATCCTTGCCAACATCTGCTGTCTCCTGAGTTTTTGACCTTAGCCATTCTGACTAGTGTGAGGTGAAATCTCAAGGTTGTTTTGATTTGCATCTCCCAAATGATTAATGATGTTGAACATTTCTTAAGGTGTTTCTCAGCGATCCGAAGTTCTTCATGTGAAAATTATTTGTTTAGCTCCGTACCCCACTTTTTAATGGGGTTATTTGGTTCTCTGGGTTCTACCTTCTTGAGTTCTTTGTATATATTAGATATTAGCCTTCTGTTGGATTTAGGGTTAGTGAAGATCCTTTCCCAATCTGTTGGTTGACATTTTGTCCTTTTGACAGTGTCCTTTGCCTTACAGAAACTTTGTAGTTTTATGAGGTCCCATTTGACAATTCTTGATCTTAGAGCATAAGCTATTGGTGTTCTATTCAGGAACTTTCCCCCTGGGCCTATGTCCTCAAGAGTCTTCCCCAGTTTCTTTTCTATTAGTTTCAGTGTGTCAGGTATTATGTGGAGGTCCTTGATCCATTTGGAGTTGAGCTCAGTACAAAGAGATGAGAATGGATCGATTTGCATTCTTCTGCAGGCTGACCTCCAATTGAACCTCCATTTGTTGAAAAGACTATCTTTTTTCCAATGGATGCTTTTAGCTCCTCTGTCGAAAATCAAGTGACCATAGGTGTGTTGGTTCATTTCTGGGTCTTCAGTCCTATTCCATTGATCTGCTTGCCTGACATTGTACCAATACCATGCAGTTTTTATCACTATTGCTCTGTAGTAAAATTCGAGGACTGGGATACTGAATCCCCCTGAAGTTCTTTTACTGTTGAGAATAGTTTTAGCTATCCGGGGTTTTTTGTTATTCCAGATGAATTTGAGAATTGCTCTTTCTAGTTCTATGAAGAACTGGATTGGGATTTTTATGGTGATAGCATTGAATCTGTAGATTGCCTTTGGCAAGATGGCCATTTTAGCTATATTAATCCTGCCAACCCACGAGCATGGAAGATTTTTTCCATTTTCTGAGATCTTCTTCGATTTCCTTCTTCAGAGATCTGAAGTTCTTGTTATATAGGTCTTTCACTTGTTTGGTTAGAGTCACCCCAAGATACTTTATGCTGTTTGTGGCTATTGTGAAGGGTGTCATTTCCCTAATTTCTTTCTCAGTCTGCTTATCCTTTGAGTATATAAAGGCTACTGATTTGCTTGCATTGATTTTGTAGCCAGCCACTTTGCTGAAGTTGTTTATCAGCTGTAGGAGTTCTCTAGTAGAGTATTTAGGGTCACTTAAGTATACTATCATATCATCTGCATATAATGATAGTTTGACTTCTTTCTTTCCAATTTGTATCCCTTTGACCTCCTTATGTTGTCTAATTGCTCTATCTAGGACTTCAAGAACTATATTGAAAAGATATGGAGAGAGGGGGCACCATTATCTAGTCCCTGATTTTAGTGGAATTGCTTCAAGTGGGATTCTCTCCATTTAGTTTGATGTTGGCTACCGGTTTTCTGTATACTGCTTTTACTATGTTTAGATATGGGCCTTGAATTCCTGTCCTTTCCAAGACTTTTAGCATGAAAGGATGCTGAATTTTTTCAAATGCTTTTTCAGCATCTAATGAAATGATCATGTGGTTTTTTTCTTTGAGTTTGTTTATGTAGTGAATAGCATTTATAGATTTTCTTATATTGAACCATCCTTGCATCCCTGGGATGAAGCCTACTTGATCATTGTGGATGATCGTTTTGATGTGTTCTTGGATTCAGTTGGCAAGAATTTTATTGAGTATTCTTGCATTGATATTCATAAGGGAAATTGGCCTGAAATTCTCTTTCTTAGTTGGATCTTTGTGTGGTTTTGGTATCAGCATAATAGTGGCTTCGTAGGAGTTTGGCAGTGTTCCTTCTGGATCTATTTGGTGGAATAGTTTGAAGAGTATTGGTGTTAAGTCTTCTTTGAAGGTCTGATAGAATTCTGCACTGAAACCACCTGGTCCTGTGCTTTTTTTGGTCGGAAGCCTATCTATGACCCCTTCTATATCTTTAGGGGTATTGGGTCTGTTTAGATGGTATATTTGATCCTGGTTTAATTTTGTTATTTGGTATCTGTCTAAGAAAATGTTCATTTCCTCCAAATACTCCAGTTGTGTTGAGTACAGACTTTTGTAGTAGGATCTGATGCTTTTTTGAATTTCCTTAGTTTCTGTTGTAATATCTCCCTTTCCATTTGTAATTTTGTTAATTTGGATCCTTTCTTTGTGCCCTTTGGTTAGTCTGGCTAAGGGTTTATCTATTTTGTTGATTTTTTCAAAGAACCAGCTTTTGGTTTTGTTGATTCTTTGTATGGTTCTCTTGGTTTCTACTTGATTGATTTCAGTCCTGAGTTTGATGATTTCCTGTCTTCTTCTCCTCCTGGGTGAATTAGCTTCTTTTTGTTCCAAGACTTTCAGTTGTTCCATTAACCTTCTAGTGTATGCTCTCTCAAATTTCTTTTTGGAGGCACTCAAAGCTATGAGTTTTTCTCTTAGCACTACTTTCATTGTTTGTGTATGTTGTGCCTTCATTTCATTAAATTCTAAAAAAATCTTTCATTTCTTTATTTATTTCTTCCTTGACCAAGGTATCATTGAGTATTGTTCACTTTCCATGTGTATGTGGGCTTTCTGTTGTTTTTATTTTTATTAAAGACCACGTTTACTCCATAGTGATCTGATAGGAGGCATAGGATTATTTTAATCTTCTTATATTTGTTGAGGTCTGTCTTATGACCAACTATATGATCTATTTTGGAGAAGGTACCATGAGGTGCTGAGAAAAAGTTATATTCTTTTGCTTTGGGATGAAAAGTTCTATATATATCTGTTAAATTCAATTGGTCCAAAGCTTCAATTAGTTTCACTGTCTCCCTGTTTAGTTTCTGTTTTCCTGATCGGTCTATTGGTGAGAGTGGAGTGTTGAAGTCACCCACAATTTTTGTGTTAAGTGCAATGTGTGCTTTGAGCTTTAGTAAAGTTTCTTTTATGAATGAGGGTGCCCTTGTATTTGGAGCATAGATGTTCAGGATTGAGAGTTCTTCATGTTGGATTTTTCCTTTGATCAGCAAGAAGTGATCTTCCATGTCTCTTTTGATGACATTAGGTTGAAAGTCAATTTTATCTGATATTAGAATGGCAACTCCGGCTTGTTTCCTGGGACCATTTGCTTGTAGAATTGTCTTCCAGCCTTTTACTCTAAGATAGTTTTTGTCTTTGACACTGAGGTATGTTTCCTGCATGCAGCAAAATGTAGGGTCCTGTTTACGTAACCAGTCTGTTAGTCTATGCCTTTTTATTGGGCAATTGAGTCCATTGATGCTAAGAGATATTAAGGAGTAGTGGTTATTGCTTCCTATCATTTTTGATGTTAATTTTATATTTGTATGGTTATCTTCTTTTGGGTTTGATGAAAGAAGCTTAATATCCTGCTTTTTCCAGGGTATAGTTTCCCTCGTTGTAATGGTGTTTTCCCCCTATTATCCTTTGTAGGGCTGGGTTTGTAGAAAGATATTGTGTAAATTTGGTTTTGTCATGGAATATCTTGGTTTCTCCATATATAGTGATTGAGAGTTTCGCTGGGTATAGTAGACTTGGCTGGCATTTGTGTTCTCTTATAGTCTGCATGAGCTCCACCCAGGATCTTCTAGCTTTCATGGTCTCTGGTGAGAAGTCTGGTGTGATTCTGATAGGTCTTCCTTTATATGTTACTTGCCCTTTTTCTCTTACTGCCCTAAATAGTCTCTCTTTGTTTAGTACATTTGAGGTTTTGATTATTATGTGACAGGAGATATTTCTGTTCTGGTCCAGTCTGTTTGGAGTTCTATAGGCTTCTTGTATATTCATGGGCATCTCTCTCTTTACATTAGGGAAGTTTTCTTCCATAGTGTTGTTGAAGATATTTGCTGGCCCTTTAAGTTGTAAATCTTCACTGTCATCAATGCTTATAATCCTTAGATTTGGCTTTCTCATTGTGTCCTGGATTTCCTGGATGTTTTGGTTTACAAGCTTTTTGCATTTTGCATTTTCTTAAACTGTTGAGTCCATGGTCTCTATGGTGTCTTCAGCATCTGAGGTTCTTTCTTCTATCTCTTGTATTCTGTTGTTGATATTTGCATCTATGATCCCTGATTTCTTCCCAAGGTTTTCTATCTCCAGCGTTGTCTCCCTTTCTGCTTTCTTAGTTGTTTCTACTTCTGTTTTTAGATCCTGGAATTTTTTGCTCAGTTCCGTCATTTGCTTGTTTCTGTTTTCCTCTAATTCTTTGAGCAATTTTTGTGTTTCCTCTTTCATGACTTCTGCCTGTTGATCAAACTTCTCCTGTATGTTTTTTTAAGTGATTTTTGCATTTCCTCCTTATTGGCTACTAACTTCTGACCCATATTCTCCTGAATTTCTTTAAGTGATTTTTGTGTTTCTCTTGTAAGGGCTTCTAGCTTTTTATCATTTTTCTCCTGAATTTCTTTAAGAGATTTATTTATGTCCTTCATGTGTTCCTCTAATAGCATCCTTACCAGTGCTTTTAAATCCAACTCTTGTTTTTGTGGTGTGTTGGGGTATCCAGGACTTGCTATTGTTGGGGAATTGGGTTCAGATGCTGCCATAATGCCTTGGTTTCTATTAGTAACGTTCCTACGTTTGCCTTTAGCCATCTAGTTCTCCCTTGTGTTAGATGGTCTTATTGTCACTGGCTGGTGCTTCAACCTACTGTGGATCTTTAAGGTTATTTCTGCAACACTGGATGTCTGGGTTTCCTCTGGCACATATTACAGATATGCTGCCTTCCTCTTTTGTGCCTTTGGAGCCCTACTTAGTCTTGCCTCCAGCAATGTTATACTTGCGTTGTCAAGGTGAACCAGGTGTTCTCTGACTGCTCTGTTATGGGGCGAAGATGGTGTGGTGGGGATCACTCCCTCTGTTGATTCTCAGGTAGGACACAGGTCCTGCGACCGACCAGCTTGCAGATGAACCGCCTATATGTTCAGTTCCTGAGTGCAGGCTGACCCCTGGCAGTTTGCACCACCAGAAATCTAAAGCTCAGGATGATATAGTACCTAGTGATGTTTTTCTGTCCCGGCAGGGAGCGACTATGACCACGGGGAATCTCTTCCTCTGCTGCTTTCCAGGCAGGACACAGGCCTCCAAGCCCAGCTGACTGGCAGACAAACTGCTTATGTGCTCAGTTCTTTGGCTCAGGCAGACCCCTGGCGGTTTGCACCCCCAGAGATCTAAAGCTCAGGGTGATACAGTACCTAGTGGCCCTTTTCTGTCCTGGCAGGCAGAAAACATGGCCGCGGGGAATCTCTTCCTCTGCTGCTCTCTGGGCAGGACACAGGCCCCACACCTGGTGGACTGGCAGACAAACCACTTATGTGCTCAGTTCTTTGGCACAGGCAGACCCCTGGAAGTTTGCACCACCAGAGATCGAAAGCTCAGGGTGATACAGTACCTAGTGACCCTTTTCTGTCCTGGCAGGCAGCGAATATGGCCGCAAGGAATCTTTTCTTCTGCTGCTCTCTGTCAGAAACATTTCTTTTTCTTTTTTTTTTTTTTTTTTGTATTTGACATTTTTTTTTAATTTTTAAATATTTCTTTTTTTTCTTTTTTTAATTCGATATAATTTATTTACATTTCAAATGATTTCCCCTTTTCTAGCCCACCACTCCCCGAAAGTCCCGTAAGTCCCCTTCTCTTCCCCTGTCCTTCCACCCACCCCTTCCCACTTCCCCGTTCTGGTTTTGCCGAATACTGTTTCACTGAGTCTATCCAGAACCAGGGGCCACTCCTCCTTTCTTCTTGTACCTCATTTGATGTGTGGATTATGTTTTGGGTATTCCAGTTTTCTAGGTTAATAACCACTTATTAGTGAGTGCATACCATGATTCACCTTTTGAGTCTGGGTTACCTCACTTAGTATGATGTTCTCTAGCTCCATCCATTTGCCTACAAATTTCATGAATTCATTGTTTCTAATGGCTGAATAGTACTCCATTGTGTAGATATACCACATTTTTTGCATCCACTCTTCTGTTGAGGGATACCTGGGTTCTTACCAGCATCTGGCAATTATAAATAGGGCTGCTATGAACATAGTAGAGAATGTATCCTTATTACATGGTGGGGCATCCTCTGGGTATATGCCCAGGAGTGGTATAGCAGGATCTTCTGGAAGTGCGGTGCCCAGTTTTCGGAGGAACCGCCACACTGATTTCCAGAGTGGTTGTACCAATTTGCAACCCCACCAGCAGTGGAGGAGTGTTCCTCTTTCTCCACACCCTCTCCAACACCTGCTGTCTCCTGAATTTTTAATCTTAGCCATTCTGACTGGTGTAAGATGAAATCTTAGGGTTGTTTTGATTTGCATTTCCCTAATGATTAATGAAGTTGAGCATTTTTTAAGATGCTTCTCCGCCATCCGAATTTCTTCAGGTGAGAATTCCTTGTTTAACTCTGTACCCCATTTTGAAAGTCTTCCAACCAAAAAAAGCACAGGACCAGATGGTTTCAGTGCAGAATTCTATCAGACCTTAAAAGAAGAGTTAACACCAATACTCTTCAAACTATTCCACAAAATAGAAACAGAAGGAACACTACCCAATTCCTTCTACGAAGCCACAATTACGCTGATACCAAAGCCACACAAAGATCCAACAAAGAAAGAGAACTTCAGACCAATTTCCCTCATGAACATCGATGCAAAAATACTCAATAAAATTCTTGCCAACCAAATCCAAGAACACATCAAAACGATCATCCACCATGATCAAGTAGGCTTTATCCCGGGAATGCAGGGTTGGTTCAATATACGGAAATCCATCAATACAATCCACTACATAAACAAACTCAAAGAAAAAAAACACATGGTCATTTCATTGGATGCTGAAAAAGCATTTGACAAAATTCAGCATCCTTTCATGCTTAAAGTCTTGGAGAGAACAGGAATTCAAGGCCCATACCTAAACATAGTAAAAGCAATATACAGCAAACCGGTAGCCAGCATCAAACTAAATGGAGAGAAACTTGAAGCAATCCCACTGAAATCAGGGACCAGACAAGGCTGCCCCCTTTCTCCTTATCTTTTCAATATTGTACTTGAGGTACTAGCTCGGGCAATTCGACAACATAAGGAGGTCAAAGGGATACAAATTGGAAAGGAAGAAGTCAAACTATCATTATTTGCAGACGACATGATAGTCTACCTAAGTGACCCAAAGAACTCCACTAGAGAGCTCCTACAGCTGATAAACAACTTCAGCAAAGTGGCAGGTTATAAAATCAACTCAAGCAAATCAGTGGCCTTCCTATACTCAAAGGATAAGCAGGCTGAGAAAGAAATTAGGGAAATGACCCCCTTCACAATAGCCACAAACAGTATAAAGTATCTTGGGGTGACTCTTACCAAACATGTGAAAGATCTGTATGACAGAAACATTTCTTGAGAAGTTAAGGCATACTCTGAAAGTTAAGGAGTCATACATTACACAAAGAGAAAATAAAGTGAAATAGGACCTAAAATATTTATATAAACACAATCAAATTTAAGATAAAGCATAAAATGTGGCGAATGATGATATTGTTTATTAAAGGATAAGTTAATGTAGGAATGGGTTGGAGTTTCCAGTCTTCTTTATTTTATACTGAGGGACAAAGGCAGACAAGGCCTGTAGGATCAGAATGGTTTTTCACTTGGCTTCACCCCCATCATTTCTGGTTGTTGAGAGAGACCTGTTCACTATTCTCCAGAGCATTGTATTGCAACTGATGAGGTCAGAAATGCATGACACTTAAACTGTACACAATGAGCTCATGCTTGAAGCCCTCAACCACAACAAGTAGTTGAAAGCTCATCAGCACCTCTTCCTCACAACAAACTAACTTATTTCACACCTGGATCATATTAAGGAAAGATTTTTTTTTTAGTGTCTGCATCTCTCTGGGAAGAACACAAATATGTTACATGCTGTAATATACTCACAAATCCTCAGGTTGCACTCTGCTGATCATGAGTGTGAAATATGTACCTGACCCACTGCCACTGAATGTGTCTGGCAACTCAGAAAACAGGTTGAAAACCTTTTAGATCTGGAGCTGTGTAAACTGGCCTGACTTCTTCAGGTACCAATACAAATAGGTGTATTCATCACTATGTAAGAGGCTTTGATTAGACCTGTAAGAGATAGAGGCTGGTCTCCAAGGCAGAGAGACAAGGAAATGGATGTTTGGGTCATCACAGCATTACCACTGGGTGATGAAATTATGAGAGAGAAATGTATATTTATTCATCATACAAACTTGATGATTAATCTTTGCTATTACTTTCACCATATTTCTTTCAATTGAGATGTTTCTTTTAGCAAACAGTTCTTTATACAGTAAAATTCCCCTATTAATAAAAAATGAAGTAAAAGCCCTAAGGGTCTTCTAGGGATATCTCAAAATATCCGATTCAGTCCATCTGGTCCATACTCATCGCTATGGCACACGTTGTCGCCCCTGGATCCTCACAGATGGGAAACTCACAGGCCCTATCCTTTAGGACAGAACCAGGCTTCTCATACATAAAGAGAATACATGTGATCAGTAGTGGGACCCATGACTCATCCTCCCTCCACATTATCCTCTCTTCCTTTCCTGTGTTCTCGCCAGGAATGATGAACAACAGCAGCTCCAGAAGTCTAACAGGCAGCTTCATTTTGAGGAGGCAGCCTGAGGAGGACACTGATCAAGCACTGCAAGGGGACAACTGAGCTTTCATCTCAAACTAAAACAGATGACTACACCTTAGGGAACAATTTTCAAAGTCCAAGATAATTGATAAAGTATGGGTAGGAGAAAGAGTCATGGAGGCTTCTCAGGACCCCAAATCTCAAAGAAAATATCTTCTATATCAGGGTAGATAACAGTAAAAACATATGTGATACTTGACAGGAAAAGAACATTCTAAATACTGTCAGTCAGGACAACGCCAAACATAAAATAAGTACTGTATTACAGAAACACAGGAGGAAGTGAATAAGTGAAATGAAGCGATATGTATGTAATTGTTCTCTTTCAACTTGAACAACTATGGTTTCCACCTATTTTCATCCATTTTATAGAAAAATACCTGTCATTTATTAATGTTACATATAGAAACTGGGAGCTATGTTTTCTGTGTTTTGAATTTATCTCTATGAGAGCACAAAATAAATTGAAATAGTAGAATGGTATGCGTTTAATGTTGATCCATAAAGTGTAAATGTGATGAATATTAAGAACAATTCTTATAGGATTATGGTTTGAACAAATATTAGAAGTAAAGAATAGGTTTCTAGTGTTTCCACAACCAAAAAAACTAAATAAGTAAATATATAAATAAAATTATTAAATTTGTAAGGAAATATCTAGAACTAGAAAATTTATACTGAGTGTTAAAGATAAATGTCAGAGTCCAGTCTCATGAGTGAACCCTAATTTTGAATTGTGAGATTCAAACCATATTTTAAAAAGTGAATTAATGAAATAACTACATTGTAGATAATGTTTCTCTAAAAACCATACAATTATAAAACAAAGATGTCAAAGTGTATAAGAACACTCCTTATGAGAGAGACCACAAAGCCACAAAACAATACATGTGCTCCCAGGTATCTTGTTTATCCACTAGAAATAGATTACAAATTCTATCACTAAGGATACAATGCTTGCCTTCTGAAAGTAAAATGGGACATTATTCTCCTCTCTTTCACTGTCTTCACTCAGCATTTTTATTCTAAGAATTTTACTAACCTTTACTCTTAACTTTTGTTACCTCTTTTAAAAGTGACTATGTCACCTTGGTGCATACAAAGAAAGAATCCTTCAAATAATTACCCTAGATTTTGTCATATATCACAGGTACAGTGAGTCATAAAATAAAGCATGTTATAAATCACTGATGTGATGAATTTAACTGATCTTGGTTATTCATAGTGTCACATATCTGAAATCTCTAAATGTCTATCTCCGCAAAAGTCACATTAATCTCATTATTGAGTTTAGAAGTCATACCAGGATACTTAAATAATATAAAATTGTATAAGATAACAACATATAGCAAAACAATAAAAAAACCTCAGGCTATTGTCTAGGGATTAACAGTTTGTTTTGCTTTAGTGGTAGATAGGTAGATGGACAGATTGCTGTATCTTATAGAAAAGAAAGGGAAGCAGGGGATATGTTTGGTAGAAGCTCAGAAGCTCAGTATGTTGAGGTAGAAGGGGTGCCTCTGTGGGCCCATGCTGGGGCATCCCTTCCCTCTGAGGTGCCAGTCATAGAACAAGTAGTGTATACAATAGAGTTTGCTTAGGGCATGGAAAGGGGAGTTAGGAAGGAGAGAGGGGGAGGGGGGAGGGAAAGGGAAGGAAGGAGCCAGGAAGGGAGGGAGGGAGGAGGAGGAGAAGAAAGAAGAGGAGAGGAGATAAAAGGATAGGAGAGAAGAAGATAGAAGAAGAGAGAAGAAAGAAGAAAGAAGAGAAGAGAAGAGAAGAGAGGAGAGGAGAGGAGAGGAGAGGAGAGGAGAGGAGAAGACAGGAGAAGACAAGAGAAGACAAGAGAAGACAAGAGAAGAGTCAGAAGAGAAGAGAAGAGAAGAGAAGAGAAGAGAAGAGAAGAGAAGAGAAGAGAAGAGAAGAGAAGAGAAGAGAAGAGAAGAGAAGAGAAGAGAAGAGAGGAAAGGAGTCTTCTATATTATTTGCTTACATTCCAAATGATTTTCCCTTTCCCACTTTACCTCTTCCCATAAGTCCCATAAGCCTTATTCCATCGGCCCATTCTCCAATCATCCCCCATCTACTTCTCTGTCCTGGTACTCCCCTACAATGTTGGATCAAGCCTTTCCAGGACCAGGGACTCTCCTTCCTTCTTCTTGGGACTCACTTGATATGTGAATTGTGTCTTGGATATTCAAAGCTTCTGAGCTAATATCCACCTATCAGGGACTGCATTCTATGTGTGTTCTTTTATGATTGGGTTACCGCACTTAGTATGATATTTTCCAGATCCAACGATAAGAACTTCATGAATTCATTGTTTTTCATTGTTGAGAAGTATTCCATTGTGTAAATATACCACATTTTCTCTATCCATTCCTCCATTGAGGGACATCTGGGTTCCTTCCAGGTTCTGGCTATTATAAATAAGGCTGCTATGAACACAGTGGAGCATGTGTCCTTATTGCTTACCGGGGAATCCTCTGGGTATATGCCCAGGAGTGGTATAGCAGGGTCCTCTGGAAGTGTCATGCCCAGTTTCATGAGGAACCAGCAGAGTGGTTGTACCAACTTGCACCCCCCCCCAGCAGTAGAGGAGTGTTCATCTTTCTCCACATCCTTGCCAGTACCTGCAATCTCCTGATATTTGTCCTTTTTGCCATTTTGTCCTTTTGACAGTGTCCTTTGCCTTACTTTGTAATTTTATGAGGTCCCATTTGTCAATTCTTGATCTTGCAGCATAAGCTATTGGTGTTCTGTTCAGGAACTTTTCCCCTGTGCCCATGTCCTCAAGGGTCTTCCCCAGTTCTTTCCTATTAGTTTCAGTGTGTCTGGTTTTATGTGGAGGTAACTCCTTGATCAACTTGGAGTTGAGCTTAGTACAAGGAGATGAGAATGGATCAATACGTATTCTTCTGCATGCTGAGCTCCAATTGAGCCAGCACCATTTGTTGAAAAGGCTCTTTTTTCCACTGGATGGAAAAAAGCTCCTTTGTCAAAGGAGCTTTGTCAGCTCCTTTGTCAAAGATCAAGTGACCATAAGTATGTGGGTACATTTCTGGGTCTTCAATCCTATTCCATTGATATACCTGCCTGTTACTGTACCAATACCATGCAGTTTTTAACACTATTCCTCTATAGTATTGTTTGAGGTCCAAGATACAGATAGCCCCAGACATTCTGTTACTGTTGAGAATAGATTTAGCTATCCGGGTTTTTTGTTATTCCAGATGAATTTGAGAATTGTTCTTTCTAACTTTATGAAGAACTGAGTTGGGATTTTGATGGTGATTGAATTGAATCTGTATATTGCTTTGGCAAGATGGCCATTTTTAGTATATTAATCCTGCCAATCCATGAGCATAGAAGATTTTTCCATTTTCTGAGGTCTTCTAAGATTTCCTTCTTCAGAGACCTGACGTTCTTGTCATACAGATCTTTGTATTGTTTGGTTAGAGTCACACCAAGATACTTTATATTGTTTGTGGCTATTTTAAAGGGTGTCATTTTCCTAATTTCTTTCTCAGCCTGATTATCCTTTGAATATAAGAAGGTTACTGATTTGCTTGAGTTGATTTCATAACCAGCCACATTGCTGAAGTTGTTTATCAGATGTAGGAGTTCTCTGGTGGAACTTTTTGGGTCACTTAAATATGCTATCACATAATCTGCAAATAGTGATGGTTTGACTTCCTCCTTTCTAATTTATATCCCTTTTACCTCCTTACGTTGTCTAATTGCTTTAGCTAGAACTTCAAGTACTATATTGAAAATATATGGAGAGAAGGGGCAGCCTTGTCCAGTTCCTGATTTTAGTGGGGTTTCTTCAAGTTTCTCTCCATTTAGTTTGATGTTGGCTACCAGTTTGCTGTATATTGCTTTTATTATGTTGAGGTATGGGCCTTGAATTTTTGTTCTTTCCAAGACTTTTAGCATGAAAGGATGCTGAATTTTGTCAAATACTTTTTCAGCATCTAATGAAATGATCATGTAGTTTTTTTTCTTTGAGTTTGTTTATGTAGTAGATTGCATTGATCAATTTCCTTATATTGAACCATCCCTGCATCTGTGGGATGAAGCCTACTTGGTCATGGTGAATGATGATTTTGATGTGTTCTTGCATTGGATTGGCAAGAATTTTATTAAGTATTTTCTAATCAATATTCATAAGGGATATTGCCCTGTAATTCTCCTTCTTTGTTGGATCTTTTTGTGGTTTTGGTATCAGCATAACTGTGGTTTCCTACAAGAAGTTGAGTAGTTTACCTACTGTTTCTATTTTGTGCAATAGTTTGAAGGTATTGTTGTTAGGTCTTATTGGAAGGTTTGATAAAATTCTTTACTAAAACCATCTGGTCCTATGCTATTTTTGGTTAGAAGACTTTCTATGATTCCTTCTATATCTTTAGGGGTTATGGGACTGTTTAGATGATCTATTTGATCCTGATTTAATTTTGGTATTTGGTATCTCTCTAGGAAATTGTCCATTTCCTGCAGATTCTTCAGTTGTGTTGAGTATAGGCTTTTTTTAGTAGGATCAGGTGATTTTTTTTAATTTCTTGAGTTTCTGTTGATATATCTCATTTTTCATTTCTAATTTTGTTAATTTGGATACTGTCTCTGTGCCCTTTGGTTATTCTGGCTAAGGTTTTATCTACCTTGTTGATTTTCTCAAAGAACCAGCTCCTGGTTTTGTTGAGTCTTTGTGTGATTCTCTTTGTTTCTACTTGAAACAGCTAAGAGTCATAGCCCGAGGCCAACATACCAGGGGGGTCTAAGTTGGACAGGCCTTGGATGGTCCCCAGCCCCTGGGATGCTCGGTGGGCCATGTATGTGCCAACCCAGCTAGGAGGTGGTTAGCCTAGCAGACTCTCCCTGCACTTTCAGGGAACGCTCGCACACTCTGCCATTCTGGCCACCTGACAGAACCAATTAACAGTCATAGACCAAGGGGAACTTTGCTCAGGCCTTAGCCTGCCAGGGTTTGCCTAGACTCAGGGCCTAAGCAGCTAAGCTAGCCTTGTGTGTACCAACTCGGATGGGATATCAGCTGCCCAGCAGAGTGACCAGCACTCGGAAAAGATCCCGCAGCATAGACCATCAGCACTCACTGAAGGAGCAAACGGGCACTGCCTGGTTCACACAGACAACCTAAGGCAAGGCACACTAGAGCTCCAAGGGCACCCAAGAGGAGGACAACACATCAGCAATCTGTAACAGGGGAAACCCAGCCATCCAGTGTTGCAGAAATAGCCCTACAGCATCACAGGAGGCACAAACACCAGCCATAGACGAAACCAACTAATGCCAGAAATAACAAGATAGCAAAGAGCAAGTACAGGAATGCTACTAACAGAAATCTAGGCAATATGGCAACATCTGAACCAAACTCTACAACAACAGCAAGTCCTGGTTACACAAACACACCAGAAAAACAAGATTTGGATTTAAAATCACTGTTCATGATGCTGCTAGAAGAACACAAAAAGGACATAAATGAATCTCTTAAAGAAATACAGGGGAACAAGCTAGAAACCCCTATAATAGAAACACAAAAAATCACTTAAAGAAATTCAGGAGAATAAGGCTCAAGGGACAGAAGCCAATAAAGAAGAAACACACACACACACACACACACACACACACACACAAACTTAAAGAAATGCAGGAGAAAGTGAGTCAAACAGAAGAAGTCATGAAAGAGGAAACACAAAAATCTCTTAAAGAATTACAGGAAAACACAAACAAGCAAGTGAAGGAGCTAAGCAAAACCATCCAGGATCTAAAACCAGAAGTAGAAATAATGAAGAAATCACAAAGGGAGACAACTTTGGAGATAGAAAACCTTGAGAAGAAATCAGGGGCCATAGATGCAAATATCAACAACAGAATGCAAGGCATGGAAGAAACAATCTCAGATGCCTAAGATACCATAGAAACCATTGACGCAACAGTCAAAGAAAATGCAAAATGCAAAAAGCTTGTATCCCAGAACATCCAGGAAATCCAGGACACAATGAGAAGACCAAACCTAAGGATTATAGGTATATATGAGAGTGAAGATTTACAGTTGAAAGGGCCAGCAAATATCTTCAACAAAATTATGGAACAAAACTTTCCCAACTTAAAGAGAGAGATGCCCATGAATATACAAGAAGCCTACAGAACTCCAAACAAACTGGACCTGAGTAGAAATACCTCTCATCACATAATAATTAAAACCCCAAATGTACTAAACAAAGAAAGAATATTAAAGGCAGCAAGAGAAAAAGGCCAAGTAACATATAAAGGAAGACCTATCAGAATCACACCAGACTTCTCACCAGAGACCATGAAAGCTAGAAGATCCTAGGCAGATCTCATGCAGACTCTAAGAGAACACAAATGTCAGTCAACACTACTATACCCAGCAAAACTGTCAATCACAATAGATGGAGAAACCAAGATATTCCATGACAAAACCAAATTTACACAATATCTTTCCACAAACCCAGCCCTACAAAGAATAATAAAAGGAAAACTCCAATACAAGGAGGGAAACGACACCCCGGAAAAAGCAAGATAGTTAACTTTTTTCATCAAACCCAAAAGAAGATAACCACTCAAATATAAAAGTACATTGAAAATGACAGAAAGTAATAATCACTATTCCTTAATATCTCTTAACTTCAATGGACTCAATTCCCCAATAAAAAGACATAGACTATCAGACTGGATAAGAAAAAAGGAACCTACATTTTGGGGCATACAGGAAACACATCTCAATGTCAAAGACAAAAACTACCTTAGAGTAAAAGGCTAGAAGACAATTTTACAAGCCAATGGTCTCCAGAAATGAGCCAGAAGTAGCCATTCTAATATCAGATAAAATTGACTTTCAACCTAGTATCATCAAAAGAGACATGGAAGATCACTTCTTGCTGGTCAAAGGAAAAATCCACCAAGAAGAACTTCCAATTCTGAACATCTATGAGCCAAATTCAAGGACACCCTCTTTCATAAAAGAAACTTTATTAAAGCTCAAAGCACACATTGCACCTAACACAATAATTGTGGGTGACTTCAACACTGCACTTTCCTCAATGGACCGATCAGGAAAACAGAAACTAAACAGGGACACAATGAAACTAATTGAAGCTTTGGACCAATTAGATCTAACAGATATATATAGAACAATCTATCCTAAAGCAAAAGAATATACATTTTTCTCTGCACCTCATGGTACCTTCTCCAAAATCGACCATATAATTGGTCACAAGACAGACCTCAAAAAATATAAGAAGATCGAACTAATCCCATGCCTCCTATCAGATCACTATGGAGTAAAAGTGGTCTTCAATAGCAACAAAAACAACAGAAAACCCACATACACGTGGAAATTGAACAATATTCTACTCAATGATAACTTGGTCAAGGAAGAAATAAGGAAAGAAATTAAAGACTTTTTAGAACACAATGAAAATGAAGACACAACATACCCAAATCTATGGGACACAATGAAAGCAGTGCTAAGAGGGAAACTCATAGCCCTGAGTGCCTCCAAAAAGAAAATGGAGAGAGCATACACTACCAGCTTAATGACACACCTGAAAGCCCTGGAACAAAAAGAAGCTATTTCTCCCAGGAGGAATAGAAGTCAGGAAATCATCAAAGTCAGGGGCGAAATCAATCAAGTAGAAACAAAGAGAACCATACAAAGAATCATCAAAACCAGGAGCTGGTTCTTCGAGAAAATCAACATGATAGATAAACCCTTAGCCAGACTAACCAAAGGGCACAGAGACAGTATCCCAATTATCAAAATTAGAAATGAAAAGGGAGATATAACAACAGAAACTGAAGAAATTCAAAAAATCATTAGATCCTACTACAAAAGCCTATACTCAACACAACTGGAGAATCTGGAGGAAATGGACAGTTTCCTAGACAGATATCTGACACCAAAACTAAATCAGGATCAAATAGATCAACTAAACAGTCCCATAACACCTGAAGAAATAAAAAGGGTCATAGAAAGTCTCCCAACCAAAAAAAGCACGGGACCAGATGGCTTCAGTGCAGAGTTCTATCAGACCTTCATAGAAGACCTAACACCAATACTCTTCAAGCTATTCCACAAAATAGAAACAGAAGGAACTCTACCCAACTCGTTCTATGAAGCCATAATTAGGCTGATACCAAAACCACACAAAGATTCAACAAATAAAGAGAACTTCAGGCCAATTTCCCTTATGAATATTGATGCAAAAATACTTAATAAAATTCTTGCCAACCGAATCCAAGAACACATCAAAACGATCATCCACCATGACCAACTAGGCTTCATCCCAGGGATGCAGGGATGGTTCAATATAAGGAAATCCATCAATGCTATCCACTACATAAACAAACTCAAAGAAAAAAACCATATGACCATCTCATTAGATCGAAGACAATTTTACAAGCCAATGGTCTTAGGAAATGAGCTGGGAGTAGCCATTCTAATATCACATAAAATTGACTTTCAACCTAAAGTCATCAAAAGAGATACAGAAGGACACTTCTTGCTGGTCAAAGGAAAAATCCACCAAGAAGAACTTTCAATTCTGAACATCTATGCGCCAAATTCAAGGGAACCCTCATTCGTAAAAGAAACTTTACTAAAGCTCAAAGCACACATTGCACCTAACACAATAATTGTGGGTGACTTCAACACTCCACTTTCCTCAATGGATAGATCAGGAAAACAGAAACTAAACAGGGACACAATAAAACTAATTGAAGCTTTGGACCAATTGGACTTGACTGATATTTATAGAACATTTCACCCTAAACAAAAGAATATACCTTTTTCCCACCACCTCATGGTACCTTCTCCAAAATCGACCATATAACTGGCCACAAGAGAGACCTCAACAAATTTAAGGAGATCGAATTAATCCCATGATCCCATGCCTCCTACCAGATCACTATGGAGTAAGAGTGGTCATCAATAGCAACAAAAACAACAGAAAGCCCACATACACATGGAGGCTGAACAATACTCTACTCAATGACACCTTGGCCAAAGAAGAAATAAAGAAAGAAATCAGAGTCTTTTTAGAATCTGATGAAAATGAAGGCACAACAAACCCAAATCTTTGGGACACAATGAAAGCAGTGCTAAGAGGAAAACTCATAGCCCTGAGTGCCTCCAAAAAGAAAATGGAGAGAGCATACACTAGCAGCTTAACAACACACCTGAAAGACCTGGAACAAAAAGAAGCCAATTCACCTAGGAGGAGTAGAAGACAGGAAATCATCAAACGCAGGGCTGAAATCAGTCAAGTGGAAACAAAGAGAACCATGCAAAGAATCAATAAATCCAGGAGCTGGTTCTTTGAGAAAATCAACAAGATAGATAAACCCTTAGCCAGACTGACCAAAGGGCACAGAGAAAGTATCCAAATTAACAAACGTAGAAATGAAAAGGGGGATATAACAACAGAAACTTAGGAAATTTAAAAAATCATCAGATCCTACTACAAAAGCCTATACTCAACACAACTGAAGAATCTGGAGGAAATGGACAATTTCCTAGAAAGATATCAAATACCAAAATTAAATCAGGACCAACTAGATCATCTAAACAGTCCCATAACCCCTAAAGAAATAGAAGGGGTCCTAGAAAGTCTTCCAACCAAAAAAAGCACAGAAACAGATGGCTTCAGTGCAGAATTCTATCAGACCTTCAAAGAAGACCTAACACCAATACTCTTCAAACTATTCCACAAAAATAGAAACAGAAGGAACACTACCCAATTCCTTCTATGAAGTCACAATTACACTGGTACCAAAACCACACAAAGATCCAACAAAGAAAGAGAACTTCAGAACAATTTCCCTTATGAACATCGATGCAAAAATACTCAATAAAATTCTTGCCAACCGAATCCAAGAACACATAAAAACGATCATCCACCATGATCAAGTAGGCTTTATTCCAGGGATGCAGGGTTGGTTCATTATACAGAAATCCATCAATGCAATCCATTACATAAACAAACTCAAAGAAAAAAACCACATGGTCATTTCATTGGATGCTGAAAAAGCATTTGACAAAATTCAGCATACTTTCATGCTTAAAGTCTTGGGGTGATTCTTACCAAACATGTGAAAGAGCTGTATGACAAGAACTTCAAGACTATGAAGAAGGAAATGGAAGAAGACCTCAAAAAATGGAAAAACCTCCCATGCTCATGGATCGGCAGGATTAATATAGTCAAAATGGCCATTTTGCCAAAAGCAATATACAGATTCAACGCAATACCCATCAAATTCCCAACTCAACTCTTCATACAGTTAGAAAGAGCAATCCTCAAATTCATCTGGAATAACAAAAAACCCAGGATAGCTAAACTATTCTCAACAATAAAAGAAATTCTGGGGGTATCAGAATCCCTGACCTCAAGCAATAGTACAGAACAATAGTGTTAACAACTGCATGGTATTGGTACAATGACAGGAAGGCAGATCAATGGAATAGGATTGAAGATCCAGAAATGAATCCACACACCTAAGGCCACTTGATCCTTGACAAACGGTGCTGGTTCAACTGGAGGTCAGCATGCAGAAGAATGTGAATTGATCTATCCTTGTCTCATTGTACTAAGCTCAACTCCGAATGGATCAAGGGCCTCCACATAAAGCCAGACAGTCTGAAGCTAATAGAAAAGAAATTGGGGAAGACCCTTGAGGACATTGGTACAGGGGGAAAGTTCCTGAACTGAACACCAATAGCTTATGCTCTAAGATCAAGAATTGACAAATGGGACCTCATAAAATTACAAAGTTTCTGTAAGGCAAAGGACACCATCAAAAGGGCAAATCGGCAACCAACAAAATGGAAAAAGATCTTCACCAACCCTACATCAGATAGAGGGCTAATATCCAATATATATAAAGAACTCAAGAAGTTAGACTCCAGAAAACCAAATAATTCTGATTGGTTAAAAATAATAATAATAATAATAAAAGGATGTGTTCCCCTTGTGAAGTGTTTGTTAGTTTGGAGTAGGCATTGCTTTAAATTAAAGGATAATTTATGAGAACAGTTTTCTCTGAATTATATGTAAGACTTTACAGTTTTAACCTTGTCAACTACTGTTTTAATAGAGGAAATACACAGTAGGTGCACATATAACACCATGATCCCAACGACATATATCACCTGAAGTTCAACTCCTTATGAAAACTGAGGTTCTTTCAGATTTATAGACTGAAAGGGGAACACCTTTTGCTCAGTTTAGGATCTTCCATGTCTAACTGGCTGGTTTTGTGTGTCAGCTTGACACAATCTGGAGTTATCAGAGAGAAAGGAGCTTAAGATGAGGAAATGTCTCCACGAGATCCAGCTATAAGGCATTTTCTCAATTGGTGACCAAGAGGGGAGGGCCCATGTGGGTGGTGCTATCCCTGGTCTGGTAGTTTTGATTCTATGGAAGGGCATACTGAGCAAGCCAGGGAAATAAGCCAGTAAGTAACATCCCTCCATGGCCTCTGCATAAGCTTCTGCTTCCTGATCTGCTTGAGTTCTGGTTCTGACTTCCTTTGGTGATGAACAGCAATGTGGAAGTGTCACCAAAATAAACCATTTCACTTTCCAAATTACTTCTTGGCCATGATGATTGTGCAGGAATAGAAACCCTGACTAAGACACATGTTTTCTTCTTTTTTGCCATTTGCAATAATTTCCCACAATTTCTCAGCATAAAGGTTTGACTAGTGATGATATAACATGAGTAGTATAACAGAAAACATGGTACTCAACACAAGGTTTTGCTGAGTCCTAATGAATTATATTGTCAATTTGCATTCTTGAGCAGTAACTGTAAAAATTATACAGATTCAGGAACCAGCCTCACTGTCTCCGTGTTTGTCAAAGTCTCCAAAGAAGCTATGAGGCAACAATATTTGTAAATCCTTATAACACAAATATTTGAATACCACAGATCACACATCTACATCTTTTTCTTGACCATCCAGCCTTATTCATCATTAGGAGAAGTAAAATATTTTCAGTCTTCAGTAACTTTGTCCTGAAGCCAGGGATTGTTTGGGACTTTTAGATACATAAACATGAAAGGCTAAACAGTGTGAGGATGAGATAGAGCCCACTGATTTTCTAGAAGCTGGATTTGAGTGATGGGTGAGTACAAACGCCCAGTCATGAAGCAGCTTCTTCACTACACAGAATTCCCCATCAGGAATACCATTCAAAAGCTTTTGGATGGATTAATAGTAATTTAGTAATTCAGCCTCATCTGCCTCTTCACTGCATTCTTTCTGCTGATATCTAACAGCTGTATGTGTGTCTCTCTTTAATCATTAAGACTTGGAAGATAATTCTGAGTTCTCACATCATAGCCTCAGGTTCACTCAGGACACTTCTAGATCATGAAAACAGGAGGATTTGTTTTCTTAACCTAAAACAACAAGTGAATAATCAAATTGCAGGGCATCTAGAATCTGAATTTTTTTCTTTTTTCTTTTTTTTCTATATTCTTTGTTTACATTCCAAATGATTTTCCTTATCCCAATTCCCCTCTCTCCATAAGTCCCAAAAGCCCTTGCCCCTCCGCCTGTTCTCCAATCAACCCTCCTTCTTCCCTTTCCTGGTACTCCCCTACAATGCTGGATCAAGTGTGTTTCCTGTAAGATGCAAAATATAGGGTCCTGTTTACGTATCCAGTCTCTTAGTCTATGTCTTTTTATTGGGGAATTGAGTCCATTGATGTTAAGAGATATTAAGGAATAGTGATTATCCTTTCCTGTTATTTTTGACATTATTTATATATTTGAGTGGTTGTCTTCTTTTGGGTTTGAAGAAAGAAGTTTACTATCTTGCTTTTTCCGGGGTGTACTTTCCCTCCTTGTATTGGTGTTTTCCACATATTATCCTTTGTAGGGCTGGGTTTGTGGAAAGATATTGTGTAAATTTGGTTTCATCATGGAATATTTTGGTTTTTCCATCTATAGTGATTGAGATTTTTGCTGGGTTTAGTAGTCTTGGTTGGCATTTGTGTTCTCTTAGAGTCTGTATGAGATCTGCCCTGGATCTTCTAGATTTCATGGTCTCTGGTGAAAAGTCTAGTGTAATTCTAATTGGTCTTCCTTTATATTTTACTTGACCTTTTTCTCTTACTACTCTTAATATTCTTTCCTTGTTTAGTACATTGGGGTTTTTATTATTATGTGATGGAAGGTATCTCTGTTCTGCTCCAGCCTGTTTGGAGTTCTGTAGGCTTCTTGTATATTCATGGGCAACTCTCTCTTTAGGTTAGGGAAGTTTTCTTCCATAATTTTGTTGAAGATATTTGCTGGCCCTTTAAGTTGTAAATCTTCACTTTCATCTATCCCTACAATCCTTTCGTTTGGTCTTCTCATTGTGTCCTGGATTTCCTGGATGTTTTGGGTTACAAGATTTTTGCTTTTTGTATTTTCTTTGACTGTTGAGTCCATGGTTTCTATGGTATCTTCAGCATCTGAGATTCTTTCTTCTATATCTTGTATTTTGTTGATGATATTTGCATCTATGGCCCCTGATTTCTTTCCAAGGTTTTCTATCTCTTAAGTTCTCTCCCTTTGTGACATCTTAGTTGTTTCTACTTCTGTTTTTGGATCCTGTATGGTTTTTCTCAGTTCCTTCATTTGTTTGTTTGTGTTTTCCTTTAATTCTTTCAGAGATTTTTGTGTTTCCTCTTTCATGACTTCTGCCTGTTGACGCAATTTCTTCTGATTTTCTTTAAGTGATTTTTGTTTTTCCTCTTTATTGGCTTCTATCTATTGATCCATATTCTCCTGAATTTCTTTAAGTGATTTTTGTGTTTCCATTCTAAGAGCTTCTAACTTATTCATGTTCCCCTGTATTTCTTTAAGAGTTTTATTTAAAGGGGCAGTGGTGATTAACCTGCTTCTGTCAGTTCTCTAGAGAGTATCAGAAAGTGACATCTTCCCTGCATCAGATGTGGCACAGGTCTCTGGCTGAGCTGGCTGCTTGGTCACAGGAGCCAAGATGGTAGGAGCCTCGCACCAGGGCTCCGTCTAACTGCAGGACTCCCTGCAGGTCAGATGCTTCTGTGTAGGATATGTGCCCAGATACCTGTAGAGCTGTCCAGCTCCTGCATGCAGAAGGAACCCAGGCAGGCTCTAACCTGAGCGATCTCCAAATCAGGTGTTCCCTGCACACCCAACAGAGTGTTGCTTGGCCAAGATGCTGGAGACCTTAGACCACCAGGCTCCCTTTAACCACAGGACTCCCTGCAGGTCAGATGTTATCCTGCAGGATATGTTATCCTGACCAGCTCCCTAGTGCAGAAGGAACTCAGGCAGGCTGTGACCTGTGCAATCCTTCACTCTGGTGTACTATGCATACCTGGCTGAGCTGGCTGTTTTGTCACGGGACCTAGGATGGTGGCAACCTCAAACCAGGGCTCAGTCTAACCGCGGGACTCCCTGCAGGTTAGATGCTTCCCTGTCTGAGCTGGCTGCTTTGTCACTGGATCCAAGATCGTGGTGACCCCTGACCAGGTATCCCTTTAGCTGCGGGTCTCCCTGCAGGTCAGACACTTCCCTTGAGGATACATGCCCAGAAAGCTGTAGAGCTACCCAGTTCCTGCATGCAGAAGGAACCCATGCAGGCTTGGAATCTGAATTCTTACCACAATTCCTTTAATGATATGTGCAAATAGGAAGGGAATTCCAGAAACAGTCAACATTCCTTTGCCTTAGATAAAATTAAGCAACAGATGACTTTGATTTTGGATAATAACTTCATGAATAGAGCCGGATATAGCTGTCACCTGGGTGGCTCTGCTGGTGCATGACAAATACAGAGAAGAACACTCTCAGCCACCCATTGAACTGAGCACAGTGTCCCCAATGGGGGAGCTAGAGAAAGGACCCAAGGAACTGAACATTTTGCAGCACCATTGGAAGAACAACAATAGGAGCCACCCAGTATACCCAGAGCTCCCAGGGACAAAGACATCAACCAGAACACACATGGTGTTACCCATGGTTCCAGATGCATAGGCAGCAGAGGATGGCCTTGTTGAACATCAAAGGGTGGAGAGGCCTCTGATCCTGGAAAGGCTTGATGCAGCAATGTAGGGGAATACCAGGACAGAGAAGCAGGAGGGGGTTGATTGGGGAACAGGGGGAGAGGAGATGGCTAATGGGACTTTGGGGGGAGGATGAGGAAAGAAGAAATCATTTGAAATGTAAATAAAGAGTATACCTAATAAAAAAGAAAAGCATTCAACTAATTCAAACATACTAAATAAACAACTGTATACCTTGAGGTTTATTAATCCATTGCTTAATAAATATGGCTACTGATTTTTTTCAGACTTTTGAAAGGACAGATTTTTAGGACATCTTCTTAATGATACTAGATAATAGTTAGGAAATAATGGGCTTCACAGAACCTCCAAAACTATCTATTTCTAGGATCTAGAATTTCCAAATTAAAATTGGCATGTTAAAAGGACTGTTCAGGTGTAGTTTAGTTACAAGTTTAAGATGATATGGACATTCTGTAATATATATGGGTAAAAATCAATATACTCACATATGCTTTGTTACAATGGAAAAGAGGAATGAGCAAGATAGTGCCCATTGTCCAGGTGAATGTGGTGGTAGTTTCTTGGAAGAATAAATGTTAGCTTTAGATTCTATGCCCTGGAATCTGCAGGACATGAGAAATCTCCTGATCCTTGGGTTTAATTCAGGAGACGGTGGACCTCCAGAATTATAAAGAAAATATTTTAATCAGTTTTGAAGGTATTACCATTTAGCAGAGAAAACTAATAAAAAACATTCTTTGACTTTTCTGTGCATTTGGGTTTCCTCAATACTCCATCAATTCTAGAAATATTATCAGTTGGTGACTCAATATATTGTTTCTGGGCCTGCGTTGAGAAACAGTATGATGGTAGAAGATATGAGAAGTAGAGCATCTTGGTTCAAAGAGTGAAAGAGTCACTTTTAGCACTATGGGCCAAGTGTTATGAACAGAAGCAAAATACAAATGTAGAAAACAACAACAACAACAACAAAAACTTTTCTCCAGAGGTGCTCTGCAGTTATCTTTTGCTCCTAACTAAATGCAATCTCTCATTGCTTCTGTTACTTCCTAATTGTACAATGTACTAAGGATTGAGTTTTCAGCAGAAGCATTCAGGAAAACACTATAGGTTCAAACTATAACTTTACTTCTCTGGCCTCCAAATGGTCTTAAGATAGAAGAATACATTGAGGCAATTTATGACTCTGTCAGCACTTACAGCTTCTGTATTTTCAAAAGTGAAGTCAAATACCTCCTGGAGACTAAAGAAATGATTTTACCTATAAGATCATACAAAATATTCAAAAAAAGAATCTCATGACTATATTAAACATCTGTAATGGTAAAATTCTTGACACATATTGAGAAAGTTATTCTGTGTGAATTTATATGTGCTACATATAGAAATCATGTCTCAAAAAGGAAGAAAATAAGAAAAGCAGAAAATGAGCTATAAATTTTTTTATTCGATATAATTTTTTATTTACATTTCAAATGATTTCCCCTTTTCTAGCACCCCACTCCCCAAAGGTCCCATAAGCCCCTTTCTCTTCCCCTGTCCTTCCACCTACCCATTCCGACTTTCCCGTTATGGTTTTGCCGAATACTGCTTCACTGAGTCTTTCCAGAACAAGGGGCCACTCCTCCTTTCTTCTTGTACCTCATTCTCATTTGATGTGTGGATTATGTTTTGGGTAATCCAGGTTTCTAGGTTAATATCCACTTATTAGTGAGTGTATACCATAATTCACCTTTTGAGTCTGGGTTACCTCACTTAGTATGATGTTCTCTAGCTCCATCCATTTGCCTAAGAATTTCATGAATTCATTGTTTCTAACGGCTGAATAGTACTCCATTGTGTAGATATACCACATTTTTTGCATCCACTCTTCTGTTGAGGGATACCTGGGTTATTTCCAGCACCTGGCAATTATAAATAGGGCTGCTATGAACATAGTAGAGCATATATCCTTATCACATGGTGGGGAATCCTCTGGGTATATGCCCAGGAGTGGTATAGAAGGATCTTCTGGAAGTGAGGTGCCCAGTTTTCAATGGAACGGCCAGACTGCTTTCCAGAGTTGTTGTACCAATTTGCAATCCCACCAGCAGTGGAGGAGTGTTCCTCTTTCTCCACACCCTCTCCAAAACCTGCTGTCTCCTGAATTTTTAATCTTAGCCATTCTGACTGGTGTAAGGTGAAATCTCAGGGTTGTTTTGATTTGCATTTCCCTAATGACTAATGAAGTTTAGCATTTTTTAAGATGCTTCTCCACCATCTGAAGGTCCTCAGGTGAGAATTCTTTGTTTAACTCTGTACCCCATTTTTAATAGGGTTGTTTGGTTTTCTGCAGTCTAACTTCTTGAGTTCTTTATATATATTGGATATTAGCCCTCTATCTGATGTAGGATTGGTGAAGATCTTTTCCCAATTTGTTGGTTGCCGATTTGTCTTCTTGATGGTGTCCTTTGCCTTACAGAAACTTTGTAATTTTATGAGGTCCCATTTGTCAATTCTTGATCTTAGAGCATACGCTATTGGTGTTCTGTTCAGAAACTTTCTCCCTGTACCAATGTCCTCAAGGGTCTTCCCCAGTTTCTTTTCTATTAGCTTCAGAGTGTCTGGCTTTATGTGGAGGTCCTTAATCCATTTGGATTTGAGCTTAGTACAAGGAGACAATGATGGATCAATTCGCATTCTTCTGCATGCTGACCTCCAGTTGAACCAGCATCATTTGTTGAAAAGGCTATTTTTTTTCCATTGGATGTTTTCAGCCTCTTTGTCGAGGATCAAGTGGCCATAGGTGTGTGGGTTCATTTCTGGATCTTCAATCCTGTTCCATTGACCTCCTGCCTGTCACTGTACCAATACCATGCAGTTTTTAACACTATTGCTCTGTAGTATTGCTTGAGGTCAGGGATACTGATTCCCCCAGATTTTCTTTTGTTGCTGAGAATAGTTTTAGCTATCCTGGGTTTTTTGTTGTTCCAGATGAATTTGATAATTGTTCTTTCTAACTCTGTGAAGAATTGAGTTGGGATTTTGATGGGTATTGCATTGAATCTGTATATTGCTTTTGGCAAAATGGCCATTTTAACTATATTGATTCTACCGATCCATGAGCATGGGAGGTTTGCCCATTTTTTGAGGTCTTCTTCCATTTCCTTCTTCAGAGTCTTGAAGTTCTTGTCATACAGATCTTCCACATGTTTGGTAAGAGTCACCCCAAGGTACTTTATACTGTTTGTGGCTACTGTGAAAGGTGTCATTTCCCTAATTTCTTTCTCAGCCTGCTTATCCTTTGAGTATAGGAAGGCTACTGATTTGCTTGAGTTGATTTTATAACCTGCCAGTTTGCTGAAGCTGTTTATCAGCTGTAGGAGTTCTCTAATGGAGTTTTCTGGGTCATTTAGGTAGACTATCATATCATCTGCAAAAAATGATAGTTTGACTTCTTCCTTTCCAATTTATATCCCTTTGACCTCCTTATGTTGTCTAATTGCCCAAGCTAGTACCTCAAGTACAATATTGAAAAGATAAGGAGAAAGAGGACAGCCCTTTCTAGTCCCTGATTTTAGTGGGATTACGTCAAGTTCCTCTCCATTTAGATTGATGCTGGCTACCGGTTTGTTGTATATTGCTTTTACTATATTTAGGTATGGGCCTTGAATTCCTGTTCATTCCAAGACTTTAAGCATGAAAGGATGCTGAATTTTGTCAAATGCTTTTTCAGCATCCAATGAGATGACCATGTGTTTTTTTTTTCTTTGAGTTTGTTTATGTAGTAGATTACATTGATGGATTTCCGTATATTGAACCAACCCGGCATTCCCGGGATAAAGCCTACTTGATCATGGTGGATGATCGTTTTGATGTGTTCTTGGATTTGGTTGGCAAGAATTTTATTGAGTATTTTTGCATCGATGTTCATAAGGGAAATTGGTCTGAAGTTCTCTTTCTTTGTTGGACCTTTGTGTGGTTTTGGTATCAGTGTAATTGTGGCTTCGTAGAAGGAATTGGGTAGTGTTCCTTCTGTTTCTATCTTGTGGAATAGTTTGAAGAGTATTGGTGTTAACTCTTCTTTGAAGGTCTGATAGAATTCTGCACTGAAACCATCTGGTCCTGTGCTTTTTTTTGGTTGGAAGACTTTCTATGACTCCTTCTATTTCTTTAGGCATTATGGGACTGTTTAGATGGTCTAGTTGGTCCTGATTTAATTTTGGTATTTGGTATCTGTCAAGGAAATTGTCCATTTCCTCCAGATTCTCCAGTTCTGTTGAGTACAGGCTCTTGTAGTAGGATCTGATGATTTTTTGGATTTCCTCAGTTTCTGTTGTTATATCTCCCTTTTCATTTCTAAGTTTGTTAATTTGGATACTTTCTCGGTGCCCTTTGGTCAGTTTGGCTAAGGGTTTATCTATCTTGTTGATTTTCTCAAAGAACCAGGTCCTGGTTTTGTTGATTCTTTGTATGGTTCTCTTTGTTTCTACTTGACTGATTTCGGCCCTGAGTTTGATGATTTCCTGCCTTCTACTCCTCCTGGGTGAAATAGCTTCTTTTTGTTCCAGGGCTTTCAGGTGTGTCATTAAGGTGGTAATGTATGCTCTCTCCATTTTCTTTTTGGAGGCACTCAGGGCTATGAGTTTTCCTCTTAGCACTGCTTTCATTGTGTCCCATAGATTTGGGTATGTTGTAACTTCATTTTCATTGTGTTCTAAAAAGTCTTTAATTTCTTTCCTTATTTCTTCCTTGACCAAGTTATCATTGAGTAGAATATTGTTCAGTTTCCACGTGTATGTGGGTTTTCTGTTGTTTTTGTTGCTATTGAAGACCACTTTTACTCCATAGTGATATGATAGGAGGCATGGGATTAGTTCGATCTTCTTGTATTTGTTGAGGTCTGTCTGTGACCAATTATATGGTCGATTTTGGAGAAGGTACCATGAGGTGCTGAGAAAAAGGTATATTCTTTTGCTTTAGGATAGAATGTTCTATATATATATATCTGTTAAATCTAATTGGTCCAAAGCTTCAATTAGTTTCATTGTGTCCCTGTTTAGTTTCTGTTTTCCTGATCTGTCCATTGAGGAAAGTGCAGTGTTGAAGTCACCCACAATTAATGTGTTAGGTGCAATGTGTGCTTTGAGTTTCAATAAAGTTTCTTTTATTAAAGAGGGTGCCCTTGCATTTGGAACATAGATGTTCAGGATTGAGAGTTCTTCTTGTTGTATTTTTCCTTTGACCAGCAAGAAGTGTCCCTCAGTGTCTCTTTTGATGACTTTGGGTTGAAAGTCAATGTTATCTGATATTAAAATGGCTACTCCAGCTTGTTTCCTGAGACCATTTGCTTGTAAAATTGTCTTCCAGCCTTTTACTCTAAGGTTGTGTTTGTCTTTGACCCTGAGGTGTGTTTCCTGTAAGCAGCAAAATGTAGGGTCCTGTTTTTGTATCCAGTCAGTTATTCTGTGACTTTTTTGGGGGCATTAAGTCCATTGATGTTAAGAGATATTAAGGAATAGTGATTGTTACTACCTATCATTTTTGACGTTATTTTTTAAATTTGACTGTTTAACTTTTTTTGGGTTTGATGAAAGGTTACTATCTTGCTTTTTCCAGGGTGAAGTTTCCCTCCTTGTATTGGTTTTTTCCTCCTATTATCCTTTGTAGGGCTGGGTTTGTGGGTAGATATTGGGTAAACTTGGTTTTGTCATGAAATATCTTAGTTTCTCCATCTACGGTGATTGAGAGTTTTGCTGGATATAGTAGTTTTGGCTGGCATTTGTGTTCTCTTAGAATCTGCATGAGATCTGCCCAGGACCTTCTAGCCTTCATAGTCTCAGGTGAAAAGTCTGCTGTGATTCTGATAGGTCTTCCTTTATATGTTACTTGGCCTTTTTCTCTTGCTGCCTTTAACATTCTTTCTTTGTTTAGAACATTTGATGTTTTGATTATTATGTGACGGGAAGTATTTCTGTTCTGGTCCAGTCTGTTTGGAGTTCTGTAGGCTTCTTGTATATTCATGGGCATCTCTCTCTTTAGGTTAGGTAAATTTTCTTCCATAATTTTATTGAAGATATTTGCTGGCCCTTTAAGTTGTAAATCTTCACTCTCATCTATGCCTATAATCCTTAGGTTTGGTCTTCTCATTGTGTCCTGGATTTCCTGGATATTTTGGGTTACAAGCTTTTTGCTTTTTGCATTTTCTTTAACTGTTGAGTCCATGGTTTCTATGGAATCTTCAGCATCTGAGATTCTTTCTTCTATCTCTTGTATTCTGTTGTTGATATTTGTATCTCTGTCCCCTGATTTCTTCCCAAGGCTTTCTATCTCCTTAGTTGTCTCCCTTTGAGTTTTCTTAGTTGTTTCTACTTCTGATTTTAGATCCTGGATGGTTTTGCTTAGCTCCTTCACTTGCTTGTTTGTGCTTTCCTCTAATTCTTTAAGAGATTTTTGTGTTTCCTCTTTCATGACCTCAGCCTGTTGACCAAAGTTCTCCTGTATTTCTTTAAGTGTTTTTTGTGTTTCCTCATTATTGGCTTTTTTATTCTCCTGGATTTCTTTCAATGATTTTTGTGTTTCCCTTGCAAGGGCTTCTAACTTTTGATCAATTTTCTCCTGAATTTCTTTAAGTATGTCCTTCATGTGTTCCTGTACCAGCATCATGACCAGTGATTTTAGATCCAAATCTTGTTTTACTGGTGTGATGGGGTATCCAGGACATGCTGGTAGAGGAGAATTGGGTTCAGATGTTGCCATATTGCCTTGATTTCTGTTAGTGATGTTCCTGCGTTTGCCTTTTGCCATCTAGTTCTCACTGGTGTTAGTTGGTCTTGTCAGTGCTGGACTCACCAGTGCAAGCTGCCCCTTCCCAGGTGGCCTCTGGTGCACAGCTTACCTCCTGCACTGCTGGAGACAGGGTGCTGTTGCCCAGGCTGTTCAGATCCCGAAGCAGACACCCGAAGGCTCCTGCTGGTGTCTGCTGGATTCACCAGAGCACACAGACTTCTCCCAGCTGGCCGCCCAGAAACCCCTCCTGCCTCTTGCAGGACCTGGAGAGGACCTGTGTGTTGCCACCCAGGCTGATCTGGATCCGGAAGAGGAGAGAGTTGAGCTGAGGGCTCCAGCCAGAGGCCTCAGGACTGGGACCCAAGCTCTGGGCTGCAGGAGCAAGCAGTGCTGCGAGCTCCCAGACTGCCTCTGGGTGCACTCTGGGTCTCTCGCACTTCCTGGAGACCAAGCACTGTGGCCCTGGTCGTTCAGATCCCAAAACAGGCACCCAAAGGCTCCCGCTGGGGCCCGCTGGGTTCACCGGAGCACACCGACTTCTCCCTGCTGGCCGCCCGGAAGCCCCTCTTGCCTCTTGCAGGACCTGGAGATGTGGTTTTGCTGTCCAGGCTGATCTGGATCTGGAAGCGGAGAGAGTTGAGCTGAGGGCTCCCTCCAGAGGCCTCAGGACTGGAACCCAAGCTCTGGGCTGCAGGAGCAAGCCATGCTGTGAGCTCCCAGACTGTCTCTGGGTGCACACTGGGTCTCCCGCACTTCCTGGAGACCGAGGGCTGTGGCCTTGGTCGTTCAGATCCCAAAGCAGGCACCCGAAGGCTCCCGCTGGGGCCAGCTGGATTCACCGGAGCACACTGACTTCTCCCCACTGGCCTGCTGATATGTTCTGGGGTGCCCTTGCAGCTCTAGTGTGCTTTGCCCCAGATTGTGTCTGTGAACCAGGTGAAGCCTGTGTGCACCCCCAGGGAGCACAGACGGTGTACGCTGCCAGGACCTCACCCGCGTGCTGATCACTCCGCTGGGCAGCTGATCCCCCAACCAGGCTGGTGCACACAAGGTTAGCCTGGCCACCCAGGCCCTGGGTCCAGGCAAAAGCCTGGGAGGCCAAGGTCCAAGCAAAGTTCCCCTCAGGCTATGACTGTTAATTGAGTCTGCCAGGTGACCAGGATGGCGGGCGTGCACGCTCGTGCTCCCCGAAAGCGCTGGGAGAGTCTGCTGTGCTAACAACCTCCTGGGCGGGTTGACACACAGATGGCCCACCAAGACGCCCAGTTCTTAGGGTCAGTCCAGGAACTGTTGGGGCCTAGACCCCCGCTTTGTTAGCCTCAGGCTATGCTTGTTAGCCGTCTCTGCCCTCCCGAGCACTCTGGGTCCTGTAGGCAAAATGGCGGCATGCACGCCTGCCAGGACAAAAAAACCTCCTGGCTGGGTTGGCACCCAGATGGCCTCTGAACAGCCCAGGGCCTGGGTGCAGGCCAACGCTCGTCGGGCTCAGACCCCCGCGATGTTGGCCTCGGGTTATGTTTGTGTACCTCAGTCTGTCTGATCTCTGGAGTCTGAAACCAAGATGGAGGTGAGCCTCTCCTGACTCGAGTTATAAATTTTTAACAAACAATGGAACATGGTGAATATTATCATTTAAAAAAAAATCCCGATTTTCTTTTTGGAGGCACTCAGGGCTATGAGTTTTCCTCTTAGCACTACTTTCATTGTGTCCCATAGATTTAGGTATGTTGTGTTTTCATTTTCATTAAGTTCTAAAAAGTCTTTAATTTCTTTCTTTATTTCTTCCTTGACCTAGGTATTATTGAATAGAATATTGTTCGGTTTCCACATGTATGTGGGTTTTCTGTTGTTTTTGTTGCTATTGAAAAGGATACACATGGAATGCAATCTCTGATAAGTGGATATTAATTAGCCCAGAAACCCTGAATACCCAAGGCACAAATCGCATAACAAATGACTCCCATGAAGAAGTATGGAGATGATCCTGATTCTGGGAAGGATTGATCTAGCATTGGAGGGGAATATAAGGACAGAGAAAAAAGGAGGGAAGTGATAGGAGAATGGATGGAGAGAAGAAGGTTTATGGGGCATATGGGGAGGGGGGATCCGGGAAAGGGAAAATCATTTGGAATGTAAACAAAGAATATAGAAAATAAAAATATTTAAAAAATAATCCCAAGCAACAAATGAATGAAAGCATGACCATAACCAAACGTGTACCTAATACTCAAACCCAAGGAGTCTGCAGAAATAAAATCAAGACATTGTTTAAATAGCACAGTAAAGCAAAGATAATTTATATTTCAAATCATTTATTTTTCATAATCTATGATTTTCTTATTCTTCTCCCATACAATATATCCTGATCACAGGCCCTCTCTCCACAGCTCCATTTTGCACAATCCCCATCTCCTCTCCCCCCCCCCCATCCTATGTACTCCTTTTCCCTTCAGAAAAGAAGAACTCTCCAAGTGATATCAACTGAACACAGAGAAGAAGAAATAGACTAGACACAAACTCTCATATTAAGGCTGAGCTAATGAATCTAGTCAGATGAAAAGTGTCCCAAGAGCAGGCAGAGTGAGAGTCACTGTCACTGCCAGTGATAGGAGTCCCACAAAAATCGAATGTAAACAACCACAGCATGTGAGCAGACAGATTACCTAGTAGAGACCCATGCAGGCTATATGATTTCTGCTTTAGTCTCTGTGAGCCCTATAAACATTACTGAGTTGGTTCTGTGGGCTGTGTTTTTCTGGTGTTCTCCACACCTCTACTTTTTAAAATCCCTGGGGATTCTGAAGCTCTGTCAAATGTTCAGACCGCTTTCTCTCCATTTGTTCCATTAGGTTCAGAAGGAAGTTTCTCTGATGACAAACGGACTAGGAACCAATCTACAGGTATAGCAGAGTATAATTAGAAATTATTTCTTTGAACATGTCTGAGGTATATGCCCAATAATGTTATAACTGGGTGTTAAGGTAGAGTAATTCTCAGTTTCTGAGAAACTCCCATATTAACTTTTTTTTTTCATTTTTGCCTTAGAATTTACTTCTATCCCATATTCTTGGAACTATCTTCATCAAAACTCAACAGGAGATGTCAATGGTGGCAAAGATTCTGGCTCTACTTCCAAGAATAGCTGCTGGAGATGCATGGGAAGATACACACATCAAAAAACCATGGAGATACTGTTAGGGTGCAGCCCAGCATCTCTTGAAACAGGAATTGGGTTGCAGCACAAGTCTCTCGACAAGGTGTTGGCAGTACCTGCACTTCCTCTAGGCACTTGTTATAGGCCTCATGATATTCTTCATGTAACTTCACTAGGATCACACAAATGGGATTCTTGGAGCCTGTAGCTTCACCAAAGTCTGTCTTAGAAGGAATATAGATGTAGGGCAACTTCGGTTCCTTGCAAAGAACTGGAAGATGGCAGTACACCTCAATCAGCAATGTGTCTCATGCCAAAACCATGATCCCTTTCCTGCCATGCTGACAAATTTCTGAACCTCCTTGCTATGAGTCTTCACAGCCTTCTTGATGCACTGGTAGAGTTTGCACATCAGGCAGCGAGAAGCCAGGGGCTGCGCAATGGGGTTCAGGTTGACCAGCACCTCTTCACACTCGTGCTCCTCACTGCAGCCTTACCTGTGCTTCAGACTCCTTGGGAATGGCCTTTATTTTGGTCATCTTAACAACTGCAACTCAGTCAGGGCTTCTCCCATATTCATTTTTACAGTAGTTTTGTAATTTTTTCACTCCCCACAGCAATGTAGGAGTGTTCATTCTGCTTCATATTCTCACCAGCATGAACTGCCACTGTTGTTACTGATCTTACTCATTCTGACAGATATAAGATGAAATATCAGAGTAGCTTTGATTTTCATTTCCTTGATGGTTAAGGATACAGAATGGTTCTTTAAGTTTCCTCAACCACTTTAAATGCCTACATTGAAAGTTCTGTGTTTAGATTAGCACTATATTTTTTTTTTGGTGTTCTATGACATTCTTTTATTTTTAATAATGATCATTGTTTTGTTTTTATTTTTAACATATATAAGAAATAAATGTAATAAACAAAATAGATTTTGTTTATTACATTATTTTTATATTATTTTTGTTTACATTTTGATGAAAAGACAAAAATCATATGATCATCTCAATAGAAGGAAGAAAAAGGAAAAAGTCTTTGATAAGATTCAACATTCCGGGCTGGACAGATGGCTCAGCTGTTATGGGCTAGGCCCACAACCATAAAATATAAGATTCAACAGATTCAACATGCCTTCTTAATAAAAGCCTTAGAACAAGTAGGACTGTAGGAAACATATTCCAAGATAAAAAAAATTATATATGGCAAAGCCATGGCCAGTATCATCCTAAATGAAATAAACCATTAATAAGCACCATTAATATGTGGAATGGGAAAGGATTGCCCACTATCCCTAACCCTCAACCATAATATGATTGAAACCTTAGCTGGAGCAATAAGGCAAGAGAAATTATACAAAGGGGAAAATATTAAGTCAAATTATTTTCAATTGAAGATTATATTATCTTATACCAAATGTTCCCAAAATTTGACTAGAAACATTGTAGAAATTATCAATAATTTCAGCAAAGTGTTAAGATACATAATTGACATAGAAAATTTACCAGTTTTAATACATATGAGTAACTAACATGCTGAGAAAGAGATCATGGATACTCTACTCTCCTTTTCCCAGTTTCCTCAAGTAAAATAAAGTATTAGAATATACATAACAAAAAAAGGTAAAAAAAAAAAACTCTACAATGAAAACTTTAAATGTGTGAAGAAAGAGAAACATATTAGAATCTGAGGACCTCCCAAGCATATAGCTTGGTAGAATGAACATTATGGAAAAAAAAAAGAACTTCCTACCAAAACCATTTACTGATTCAATGAAATCATAATCAACATCCTTGTCTCCTTCTTGACATAAATAGAAAGAAAATCCTCAAATTGATATGGAACAAAAGACACTAAATAGCCAATAAGTCCTAGATAAGTGTTTGTTTCTTCTGTTCACTTCAAGTGCTAAGTGCATCTGGTTAAGACCCCAACTTTTAGAGATCTGTTTCTATTGTATCATTGACTTTTAAATCAGTCATACTTTCAGTCCTCAATCATACCCATTTGTCCTCTTCTTCCACAGTAAGGAATCTCAGAACTCACTCTTAAATTATTTGAGTCTTATTCAACCATACAATGGGTATTGGTTGTATATGATTGTCTTAGAAAGAGTGAAGGAGTTAGAGATGAGACAAATACAATCTTTATATGAGTGATTTGAAAATCTGGTATAATTTGATAACTATAAACTGCTATATAATGTTGCTATTTGATTTTCTTCTCTAGATTTTCAGCATCCAACAAAGAAGCTCCAATGTGTTTATTTCAGTCAATTCGAGGGTAGATGCCATAGATATTCCGAAATAGTTTGGGAAGCACAGGGAACTTAAAGACTGTACTCATTCCATCCCAGGACTGCAAAAGTCTTGGAGGACATTATATTCTCAGGTTTCCAAAATTACTTGAGACTTGCAATGTTTTGACCACAATTTGCTGCGCCTAAATGGAGATTGATATCACGTCTTTTCCACTTGAACATCATTTTGTGGAGGGGTTATTTGGCATACTGAGGTGAATTGTCTAGAATATTTGGTTCTGTTTTCATTTATTCAGGTTGCCTACATTACTGGTACTCTGTTCATGTGGATTGTGTCCTTCTTGGCTTCTTCTTAAACATATTTATTTGTTATAACAATGCATCTCTTGTTAAATCAAGCTTTCTTCTCATGTAAATCATAGTTGTGTGTATTATTTTAGTTGAAAGTTGATTTTGTTTGATATTTGAATTGCTACTCCAGCTTCTTTCTTGAAACCATTTGCATGGAAATTATTTTCCAACCTTTCACTCAGAGGTAGTATCTGTCATTGTCACTAAGGTGTGTTTCCTGTATGCAGTAAAATGTTGGATCCTGTTTACTTATGCAGCCTATTAGTCAAGGTCTTTTTATTGGGGAGTTGAGTTCATTGATGATAAGAGATATAAAGGGAAAGTGATTACTACTTCCTGTTATTTTTGTTATTAGAGTTGCAATTATGTTTGTGTGGGTTTCTTAAAAGATTACTTTCTTGCTTTTTCTAGGGTGTAATTTCCTCATGTTGGTGTTTTATATTTTTAACCTCTGTAGGGACAGATGAGTAGAAAGATATTATATAAATTTGAATTTGTCACAGAATATCTTGTTTTCCCCATCTATGGTAACTGAGAATTTTGAGGGGGAAAATAGCCTGGGCTGGCATTTTTGTTCTTTTAGGGTCTATATGAGATCTTCACAGCATCTTCTACCTTTCATAGTCTCTAGCATGAATTCCGATAGGTTTGCCTTTAAATGTTACTTGACAGTTTTCCCTTACTGCATTTAACATTCTTTCTTTGTTTAGTGCATTTGATGTTTTGATTATTATGAGATGGGAGGAATTTCTATTCTGGTTCAGTTTATTTGATGTTTTGATTATTATGAGATGGGAGGAATTTCTATTCTGGTTCAGTCTGTTTGGAGTTCTGTAGGCTTCTTGTATGTTCATAGGCATCTTTTTCTTTAGGTTAGGGAAGTGCTCCTCTAAAATTTTGTTGAAGATATTTACTGGGCCTTTAAGTTGGTAATCTCGCTCTCTTCTACACCTATAATCCATAGGTTTGATCTTCTCATTGTGTCCTGGATTTCTTCGATGCTTTGGCTTAGAAGTTCTTGTGTTTTGCATTTTATATGACTGTTGTGTCAATGTTTTCTATGGTATCTTCTGCACCTGAGATTCTCTCTTCTATCTCTTGTGTTCCGTTGGTGATGCTTGCATCTGTGACTCCTAATATATTTCCTAGGTTGTCTAACTCAAGGGTTGTCTCCCTTTGTGATTTCTTTATTGTTTTTATTTCCATTTTTAGATCTGGGATGGTTTTGTTCATTTACTGTGCCTTTGTAGTTTCGTTTTCCTGTAATTCTTTAAGGGACTTTTGTGTTTTCTCTTTAAGGGTTTCTATATGTTTACCTGTGTCACCTTGTATTTCTTTAAGAGAGTTATTTGTGTACTACTTGAAGTCCCCTTTCATCATCATGAGAAGTGCTTTTAGATCTTAATCTTGCTTTTCTGGTGTGATGGTATGTCGAGGACTTGTTATGCTTGTAGAATTTGGTTCTGATGATGCCAAGTAACCTTAGTTTCTGCTGCTTATGTTCTTAAGCTTGCCTCTCGCCATCTGGTTATCTCGAGTGCTAACTACCCTCCCTATATATGACTGGAGCCTGTCCTTCCTATCATCTTGTTGTGTCAGAACTCCTCAGGGTAAAGCTGTCTCTGTCTTCCTGTGATTCTGGGATCCTGGGATCCTGGGATCCTGAGTGTGTCTCAACTCCTAGGAATAAAGCTGCCTCTGGGAACCTGAGATCCTGGTGTGGCCAAACTCCTGGCATCCTGGGATCCTATGATTCTGTGATTCTGTGATCCTGGGGATGTTAGAGCACCTGGGAATGGAACTCCCTCTGGGTATTTTGGGACTGGATTCAGAGTTTGAGCCAAAGGTCTGCTCAGGCCACTGGCTCAAATAGGAAGGAACTCACCTGTGCCAATGGTTGGGTGGGGTTCCTGCATCCCTGGATCCTACTAGTCCCAGTTACTCCAGGTGGTGTTGTGACAGATGCTGCATCCTCTTTACCTCTGCTCCTATGACCCTGCGCATGTTAGAGAGCCTGGGATTGGAGCTTCTCTGGGGGTTGTGGGACTGGTTGCAGAGTTCATGACCAAGTTCTGCTCATGGATCTGGCCCAGATAGGAAGGAACTCAGGCCACTGGATAGGTGGGGTTCCTGTATCCCTAGATTCTGCTGGTCCCAGTTACTCCTAGTGGGACAGATGTTGGGTTCTCCTCACCTGTGATCCTATCAGCACTACATTTTTTAACTGGATTATTTGGTTTGTTATGTTTGGTTTCTTGAGTTCTTTAAATAGTTTAGATATTAACCCTCTATCAGATGTGAAATTGGTGAAAACATTTTCCAAGTCTGTAGGCTGCTATTTTGTCCTAATGACAGTGCCTTTGACTTTCAGAATATTTTCACCTTCATGAGGTCCCAGTTGTTAATTGTGCCAATTTGTTCAAGTCTATTGATAAGATAGCAAGAAGTAAAGCAATTGGTGTTATTACAAAGAAATATCCAATCCAGAGTGATAATGGGCCACACCATGAAAGTTCTCAAGGAATCAAATTATTATAATATGCTAGTTTGAATAGTTATAGCACAGAGATACTCATGTCTTTGAAAGCTTGACCCATATAGAGTTGCACTATTAGAAACTGTGGCCATGTTGAAATAGGTGTGGCATTGTTGGGGGATGTGTGTCACAGCGGAGGTGGACTATGAAGTCATACATGTGTTCAAGCCAACCCCAAGCACAGGATTCACCTGGTTCATTCATATCAAGATGTAGAGCTCTCATCTATTTCCCCATAACCACATCTGCCTGAACCATGCCATGCTTAGCACTGTGATGAAAACTGGCTAAACTTCTGATACTGTCCCCAGTTAAATGTTTCTCTTTATGAGAGTTCCCACGATCTGATGCTGCTGTCTCTTCACAACAAAGGAAACCATAACTAGGACAATAGACAAGAAAAAATCAAACATAGGGTTGAAAACAATCAACTAGAAACTACATGTAAAATACAAAGAATCAATGAAACAAAGATTCAGTTCTTTGAGAAAAATCAGAAAGATATCCAAAACCTTAGCCAAACTAACTAAAAGGCAGAGAGACAATATACAAATTAACAAAATCAGAAATTAGATGGTGACATAGCAGACACTGTTATGGAAATCAAAAAATAGACATATTTTGGAAATCAAAAAAATCATAATGTCTTACATTAAAACCCAGGATAGCAAAAAAAAAAAAAAAAAAAAAAAATCAACACTAAAAGAATGTCTGATGGAGTCAACATCTAGGACACGTAATAGTGATTTTAAAAAAACCACATTGTATTGGTACAGAAACAGAAACAGGCAGGTAGCTTAATGGAATACAATGCCCAGAAATACACCCACACTGTTATCATCACTCAACCTTTGACAAAGAAGCCAGTACCATCCAATGGAAAAAAATACAGCATTTTCAGGAAATAGTGCTGTTCTAACTGGAGGTCTGTATGTAGATAAATGCAAATTGATCCATATTTATCTCTTGGTATAAAGCTCACATCCAAGTGGATCAAGGACTCTAGCATAAAACCAGGTCCACTGAATCTAATACACAGGAACTTGGGAAATAGCCTTGAATACAGTGACACAGAGGAAATTTTCCTGAGAAGAATACTAATTGCTCAGGCTTTAAGATGGACAATTGGGGTGGCGGCGGCGGCGGCGGCAGTGCAGCATTGGCTGGTCCAGCTGAAGGGCCATCAGCAGTGGAACCAAGGCAACTCAGGGTCCAGTTAGGCCCGGCGCCCACGACCACTGACCTTCGCTGACCAGCCGGGCTGCAAGCAGATGCGGTTTTGCGGCGCCTTTCGCTGCACAGAAGCCACTTCAGAACTCAGCCTCCCGCCAGTCAGGAGAGGCTCACCTCCATCTTGGTTTCGGACTCCAGGGAGATCGGACAGACTGAGCACCACATCTCCAGGTCCTGCAAGAGGCTAGAGGGGCTTCCGAGTGGCCAGCGGGGAGAAGTCGGTGTGCTCCGGTGAATCCAGCGGGCCCCAGCGGGAGCCTTCAGGTGCCTGCTTCGGGATCTGAACAGCCTGGGCAGCAGCAACCTGTCTACAGGCAGTGCAGGAGGTAAGCTGAACACCAGAGGCCAACTGGGAAGGGGCAGCTTGCACTGGTGAGTCCAGCACTGACAAGACCAACTAACACCAGTGAGAACTAGATGGCAAAAGGCAAACGCAGGAACGTCACTAACAGAAATCAAGGCAATATGGCAACATCTGAACCCAATTCTCCTCTACCAACACGTCCTGGATACCCCATCACACCAGTAAAACAAGGTTTGGATTTAAAATCACTGGTTATGATGCTGGTACAGGAACACATGAAGGACATACTTAAAGAAATTCAGGAGAAAATGGATCAAAAGTTAGAAGCCCTTGCAAGGGAAACACAAAAATCATTGAAAGAAATCCAGGAGAATACAAAAGCCAACAATGAGGAAACGCAAAAAACACTTAAAGAAATACAGGAGAACTTTGGTCAACAGGCTGAGGTCTTGAAAGAGGAAACACAAAAATCTCTTAAAGAATTACAGGAAAGCACAAACAAGCAAGTGAAGGAGCTAAGCAAAACCATCCAGGATCTAAAATCAGAAGTAGAAACAACTAAGAAAACTCAAAGGGAGACAACTTTGGAGATAGAAAGCCTTGGGAAGAAATCAGGGGACAGAGATGCAAATATCAACAACAGAATACAAGAGATAGAAGAAAGAATCTCAGATGCTGAAGATTCAATAGAAACCATGGACTCAACAGTTAAAGAAAATGCAAAATGCAAAAAGCTTGTGACCCAAAATATCCAGGAAATCCAGGACACAATGAGAAGACCAAACCTAAGGATAATAGGCATAGATGTGAGTGACATTTACAACTTAAAGGGCCAGCAAATATCTTCAATAAAATTATGGAACAAAGCTTCCCTAACCTAAAGAGAGAGATGCCCATGAATATACAAGAAGCCTACAGAACTCCAAAGAGACTGGACCAGAACAGAAATACTTCCCGTCACATAATAATCAAAACACCAAATGTTCTAAACAAAGAAAGAATATTAAAGGCAGTAAGAGAAAAAGGCCAAGTAACATATAAAGGAAGACCTATCAGAATCACAGCAGACTTTTTACCTGAGACTATGAAGGCTAGAAGGTCCTGGGCAGATCTCATGCAGACTCTAAGAGAACACAAATGCCAACCAAAACTACTATATCCAGCAAAACTCTCAATCACCGTAGATGGAGAAACTAAGATATTTCATGACAAAACCAAGTTTACCCATTATCTATCCACAAATCCAGCCCTACAAAGGATAATGGGAGGAAAACACCAATACAAGGAGGGAAACTTCTCCCTGGAAAAAGCAAGATAGTAACCTTTCATCAAACCCAAAAGAAGTTAACCAATCAAATTTCAAAAATAACGTCCAAAATGATAGGAAATAACAATCACTATTCCTTAATATCTCTTAACATCAATGGACTTAATGCCCCAATAAAAAGACACAGAATAACTGACTGGATAAGTAAAAAGGACCCTACATTTTACTGCTTACAGGAAACACACCTCAGGGTCAAAGACAAACACTACCTTAGAGTAAAAGGCTGGAAGACAATTTTACAAGCAAATGGTCTCAGGAAACAAGCTGGAGTAGCCATTTTAATATCAGATAACATTGACTTTCAACCCAAAGTCATCAAAAGAGACTCTGAGGGACACGTCTTGCTGGTCAAAGGAAAAATACAACAAGAAGAACTCTCAATCCTGAACATCTATGTTCCAAATGCAAGGGCACCCTCTTTCGTAAAAGAAACTTTATTGAAACTCAAAGCACACATTGCACCTAACACATTAATTGTGGGTGACTTCAACACTGCACTTTCCTCAATGGACAGATCAGGAAAACAGAAACTAAACAGGGACACAATGAAACTAATTGAAGCTTTGGACCAATTAGATTTAACAGATATATATAGAACATTCTATCCTAAAGCAAAAGAATATACCTTTTTCTCAGCACCTCATGGTACCTTCTCCAAAATCGACCCTATTAAAAAATGGGGTACAGAGTTAAACAAAGAATTCTCACCTGAAGAACTTCGGATGGCGGAGAAGCATCTTAAAAAATGCTCAACTTCATTAGTCATTAGGGAAATGCAAATCAAAACAACCCTGAGATTTCATCTTACACCAGTCAGAATGGCTAAGATTAAAAATTCAGGAGACAGCAGGTTTTGGAGAGGGTGTGGAGAAAGACGAATACTCCTCCACTGCTGGTGGGGTTGCAAATTGGTACAACCACTCTGGAAATCAGTCTAGCGGTTCCTCCGAAAACTGGGCACCTCATTTCCAGAAGATCCTGCTATACCACTCCTGGGCATATACCCAGAGGATTCCCCACCATGTAATAAGGATACATGCTCTACTATGTTCATAGCAGCCCTATTTATAATTGCCAGATGCTGGAAAGAACCCAGGTATCCCTCAACAGAAGAGTGGATGCAAAAAATGTGGTATATCTACACAATGGAGTACTATTCAGCCATTAGAAACAATGAATTCATGAAATTCTTAGGCAAATGGATGGAGCTAGAGAACATCATACTAAGTGAGGTAACCCAGACTCAAAAGGTCAATCATGGTATGCACTCACTAATAAGTGGATATTAACCTAGAAAACTGGAATACCCAAACATAATCCACACATCAAATGAGGTACAAGAAGAAAGGAGGAGTGGCCCCTGGTTCTGGAAAGACTCAGTGAAGCAGTATTCAGCAAAACCAGAATGGGGAAGGGGGAAGGGGTGGGTGGGAGGACAGGGGAAGAGAAGGGGGCTTATGGGACTTTCGGGGAGTGGGGGGCAAGAAAAGGGGAAATCATTTGAAATGTAAATAAATTATATCGAATAAAAAAATTAAAAAAAAGAATTACAAAAAAAAGATGGACAATTGATAAATTGGACCTTATAAAATTGAAACGCTTCTGTAAGACAAAAGACACTGTCAATAGGAGGAAACAGAAACCACAGATTGGAAAAGGATATTTAAGAACCAGACAACTGATAGAGGGCTAATATCCAAAATAAAGAAAGAACTCAAGAAGTTAGACTCCAATGAAGCAAATAACCCTATTAAAAATGATATACATAGCTAAATAAAGCATTCTCAACTGAAGTATCTTGAATGCCTGAGAAGCATTTAAAGAAATGTTCAGCATCCTTAGTCTTTAGGGACGTGCAAATCAAAACATTCATGAGAGTGCACCTAACATCAATCATAATGGTTAAGATCAAAAACTCAGGTGACATCAGATGCTGGAAAGGATATGGACAAAGAGGAATACTCCTCCATTGCTGCTGGAATGGCAATCTGGTGAAATGACCTTGGAAATCAATTCATGAGTTTCTCAGCAAATTGGAAATAGTTCTATGTGAAGACCCAGCTATACCACTACTGGGACTATACCCAACAGGTGCCACAACATACAACAAGGACTCATGCTCCATTATGTTTTTAGCAGCCCTATATATAATATCCAGAAGCTGTAAACAACCCAAATGTTCCTCAAGAGGAGAATAGACACAGAAACTGTGGTACATTTACACAATGGAGTACTACTCAGCTATTAAAAACAAAAACTTCATGAAATTCTCAGAGAAATTGATGGAGCTAGAAAATATCATCCTGAGTGAGGTAACCCAGGCTCAAAATAACATATATGGTATGTACTCACCGATAAATGAATTTTGAGCCCAAAAGCTCAAAATATTCACTGATAGTCTATTAAGAGGTTCTTAGTCATTCAAAATTTCTTTCTAGAAACTGCACTCTTTATGTCTATATCTCATTTTAAAATTATTTTTCATTTTCTTTATATCTAGTGTCTTGAGATCTTTATGTGTTTTAAATATTTGCCTTCTGTCAGATATGTAGTTGGTAAGTCTTTTCCCATACTTCAGTATCATTTTTTGTAACTGCCTACAGTTACATCAAAAGGGTTACCTGGAAGGGAAGTTGAGGGAAGGTGGACAGAGAAGAACAAGACCAAGACAACAGTTGTTGATCAAGGTCCCAAGGTTTAATGTTGGTCTCAGAATTTAAAGTTTCAGGCAAGACCCCTCCCCCAAATTCCAAGCTATGTTCAGGGGAACTGGTCTGAATGCTCAGGGGGCTTTGGCTCCACTGCTCAGATGGCCTGGCAGATCATCTGCTTAATTCAGTAATTTGTAGATCTGGAGGAACAATGAACTTCCCTTTGGTCTGAGTGCTCCACCCTACGTGTGTGAGTGTTGGCAGGGAGGTGTTGGTAACACATGTCTAGAATTCCTGCTCAAGGGCTGGGAGATAAAGGCACAACTTTGTCTGATTACAGTGTCCTTTATCATGCAGGAACTTCTCAATTTCATGAGGTGCCTTATATTAATTGCTGATCTTCGTGTCTATATTAATGGTGTTATTTTCAGAAAGCCTTTTTCTGTGCCAATCCAATCAATGTTATTGCTTACTTAATCTCTATAAGGGTCAACGCATTTGCTTTTATGTTGGGGTCATCAATTCACTTGGACTAGGGTTTTGTGCAGAGTGATAAGTATGGATTGATTTGCACTCTTCTTCATCCAGATATCCAGTTTGGTTTAGATGCCTTATTTTCCCCGTGTGTCTTTTATGCACTTTATTTTTTAAAAAATAATCAGGTATTATATGTGCATAAATATATGTCTTTGTCTATAATTTCAGTCCATTGGTAAATGGTTCTCTTTTGTGCTAATACCATGTTCTATTTATTACTATAGCAGCTCTTCTTTTATTAATTACGATCTTTTTAGCTATCCTGAGATTTCTTTCTTTACATATGGATCAGTATATTGTCTTTCTTTTTTTAATATTTTTATTTTCTATATTCTTTGTTTACATTCCAAATGATTTCCCCTTTCCCGGATCCCCCCTCCCCATATGTCCCATAAACCTTCTTCTCTCCATCCATTCTCCAATCACCTCCCTCCTTTTTTTCTCTGTCCTTATATTCCCCTCAAATGTTACATCAATCCTTTCCAGGTTCAGGACCTTCTCCATACTTCTTCATGGGAGTCATTTGTTATGTGATTTGTGCCTTGGGTATTCAGGGCTTCTGGGCTAATTAATATCCATTTATCAGAGATTGCATTGCATGTGTATTCTTTTGTGACTGGGTTACCTCACTTAGGATGATATTTTCCAGATCAAACCATTTGCCTAAAAATTTTGTGAATTCATTGTTTCTAATTGCTGAGTAATATTCCATTGTGTAAATATACCACATTTTATGTATCCATTCCTCCTTTGAGGGGCATCTGGGTTCTTTCCAGCTTCTGGCTATTATAAATAAGACTGCCATGAACATAAAGGAGCATGTGTCTTTATTGCATGCCGGGGAATCCTTTGGGTATATGCCCAGGAGAGGTATAGCAGGGTCCTCCGAAAGTGTCATGTCCAGTTTTCTGAGGAACCACCAGACTGATTTCCAATAGGTTGTACCATCTTACAGCCCCACCAGCAGTGGAGGATTGTTCCTCTTTCTCCACATCCTCGCCAACATCTGCTGTCTCCTGAGTTTTTGACCTTAGCCATTCTGACTGGTGTAAGGTGAAATCTCAGGGTTGTTTTGATTTGCATTTCCCTGATGACTAATGATGTTGAGCACTTCTTAAGGTGCCTATCGGCCATCCGAATTTCTTCAGTTGAAAAGTCTTTGTTTAGATCTGTACCCCATTTTTATTAGGGTTATTTGGTTCTCTGGGGTCTAACTTCTTGAGTTCTTTGTATATATTGGATATTAACCCTCTATCAGATGTAGGGTTGGTGAATATCCTTTCCCAATTTGATGGTTGCTATTTTGTCCTTTTAACAGTGTCCTTTGCCTTACAGAAACTTTGTAATTTTATGAAGTCCAATTTGTCAATTCTTGATCTTAGAGCATAAGCTATTGGTGATCTGTTCAGGAACTTTTCCCCCATGCCCATGTCCTCTAGGGTCTTCCCCAGTTTCTTTTCTGTTAGTTTCAGTGTGTCTGGTTTTACATGGAGGTCCTTGATCCACTTGGAGTGAAGATTATTGCATGGAGATAAGAATGGATCAATTTGCATTCTTCTGCATGCTGGCCTCCAATTGAACCAGCACCATTTGTTGAAAAGGCTATCTTTTTTCCACTGTCACTGTGCCAATCCCATGCAGTTTTTTAACACTGTTGCTCTGTAGTATTGCTTGAAGTCAGGGCTACTGATTCCCCCAGAATTTCTTTTGTTGTTGAGAATAGTTTTAGCTATCCTGAGTTTTTTGTTATTTCCATATGAATTTGAGAATTGATTTTTCTAACTCTGTGAAGAACTGAGTTGGGATTTTGATGGGGATTGCATTGAATCTGCAGATTGCTTTTGGCAAGATGGCCATTTTTACTATATTAATCCTGCGGATCCACGAGCATGGCAGATTTTTCCATTTTCTGAGATCTTCTTCGATTTCCTTCTTCAGAGACCTGAAGTTCTTGTCATATAGATCTTTCACTTGTTTGGTTAGAGTCACACCAAGATACTTTATATTGTTTGTGGCTATTGTGAAGGGTGTCATTTCCCTAACTTCTTTCTCAGCCTGCTTATCCTTTGAGTATAGGAAGACAACTGATTTGCTTGAGTTGATTTTATAACCAGCCACTTTGCTGAAGTTGTTTATCAGCTGTAGGAGTTCTCTGGTGGAGGTTTTCAGGTCACTTAAGTAGACTATCATGTCATCTGCAAATAGTGATAGTTTTACTTCTTCCTTTCCAATTTGTATCCCTTTGACCTCCTTATGTTGTCTAATTGCTCTAGCTAGAACTTCAGCACCTCATGGTACCCTCTCCAAAATCGACCATATAATTGGTCACAAGAGAGACCTCAAGAAATATAAGATCAAACTAACCCCATGCCTCCTATCAGATCACTATGGAGTAAAAGTGGTCTTCAATAGCAACAAAAACAACAGAAAACCCACATACATGTGGAAACTGAACAATATTCTACTCAATGATACCTTGGTCAAGGAAGAAATAAAGAAAGAAATTAAAGCCTTTTTAGAACTTAATGAAAATGAAGACACAACATACCCAAATCTATGGGACACAATGAAAGCAGTGCTAAGAGGAAAGCTCATAGCCGTGAGTGCCTCCAAAAAGAAAATGGAGAGAGCATACACTAACAGATTAATGACTCACCTTAAGGCCCTGGAACAAAAAGAAGCTATTTCACCCAGGAGGAGTTGAAGGCAGGAAATCATCAAACTCGGGGCTAAAATCAATCAAGTAGAAACATAGAGAACCATACAAAGAATCAACAAAACCAGAGCTGGTTCTTTGAGAAAATCAATAAGATAGATAAACCCTTAGCCAGACTAACCAAAGGGCACAGAGACAGTATCCACACTAACAAACTTAGAAATGAAAAGGGAGATATAAAAACAAACTGAGGAAATTCAAAAAATTATTAGATCCTACTACAAAAGCCTATACTCAACACAACTGGAGAATCTGGAGTAAATGGCCAGTTTCCTAGACAGATATCTGACACCAAAACTAAATCAGGACCAAATAGATCAACTAAACAGTCCCATAACACCTGAAGAAATAAAAAGGGTCATAGAAAGTCTCCCAACCAAAAATAGCATGGGACCAGATGGCTTCAGTGCAGAATTCTATCAGACCTTCAAAGAAGACCTAACACCAATACTCTTCAAACTATTCCACAAAATAGAAACAGAAGGAACTCTACCCAACTCGTTCTATGAAGCCACAATTACGCTGATACCAAAACCACACAAAGATCCAACAAAGAAAGAGAACTTCAGGCCAATTTCTCTTATGAATATTGATGCAAAAATACTTAATAAAATTCTTGCCAAACGAATCCAAGAACACATCAAAATGATCATCCACCATGATCAAGTAGGCTTCATCCCAGGGATGCAGGGATGGTTCAATATAAGGAAATCCATCAATGCTATCCACTACATAAACAAACTCAAAGAAAAAAAATTTATGATCATCTCATTAGATGCAGAAAAACCATTTGACAAAATTCAGCATCCTTTCATGCTAAAAGTCTTGGAAAGAACAGGAATTCAAGGCCCATACCTAAACATCGTTAAAGCATTATACAGCAAACTGGTAGCCAACATCAAACTAAATGGAGAGAAACTTGAAGCAATCCCACTAAAATCAGGGACTAGACAAGGCTGTACTCTCTCTCCATATTTTCTTTCAAGAACTGTGAAGAACCTTGGGGTTATATCGAATCTGTAGACTGCTTTTGGTAGGATGGTCACCATTATCATAATAATATCTTTCTTCTGCCTTTTAGTTAACGTGACAAAGTTTGTGAATATTATTCATTTTCTGACAAAATAAACTTTGTTTTCTATTAATTTTCTGTGTTGTTTTTGTTGTTTGTATTTTATTGATTTAATCCCTGAGTTTGATTATTTCTTACCATCTACTTCTTTAGGATGAGATTTCTTCTGTTTCTTTTTGAGTTCTTAGGTGTGCTATTAAGATGCTATTAAGTACGAAATTTCTCCATTAATTTTTAACAAAGAAATGTAGTGCTAGAGACTCACCTTTTAAAGCCATCTTAATTCATCATACATTTCATCAGGGAAACACAAATTAAAATACCTAACATCAAGAATTCTAATCACAAATGTTGGTAGAGTGTTAGAAACAGAAAATTCCTTATTTCCTGCAGGAGAGTAAGCAACCAGTACAACACAGCATGGAAATCAATGTGGTCATTTCTTAAAATTTAAAAAAAAATAACATACTACCATATAGCTAATTTGACAGATGCCTGACATGTACTAAAAGAGCTTTATATCCTACCACTGACACATTGCATATCTATGCATAATGGTGACCTGTTCATAAAAGCTAAGAAATGGAAACATGACAGATATCCATAAATATGGGTGGATAATGAAAATACAAAACAGAGGGTGTGGCACAGTTGGAGTAGGTAAGGCCTTGATGCAATAGGTGTGTCGCTGTGGTTATGGACTTTAAGATCATCATCCTAGCTACCTGGAAGCCTTCAGATAAAATGGATTCTTCTAGGAGCCTTCAGATAAAAATGTAGAACTCTCAGCTCTGGTTTCATGATGCCTGCCTAAACACTGTCTGCTCCAATCTTGATTATAATCTACTGAACCTCTGAATCTATAAGCCAGACCAAATTAAATATTATCCTTGTAAGAGTTGCCTTGGTCATGGTGTATGTTCACAGCAGTAACCCTAACTAAGACACTTATGTATGTGTTCTGATTCCCAACCAAGAGTTACTAGACTTGTCAAAATTTATAGTTTGGGTGGACTTGAGTGTTCATATTTTTTAAACTGTTTATTGATTTTTGTGAATTTCACATCATACATCCCAATTCCACTTATTCCCCTATCCCTCAATACCTGCCCTCTGCACTTAGACCCTACACACACACACATACACACACACACACTCAAAGGAACAACAAAAATCTAAAGATGAAAGTTTTAGCTTTAGTATTGGGCCTTAGCAGATGCAATTTGCATCTTATTTCCAAAAACAGATGTGTCATAATGTACAATTGGGTATAATAACAGTGTATAATCACTTTCATGTTTTCATGTCATGTAACAAAAGACTAACATAGATTCAAAGTACCAAGGAAATAGAGTTTTCCATCAAATTTATAGTCATAATAAGACCTAGAATTGCCATCTAGGAATATTTAAAGTTTTGATATTAGCAAAAGCTCATAAGCTTACAGCAGATCCAGTCTCATGCGAACCTATTGAGAAAAATTATTAAATTAGTAGAAGCTCAAAATGTACCTAAGCCTCATGTGAATGGAGGAGTAGCTGTGAAATTCTTATGTCATTGATTTTAGACTAAGCTTTTATAAGGCAAATTATAGATGTCAAGAATTTAGACTACATTAAAGAAAATCATGCACACCTCTGTGTGGCAATAGCTCACAAAAACTGCAAATAAATGGAGAGAAGACTCTGTGGCAGTTCCAAGTAAAATGAGTCTACCTATAGACTGAGATATTAGTATCTCGGCATAGAAAGTGAAAGATGGCCGAGTGGTGGTGGCGCATGCCTTTAATCCCAGCACTTAGAAGGCAGAGGGAGGTGGATTTCTGAGTTTGAGGCCAACCTGGTCTACAGAATGAGTTCCAGGACAGTCAGGGTTACACAGAGAAACCCTCTCTCAAAAAGAAAAAGGAAAAAAAAGAAAGTAAAAGATGCTATACAAGGCATTCTGGTGTGTAGGTATTGACCAAGTGTATAAATCAGAGAGATGAAAGGTCAATAGTAAGAAATCGTTTTATTAGACATTATTGTTATTAACAAATATGGATGGGGTTTTATTAGTAATTAAAGCAAAGTCTGTATAGTAATTGAGAGACCAATGTTAACATCATTTTTATAAGAAAACTGTAATTGTAAAGTTAATAATGGCATGTTAAGCATAAAGCCATCCCAGGACTAATTCACACTGCCAGCTTTAACCCTTCTTAAAATGTTAGGTGTAAAGTGACCCCAAAAACTCCACTAGAGAACTCCTACAGCTGATAAACAACTTCAGCAAAGTGGCAGGTTATAAAATCAACTCAAGCAAATCAGTAGCCTTCCTATACTAAAAGGATAAACAGGCTGAGAAAGAAATTAGGGAAATGACACCCTTCACAATAGCCACAAACACTATAAAGTACATTGGTGTGACTCTGACCAAACAAGTGAAAGATCTGTATGACAAGACCTTCAAGACTCTGAAGAAGGAAATGGAAGAAGACCTCAGAAAATGGAAAAGTCTCCCATGCTCATTGATTGACAGGATTAATATAGTTAAAATGGCCATCTTGCCAAAAGCAATTTACAGATTCAATGCAATCCCCATCAAAATCCCAACTCAGTTCTTCATAGAGTTAGAAAGAGCAATTCTCAAATTCATCTAGAATAGCAAAAAACCCAGGATAGCTAAAATTATTCTCAACAACAAAAGAAATTCTGGGAGAATCAGTATCCCTGACCTCAAGCAATACTACAGAGCAATAGTGTTAAAAACTGCATGGTATTTCAGGTGGAAACTATCATTCTTATCTCCTAATACTATCACACTGGCCACCCCTAATACTCAGTTTATTCTTTCTCTTTATCCATTTTGTTCTCTGAAAGCCAGCCTCTATGTTTCTAGTTTGGGGTCTCTTGGCTCAAAAGAACAAGAAATGAAATAGCTTTGAAACTAAAAGTGCTTCTCTGGCTTTTTTCCTCAGAAAATTAGGCATGACACTTCCGTAGGACCCTGCTATACCACTCCTGGGCATATAAGGACACATGCTCCACTATGTTCATAGCAGCCTTATTTATAACAGCCAGAAGCTGGAAACAACCCAGATGTCCCTTAATGGAGGAATGGATACAGAAAATGTGGTATATTTCCACAATGGAATACTACTCAGCAATTAAAAACAATGAATTCATGAAATTTTTAGGCAAATGGTTAGAACTGGAAAATATCATCCTAAGTGAGGTAACCCAATCACAAAAGAATACACATGGAATGCAATCACTGATAAGTGGATGTTAATTAGCCCAGAAGCTCTGAATACCCAAGACGAAAGTCGAATATCAAATGACTCCCATGAAAAAGTAAGGAGATGGCCCTGATCTTGGAAAGGCCTGATCCTGCATTGTAGGGGAGTACCAGGACCAAGAAAATGGAGGGAGGTGATTAGATAATGGGTAGAGAGAAGGCATATGGGACATATGGGGAGGGGAGAACCGGAAAGGGGAAAACATTGGGAATGTAAACAAAGAATTTAGAAAATAATAATAATAATAATAATAATAGAAGAAGAAGAAGACAAACAAGAAGAAGAAGAAGAAGAAGAAGAAGAAGAAGAAGAAGAAGAAGAAGAAGAAGAAGAAGAAGAAGAAGAAGAAGAAGAAGAAGAAGAAGAAAAAGAAGAAGAATCTTCAACTCTGAAAAAAAAGATATCCTTCCTTAACTTTGGCATAGACCTTGGTTTAGTAGCCAAACAATGGTTGTTCTGACCTAAGGCCCAAACCACTAGAGGAAGTCGATGTCTAACACTGTGGGGATAGCCAGGAATCAGAGGCTAAATAGCCTAAAGATGTAAACAGTTGTAATATAGTGGAGCATGTGTCCTTATTACATGCTGGGGAATCCTCGGGGTATATGCCCAGGAGTGCTATATCTGTGTCCTCTGGTAATATCATGCCTAGTTTTCTGAGCAACTGCCAGACTGATATCCAGAGTGGTTGTACCAGCTTGCAATCCCACCAGCAATGGAGGAATGTTCTTCTTTCTGCACAACCTTGCCAGTACCTGCTGTCTCCTGAGTTTTTGATCTTAGCCATTCTGACTTGTTTGAGGTGAAGTCTCAGGGTTATTTTGATTTGCATTTCCCTGATAACTAAGGATGTCAAACGTTTCTTTAGGTGTTTCTCAACCATTCGATATTCTTCAGGTGAAAATTATTTTTAGCTCTGTACCCCAATTTTTAATACAGTTATTTGACTCTCTGGATTCTAACTTTTTGAGTTCTTTGTATATATTAGATATTAGCCCTGTGTTGGATATAGGGTTGGTAAAGTTCTTTTCCCAATTTGTTGGTTGCTGTTTTGTCCTACTGACAGTGTCCTTTGCCTTACAGAAACTTTGCAATTTTGTGAGGTCCCATTGGTGTTCTGTTCAAGAAGTTTTCCCCTGTGCCCATGTGCTCAAGGCTCTTTCCCTCTTTTCTATTAGTTTCAGTGTATCTGATTTTATGGAAAGGTCCTTGATCCACTTCGACTTGAGCTTAGTACAAGGAGATAAGAATAGATCAATTTGCATTCTTCTGAATGCTAGCCACCAGTTGAACCAGCACCATTTGTTGAAAAGCCTATCTTTTTTCCAATGGATAAAAAGATTTATTTTTAGCTCCATGTTAAAGATCAAGTGACCATAGGTGTGTGGATTCATTTCTGGGTCTTCAATTCTATTCCATTAATGTACCTGTTTGTCACTGTACCAGTACCTTGCAGTTTTTAAGGCTATTGCTCTGTAGTACTGCTTAAAGTTGGGGATACTGATTCTCCCAGAAGTCTCTTTACTGTTGAGAATAGTTTTAGCTATTCTGGGTTTTTTATTATTCCAGATGAATTTGAGATTGCTCTTCCTAAGTGCACAAAGGAATGAGTTAGGATTTGGATGGGGATTGCATTGAATCTGTATATTGCTTTTGGCAAGATGGCCATTTTTACTATATTATTCCTGCCAACCCACAAGCATGGAAGATTTTTCCATCTTCTGAGGCCTTCTTCTATTTCTTTCTTCAGAGACTTAAAGTTCATAGCAGCTCTATTTATAATAGCCAGAAGCTGGAAAGAACCCAGATATCCCTCAGTGGAGGGATGGATACAGAAAATGTGGCTATATTTACACAATGGAATACTACTCAGCTATTAAAAGCAATGAAATCATGAAATTCTTAGGTGCCATACCACCTCCAGTTGGATCTATGTGACAAGTTCCACAGACTGAGGTTTTTGACCTCAACAGGGGGAGGTCTCCTGGAACCGGTTGTGGACCTCTTTGCCAGAGAAAAATTACTGAGTTGTAGTTCTCTTGGCAACTTATCTGTCATATGTTTCCTATTCCTTTTGTCATTTACAAGATGTTCCTGATAGCCTAGGCTAAGATCTTGAGCAAGTATGATGGGTACAAAACCATCTCTTAAGATGGACTCATTAACTATTACATTATCTCAGAGTAAACAGTGCTTCACTTTATAAATCATTTATGAAATAATATTGATAAATATAAACATCCCAACAATAACACTTTGTATGGCTGCGTGTGTTTCATCAGAAGTAGGTTTGGGTATATTGTTTAAGAGAGCTGTTAATAGAAGAGAATTAAAATAGTTTACATTTATATTTTGAAGAGTAATAGAAGAGCAGGAACTAGAAGTTAAATAGTAGCTGATCATAAAAATTTATTAGTTTATTTTTGGAAATTTGCCACTAGCCTGGATTATTTTTGTGTTTTGAAGATCATTAACAATATCCATTCTACCTGGCTGCCTCATTGAATATATCTTTTTTAAGTTGTAATATTTGAATGATTTTGTACTTTGCTGTGCCGAATAATTATTGTAATGTCCGTCCTCTTGTACTGCTTCACTGAGCAGAGCTTTTCAGTGTTGAAAAAACTGTTTCTTTATGTATAAAACCCTTGCTTGAGAACTACAAAATACAGGCAGATTCAAACTGCCTCTGTGTTTGTTTCTGTTTGTCACCACCAAATCCTTACCCACCTGTCTTTGAGAACCCACATCCCAGGGACCCCCATACCTGGCTGGGGTGGTCCGTGGCACTTAGGCAAATGGGTGGAACTAGAACATACCATCATAAGTGAGATAATCCAAAAACAAAAGAACACATATGGTATGCACTCACCGATAAGTGGATATTAGCCCAGAAGCTTGGAATACCCAAGACACATTTCACATATCAAATGATGCCTAAGGAGAAGGAAGGAGAGGCCCCTGGTACAGGAAAGGCACTATGAAGCACTATAGGGGAATACCAGAACAGGGAAGTGGGAGGGGGTTGATTGGGGAAGAGGGGGAGGGGAGAGGGCTTATGGAACTTTCAGGTAGGGGGAATCAGAAAGGGGGAGATCATTTGAAATGTAAATAAAGAATATATCTAATTAACAACAACAGGAGTAACTATAAAGAAAACAGAAGAAAAAGTCAATGAAATGATTCCTAATAATATTCTGTTGTGCTCAAAGATTAGAGACTAGTCCATTGTCATTGAAGAAGCTTCAATCAGCAACTCATGGAGGAAAATGACAAGTCCAAAACATAAAAATTAGTAGAGCTCAAGAAGCCCCACAGAAGAGAGAATGGATTGTAGCATGAGAGGAGTCCAGGACATTGTAAGAACACAGCACACAGAATCAATAAGGCAGGGATCATACAAACTCACAGACACTGAAGTGACTGAAGAGACAGACATTGAAATCTGTGTGGGTCTGAACTAGGTTCTCTACATAAATGATAGGGTTGTGAGCATGGTGCTCTTCTTAGACTCCTAACAATGTGAGTGTGAGGTTTGTCTCAGACTTGTTTTATGCTCTTGTGATCTTTTTTACTCCTACTGAGTTGTCTTGTCTAACCTTGAAACGAGGATATATGGCTAGTCTTATAACAACTGTTCTGTTGATATCTCTGAAGGGTCTTCTGTTTCCTTTAGGGAAACTGAGGAGGAGTGGATCATAGGGAGATGTAAGTATGGCAGAGTGGAGGGAATGGGAGCATTTGAGGTAGGGGAAACTGTGATTGGGTTGTAATATATGAGAAAAAAACATTTAAAATTTTACTTATATTTATGTTTTGTCTGCATATGTATGTGCCCCATGGTGCCACTGGAGGCCATAATAGGGCATTTGATCTCATGGAAGAAGACTCATACACTGTTGTGTGGCCATGGAGTTCCTGAGATCATAAGCCAGGTTTGCTGAGAGAAGAACAAATGCTCTGAACTGATGAGGAACATCTCTAGTCCCTGTCCCATTTTAGTAAATCTTTCTACATTGTATAATCTTTGTTGTATAGAATTGATTCACCCAAAGTGTCTAATACCAAAATGCTTTAGAGTACAATAAATACACAATTCATTTTCACAATCTTAAAATGGACATTATTTCTAAATAAAAACTGTCTGCCTAAGCAAAATGAATGTAGACAGAACAGCAGAATCAGTTGATAGGATGGAGTGAAGGCACTGTAGCTGAGAGAGAGTTATAGCAGTGACTGTAGTGAGAGTGACACACTCATCAGGGGGTTTATAATAAACACATCAGCTTTTCTCATTTCAAATACATATCAATAAGGTGTCTTTTAATCTGGAAAATATCTTATTTAAGAAATTAAAGTGAGTCTGGCAAAAAACAATGAAATAAGCAAAACAGAAAATCTAAACCCTCAAAACTGAGATATAAGTTTAAACAGCAAGCATATGACACTGATTATAATACACTTTTCCAAACAGTGGCTTAACCTCTCACATATGGTACAGTCAAGGAAAGATTCCCAGGACACCTGTATGTAAAAAAAAAATACATGATGTGTAGAACAAGAACTATGTGACAATCATGTTTCTCAATTTTATTTTTATTTCAATTTATTTTTATCAATTAAATGTTCTTCTTTAGTTATATGTTACTTTTTCTTCATTAGAATTTATTATTTATATTTCCTTAATTGTGTATTTCTTCAATTAATATCTAACTTGGTTTTGGTTAAAAAGATGTAAAATACAATTATATTTTTTATTTATATACATTGTTGTATAGCATACTTTATATTTTAGGCCATGTCCCTTCTTCTAAAAAGACTGAGGTATGTTCTAAAAACCAACATATAAAATATTATGATAAAATGTAGATCATTAAGGTTCACTATGATTTTATTTCTTGATGATTAGTTAAAGGAAATGAAGGATAATGAACATTTTATTTTATGAAAACATTAGTCTCTTTGTAGATTCTGAAATATTTTCTTTATAACAAACATTTCTTTATGTATTCTATTTTTCTGTTACAAAAGTGTGTGCATATGTACATCAATAGTTTCCAATTGTCCCCAAAAGTTGTTAAATTCAATGTATTCTTATAACATATGAAATAAAATATATCAGTTCCATTTCTCCATTATTTTGCAGTAAAATCAAGTGCCTCAATTGAAATCCTGTCTCCATCTACTCTCTGAGGTTCTCACAGCTTTTTGCATGGCACATGTTTGTTGTAATTCTCATTATTCATTAAAATTCATGACTCACGTTCCAATCATTTTCAGTGTTTGTCACCTGTGTTCATTATATTTTGGAGGATCTGTTACTCAATCAATTAAGAAAGCATTAATTGAACATATAAATGTTCAACTTTTGTTAACTATTAATAATGTAGAGAAACCCATATTACGACAGAAATCTTTAAGTGTGGAGGAAAGTTGCTTTTTAAATTCCATGATAGTGAAGTGGAAGGGAGAGCTGGATAAAAAGGGGGAGGGAGGGATGCATAGAGAAGGAAAGGAAAGAAAGAGGGAGAGAATCTCTTCAATAAATGATGGGGCAGGCTTATTTAAAGAAATGACTTCCTTAAAAAAATGACTAGACTTGCATTTAAATCATGATCATAAGCATCTGTAGCTCTCTGGAAGTAAAGACATGAAAGTAGAGGGAATACCAATTGGAGAAGATGAGGTCAGCATGAGTAGGAAGAGGCTAAAGGATAGAAATAGTAAAATGGTATACATGTATGTAATTGTAGAGAAAGAGAGAAATAGATAGGAAAATAGATGATAAATAGATAGATGGATAGATAAATACATAGATACAGAGAAAGATAGATACATAGATACATAGATATATAGATACATAGATACATAGATACTTAGATACATAGATACATAGATACATAAATAGATACATAGATACATAAATAGATACATAGATACGTAAATAGTTACATTGATAGTTACATAGATAGATGTTAAGTAAGTAGTTAGATAGATGATTGAGATGCAGACAGATAGACAGACAGATAGATTCATTGATTCAAGATAGCATCGTGAAGACCTTGGAGACCTCCAAAACAAAAACTGATGAGGGGTACCTGTTAGCTTACACAATAGTTAGAGTGAAGAATGAATACTGTTCATTAGGAGTATCTAGAAAAATCCCTGCAGAGAAATGAAACATCATGAAGATACTAAGGTACTTAAACAAATCACATGGCATTGCAATAAAATTATGAAGTGCTCTGAGTCTATACCTTGATTTTCTTTATGAGAACAACTTGCATGCAAAAGCAACTGCTGTGTCTGTCAGAGTATACAAGTAACAGCTATATTCCTAGACTTCTTATAGGTGTCCCAGGAGTCTTTGTTGCTGATGTGTTTTCCCTCACAGGTATTGTGAGGAGCTACTGTAAAGTTCTTACTCTTTTACTTCTTCATAGAGGGCACCTGATCAGTATTGTATTCTCATTCACCAAACCATCATGTCCCTCTGTGATCCCACAGGCACCCTAAGACACAGAGGAATGTGGATCCTCCACAGCTTGAGAATCATCCTGCCCTGAACCTGACTTTGTGCAGATAAGATACAAAGTGTGAGAAGAACCAAATCTCAGTAGGTGGGCAAACCTCAGATTTCAAAGGATTGGGACACTTGCAGACTTTGTTGATGTTGATTACAATTGAAGAATTACACAGAATACAATTGCATACACACCGAAAACTAAGTACAACCTACAGTTGTCAGGCTACTTCACAGGCATATTCCCACAAGTATGTCTTTCATTACAACAACCATCAATAAAACTTGTAAACCCAACAATTATGTGGCAGAGCCATTTCCTAGGTGAAATGTCTAAGTCAAGAAGACAGAGGAGGGGCGGCGGCGGCAGCGGCGGCGGCAGCGGCAGCAGCGGCAGCAGTGGCTGCTCCAGCTGAAGGGCCATCAGCAGTGGAACCAAGGCGTCACAGGGTCCAGTTAGGCCCTGCGCCCACGACCACTGACCTTCGCTGACCAGCCGGACAGCAAGCAGCTGCAGTTGTGCGGCGCCTTTCCTGCACGGAGGCCACTTCAGAACTCGGCCTCCCACCAGTCAGGAGAGGAGGATCCATCTTGGTTCCGTACTCCAGGAATCGGACAGACTGAGGTACACAAACATAATCCGAGGCCAACACCGCGGTGGTCTGAGCCTGACGGGCGTTGGCCTGCACCCAGGCCCTGGGCGGGTCGGGGGGCCATCGGGGTGCCAACCCAACCAGGAGGTTTTTTGCCCAGGCCTGCGAGCGCGCCGCCGCCATTTTGCCTGCAGGACGACAGAGAGCTCAGGCGGGCAGACCTGTAACAGGCATAGCCTAAGGCTAACAAAGCGGGGGTCCAGGCCCCAAAAGGCACAGGACTGACCCCAAGAACTGGGCGGCTTGGTGGGCCATCTGTGAGTCAACCCGCCCAGGTGATTGTTAGCAAAGCAGACTCTCCCGGCGCTTTCAGGGAGCGCGGGCGCACATGCCCGCCATCCTGTCACCTGGCAAACCCAATTAACAGTCAAAGCCGTAGGGGAACTTTGCTCGGACCTTGGCCTCCCAGGCTTTTGCCTGGACTCAGGGACTGGGCGGCCAGGCTAACCTTGTGTGCGATAGCCCGGTTGGCAGATCGGCTGCCCAGCGGAGTGAGCGGTACTCAGGGGAGGTCACAGTAGCATACACCGTCGGCACTCCCTGGGAGTGCACACGGGCTCCATCTGCTCCACAGACACAATCTGGGGCAAGGCCTCAGGCAGAAGCCCTTAGCTCTACTCTCTCCGCTTCCGGATCCAGATCAGTCTGGGCGGCAGCATTACATCTCCAAGTCCTGCAAGTGGCTAGCTGGGCTTCCGGGCGGCCAGCTGGGAGAAGTCAGTGTGCTCCAGTGAATCCAGCGGGCCCCAGCGGGAGCCTTCGGGTGCCTGCTTTAGGATCTGAACAGCCTGGGCAGCAGCACACTGTCTACAAGCAGTGCAGGAGGTAAGCTGTGCACCAGAGGCCAACTGGGAAGGGGCAGCTTGCACTGGTGAGTCCAGCACTGACAAGATAAACTAACACCAGTGAGATCTAGATGGCAAAAGGCAAACGCAGGAACGTCACTAACAGAAATCAAGGCAATATGGCAACATCTGAACCCAATTCTCCTCTACCAACATGTCCTGGATACCCCATCACACCAGTAAAACAAGATTTGGATTTAAAATCACTGGTCATGATGCTGGTACAGGAACACATGAAGGTCATACATAAAGAAATTCAGGAGACAATGGATCAAAAGGTAGAAGCCCTTGCAAGGGAAACACAAAAATCATTGAAAGAAATCCAGGAGAATACAAAAGCCAACAAGGAGGAAATGCAAAAAACACTTAAAGAAATACAGGAGAACTTTGCTCAACAGGCTGAGGTCATGAAAGACGAAACACAAAAATCTCTTAAAGAAATACAGGAGAACTTTGGTCAACAGGCTGAGCTCATGAAAGAGAGAACACAAAAATCTCTTAAAGAATTACAGGAAAACACAAACATGCAAGTGAAGGAGCTAAGCAAAACCATCCAGGATCTAAAATCAGAAGTAGAAACAACTAAGAAAACTCAAAGGGAGACAACTTTGGAGATAGAAAGCCTTGGGAAGAAATCAGGGGACAGAGATACAAATATCAACAACAGAATACAAGAGATAGAAGAAAGAATCTCAGATGCTGAAGATTCCATAGAAACCATGGACTCAACAGTTAAAGAAAATGCAAAATGCAAAAAGCTTGTAACCCAAAATATCCAGGAAATCCAGGACACAATGAGAAGACCAAACCTAAGGATTATAGGCATAGATGAGAGTGAAGATTTACAACTTAAAGGGCCAGCAAATATCTTCAATAAAATTATGGAAGAAAACTTCCCTAACCTAAAGAGAGAGATGCCCATGAATATACAAGAAGCCTACAGAACTCCAAACAGACTGGACCAGAACAGAAATACTTCCCGTCACATAATAATCAAAACACCAAATGTTCTAAACAAAGAAAGAATACTAAAGGCAGTAAGAGAAAAAGGCCAAGTAACATATAAAGGAAGACCTATCAGAATCACAGCAGACTTTTCACCTGAGACTATGAAGGCTAGAAGGTCCTGGGCAGATCTCATGCAGACTCTAAGAGAACACAAATGCCAACCAAAACTACTATATCCAGCAAAACTCTCAATCACCATAGATGGAGAAACTAAGATATTTCATGACAAAACCAAGTTTACCCAATATCTATCCACAAACCCGGCCCTAAAAAGGATAATAGGAGGACAACACCAATACAAGGAGGGAAACTTCACCCTGGAAAAAGCAAGATAGTAACATTTCATCAAACCCAAAAGAAGTTAAGCATTCAAATTTAAAAAATAACGTCAAAAATGATAGGAAGTAACAATCACTATTCCTTAATATCTCTTAACATCAATGGACTTAATGCCCCAATAAAAAGACACAGACTAACTGAATGGATACGTAAACAGGACCCTACATTTTGCTGCTTACAGGAAACACACCTCAGGGTCAAAGACAAACACTACCTTAGAGTAAAAGGCTGGAAGACAATTTTACAAGCAAATGGTCTCAGGAAACAAGCTGGAGTAGCCATTTTAATATCAGATAAAATTGACTTTCAACCCAAAGTCATCAAAAGAGACCCTGAGGGTCACTTCTTGCTGGTCAAAGGAAAAATACAAAAAGAAGAACTGACAATCCTGAACATCTATGCCCCAAATGTAAGGGCACCCTCTTTTGTAAAAGAAACTTTATTAAAACTAAAAGCACACATTGCACCTAACACAATAATTGTGGGTGACTTCAACACTGCACTTTCCTCAATGGACCGATCAGGAAAACAGAAACTAAACAGGGACACAATGAAACTAATTGAAGCTTTGGACCAATTAGATTTAACAGATATATATAGAACATTCTATCCTAAAACAAAAGAATATACCTTTTTCTCAGCACCTCATGGTACCTTCTCCAAAATCGACCATATAATTGGTCACAAGACAGACCTCAACAAATATAAGAAGATCGAACTAATCCCATGCCTCCTATCTGATCACTATGGAGTAAAAGTGGTCTTCAATAGCAACAGAAACAACAGAAAGCCCACATACACGTGGAAACTGAACAATACTCTACTCAATGATACCTTGGTCAAGGAAGAAATAAAGAAAGAAATTAAAGACTTTTTAGAACACAATGAAAATGAAAACACAACATACCCAAATCTATGGGACACAATGAAAGCAGTGCTAAGAGGAAAACTCATAGCCCTGAGTGCCTCCAAAAAGAAAATGGAGAGAGCATACATTACCAGCTTAATGACACACCTGAAAGCCCTGGAACAAAAAGAAGCTATTTCGCCCAGGAGGAGTAGAAGGCAGGAAATCATCAAACTCAGGGCCGAAATCAATCAAGTAGAAACAAAGAGAACCATACAAAAAATCAACAATACCAGGAGCTGGTTCTTTGAGAAAATCAACAAGATAGATAAACCCTTAGCCAGAATGACCAAAGGGCACAGAGAAAGTATCCAAATTAACAAACTTAGAAATGAAAAGGGAGATATAACAACGGAAACTGAGGAAATCCAAAAAATCATCAGATCCTACTACAAGAGCCTATACTCAACACAACTGGAGAATCTGGAGGAAATGGACAATTTCCTTGACAGATACCAAATACCAAAATTAAATCAGGACCAACTAGACCATCTAAACAGTCCCATAATGCCTAAAGAAATAGAAGGAGTCATAGAAAGTCTTCCAACCAAAAAAAGCACAGGACCAGATGGCTTCAGTGCAGAATTCTACCAGACCTTCAAAGAAGAGTTAACACCAATACTCTTCAAACTATTCCACAAAATAGAAACAGAAGGAACACTACCCAATTCCTTCTACGAAGCCACAATTACGCTGATACCAAAGCCACACAAAGATCCAACAAAGAAAGAGAACTTCAGACCAATTTCCCTTATGAACATCGATGCAAAAATACTCAATAAAATTCTTGCCAACCGAATCCAAGAACACATCAAAACGATCATCCACCATGATCAAGTAGGCTTTATCCCAGGAATGCAGGGTTGGTTCAATATACGGAAATCCATCAATACAATCCACTACATAAACAAACTCAAAGAACAAAACCACATGGTCATTTCATTGGATGCTGAAAAAGCATTTGACAAAATTCAGCATCCCTTCATGCTTAAAGTCTTGGAGAGAACAGGAATTCAAGGCCCATACCTAAACATAGTAAAAGCAATATACAGCAAACCGGTAGCCAGCATCAAACTAAATGGAGAGAAACTTGAAGCAATCCCACTGAAATCAGGGACCAGACAAGGCTGCCCCCTTTCTCCTTATCTTTTCAATATTGTACTTGAGGTACTAGCTCGGGCAATTCGACAACATAAGGAGGTCAAAGGGATACAAATTGGAAAGGAAGAAGTCAAACTATCATTATTTGCAGACGACATGATCGTCTACCTAAGTGACCCAAAGAACTCCACTAGAGAGCTCCTACAGCTGATAAACAACTTCAGCAAAGTGGCAGGTTATAAAGTCAACTCAAGCAAATCAGTGGCCTTCCTATACTCAAAGGATAAGCAGGCTGAGAAAGAAATTAGGGAAATGACCCCCTTCACAATAGCCACAAACAGTATAAAGTATCTTGGGGTGACTCTTACCAAACATGTGAAAGATCTGTATGACAAGAACTTCAAGACTCTGAAGAAGGAAATGGAAGAAGAGCTCAAAAAATGGGAAAACCTCCCATGCTCATGGATCGGCAGAATCAATATAGTTAAAATGGCCATTTTGCCTAAAGCACTATACAGATTCAATGCAATACCCATCAAAATCCCAACTCAATTCTTCACAGAGCTAGAAAGAGCAATTATCAAATTCATCTGGAACAACAAAAAACCCAGGATAGCTAAAACTATTCTCAGCAACAAAAGGAAATCTGGGGGAATCAGTATCCCTGACCTCAAGCAATACTACAGAGCAATAGTGTTAAAAACTGCATGGTATTGGTACAGTGACAGACAGGAGGATCAATGGAACAGGATTGAAGATCCAGAAATGAACCCACACACCTATGGCCACTTGATCCTCGACAAAGAGGCTGAAAACATCCAATGGAAAAAAGATAGCCTTTTCAACAAATGGTGCTGGTTCAACTGGAGGTCAGCATGCAGAAGAATGCGAATTGATCCATCCTTGTCTCCTTGTACTAAGCTCAAATCCAAATGGATCAAGGACCTCCACATAAAGCCAGACACTCTGAAGCTAATAGAAAAAAAACTGGGGAAGACCCTTGAGGACATCGGTACAGGGAGAAAGTTTCTGAACAGGACACCAATAGCGTATGCTCTAAGAGCAAGAATTGACAAATGGGACCTCATAAAATTACAAAGTTTCTGTAAGGCAAAGGACACCATCAAGAGGACAAATCGGCAACCAACAAATTGGGAAAAGATCTTCACCAATCCTACATCAGATAGAGGGCTAATATCCAATATATATAAAGAACTCAAGAAGTTAGACTCCAGAAAACCAAACAACCCTATTAAAAAATGGGGTACAGAGTTAAACAAAGAATTCTCACCTGAAGAACTTCGGATGGCGGAGAAGCATCTTAAAAAATGCTCAACTTCATTAGTCATTAGGGAAATGCAAATCAAAACAACCCTAAGATTTCATCTTACACCAGTCAGAATGGCTAAGATTAAAAATTCAGGAGACAGCAGGTGTTGGAGAGGGTGTGGAGAAAGAGGAACACTCCTCCACTGCTGGTGGGGTTGCAAATTGGTACAACCACTCTGGAAATCAGTCTGGCGGTTCCTCCGAAAACTGGGCACCTTACTTCCAGAAGATCCTGCTATACCACTCCTGGGCATATACCCAGAAGACTCCCCACCATGTAATAAGGATACATGTTCTACTATGTTCATAGCAGCCCTATTTGTAATTGCCAGATGCTGGAAAGAACCCAGGTATCCCTCAACAGAAGAGTGGATGCAAAAAATGTGGTATATCTACACAATGGAGTACTATTCAGCCATTAGAAACAATGAATTCATGAAATTCTTAGGCAAATGGATGGAGCTAGAGAATATCATACTAAGTGAGGTAACCCAGACTCAAAAGGTGAATCATGGTATGCACTCACTAATAAGTGGATATTAACCTAGAAAACTGGAATACCCAAAACATAATCCACACATCAAATGAGGTACAAGAAGAAAGGAGGAGTGGCCCCTGGTTCTGGAAAGACTTAGTGAAACAGTATTCAGCAAAACCAGAACGGGGAAGTGGGAAGGGGTGGGTGGGAGGACAGGGGAAGAGAAGGGGGCTTGTGGGACTTTCGGGGAGTGGGGGGGCTAGAAAAGGGGAAATCATTTGAAATGTAAATAAATTATATCGAATAATAAAAAAAAAATATTCAAAAAAAAAAAAGAAGACAGAGGAGCTGCTTTGACAAGGTGCCAGCAAAGCTGAGCCACATGCTGGGATTGCTGACCTGGGGCCTTTATTATCAATTTGAGTCTCTGCATGTTACAGCCTTGGAGCCTGTTGGCATTATGACACAGCCATGTTTTCTCTGTCAAAATTATCTCTGTATTCCCCTAAGAAAGTGAAAAATGTACAACTCCTGTTTTCTAGGAAATAACTTTAGTTGAGCCTATTTGGGAGTCTTCTCTGGACCTTGAAGAATGTTATCTGCCCTGTAGGAAGTTATGAAACAAAATAATTAGAATAGTTTCAACTCAGAGATAGCTCACAAGATTCAGCATGACAGAAAAAATGACAACAGATCATCAAAATATTATTACAGTATATATAGAATTTCTTAGAATTGTAACCTACAAGATAAATGGCCATACATACTAAACCCCTAGGAAGAACCCAACAACAAAAGCTAGAATGAATAAGATAGCATGATACCATGTATTGGTGATTCAAGAATGATATAAAAGAATACAAAAAGAATGAAGTATGAGGATTTGTTATTCTTTGATAAGATTAGTTTACATAAGGCTGTAATGTTAATTAATGTAGAAAAATAACAATTCTTTTATTAAGCAAATTCTTATAAGGTTACAAATGAAAACTTCAACAATGCCTAATCCTGAACTCTCAGGAATAGGCAAATCTGCAAATAATATGACTGACAATTAAAAGAAAATAAACTGCTTAAGAATTGTAATTTGCTTGGACTGGCTCAGATAATAGCAAACTCTCCAATCATCTTGAAACCACAAGGTTCTTGCTTGCTTACTTAAGCTAAAATGATTTGTGGAATTATAAGACTAAGGATATAGAGTTGATGATAATGAAATTTTTCTACCTAGGTTTAACCTGGAACTGAGAGAAGTATGCTCAGGATTAAATGATATGATTTGTATTTCATGAAACCATGAATGTTTTAGAATATGTATAAATAAAGAAGTTTTCTGACTGGCAAAGCCTCCCAGTCTTGGTGTCTTACTCATCCTTCCCCTCTCCTGTTCCTTACATCCACTCTGGAACCCACTCATGGGGCCAGCCCCAAGCAATTATGCCAGAATCACCATCAATGTAAAGACTTAAGAAACATTGGAATGGAAGTAAAAGTAAATCTCTAAATGAATATACTGAATTTCTGGTTACAATGTCCCTTAGAAAATAAAATCTACACATTTATTTTAGAAGACATTTAGAATAATGTGTCCAAGTCTACTTAGAAAGATAAAAATGCATATGGATAGACATCTAAGCATTTAAAACCTGAGTGAGAATTTAATAAACATACACATTCCATTTTTTAAAAATCAACAAAAATGAAGCTCAAAGAATTAATGAAAAATAGCTAAAATCATCAAAAATCAGCTAGATTAAAGAAATAAAATTCTTCTGATGCAGAGGCAACACAACGGCTATTATAAGAAAGACCAGAAATTGGTGGCACTTGAAATCTAGACAAACCACTCAACCAGCCACATGAGTCTAGCCAGAGCTCTCAGCTGCAAACAGTTACTCTTGTTCCTCAGCCCCTCCCTCTCTCACACACAGAGTGCTCTGCTCATCTCCAGTCAAGCAGCACCATGCCAGCAGGGCTGTCTCAAGCGAGGAGGTTTTTGTTAGTGTCTGTATCACTGTGTAGGATCATGTGTATCTTGTGCACAGTAATAAACTCCCAAATCCTCAGGCTCTACTCTGCTGATTTTAAGTGTAAAATCTGTCTCTGAGCCACTGCCACTGAACCTGTCAGGGACCCCAGTGCCCAGTTTTGACACCTGATAGATAAGGAGCTGTGGAGACTGGCCTGGCCTCTGTAATAACCAATGCAGATAGGTCTTTCCATTACTATATAAGAGGCTCTGACTTGACTTGCAAGAGATGGAGGCTGGTTGTCCAATGGTAACCGACAAAGACAGTGGAGTCTGGGTCATCACAACATCACCGCTGGTTTCTGAAATTATAATACAGTAGTGTAAAGTCATTTGCAAGCTTCCTAAACAATCTTTATGAAATCTCTTATGTTATTCCTTTCAGGTGAGATTCTGGCAGTTTTTGAAATTTAAAACTATCATTTATCAAAGACCTTTTGAAAAAACAAGTGATTTAAAGTTTCTAAACATCAAAGTCTGTAGAGTTCCATCCAATCTTTCTCAGAATATTGATCTTATTATAGCTACTGTTCTATCTAGAATTTCTCATTAGGATGTAACAAAACCTCACATCCTGGAGAACGTGACCTGCCCCATCACAAATGAACATAGGCACCCAGAGATCACCCTCCAATGCCATTGTCCTTAATTACCTCCTGTTCTCCTTACCCTGAATCCAAAGCACTAACAGAAACAGGAACTGGGCAAGACTCATCATTTTGAGGAGATGAACTTAGGAGAGTGATCAGTGAAGGCAAGAGGACAGTTGAGATTTTATCTCAGGCCAGCAGGGCAAGGACCTCCCTAGGGAGCAATATGCAAATTTTCTGGTTTGTATATCAGTTATATGGACTTTTTGAATGTGAAAAATAATACAAAAAGTGAAATTAATAAAACAAAATGTGGTTGCTGAAGGGAGACTAGCAGGTTGTTAAAAGACTGTCAGTTCACATCAATTTAATTATAAATATGGATCAACAATTTAGTCTTCCTGTATAATTTGAAATTTACTTAAATTTTGTGTATTTACACACACACACACACGACTAATTTGAAGAGAAGGAGAGGAGTGTAATTGAGACACACTGCTAGTTATCAACAGGGAAGAAATGATCTCCCAGAACTTTGTGTACACAGTCTGTAGTGCATTGCAAGAATATAGGATGGAAGCAAATCACTCAACTCTTTTCATTTTATTGACTCTATTCTGACTCTATATAAGAAAATATACTTTTAATTACAATTAAGGGAACACATTTAAGGGATTAATGTGATTCAAAAAAGTGTATACTATAAGCATTACCATACTTATTGCATATTCAAAAATACTCATACACATATATATACATATATATCTATATACAGATATATAGATAATATATATGTGCAATTATTACCATTTGTCCTATATATAAATATATGTATCATTCTCATAATGTTGGAGTCAGTTTTGAACAATTTCTCTTACTCTTACACATCAAACAAGCTCTGAACTTCTTGTGGGTCAGAATTATGTATTTTGCTTATGTGTTTCTCACTTCTCAATTTTCATTTGAATGAAATCATATAGCACATGTTCTTCAGTAAACTAACTTAATTTTCACACTATAGATGTTTCTTTAAAGGATCACACATGATCTTTGAATAAATAAATGATCTTTGTTGCTAGATCTTCTGGTAATTATAGCATTTATTCTTGCATATGGACATATTTAATTTTTAAAGTTAAGCAGTTATTCATAGAATGTTTTTGGATTTTTTTTTTTGGTTTTTTGGATTTGTTTTTTTCGAGACAGGGTTTTTCTGTATAGCCCTGGCTGTCCTGGAACTCACTTTGTAAACCAGACTGGCCTTGAACTCAGAAATCCGCCTGTCTCTGCTTACCAGAGTGCTGAGATTACAGAAGTGCGCCACAACCACCCGGCTACATAGAATGTTCTTATCAGATTACACATGAACCCACATCTTTATCTTGAGCAAATACATGGGCATGTACTTAACAGATTCCATATGAGAAATAAAAATCAGTTCATTGACTGTAAATGACTTTATGCAGCAATGACAACCTTTTGTAAGCACAACATTCTCCCAGGCATTGCAACATATATTTTCTTATACTCAAGAAATAATTGATTATTGCATTATTATTTTTATATTTTTTAGTATTAAAGGGGAGAAACTATGCTCCAAAGCATAATGTAATATATGGCTTCTACTTAATTTTCACCTCTCTTTTTATATTTTACTGTTCATTGTAATTTTTTTCTCTGGATCATTGACTACTTAATATGAGCTTAATTTTGTTGCTAGTACCTTCCAGATTTTTGAAGAAATGTTGCCACTGTTATTAAATTTAAAAAATAAAACAAGATATTACATGTAGTTGCCTGTACAATGATGTTGGATGCATGTGGCAATTGACTCAGTGAGGTTGCCTATGTTATCAATTATATTGATGATGATATACTGAAAAATACATGGAGACCTAAATGACACCTCAAGGACATCGAAAATAGAGCCTCAGTGAGATGTACAGAAAGACAGTGAACAAATTGCTGTCCCATGCACATATGTCAGAACAAATGCGTATCTATATAAAAGCCATTATATATAGGCACAAGTTAATCATCCCTTACCTAAACTACCAGAAACTTATCGGTGAATGCGAACATGAAATTAGATCAATATTTAATTATAATATTTAATTGGGGAAATTCTGTTTATCCCCTGGTATTGAGATAAGTTGGTACACCACTAAATTTATGATCCATGAAAGCAGTAAAAGACAGAGTTTAATGATGTGGCAAATACTGGCCTGTAGAAAACACTGCAAAGAGAGTAAGACATTTCAAAACCTTTATTGAAAAACTACTGATCTAAAAATCAAGGAACACTTCAGCAATGAAGACAATCTTTTTAGTTATTTTATATAATGCATTTATTTTTAAAAATTATAGTATAATTTATCACTTTTGAAAATGGAGCAATGACCTCAGCATGCACCCCAGTAAAAATATGCATAGAGTAGTTAGTTCAGTATGAAAAAATACATACAACATTTTATGAAACTTGGCATGTTAGTTAAGTGATTAATACACTGTTATGTATCTGTGAGAATGCCACAAGTACAGAACACTGACAAACAGAATGATAGAATGTATGTGGGACAACCTGAATTTCTATTTACTGTTGACAGAAATGCAAATGGTCACACCACCTTGAAGGGCAATCTGGTGATATTACTACAAAGTATGTTTTTACTCTGTCATCCTGAAAGTTCTGTAGTCACTTACAGGATTTAAACCTTCTTTCCATACAAAAAGCAGCAGGGAGCATCCATTGCAGCTTCGCTTTTTAACGTTGAAAGCCTGGAAATAAATATGATCCCTTTCTATAGGTAAATGGATAAACAACCTTCGGCATATCTAGACATTGAAAATGATTAAGCACAAAAAAGAGATTAAAATATTGACATTCAAAAATCCATAGAGGAAATATCCTTGCATACTCCATACAGAAGCAAGTCTGAATACTTAATTCCCTTATTATTCAAACTATAGGATATTCAGAAAAACACAAAACTATAAGGCAGAAAAATCATTAGCCTTTGGCTGTTATTAGAAGGGAAAAACTATGTATGCACGTCACAGTATTTCAGGCCCAGGGAAGAGCTCTCTATGTGAGGATTCATCAGAAAATATCTTTTTTTCTCATGGAAATTGAATCTTACTGAATTTTATTGTATTTTCTATGACAGTACTACAGTTATTTATCTTGATTAGGTTACAAAGATGACTTATTGAATAATTCTTTTTTAATAATCATAATCTTAATGATCTCATAACTATAGACATGGTATGTATATATATGTAGATTTCAAGCTATTAGAAAACTAAGGGTCAGGGAGTGGTGGTGCACACCTTTAATCCCAGGACTTGGGAGGAAGAGGCAGGAAGATTTCTGAGTTCGAGTGAGTTCTACAGAGTGAGTTCCAGGACAGCCAGGGCAATCCTGACAGAGAAATCCTGTCTCAAAAAAAAAAAAAAAGGAAAACTAACATAATTTCCCAATGATACAATTAAATATCAATAGATTACTTTGTAACTGTGTTTGATTTGATATAATTTGATTGATTGATTGGTTGATTTTAATTTTTATTTTTTATTATATTCAACACAATATATATTTTTATACCAATTATAAAAATGATGGACCTGTTATTAAATGAACATAAAAAAATAAAGTCATTTTGTTTGTTTTTTATTTATTTTATTTTTAGTAGAGCTTAACATTTTGGCACTTACTGGTACAAACCCAAAATAAGAACAATTTTTAGACACTGGAGTTCATTGTAATAAGGCTGTACTTCATGTCTCTCACATCACCCAAGGATTTACCTCCATAGTAGCTAACCTAAGGGTTGACAGTTCTGCTGTGCCAAGGAATGAATTCTAGACCCAATTATTTAGATACAGATATCCTGCTATGGTCAAAGCTATTTGACTTGAGTGATTATCATCATTCTCAGCCCACAGGAAACAGGTTACATTCATTTAAGAAATGGTGTAGGTATTAAGATGGTCTATCCATGAAGTCATCCATCAACTTTCAATGAACAACAGTTCTCCTTGGAGGGTGGTACAGACATTAGTTGGGGGTAAGATTCTGGTTCATTAGCTGATAATTTTGAAAAGCATTCATCTCAAAAAAGAGCAACTTATAAAGTCATCTTCAAAACTGATTCAACAATTATAAATATCAAGCAAAACATACAGTGTCACTATTATCTTCTTATAAGTCACCTCCCAAATTAATTGTCTATGTTTCTTTTGGCTGTATAAGTAATTTTGCAATATGTAAGCTGCTCTGAAAAACATAGTATAGAGTAAAAACATCTAATAACCAATCCTACTAATAGACTGAGATAGGAGAAGCATGATTTCAAGACCATCATATGGTACACAGCAAGACACTGTTCAGAAAAACAAGCAGAAAGTGTATATGGATTGTACAATATTGGATATATTTCTCCAATTACCAAATTAGAAAGACCATGATGTGGCAATCAACAAATTTCTAATTCCTCATATTTTTGAATTTTAATCTATTAGAATATGTTGATAATATTAATTTTAATTTTAAGAGATATTGAAGAAAATAATTGTTACTTCCTGTTATTTTTATTGTTAGAGGTAGAATTATGTTTGTGTGTATTTGTTGAAAGATTCTTGCTTTTTCTAGGGTGTAATTTTCATCTATTATCGTTTGTAGGGATGGACTTGTGGAAAGATTTGTCTATATTTGGTTTTGTCATGGAATGTCTTGTTTTCTCCATCTATAATAATTGAGAGATTTGCTAGATAGAGTAGCCTGGGTTGGCATTTGTGTTTTCTAAGGGTCTGTAGGGTATCTGTGCAGGATCTTCTAGATTTCATGGTCTCTGCTGAGAAGTCTGGTATAATTTATATGTTATTTGAACTTTGTTCCCTTACTGCTTTCAATATTCTTTCTTTGTTGAATACATTTGGTGTTTTGATTATTATGTGTCAGGAGGAATTTCTTTTCTGGCCCAGTCTATTTGGAGTTCTGAAGGCTTCTTGTATGCTCATGGGCATCACTTTCCTTAGGTTAGGGAAGTTTTCTTCTATAATTTTGTTGAAGACATTTACTGGCCCTTTAAGTTGGGTATTTCACTCTCTTCTATACCTATTATCCTGAGGTTTGGTCTTCTCATTGTATCCTGGATTTCCTAGATATTTGGGTTAGGAGATTTTTGCTTTTTTCATTTTCTTTGTCTGTTGTGTTGATGTTTTCTATGGTATCTTCTGCACTTGAGATTCTCCTATCTCTTGTATTCTGTTGGTGATGCTTGCATCTACGACTCCTGATCTCTTTCCTAGGTTTTCTAGCTCAAGTCCTGTCTCACTTTGTGATTTCTTTATTGTTTATAATTCCATTTTTAGGTCCTTGGTGGTTTTGTTCATTTCCTTCACCTGTTTGATTGTATTTTCCTGTAATGCTTTAAGTGAATTTTGTGTTTCCTAATGAAGGGCTTCTAGCTGTTTACCTGCGTTCTCCTATATTTCTTTAAGGGAGTTATTTATGTCCTTCTTAAAGTCTTCTATTATCATAAGAAGTGATTTCAGATCTGAATCTTGCTTTTCCGGTGTGATGGTGTATACAGGACTTGCTATGGTGGAAGAGTTGGGTTCTTATGATGCCACATAAACGTTGATTTCTGCTGCTAATGTTCTTATAGTTGCCTCCTGCCATCTGGTTATCTCTAGTGCCACCTGCCTTCTCTATTTCTGACTGGAGCCTGTCCTTCCTGTGATCCTGGTTGCGTCAGAACTCCTCAGAGTCCAGCTGTCTCTGTTATCCTGTGATTCTGGAATGCAGGGATCCTGAGATCCTGGGTTTGTCCAAGCTCCTGGGAGTAAAGTTGCCTCTGTGACCCTGAGATACGGGGGCAACCAAGCTCCTGGGTTCCTGGAATCCTAAGATCCTATGATTCTGGGCAAGTTAGAGAACCTGGCAGTGGAGCTTCCTCTGGGTGTTGTGGCACTGGTTGTGGAGTTGGCGCCCAAGGTCTGTTCATGGCCCCTGCCCAGACAGACTGGAAGGAACCTGTGCCACTGGTCTGATGGAGTTCCTGGGTGCCTGCATCCCACTGGTCCTAGTTCCTCCATGTATTGGTACAGATGTTGGGTCCTCCCAAACTCTGATGTTATGATCCTAGGAGTGTTAGCACATGCCATGGCAGGGGGACAGCTCAGTATGTTCTACAATGGAGAACATATCCCAATATATATCTTTTCAGGGGCAAATTCATTAATTATATTAAAACACAGCAATACTCTGAAGAAATCATGTTCTCTGAGTGACAAAAATAGGCATCCAGACCACAGTAAATTCACATACTGCAATAAATGCAGCTCTATAGTATAAGACACTCAAAATGGGAGAGGCTGAGCATGCTCAGGACACTGGGAACACATACAGCTTCATTGATTCTCAATTTTCTATGCTTCCAAAAGAAATTATGATTTGCATCTTGACAGTCATTCATAACTAAAGGTTTGTAAAATCAACTTTACCTTGTCACTAATTTGAAGTCATAACAACTGAACTTGAGTCTACAGGATGATTGACACTTCATGTTCTTCATGGATCTTCCTAGTTTCATGTTCTAACTTTTTCCATAAATGAGTCACTGTATTCACTGTACAGACTGAGGGAAAGATCAAGTGACTGGCACAAATTGGGGCCCATTTCAAGGGGCGTCTCCTGACACTATTACTGATGCTATGATGTACTTACAGACAGGAGCCTAGCATGGCTGCCATCCAAGAGATCCAACAAGCAGCTGACTGAGACAGAAGCAGATACTTACCCAATCAATGATCAACCAAGGGAACCTGTGGTTGAATTAGGGAAAGGCTGGAAGAAGTTGAGGAGAAAAGTGACCACATTGGAGACCACAAGCATTCTCAAAACAGCAGGACCCCTGAGATCTCTCAGACACTGAGTCACCAACCAGTCAGCATACACAAGCTGGACCAAGTCCAACAACACATTGCAGATGTGTTGCAGAGGACTTCCTGGTCTGGCCTCAATGAGTGGTGGTGCACCTTACCCTAGAAAGACTTAAGGCCCCAGGGAATATTGAGCCCTGGCAGTATGTGCAGAGATGTGGTAGTGTAGGGACATCCTCTTAGAGACTGGAGAGGAGGAATGGGATAAGGAACTGTTGGAGGGTAGACTGGGGGGGGGATAACAACTGAACTGTAAAACAAGATTAAATATAACAATGAAAAAAGAATAAAGATATGAAGTTGACTATAATAAAGGTTTTTGGGGGTTTTTTGTTTTGTTTTGTTTTGTGTTTTTGCCATTTTTAACCTGGAACTCTGAGCATACTAGAAATTTATGCCCAGGACAAAATGATATGATCTGTAATTCTTGAAATCATGAATATTTTTGAATCTATATAAATAAAGACAATTTTTTGATCATTAGTCCGTTAGAGTTGCAAGGCATCCCTCCCTGTCTTGGTGTCTTACTCATCCCTCCTCTCACTTGTTCCTTACATCTACTTTGGAACCCGTTCATGGGGTCAGCACCCATAATTATGCCAGAATCACAAAGATCAACATAACGACATAAGAAACATTGAAAAGGAAATCAAAATAAACCTCTAAATTAATATACTGAATTTATGCTTACACTGTGCCTTAGAAAATAAAATCTACATATTTATTGGACACTTAAAACAATGGTCCCAAGTCTAGTTAGAAAGATGGAAAAGCATATGAACAGACATATAAGCATTTAAAAAATCTGAATGAGAGTTTGACAAACACACAAACTTCATTAAAAGAAAACAATAGAAACAAAGCTCAAAGAATCAATGAAAAATAGTTAAAATTATCAATAATTAGCTAGATTAATGGGATGAAATTCTCCTGATGCAGAGGCAATATGATGGCTATTACAAGAAGGATCAGAAATTGGTGGTCTTTGAGATCTACACAGACCACTCATCCAGGCAGATAAGGCTAGCTAGTGCTCCTCTCAGCTGCAAACAATGATTCATGTTCCCCATCCCCTCCCACTCTCATATACACAGAGTGCTCTGTACCTATCCATTGCCAGCTAGGTGGCCCTAGGCACAGAAGTTTTTGTTAGGGTCTATATCATTGTGTGAAGAAAAGGTGTACCTTGAAAGCAGTAATAAACTCCCAAATCCTCAGACTCCACTCTGCTGATTTTAAGTGTAAAGTCTGTCACTGATCCATTGCCACTGAATCTATCAAGTGACTCCAGTGTCCAGTTTGGACACCAGAGAGATTAGGCATTTTGGAGACTGGCCTGGCCTCTCTAGTAACCAATTCAACATGTCTTTCCATTACTATGTAAGAGGCTCTGACTTGATTTGCAAGAGATGGAGGCTGGTTGTCCAATTGTAACCGACAATGACAATGGAGTCTGGGTCATGACAACATCACCAGTGGTTTCTGAAATTGCAGTACAATAGTGTAAAGTCATTTGCAAACTTCCTGAACAATCTTTATGAAATCTTTTATGTTATTTCTTTCAGGTGAGATCCTGGCAGTTTTTGAGATTTAAAAATATTATATATCAAGTGCTTTTTCACAAAACAAGTGATTTGAAGGTTCTAATTATCAGAGACTATACCATTCCATCCAATCTATGTCAGAATCTTAATCTTAGCACAGCGACTGTTCCATCTGGAATTTCTCATTAGGGCATAACAGAACCTCACATGCCCCTCCTGAATAATGTGACTTTCCCCATCACAAATGAACAGTACACATAGGCACCCAGAGATCACCCTGCATTGTCATTTTTCTCCATTACCTCCTGCCCTCATTACCCTGAACCCAGAACAGGAACTGGGCAGGACTCATCATTTTGAGGAGAAATACTTAGGAGAATGACCAGTGAAGGCAAGCAGACAGTGGAAGTTTTATCTCAGTCCAGCAGGGCAAGGACCTCCCTAGGGTGCAATATGCAAATGCGCTAGTCTGTGTATCAGTATACAAAGAGGGGACAGTTATATGGGCTTCTTGCATGTGAAAAATAACTCAAAAGTGAAAGTAATAAATGAAAATGTGGTTACTTAAGGGAGAATAGCAGAATGTCAGTGCATTTCAATTCAATTACAAATATGGATCAGCAAATTGGTCTTTCTGTATAATTTGAAATTTACTTTAATTTTGTGTACATACACACAAATGAATTGCAGAGAAGTGGGGGGAGTATAATTGAGACACACATCTAGTTATCATCAGGGATGAAATGAGCTTCTAGAACTTTGTGGTCATAGTCTCTAGCATATTGCAAGAATACAAAATGGAAGCAAATCATTCAACACTCTTTTCAACTTATTGAAAATAGGTTGACTATATTCTGACTCTGTATAAGAAAATATACTTTTAATTATAATCAAGGGAACACACAGGATTGATTTGATTCAAAAATGTATATACTGTAACATTATTATATTTACTATACATTCACAAAAATATACATATCTAATTATTAACATAGGTACCATACATAAACATATACATTATTCTCATAATATTGAAATCGTTTTGGATCAATTTCTCTTACTCTTACATATCAAACTCTGACCCTCTGGTATTTCAGACTTACGTTTTTTTACTTATGTATTTTTTCAATTGATAAATTTCATTTGAATGAAATCATACAGGACATATTCTTCAGTGAATTAACTTAAGTTTTGAACTGGAAATGTTTCTTTAAAGGTTCATTCATGTTCTGTGAGTGAATAAATAAATAATATATCTCTGTTGAAGGATCTTCTGGTAATGAGAACATTTATTCTTGCATAAGGACATTTTCAATAGAAATACAATGAATGTTTTTATCAGATTGTACCTGAACATATCTCTACTTTTGTTTGTTCATACTGGTTTACTTGATGGTGAATAGGAGTGTGTACATTTTATTGGGGTGTTTATGCTATGATGACCCAGTGTCCAAACTCCTCAGTGAAGAATCATGGATAGCTGTACAAGAGCAGGTAAAGGCATGTAGGGATTGGCTCTTCTCCTGCTGATGAACATACATTTTTATCTTAAGTAGAGACATGGGTCTGTACTTGACAAATTACATATGAGATATAAAAATGAGTTCATTGACTATAAATGGCTTAATGAAGCATTGACAATGTTTTGTAAGCACAACCTTCTCCCTGTCATTGAGACATATATTTCTGTATACTCGAGAGATACTTGATTATTCCATTATTATTTTAAATTTTTTGTTTACTGGTACAGGAAAAACTATGCCCCAAATTATCCATGTAAATGCATTGCCTATACTTAATTTTCAGCTCTCCTTGTATATTTCACTGTTCATTGTAATAAACAGTTTTGAAATTGAACAGTAAATGTTCATTGTAATAAAATTTTCCTCTGGATAATTGACTACTTAATATGAGATTCATTTTGTTGATAGTACCTTCCAGATGTTTGACCAAATGTAGCCACTGTTATTAAATAAATGACAAGATATTAAATGTAGTTACCTATAGAATGGCGCTGTTACATTTGGCAACTGACCGAGTCACGTTGCCTGTGTTAGCATTTATCTGCATAACTATATTCTCACACATATTTGGGGACCCAAATGAGAGCTCAAGGACACCAAAAAATAGTTTCAATTAGCTGAACAGAAAGATTTTAAACAAATTTCAGTCCCTTGCACAAATGTCAGAACAAGTGCATATCTATATAAAAGCAATTATATACAGGCCGAAGAAAATCAGTTGTCATGTAAACTACCCAAAAATTTTCACAGAGCTAAATGTAAATATGAAACTAGAGTACTCTTATAGTATAATACAGGCAAATTCTATTTATCTCCAGCTTTTGAGATAAGTTAGTACAATACCAAATTTTAGCCATTAAAGAATGTGTAAAGCCAGACTTTAATGATGTGGCAAATACTGGTCTGTAGAAAACACTGAGAAGAGACTAGGACAATTTTCAAACCTTTATTAAATAACTACTAACGTTAAAAATCAAGGGACACTGCAACATGAAGACAATCTTTTAACTTATTTTTGCATAATGCATTTACTTTTTAAATTATAATATTATTATATCACTTTTGAAAATGGAATAATGACCTCCACATGTACCTCATTAAAGAGAATATACATAGAGTTGTTCATTATGAAAAAATACATACTACATTTTATGAAACTTGGCATGTAAGTTAAGTGATTAATGCACTGCTACATATCTGTGACAATACTTCAAGTACAGAATACTGACAAACAGAATGATTGAATGTATGTGGGGCAACCTGAATTTCCAGTCACTGTTGATAGAAATGCAAATGGTCACACCACCTTGAAGGACAATCTGTGATATTACTACAGAGCATATTCTTACTCTGTCATCCTGCAGGCTCTGTATTCACTTAAATGATTCAAAACCTTATTTTCATACAAAATGGAATTCTCCATACAGCATGGGATATCTATTGCAGCTTTTTTTTAACTTTTAAAGCCTGGGAATAAATATAATCCCTGTCAAGGAGGTGAAAGGATAAACAATATTAGGCATACCTTGTCATGTTCTATCATTGAGCACAAAGAAGAAATGAGATACTGATATCTGAATATCTACTCAGGGAACATAATTGCATATTCCATAGAGAAGCCAGTCTGAATACTTCATTACTTTATTATTTAAACTATATTATATTCAGAAAAGCAAAAAACTATAAGGCAGAAGAAATCATTATTGTTTTCCTGTTATTAGAGGGGAAGAGCTCTGCATGGACTTCACAGTATTTTATGGCAGGAAGACAGCTCTGTATGTTCCACATTGGAGTGTGCATCCCAATATGTGTCTATTCACAGGCAAACTCATTAATTATATGAAAGCATAGCAGTGCTCTGAAGAAATCATGTTCTCTGAGTGACAATAATAGTCATCCAGCCCAGTGAGTTAACATATGGCAGCAAATACAGTATCATGGTAGAAGATGCTCATAAAGGGAGAGGCTGAGCATGATAAAGGACCTTGGGGACAAATACAACTTGGTTGATTCCCAAACTTCCACGCTTTCAAAAGGAATCTAAATGTGTTGTATCTTGACAGTCATCCATAAACAAATGTTTGTAAAACCATTTAATTTTCCAGTAATTTGAACTCATGAAAACTCAACTTGAGTCTACAGAATGATGAACACTTCAGGTCCCACATGTATTTTGATAATTTTATGTTCTTTTTTTCTGTAAATGACTCACTGTATTAAGTGTGCAAAATATTTGAACATATTTTTCTGAGCTGTATTGGAGAGTTCATGTGAGTCATAAAAACATGAGTGGCTTTACTTATAAAAAGAAATTCACATAGCATAAAAATATGATATGTATTTGCAATTAACTCTGTGTACCTGGAGGAGATTTGTTTATGTGGATTTGAACATTGTTCCAGTTGCAATTGGGAAAAAAATAACAGGTACCACTTAATATCTTTATTCAGACATATATGCCTTTGCTCTGTGGTATGGCTCAGTGGACTTAATGGTGCTTATTATATCAGAAAAATCAATCTCAGATATGTAATTGTGTACGTGAAGTGTACTAAATTCAGTTCAGCTAGAAGTGAGCATCTGGGGTTTACTTACATAAATGTGCCCATAAACTTCATGCCTAGTTGTACCTGAGAAATGTTCTCAAATATTTAAATATCCCATCAGAGACAGATGGGAAGTTCAGCTTCACATTTCTGCTTTTCCTGGTAGGTTTATGTTATGATCAGTATTACCAAAATGGGGAAATTATAACTTTGGCTATAGTGATAAGTTCCTTTGTCTTATGATTCCAGGATGTTGATGCTGAAGTAAAACCTGTCTGTGATCTGCTACCACTCATCTTTGAGGGGATTCCAGAGATAGGATTAGTACCATACTTGATGAGAAGCCTTGGAGTCTGTCATGGTTTTTGTTGGTATCAATGCATATGTATGGCACTGTCCTTATAGAATAGCAGTTGATGGTGACTCCCTTCCCTGGAATCATACACAGGATATCTGGAGACTGTAACATTAAAATGTCACCTTTTTAGTTCACATTTTCATACATAAACCATATGAAACAAATAACATGGCTGTATACACAAAAATCATTTCTAGCCATTTAAAAAATGTAGAAGGAATATTGCTATTTTCTCAGTTTACATCTAAAGAGAAACAATTATATAATATACAGAGCTCCCAAAAGAAGAAAAATATTTAGATATTTAAAATAATATCCCTTCATTTCTAATAATCTAACCTGAAATAGAGAGGGGCATAAGTCCAACAAGCTGTGGTAGTGAGAGCATTTCCCTATTTCTCTGTGTATATGTTTATCATGGGATGGGACGACATATACTATTTTATAATGTTCTAAGCATCAAATAGACTACTTGAAAGAGGCACTCATTTAAATAATAAGAGTTTCAAGTTCCTTTAAATTCTCACACAAGCTCCTTAGTCGCTATCTGAGCATATTATGTCTCACTCTGCTGGTCAGAGTCAGAGTCAGAAATTTGATACAGTGTGGACAATTTTTCATATACAGGGTTGAACAATGAGCATAATCTTATATGTTTCTTTGAATTGCTGAATTCATGTGAAAAGAGTAGATCCTCATACCCTTGTTTTCAATCCCAATCAATATTGACTTCCTTACTTTGTCTCAGGATTTGCTGAAGAATATTTAATTATCTAAACATAAAGCATCAATCTCCATAACTCAGCAGTGATATCATGTCAATTAGACACTTGAAACCAGGAACTCCAATGATTTACATGAATGGTATTTAATTCTACAGAATGAGGGATGGAAACTTTGTAACATGTATGAGTTACTCTACTGAGAAAGAGTTTTAGAGAACAATATATCAAAATGTTTCTTTATATTTTATGATGAAAAACAAGTTTTGCATATGCATGTCTTGCCAATGAGGATAAAGCAGATGATGGCTAAGTATTTCTGAATGGTTTAAAGAACTCATCCTGTCCCTCATATGAGGTATCAATTAATTTGTCATGAGACCAACATTATCAGTCAGTCTGAATCAAGAGAGGACCCTTCATCATGTTGATGTCAAACCTTTGGCCATGTTCATTGGGCCATAAACTAAGATGGAGCTTATTACTTTTTCTTTCTTCTTTTTTTTTTTTGTTATTTTATCTATTTACATTTTAAATGTACCTTTTCCCTGTTTCCACTCTACAAACACTTCATTCCCTCTTCTTTGTCTCTAAGAGGATGTTCCTTCACCACTCTGCCCAATCCCTCCTCGTCTCTCTAGCATCCCCCTTGCTAGCACGTCAAGCCTCCGCGGGACAAAGGGCCTCTCTTCCCATTGATGCCTGATAAGACAATCCTTTGCTAAATATGTAAGTGTACCCATGAACCCATCCATGCATACTCTTAAGTTAGTAGTTTAGACCCTGGGAGCTCTGGAGGAGTCCTGTTAATTGACACTGTAGTTCTTCCTATGGGGTTGCAATCCCCTTCAGCTCTTTCCCTAACTCTTCCATTGGGATCCCAGGGCTCAGTTTGGTGGTTTTCTGTGAATATCTGTTTCTGTATTAGTCGGGGGCTAGTAGAACATCCCAGGGGACAGCTATACCAGGCTCCTGCTAGCAAGCACCTCTTAGCATCAGGAATTGTGTCCCATTGTGTCCCATAAGGTTGGGTATCTTGTGTCATCATTTTCATTGAATTCCAGAAGTTTTTAATTTCTTAATTTCTTCACTGATCAAGCTATCATTTAATAAAGTTGTTCAGTTTCCAGAGCTTTGTGTATTTTCTGGGGATTTTTGTGGTTATTGCTGTTTGTTTGTTTGTTTGTTTGTTTGTTTGTTTTATTGATATCTAGCCTTAGTCCATCGTGATCTGATAGGTTGCATGGAATTATTTCAGTCTCCTTGTATTTGTTGAGGTTTGTTTTGTGACCAGATTGACCAAATTTGGAGAAGGTACCATGCGGTGCAGAGAAGAATGTATCTTATTTTGTTTTAGGGTAAAATGATCTGTTAAATCCATTTGGTTCATAACCTCTCTTAGTTTTACTATGTCTCTGTTTAGTGTCTGTTTCAATGACCTGTCCATTGGTGAGAGTGGGGTGTTGAAGTCTTCCATTATTATTGTGTGGTGTTCAGTGTATTCTTTGAGCTTTAGAAAAGTTTCTTTTATGAATGTGGGTGTCCTTGCATTGGGGCATAGATGTTTATAATTTAGACTTTCTTTTTGTAGATTTTTCCTTTGATGAACATGAAACGTCCTTCTCCATATCTCTTGATAACTTTTAGTTGAAAGTCTATTTTGTTGGATATTAGGATGACAATATCAAGCCTATTTCTTGGGATCATTTGATTGGAAAACTTTTTCAGAACTTTTATTCTGAGATAGTTTATGTCTTTCTTATTTAGGTGTGTTTATTGCATGCAACAAAATGCTGAATTCTGTTTGCTTATCCAGTCTGCTAGCTTATACCTTTTTATAGGTGAATTTAGTTCATTGATATTGAGATATGTTAAAGACAGATTATTGTTAGTTCCTGTTATGTTTTGAGTTGTTGGTGGCATTAAGTGCATGTGCGTCTCTTCTTTTGACTTTACTGTGACATGATTAAAATCTTGGTTTTTTTTTTTCCTTTGATGTAGGAATTCTCCTTGAGTTGGAGTTTTTTTTCTAGAATCCTCTGTTTGTCTAGATTAGTAGACATTGTTTGAATTTGATTTGGTCATGCAATACTTCAGTTTCTCTATCTATGATGATTGAGAATTTTGCAGAGTATAGTACCCTGGACTAGCATTTGTGTTCTCATAAGGTATGCATGAATTCTGTTTAGTCTCTTCTGACTTTTAGGATCTCTGTTGAAAAGTCTGGTGTAATTCTAATAGGTCTGCATTATGTTGCTTGTCCTTTTCCCTTACACCTTTTAATACTCTTTCTTTGTTTGTCCATTTACTATTTTGGTTATTATGTGATGAGCGAATTTTCTTTTCTGATCCAATCTAAATGGTGTTTTATAGATTTCTGTAACTTTATGATCATCTCTTTCTTTTGGTTGGATAAGTTTCCTTCTACAATTTTGCTGAAAATGCTTTTGGGTCTTTTGAGCTGGGAATCTTTACTCTCTTCTTTTACTATTATTCTTAGGTTTGGTCTTTTCATTGTGTCCTAGATTACCTGGGTGTTTGGGGTTAGGAGTTTTTTTATGGTTTGAATTTCCTTTGACTTTTGTGTCAATATCTTCTAAGGTATCTTTTATACCTTAGGTTCTCTCTTCTATCTCTTGTATTCTGTTGTTGATACTTGCGCCTATAGCTCCTGACACCTTCAATTTCCAGGATTGCCTCCATTTGTGTTCACTTTATTGTTTCTACTTCCATTTTTAGGTCTTGGCCTACTTTGCTCAATTCCTTCACCTGTTTGATTATTTTCCTGGGTTTCTTTAAGGGATTTATTTGTTTCCTCTTTAATAGCTTCTACTTGTTTAACTGTGTTTCCTGTAATTCTTTCAGTGAGTTATTTATGTGCTCCTTAAAACTCTATTAATAATTTTCATGAGATAGAATTTTAGGTCAGCATCCTGGTTTTCAGGTATGTTGGGATATCCATAGCTTGATGTGGTAGGAGAACTGGGTTCTGATAATGCCAAGGTATATTGGCTTTGTTGCTTATGGTCTTGTACTTTCCTCTCACCATCTGGTTATCTCTGGTGTTATCTTGCCTTTGGTGTCAATGTCTGGAGCCTGGCTCCTGTGTCCCTGAGTTGTACAGGTCTTCTGGGAGACCTGTGGCCCTGGCTGTAACAGAATTCCTGGGAGAGAATAGGGTCTTCAGAAGAGCAAACATGACAATGATCTACGCTGTTGCTCTAGGTGAAGTAGACCTTCTGGGAGGCCTTCAGACTGTGGGTCTGTTGCTCTGGGTGTAGAAGATCTCATAGGGAGTGGCTGGTCCAGCTGAAGGGCCATCAGCAGTGGAACCAAGGCGACACAGGGTCCAGTTAGGCCCTGCGCCCACAACCACTGACCCTCGCTGACAAGCCGGGCGGCAAGCAGCTGCGGTTGTGCAGCGCCTTTCCTGCATGGAAGCCACTTCAGAACTCGGCCTCCCACCAGTCAGGAGAGGCTCATCCATCTTGGTTTCGGACTCCAGGGATCGGACAGACTGAGGTACACAAACATAATCCGAGGCCAACACCACGGTGGTCTGAGCCCGACGGGTGTTGGCCTGCACCCAAGCCCTGGGCTGATCGGGGTGCCAACCCAGCCAGGAGGTTTTTTGCCCAGGCACGCGCCATTTTGCCTGCAGGACAACAGAGAGCTCTGGCGGGCAGACCTGTAACAGGCATAGCCTGAGGCTAACAAAGCGGGGGTCTAGGCCCCAAAAGGCACAGGACTGACACCAAGAACTGGGCGGCTTGGTGGGCCATCTGTGAGTCAACCCGCCCAGGAGGTTGTTAGCACAGCAGACTCTCCCAGCGCTTTCAGGGAGTGTGGGCGCGCACGCTCGCCATCCTGGTCACCTGGTGGACACAATTAACAGTCATAGCCCTAGGGGAACTTTGCTCGGACCTTGGCCTCCCAGGTTTTTGCCTGGACTCAGGGCCTGGGCGGCCAGGCTAACCTTGTGTGCACCAGCTCGGTTGGGGGATCAGCTGCCCAGCAGAGTGAGCAGGAACACAGGGGCGGCTCGGCACTCCCTGCGGGTGCACACGGGCTCCATCTGGTCCACAGACACAATCTGGGGCAAGGCCTCAGGCAGAAGCCCTCAGCTCAACTCTCTCCACTTCCGGATCCAGATCAACCTGGGCGGCCGCACCACATCTCCAGGTCCTGTGAGAGGCTAGAGGGGATTCCGGGGGGCCAGCTGGGAGAAGTCAGTATACTCCAGTGAATCCAGCGGGCCCCAGCGGGAGCCTTCAGGTGCCTGCTTTGGGATCTGATCAGCCTGGGCAGCAGCACCCTCTCTACAGGCAGTGCAGGGGGTAAGCTGTGCACCAGAGGCCAAAGGGGAAGGGGCAGCTTGCACTGGTGAGTCCAGCACTGACAAGACAAACTAACACCAGTGAGAACTAGATGGCAAAACACAAACGCAGGAACGTCACTAACAGAAATCAAGGCAATATGGCAACATCTGAACCCAATTCTCCTCTACCAGCATGTCCTGGATACCACATCACACCAGTAAAACAAGATTTGGATTTAAAATCACCGGTCATGATGCTGGTACAGGAACACATGAAGGACATACTTAAAGAAATTCAGGAGAAAATGGATCAAAAGTTAGAAGCCCTTGCAAGGGAAACACAAAAATCATTGAAAGAAATCCAGGAGAATACAAAAGCCAACGAGGAGGAAATGCAAAAACCACTTAAAGAAATACAGGAGAACTTTGGTCAACAGGCTGAGGTCATGAAAGAGGAAACACAAAAATCTCTTAAAGAATTACAGGAAAGCACAAACAAGCAAGTGAAGGAGCTAAGCAAAACCATCCAGGATCTAAAATCAGAAGTAGAAACAACTAAGAAAACTCAAAGGGAGACAACTTAGGAGATAGAAAGCCTTGGGAAGAAATCAGGGGACAGAGATGCAAATATCAACAACAGAATACAAGAGATAGAAGAAAGAATCTCAGATGCTGAAGATTCCATAGAAACCATGAACTCAACAGTTAAAGAAAATGCAAAATGCAAAAAGCTTGTAACCCAAAATATCCAGGAAATCCATGACACAATGAGAAGACCAAACCTAAGGATTATAGGCATAGATGAGAGTGAAGATTTACAACTTAAAGGGCCAGCAAATATCTTCAATAAAATCATGGAAGAAAACTTCCCTAACCTAAAGAGAGAGATGCCCATGAATATACAAGAAGCCTACAGAACTCCAAACAGACTGGACCAGAACAGAAATACTTCCCGTCACATAATAATCAAAACACCAAATGTTCTAAACAAAGAAAGAATACTAAAGGCAGTAAGAGAAAAAGGCCAAGTAACATATAAAGGAAGACCTATCAGAATCACAGCAGACTTTTCACCTGAGACTATGAAGGCTGGAAGGTCCTGGGCAGATCTCATGCAGACTCTAAGAGAACAAAAATGCCAACCAAAACTACTATATCCAGCAAAACTCTCAATCACCATAGATGGAGAAACTAAGATATTTCATGGCAAAACCAAGTTTACCCAATATCTATCCACAAACCCAGCCCTAAAAAGGATAATAGGAGGACAACACCAATACAAGGAGGGAAACTTCACCCTGGAAAAAGCAAGATAGTAACCTTTCATTAAACCCAAAAGAAGTTAAGCAATCAAATTTAAAAAATAACGTCAAAAATGATAGGAAGTAACAATCACTATTCCTTAATATCTCTTAACATCAATGGACTTAATGCCCCAATAAAAAGACACAGACTAACTGAATGGATACGTAAACAGGACCCTACATTTTGCTGCTTACAGGAAACACACCTCAGGGTCAAAGACAAACACTACCTTAGAGTAAAAGGCTGGAAGACAATTTTACAAGCAAATGGTCTCAGGAAACAAGCTGGAGTAGCCATTTTAATATCAGATAAAATTGACTTTCAACCCAAAGTCATCAAAAGAGACTCTGAGGGACACTTCTTGCTGGTCAAAGGAAAAATACAACAAGAAGAACTCTCAATCCTGAACATCTATGCCCCAAATGCAAGGGCACCCTCTTTCGTAAAAGAAACTTTATTAAAACTAAAAGCACACATTGCACCTAACACAATAATTGTGGGTGACTTCAACACTGCACTTTCCTCAATGGACCAATCAGGAAACAGAAACTAAACAGGGACACAATGAAACTAATTGAAGCTTTGGACCAATTAGATTTAACAGATATATATAGAACATTCTATCCTAAAACAAAAGAATATACCTTTTTCTCAGCACCTCATGGTACCTTCTCCAAAATCGACCATATAATTGGTCATAAGACAGACCTCAACAAATATAAGAAGATCGAACTAATCCCATGCCTCCTATCTGATCACTATGGAGTAAAGTGGTCTTCAATAGCAACAGAAACAACAGAAAACCCACATACACGTGGAAACTGAACAATACTCTACTCAATGATACCTTGGTCAAGGAAGAAATAAAGAAAGAAATTAAACACTTTTTAGAACACAATGAAAATGAAAACACAACATACCCAAATCTGTGGGACACAATGAAAGCAGTGCTAAGAGGAAAACTCATAGCCCTGAGTGCCTCCAAAAAGAAAATGGAGAGAGCATACATTACCAGCTTAATGACACACCTGAAAGCCCTAGAACAAAAAGAAGCTATTTCACCCAGGAGGAGTAGAAGGCAGGAAATCATCAAACTCAGGGCCGAAATCAATCAAGTAGAAACAAAGAGAACCATACAAAAAAATCAACAAAACCAGGATCTGGTTCTTTGAGAAAATCAACAAGATAGATAAACCCTTAGCCAGACTGACCAAAGGGCACAGAGAAAGTATCCAAATTAACAAACTTAGAAATGAAAAGGGAGATATAACAACGGAAACTGAGGAAATCCAAAAAATCATCAGATCCTACTACAAGAGACTGTACTCAACACAACTGGAGAATCTGGAGGAAATGGACAATTTCCTTGACAGATACCAAATACCAAAATTAAATCAGGACCAACTAGACCATCTAAACAGTCCCATAATGCCTAAAGAAATAGAAGAAGTCATAGAAAGTCTTCCAACCAAAAAAAAAGCACAGGACCAGATGGCTTCAGTGCAGAATTCTACCAGACCTTCAAAGAAGAGCTAACACCAATACTCTTCAAACTATTCCACAAAATAGAAACAGAAGGAACACTACCCAATTCCTTCTACAAAGCCACAATTACGCTGATACCAAAGCCACACAAAGATCCAACAATGAAAGAGAACTTCAGACCAATTTCCCTTATGAACATCGATGCAAAAATCCTCAATAAAATTATTGCCAACCGAATCCAAGAACACATCAAAACGATCATCCACCATGATCAAGTAGGCTTTATCCTGGGAATGCAGGGTTGGTTCAATATACGGAAATCCATCAATACAATCCACTACATAAACAAACTCAAAGAACAAAACCACATGGACATTTCATTGGATGCTGAAAAAGTATTTGACAAAATTCAGCATCCTTTCATGCTTAAAGTCTTGGAGAGAACAGGAATTCAAGGCTCATACCTAAACATAGTAAAAGCAATATACAGCAAACGGGTAGCCAGCATCAAACTAAATGGAGAGAAACTTGACGCAATCCCACTGAAATCAGGGACCAGACAAGGCTGCCCCCTTTCTCCTTATCTTTTCGATATTGTACTTGAGGTACTAGCTCGGGCAATTCGACAACATAAGGAGGTCAAAGGGATACAAATTGGAAAGGAAGAAGTCAAACTATCATTATTTGCAGACGACATGATCATCTACCTAAGTGACCCAAAGAACTCCACTAGAGAGCTCCTACAGCTGATAAACAACTTCAGCAAAGTGGCAGGTTATAAAATCAACTCAAGCAAATCAGTGGCCTTCCTATACTCAAAGGATAAGCAGGCTGAGAAAGAAATTAGGGAAATGACCCCCTTCACAATAGCCACAAACAGTATAAAGTATCTTGGGGTGACTCTTACCAAACATGTGAAAGATCTGTATGATAAGAACTTCAAGACTCTGAAGAAGGAAATGGGAGACCTCAAAAAATGGGAAAACCTCCCATGCTCATGGATCGGTAGAATCAATATAGTTAAAATGGCCATTTTGCCAAAAGCAATATACAGATTCAATGCAATACCCGTCAAAATCCCAACTCAATTCTTCACAGAGTTAGAAAGAGCAATTTTCAAATTCATCTGGAACAACAAAAAACCCAGGATAGCTAAAACTATTCTCAGCAACAAAAGAAAATCTGGGGGAATCAGAATCCCTGACCTCAAGCAATACTACAGAGCAATAGTGTTAAAAACTGCATGGTACTGGTACAGTGACAAGCAGGAGGATCAATGGAACAGGATTGAAGATCCAGAAATGAACCCACACACCTATGGCCACTTGATCCTCGACAAAGAGGCTGAAAACATCCAATGGAAAAAAGATAGCCTTTTCAACAAATGGTGCTGGTTCAACTGGAGGTCAGCATGCAGAAGAATGCGAATTGATCCATCCTTGTCTCCTTGTACTAAGCTCAAATCCAAATGGATCAAGGACCTCCACATAAAGCCAGACACTCTGAAGCTACTAGAAAAGAAACTGGGGAAGACCCTTGAGGACATCGGTACAGGGAGAAAGTTTCTGAACAGAACACCAATAGCGTATGCTCTAAGAGCAAGAATTGACAAATGGGACCTCATAAAATTACAAAGTTTCTGTAAGGCAAAGGACACCGTCAAGAGGACAAATCGGCAACCAACAAATTGGGAAAAGATCTTCATCAATCCTACATCAGATAGAGGGCTAATATCCAATATATATAAAGAACTCAAGAAGTTAGACTCCAGAAAACCAAACAACCCTATTAAAAAATGGGGTACAGAGTTAAACAAAGAATTCTCACCTGAAGAACTTCGGATGGCGGAGAAGCATCTTAAAAAATGCTCAACTTCATTAGTCATTAGAGAAATGAAAATCAAAACAACCCTAAGATTTCATCTTACACCAGTCAGAATGGCTAAGATTAAAAATTCAGGAGACAGCAGTTGTTGGAGAGGGTGTGGAGAAAGAGGAACACTCCTCCACTGCTGGTGGGGTTGCAAATTGGTACAACCACTCTGGAAATCAGTCTGGCGGTTCCTCCGAAAACTGGGCACCTCACTTACAGAAGATCCTGCTATACCACTCCTGGGCATATACCCAGAGGATTCCCCACCATGTAATAAGGATACATGCTCTACTATGTTCATAGCAGCCCTATTTATAATTGCCAGATGCTGGAAAGAACCCAGGTATCCCTCAACAGAAGAGTGGATGCAAAAAATGTGGTATATCTACACAATGGAGTACTATTCAGCCATTAGAAACAATGAATTCATGAAATTCTTAGGCAAATGGATGGAGCTAGAGAACATCATACTAAGTGAGGTAACCCAGACTCAAAAGGTGAATCATGGTATGCACTCACTAATAAGTGGATATTAACATAGAAAACTGGAATACCCAAAACATAATCCACACATCAAATAAGGTACAAGAAGAAAAGAGGAGTGGCCCCTGGTTCTGGAAAGACTCAGTGAAACAGTATTCGGCAAAACCCGAACAGGGAAGTGGGAAGGGGTGGGTGGGAGGACAGGGGAAGAGAAGGGGGCTTACGGGACTTTCGGGGAGTGGGGGGGCTAGAAAAGGGGAAATCATTTGAAATGTAAATAATTTATATCGAATAAAAAAATTCAGAAAAAAAAAGAATAATGGGCTAAACACACAACTATACAAACACAATATGTGCACACATACATACACATGCACACACATACACTTGTACACACAGATATACATACATGCACACAAACACACATGTACATGCACATGTACACATACATGTACACACATGCACACATGCACACATGCACATACATGCATGCACATGTATACACACATACACACGCCACAATTTACTCATAAAGAAGTGGTAGATAAAAAACAACCAAGCATTCAAGCTGAGAATGTGTTTAAGCTATAAAAGAGAAAGCTGGGATCAGATAATCTATGTTCAGTTACTAGTCTGGGGAGACACTGTTTGAAGGAATTAAAGAAACATAATTGTATTCATAAAGGTTTAAGAGAGTTTCAAGTTGCTCTGACATGACATTATGCAATAGATTTGAATAAAGATCTGATTGTTTAAATTGCAAAAAAAAAAAAAAAGAAAAGAAAAAAAAAGAAAAGATAAAAGAAGATCTCATAGGTGGCCTTCAGGCTCTGGGATCTTCAGAGGAGCAGCCATGCTGAAAATCTGCCCCATTAGAAAGAGCAGGTCAGAAGGGGGATAGTATTCAAGCAAAGAGGATTGGTCTCTATTCTGTGGGGCTCTTTGGGGGTCCTAGCTGCTGCAGTTTTTTGGGAGGGCTCCTTACCTTTTGGTTGAAAGTCTGTTTTTATTGGATATTAAGATGGTAGTGTCTAGATTTTTTTATTGAGACCATTTGCTTGGAAGACTTTTTTCAGGCTTTTTACTCTGAGGTAGTGTCTTGCTTATTTAGGTGTGTCATATTTGCTTTATCTGAAGCAAAATGCTGGATCCTATTTGCTTATCTAGTCTATTAGCTCATGCCTTTTTATCATCCGCTTGTCTGCCCCTCTGAAGACCCAAGAGATCTGCTGCACCCAGAACAACAGAACCCACAGGCTGAAGCCCAGGAGATATGCTGTACCCAGAGCAACAGACTCTACAATGTGGAGGCCTCCCAGGAGACCTACTATACCCAGTGCAACAGGGCAGATCATTGTTTTTTCTGCCTCCTTGAAGACCCCACATTCAAAAGGCCATCCAGGATATCTCCTTACCCAGACACTACTGTGGATGCCAACAAGTGTTTGCTGACAGGAGTCTGATAAAGCTGTCTCCTGAGAGGCTCGGCCAGTACCTGACAAATACAGAGGTGGATATTCTCAGCCAACCATCGGACTGAGTACAAAGTCCCCAAAGGAGGAGCTAGAGAAAGAACTGAAGGAGCTTGAACCCCCATAGGAGGAACAACACTATGAACCAACCAGTACCCACTGGGTTCCCAGGGACTAAACAACCAACCAGAGACTTCACATGGAGGGATCCATGGCTCCAGCTGCATATGCAGCAGAGGATGGCCGTGTTGGACATCAAAGGGAGGAGAGGCTCTTGTTCCTGAGAAGGCTTGATGTCCCAGAATAGGGGAATGCCAGGACAGAGAAGTGTGAGTGGGTTGGTTGATGAGCAGAGGGAGTGAGTTTGGGATATGGGATTTTCAGAGTGGAAATGAGGAAAGAGTATAACATTTGAAATGTAAATAAAGAAAATATCTAAAAAAGAAAGAAAGAAAAAGAAAAAGAAAAAAGAAAAATAAGCAATTCCTAAAAACTAAAGTAAGGTAATTTAATCTGAAAATAGGTTTGCATTAAATTCACTAAATTTACATAATAATAGAAGAAAATACTAAAATTTTAACAACACATAAAAGTACCAAATCACAAACCAATAGGAACAATGGAGGGAAAATATTCAAAACAACCAGAGTCTAGAAGTATGTTCCTATCAGTCTGTAACTGTGTGTGTAATATGGAACAAAATATTAATTCAAAATGTGACAACATCTGAATAGAGATAAAAATCAAGTCAAAGAATACTTTACACAAATAGAAAACAAGTGCAGTAGCATGTCCATTATCTATATAATTAAAATGGAATTTGAATCAAAAACATAAAATGTGATAAATGAAGTAATTACATAAAAATGAGGCAATGCAACAAAGGATATGTCTCAGTTTCCTGTCTTCTTTACTGGATAGTTTCATAACAAGACAGATATGAGCTGTTAGATCAGAATGGGTTTTCACTCACCTTTACTAATTTCATTCCTGTTTGCTAAGAGAGTACTTGTTCAACATTCTCCTGAGGGAGTTTGACTGTTATTACAGCAGATAATGCCAGAAATACATGGCTCTTGAGGTATAGCCAAGGCATTCAAACTCTGAAGCCCCTAGCTGCAAGAAATAATCTGGAGTTCCTTAGCACATCTGTCTCTCTGACACAGATAAATAACATTTGCCCACTGGACCTTCTATACCAAGGAATCAAGGACATTTTCGTTGATGCCTGTAGTACCATAGGAGGAACACGTGTAGCTTGCATGCAGTGACAAATGCTGAAAGCCTCAGGCTCTACTCCTCTGATCATGAGCGTGAAATCTGTGTCTGACCCACTGCTATTAAGCTTGTTTCTGGTACCCCAGAAAATCAGTTGGAATCTTTGTATATCAGGAGCTGCAGTGCAAGTATCAAGGCAAATAAAGGTTTCCTCAATTATGTACAATTTACTGACTAGACCTACAAGAGTTAGAGGCTTGATCTCCAAAGTTGACAGTCAAGGAGTCTGGAATTTAGGTCATCATGTTACAGCTGGAAGCAAAAATTAAGACAGTGAAGTACAAAGTTAAGGACACACTTCCCAAACAATCATTGTGGTTTCTTTTTGATATGTATTTCAACTAAAATGTTGGGTTATGTTGGGTTATCCATACAATTCTTTACATTCTAAAATTTCCTTTTTAAAAAACAAGTGAATTATAAGTCCCAGGGGGCTTCATGGCATTAGACCACCCCATTCCATCTATGTCATAATCTTCATTATAGCACAAGTTTTCTTACCTTAGAAACCTCCTTCAGATTCTGGGGCGGCGGCGGCGGCCGCGGCGGCGGTAGCAGTGGCTGCTCCAGCTGAAGGGCCATCAGCGGTGGAACCAAGGCGACACAGGGTCCAGTTAGGCCCTGCGCCCACGACCACTGACCTTCGCTGACCAGCCGGGCGGCAAGCAACTGCGGTTCTGCGGAGCCTTTCGCTGCACGGAAGCCACTTCAGAACTCGGCTGCCCGCCAGTCAGGAGAGACTCACCGCCATCTTGATCCCGGGCTCCAGAGATCGGTCAGACTGAGGTACACAAACATAATCCTAGGCCCAACACCGCAGGGGTCTGAGCCAGACGGGCGTTGGCCTGCACCCAGGCCCTGGGCTGTTCGAGTGGCCATCGGGGCGCCAACCCAGCCAGGAGTTTTTTTTTTTTTGCCCAGGCCTGTGCACGCGCCGCCATTTTGCCTACAGGAGCCAGAGTGCTCGGGAGGGCAGAGACTGCTAACAAGCGTAGCATGAGGCTAACAAAACGGGGGTCTAGGCCCCAAAAGGCATAGGACTGACCCCAAGAACTGGGCGGCTTGGTGGGCCATCTGTGTGTCAACCAGCCCAGGAGGTTATTAGCACAACAGACTCTCCCGGTGCTTTCGCGGAGCGCGGACGCGCACGCCCGCCATCCGGGTCACCTGGCGGACCCAAATAACAGACATAGCCCTAGGGGAACTTTGCTCGGACCTTGGCCTCCCAGGCGTTTGCCTGGACTCAGGGCCCAGGCGACAAGGCTAACCTAGTGTGCGCCAGCCCGGTTGGGGAAATCGGCTGCCCAGCGGAGTGAGCGGAGCACAGGGGAGGTCACAGCAACATTCACCTTCGGAGCTCCCTGGGGGTGCACACGGGTTCCACCTGGTCCACAGACACAATCTGGGGCAAGGCCTCAGGCAGAAGCCCCCAGCCCAACTCTCTCCGCTTCAGATCAGCCTGGGTGGCCGCCACATCTCCAGGTCCCTCAAGAGGCTAGTGGGGGCTTCCGGGCGGCCAGCTGGGAGAAGTCGGTGTGCTCCAATAAATCCTGCGGGCCCCAGCGGGAGCCTTCAGGTGCCTGCTTCGGGATCTGAACAGCCTGGACAACAGCACCCTGTCTATAGGCAGTGCAGAGTGTAAGCTGTGCACCAGAGGCCAACGGGGAAGGGGCAGCTTGCACTGGTGAGTCCAGCACTGACAAGACCAAGTAACACCAGTGAGAGCTAGATGGCAAAAGGCAAACGCAGAAACGTCACTAACAGAAATCAAGGCAATATGGCAACATCTGAACCAAATTCTCCTCTACCAGCAAGTCCTGGATACCCCATCACACCAGTAAAACAAGATTTGGATTTAAAATCACTGGTCATGATGCTGGTACAGGAACACATGAAGGACATTGAGGAGAAAATTGATCAAAAGTTAGAAGCCCTTGCAAGGGAAACACAAAAATCATTGAAAGAAATCCAGGAGAATACAAAAGCCAACAAGGAGGAAATGCAAAAAACACTTAAAGAAATACAGGAGAACTTTGCTCAACAGGCTGAGGTCATGAAAGACGAAACACAAAAATCTCTTAAAGAAATACAGGAGAACTTTGGTCAACAGGCTGAGCTCATGAAAGAGGAAACACAAAAATCTCTTAAAGAATTACAGGAAAACGCAAACATGCAAGGGAAGGAGCTAAGCAAAACCATCCAGGATCTAAAATCAGAAGTAGAAACAACTAAGAAAACTCAAAGGGAGACAACTTTGGAGATAGAAAGCCTTGGGAAGAAATCAGGGGACAGAGATGCAAATATCAACAACAGAATACAAGAGATAGAAGAAAGAATCTCAGATGCTGAAGATTCCATAGAAACCATGGACTCAACAGTTAAAGAAAATGCAAAGTGCAAAAAGCTTGTAACCCAAAATATCCAGGAAATCCAGGACACAATGAGAAGACCAAACCTAAGGATTATAGGCATAGATGAGAGTGAAGATTTACAACTTAAAGGGCCAGCAAATATCTTCAATAAAATTATGGAAGAAAACTTCCCTAACCTAAAGAGAGAGATGCCCATGAATATACAAGAAGCCTACAGAACTCCAAACAGACTGGACCAGAACAGAAATACTTCCCGTCACATAATAATCAAAACACCAAATGTTCTAAACAAAGAAAGAATACTAAAGGCAGTAAGAGAAAAAGGCCAAGTAACATATAAAGGAAGACCTATCAGAATCACAGCAGACTTTTCACCTGAGACTATGAAGGCTAGAAGGTCCTGGGCAGATCTCATGCAGACTCTAAGAGAACACAAATGCCAACCAAAACTACTATATCCAGCAAAACTCTCAATCACCATAGATGGAGAAACTAAGATATTTCACGACAAAACCAAGTTCACCCAATATCTATCCACAAACCCAGCCCTAAAAAGGATAATAGGAGGACAACACCAATACAAGGAGGGAAACTACACCCTGAAAAAAGCAAGATAGTAACCTTTCATCAAACCCAAAAGAAGTTAAGCAATCAAATTTAAAAAATAACGTCAAAAATGATAGGAAGTAACAATCACTATTCCTTAATATCTCTTAACATCAATGGACTCAATGCCCCAATAAAAAGACACAGACTAACTGACTGGATACGTAAACAGGACCCTACATTTTGCTGCTTACAGGAAACACACCTCAGGGTCAAAGACAAACACTACCTTAGAGTAAAAGGCTGGAAGACAATTTTACAAGCAAATGGTCTCAGGAAACAAGCTGGAGTAGCCATTTTAATATCAGATAAAATTGACTTTCAACCCAAAGTCATCAAAAGAGACTCTGAGGGACACTTCTTGCTGGTCAAAGGAAAAATACAACAAGAAGAACTCTCAATCCTGAACATCTATGCTCCAAATGCAAGGGCACCCTCTTTCATAAAAGAAACTTTATTAAAACTCAAAGCACACATTACACCTAACACAATAATTGTGGGTGACTTCAACACTGCACTTTCCTCAATGGACCGATCAGGAAAACAGAAACTAAACAAGGACACAATGAAACTAATTGAAGCTTTGGACCAATTAGACTTAACTGATATATATAGAACATTCTATCCTAAAACAAAAGAATATACCTTTTTTTCAGCACCTCATGGTACCTTCTCCAAAATCGACCATATAATTGGTCACAAGACAGACCTCAACAAATATAAAAAGATAGAACTAATCCCATGCCTCCTATCTGATCACTATGGAATAAAAGTGGTCTTCAATAGCAATAGAAACAACAGAAAACCCACATACACGTGGAAATTGAACAATACTCTACTCAATGACACCTTGGTCAAGGAAGAAATAAAGAAAGAAATTAAAGACTTTTTAGAACACAATGAAAATGAAAACACAACATACCCAAATCTATGGGACACAATGAAAGCAGTGCTAAGAGGAAAACTCATAGCCCTGAGTGCCTCCAAAAAGAAAATGGAGAGAGCATACATTACCAACTTAATGACACACCTGAAAGCCCTAGAACAAAAAGAAGCTATTTCACCCAGGAGGAGTAGAAGGCAGGAAATCATCAAACTCAGGGCCGAAATCAATCAAGTAGAAACAAAGAGAACCATACAAAAAATCAACAAAACTAGGAGCTGGTTCTTTGAGAAAATCAACAAGATAGATAAACCCTTAGCCAGACTGACCAAAGGGCACAGAGAAAGTATCCAAATTAACAAACTTAGAAATGAAAAGGGAGACATAACAACGGAAACTGAGGAAATCCAAAAATCATCAGATCCTACTACAAGAGCCTGTACTCAACACAACTGGAGAATCTGGAGGAAATGGACAATTTCCTTGACAGATACCAAATACCAAAATTAAATCAGGACCAACTAGACCATCTAAACAGTCCCATAAAGCCTAAAGAAATAGAAGGAGTCATAGAAAGTCTTCCAACCAAAAAAAGCACAGGACCAGATGGTTTCAGTGCAGAATTCTACCAGACCTTCAAAGAAGAGTTAACACCAATACTCTTCAAACTATTCCACAAAATAGAAACAGAAGGAACACTACCCAATTCCTTCTACGAAGCCACAATTACGCTGATACCAAAGCCACACAAAGATCCAACAAAGAAAGAGAACTTCAGACCAATTTCCCTTATGAACATCGATGCAAAAATACTCAACAAAATTCTTGCCAACCGAATCCAAGAACACATCAAAACGATCATCCACCATGATCAAGTAGGCTTTATCCCGGGAATGCAGGGCTGGTTCAATATACGGAAATCCATCAATACAATCCACTACATAAACAAACTCAAAGAACAAAACCACATGGTCATTTCATTGGATGCTGAAAAAGCATTTGACAAAATTCAGCATCCTTTCATGTTTAAAGTCTTGGAGAGAACAGGAATTCAAGGCCCATACCTAAACATAGTAAAAGCAATATACAGCAAACCGGTAGCCAGCATCAAACTAAACGGAGAGAAACTTGAAGCAATCCCACTGAAATCAGGGACCAGACAAGGCTGCCCCCTTTCTCCTTATCTTTTCAATATTGTACTTGAGGTACTAGCTCGGGCAATTCGACAACATAAGGAGGTCAAAGGGATACAAATTGGAAAGGAGGAAGTCAAACTATCATTATTTGCAGACGACATGATCGTCTACCTAAGTGACCCAAAGAACTCCACTAGAGAGCTCCTACAGCTGATAAACAACTTCAGCAAAGTGGCAGGTTACAAAATCAACTCAAGCAAATCAGTGGCCTTCCTATACTCAAAGGATAAGCAGGCTGAGAAAGAAATTAGGGAAATGACCCCCTTCACAATAGCCACAAACAGTATAAAGTATCTTGGGGTGACTCTTACCAAACATGCGAAAGATCTGTATGGCAAGAACTTCAAGACTCTGAAGAAGGAAATGGAAGAAGACCTCAAAAAATGGGAAAACCTCCCATGCTCATGGATCGGTAGAATCAATATAGTTAAAATGGCCATTTTGCCTAAAGCACTATACAGATTCAATGCAATACCCATCAAAATCCCAACTCAATTCTTCACAGAGTTAGAAAGAGCAATTATCAAATTCATCTGGAACAACAAAAAACCCAGGATAGCTAAAACTATTCTCAGCAACAAAAGAAAATCTGGGGGAATCAGTATCCCTGACCTCAAGCAATACTACAGAGCAATAGTGTTAAAAACTGCATGGTATTGGTACAGTGACAGGCAGGAGGATCAATGGAACAGGATTGAAGATCCAGAAATGAACCCACACACCTATGGCCACTTGATCCTGGACAAAGAGGCTGAAAACATCCAATGGAAAAAAGATAGCCTTTTCAACAAATGGTGCTGGTTCAACTGGAGGTCAGCGTGCAGAAGAATGCGAATTGATCCATCCTTGTCTCCTTGTACTAAGCTCAAATCCAAATGGATCAAGGACCTCCACATAAAGCCAGACACTCTGAAGCTAATAGAAAAGAAACTGGGGAAGACCCTTGAGGACATCGGTACAGGGAGAAAGTTTCTGAACAGAACACCAATAGCGTATGCTCTAAGAGCAAGAATTGACAAATGGGACCTCATAAGGTTACAGAGTTTCTGTAAGGCAAAGGACACCATCAAGAGGACAGATCGGCAACCAACAAATTGGGAAAAGATCTTCACCAATCCTACATCAGATAGAGGGCTAATATCCAATATATATAAAGAACTCAAGAAGTTAGACTCCAGAAAACCGAACAACCCTATTAAAAAATGGGGTACAGAGTTAAACAAAGAATTCTCACCTGAAGAACTTCGGATGGCGGAGAAGCATCTTAAAAAATGCTCCACTTCATTAGTCATTAGGGAAATGCAAATCAAAACAACCCTAAGATTTCATCTTACACCAGTCAGAATGGCTAAGATTAAAAATTCAGGAGACAGCAGGTGTTGGAGAGGGTGCGGAGAAAGAGGAACACTCCTCCACTGCTGGTGGGGTTGCAAATTGGTACAACCACTCTGGAAAGCAGTCTGGCGGTTCCTCCGAAAACTGGGCACCTCACTTCCAGAAGATCCTGCTATACCACTCCTGGGCATATACCCAGAGGATTCCCCACCATGTAATAAGGATACATGCTCTACTATGTTCATAGCAGCCCTATTTATAATTGCCAGATGCTGGAAAGAACCCAGGTATCCCTCAACAGAAGAGTGGATACAAAAAATGTGGTATATCTACACAATGGAGTACTATTCAGCCATTAGAAACAATGAATTCATGAAATTCTTAGGCAAATGGATGGAGCTAGAGAACATCATACTAAGTGAGGTAACCCAGACTCAAAAGGTGAATCATGGTATGCACTCACTAATAAGTGGTTATTAACCTAGAAAACTGGAATACCCAAAACATAATCCACACATCAAATGAGATACAAGAAGAAAGCAGGAGTGGTCCCTGGTTCTGGAAAGACTCAGTGAAACAGTATTTGGCAAAACCAGAACGGGGAACTGGGAAGGGGTGGGAGGGAGGACAGGGGAAGAGAAGGGGGCTTACGGGACTTTCGGGGAGTGGGGGGGGGGGGCTAGAAAAGGGGAAATCATTTGAAATGTAAATAAATTATATCAAATAAAAAAAAAATCTGAAAAAAAAAAAAAAAAAAAAAAAAAAAGAAACCTCCTTCAAATAAAGGTAAACCTCATAGGCACCATCTTAGAGGATAAGGACTATCCACTCATACATGGCCAGAACACATGTGATAAGCAGGAAGAACCACATAAATCCTCTCTACCAATTCTCTCTTCTTACCTCTCACTGTCCTGTTTTATTTTTCAACTTTATACATGCTAGTGGCATGTGTGAATAGATAACTTCAACCAGAAAATGCCTCTATCTGATTAACCTATAAACAAGTCTATGAATGTATTGTCTTGATTAATGATGTATGTGAGAAGGCCCAGCTGCAATATCAACAATTCCACCTCTAAAGCAGGTGATCCTGGGTGGTATAAGACATCATGTATGGGGATGGTTCAATGTATAAATATTCATCAATATACTCTATAAACAAACTCAAGAAAAATATCATCTCATTAGGTGCTAAAACAAAAAAAATTGACAAAAATAGCACTCCTTCATGTTGAAAGTCCAGGAGATATCATGAACTCAAGGCTCATACATGATCATAATAAAAGCAATATACAGCAACCAACAGACAATATCAAATTAAATGAAGTGAATTTTGAAGCAATACCATGAAAATCAGAGACAAGAAAAGACAGCTAAATCTCACCCTATCCGATATTATACTCAAAGTTCTAGCTAGAGCTAGACAACAAAAAGATATTGAGAGGATACAATTTGGAAATGAAGAAATCAATGTAGCATTATTTGCATGTAATATGATAGTGTACATAAGAGACCCCAAAAATTCTACCATAGATATTCTACAACTGATAAACAACTTCAGCAAAGTGGCTGAATATAAAAATTACCTCAAACAAATCAGTAACATTCTTTTAATCAAATGATAAGTGGGCTGAGAAAGAAAATAGAGGAAAACACCCTTCACAATACTCATAAATAATATAAAATGTCTTGGTGTGACTTTAACCAAAGAAAGGAAAGGTTTATATGAAAAGAACTTTAAGACTCTGAAGAAATTCAAGAAGACTTCAGAAGATGGAAAGATCTCCTATGCTCTTGGACTGGTAGGATAAACATATGAAAAATAGTCATTTTACCAGAAGCAATCTATAGATTCAATGAAGTTGCCATGAAAATTCCAACATAATTAGGTATACATTTGTAAATAAAATAATTTGTTGAATGAGCTAAAATATGTATATTGGGCACAGGAATATGTATAGGTGATAATTCTCTATTTATTCCCCCAAAATCCAGTCTTTTCCATCAGTCACGATCTTCCTCATTTGTCAATCTTGCGACTGGAACAGTTCACATCTTCCCAGATCTAGAAAGCTTGGTGTCCAATGGCTCAGGCTCTAAGACCAATAACTGATAAATGAGACCTCATGAAATTGAAAGCATTTGTAAGGAAAAGGTCACTCTCAATAGGACAAAAGAGTAGCCTATAGATTGGGAAAAGAAATCTGTATTCTTATGACTTGTAGAGGGATAATGTCCAAAATATATGAAGAACTCAAGAATTTAGATGCCATAAAACCAAATAATCCATTTTTAAAAATGTAGTGCAGAGGAAAACAGAATTTTCAAAAGACTAATCTCAAATGGCCAAGAAGCACTTAGAGAAATGTTGTAATATCTTTAGTCATCAAGGAAATGCAATTCAAAATGATTCTGAACTTCCACCTTAAACCAGTAAGAATGAGTAACATCAAAAACTCAAGTGACTGAAGTGGAAATTTCTGGTTTCTTTAACCCCTCAGTTGTGTCACATGATATTTTTCTAGTAGCTATCTTGTGAGAAGGCATGTGATGTTTTACTGAAACAGACACTTGAGTGGGCACATAATTTTTAGAAAAAATATAAATAAAATCCACAAACCTATGAGGAGAGGTAAATGCAAAGTTCTACTATGAAGTACTTTGTTGGTCTTCACTGCTCTTCTCTTGTCTTCACTTGGTAGAAAGAAAAGCATCAAAAAACTTCTCATGACATTCCTGCTGATTTTGGCTACTTCTACTCACTCTTGACAATTTGGCAGAGCCTTGCTGTTTATGCTGAATCATGCTGTTGGTACTAATTCATGTTTGTTGGCTTGACTGCTTTTATCCTGACAACAAATGTAGGATCAACCTACTCATGTTTGTTTCTTATTGGACTAAATTACTGGTATCCTGAATAATGAAATTGGGTATAGAACTACTTCTAATCAGTACTTCTAACTACACAAATCACTTTTCATATTAATATTCTGTCTTTCCTATCTATGTTTAGTGGGCTAAATGGGACGTTGAAGTGGTTAAGAGCCATAAATAAAGTAGGTTTAAAAAATGTAAGCCTACAAGTGACATACATATTAGTGAAGTTGTGAACAACGAGGATCACTCTTCTATTGTTGGTTGGATTGCAAACTTGTATAACCATAATGGAAATCAATCTGGTGGTTTCTGAAAAAATAGGAAATTGTTCTACCTGAAGACCCAACTATACCCCTACTGTGCATATAACCAAAACGGGCTTCATCATATTGCAGTCACGTGCTCCATAATGTTCATATCCATTTTATTCATAATAGCCAGAAACTGTTGAAGAACTCAAAGGTCCCTCAACAAAAGAATGAGTACAGAAATATATGATTCATTTACACAAGGCAATACTATTCAGCTATTTTTAAAAGGACATCATGAATTTTTAGGGCAATTGGATGGAACTAGAAACTTACATTCAGCATGAGACAATCCAGACCAAAAAAAAAAAAAAAAAAAAAAAAAAAAAAAAAAAAAAAAAAAAAAAAAAAGAAGAAGAAGAAGAAGAAGAAGAAGAAAAGAAAAAAGAAAAAGAAAAAGAAAAAGAAAAAAAAGACATGCATGGTCTGTCATCACTGATAAGTGGATATTAGTCATAAAGTGCAGAATACCTATGATACACTCCACAGACAGACAAAAAAGATACTAAACAAGAAGGAAGGCCCAAGCAAGGATGATTGAATCTCATTTATAAGGGACAACAAAATAGTCATAGGAGGCAGAGTGGCAGAATGAGGGAACTAGGTAGGAGAAGGGAGGTAGAGGAGAATATGGGGCAGGATGAGGTATGGGGACATATAGGAGTCACAGAGGGCCAGAGGAATGAATAGAAATCTGCAGGGGGTGTGGGAGATATATGGGAGAATCACTAGAAAGGCCAAGAACCTCAGATGGAGAGACTCCCAGGAGTCAACACAGATAACCTTAGCAGAGATAACTAAAACTGGGGAAATTGAACTTGAAGAGGCCTCCTCTTGTTGTCAGGAAAGACCTCCAGAGGAGATAAGGACACCAACCTACCCACAAAGCTTTCGACCCAAAATTTGTCATGTCTAAGAGAAACTGCAGAGAGAAAATGGAGCAGAGACTGAAGGAATGGTCAAACAATTACCATCCTAACTTGAGATTCATCCCATGGGCAAGAACCAATCCCTAACACTATTAATGATCCTTTCTTAAACTAGAAGATAGGAGCCTAGCATAACTGTCCTCTGAGAGGCTCTACCCAGAAGTTGACTGAAACAGATGCAGAGACACACAACTAAAAATTGGATGGAGGTTGGCCATTCTTAGGTAGAGTTGAAGGAAGGCCTGAAGGCCCTTGAAGGCGATAGAACCCCATACGAAAACCATCAGAGTCAACTAACCCAAACCCCTAGGAGCTTTCAGAGACTAAGTCACCAGCCAAAAAGCATACATGGTTTGGACCAAAGATCTAGGCACACATGTAGCAGTCATACAGGTAAGTCTCCTTGTAGGTTCCCCAACAACTGGAGTAGAGGCACTCCCTAAAGCTGTAGTCTAAATGTGTTATCTGCTTCCCAGCAGAATTGCTTTGTCTAGATTCAATGGGAGAGGATATAAATAATACTTGGAAGATTTGATGACCATGTTGTATGGATACCTAGGGGGTCCCCATACTCTCAGAGGAGAAGGGGATGGGGGCAGCATTCTGTGAGGAGAGAACAGGAAAAAGAGGCAGTACTTCAGATGTAAATAAAAAAATATAAAATAAAATAAAAAGCTTAGTGTTTTCATTTCTATAGCCTATCCACCCATTAGAGACAATTGGCTATCTTGTGGCCTCAGATTGTGCCACCTTTGTCTTATAGTAGATTACATTCTCATTCTTTCTCTCTCTCTCTCTCTCTCTCTCTCTCTCTCTCTCTCTCTCTCTCTCTCTCTCTCTCTCTGTGTGTGTGTGTGTGTGTGTGTGTGTGTGTGTGTGTGTGTGTGTGTGTGTGTTTCCTTGGCACTCACACTAAATCCATTTCCTAAATTTAAACATCTGGAAGGCATATTATAATTTCACGTACTGGGGCATTATAATCTATGCAATCTACAATGTTGAAATTTACATTTTTTCTTTTGAAGTAACATTCAAACATGGAAGGTATCTTTTATCACATACACACTTCTTTCTCATTTCATGAGTATATAAGAATGATAGTTTGAATGAGATGGCCCCCATGGACTCACATGTTTGATTCACCATCACTTTAAATGAAACATGTTGGAAAGGATTAGAAGCATTGACTGTTTCAAGGAGTTGTATCATGGGGATAAACTTAGAGGTTTCAAAAGACTGTAGCCTTCTCCTGTGCTCGCTTCTCTTTCTCTCTCTCTCTCTCTCTCTCTCTCTCTCTCTCTCTCTCTCTCTCTCTCTCTCTCTCTCTTTCTCTCTCTCTCCCCTCTCTTTCTATTTCCATCCTCCTTGTAGTTACAGCTGTGAACTCTCCTATTTCCTGCTGCCATGCTTTTACTGTCCACTGTCCACTCTACTCATCTAAAAATCATAGGCCAAATAAAAGATTTCTTTTATTTGTTGCTTTTGATATGGTGTTTTGGCATAGCATTTTAAAAGTAATTAGGGCTGACAGATTCCACCTAAGGATGGGATTTTTACTGTGTGATACAACCTGGATATTCAGAAGTGAAGACAGGAAGGTGAGTTATATGGAAAAAGAGTCCTATTTTCCTTTTACACACTTGATCAGGTAGCATATCTAAACTAAATGGTTTCTTTTCTGTCCCTGTAAAAATATCTCCTGTACAGAAAAACACAGAGGATTTACAGAGTAAGAAAACAAGTGCTGACTTATTGCTCGCAAATACTGGGATTTATTGAGACCAAGACCTTATATTGATATCTCCAGTTTTTCTAGAACTTTCTAGGAACTTCAGGCCATCAGTGAAGTCACAATCTTGTTGCCCCAGCTTCCTAAAGAATGAAGTACTATGGAGATCAGCATTGTATTTTACATATACATATATAAATGAATACAGTTTTATATATATGCATATGTTTATCAAAGTACATATAGCCAAAAATACAACAAATGAATAAATACGTATGTGAATACAAATATACATTCACAGCCACTAGGAAATTTAATCAGTATAGATGTCTTATCAACTTGATGTATGGATAATGAAAATATGGTATATGCACACAGTAGAATTATATTCAGCTACATAGAGAATTAAAATGAAGATATTTTCAAGAAAAGGCCTAGAACTAGAAAATTTATACTAAGTGACAAAGACAATGTCACTTGTTCACTCTCATAAGTGCGTCCTAACTTCGAACTGTTAGATTTGAATAATTAATCTAAAGATTATAAAAGTTGGAGATTAGCAAGATCTAATGACAAGGAGACTGAGTTAGAAAGACAGAGAGGAAATAGTAGAATGTGTGTCATGTGGCAGTAGGCAGTGAGAATAATAGGGACCAAGACATTCACTAGGAAAAAGGCAGGGAGTGGGGTAATAGAGAACATGTTGAGTGACAAAATGTTAAGTGTGTAGGACAAAATACCTATGGAAACACGCTATTTTCTAACTCTATTTTTAAAGCCAAATCAATGATGAGTATTTGATTGTATCTAATACTCTCCCTACAGGTCCTGTAGGGATTTAATAAAGGTCCTGGTATCATGTATAGAATCATCTTTAGGAGGAAGGCTATAAAGCCACAAATTATACCAGCTATTGTTAGATTTCTTATTTGCCCACTTGAACTAGGTTGTAAATCCCTATTGCCAAAGACAACACCCATTTTGATGGTGGAACATAGAGAAATGATGGTTGTATTCACCCACAAGTGACCTCCTGGATGCCTACATTTCATGGTTCTAGAAGGTACTATGAAAAGTTCTGATGGGGAAAAAACTTATAAAATGTCTAGCTCACCTGTGGATTTTGCAAGTTACAATGATGGCCACCTGCTTAGCATGATAGTCACTCCTATAATAATCCTGATTATAGGGTTAATCTAGACCTCTGTGGTTAGTTCTGTGACCTGCTCTGAAGGAGAGAATTAGTATCTGCTGTATCAAAATCAGTAAAGGAACCATATCTAGGGAAGACAGAACATAACTGTTCTGTCACTAAATAGGCATGGTGTCAAATTGTCATCTACATGATTATATTTATACCTATAGATAAGTGAGAATGTCAGTCTTCATCAATAAACTCTCTTTTGTAGTAGTTGGTACTTCATATAGAGGCTCAAATTTCTTCAAAGTGCTAAGAGTAGCTATGATGTCATAACAATTATCCACAATGGGACATGTATACTGTTTTTTATAAGTCTCCAGAAACATCTCACATCAGAAGAACATAGGGACAAGAAAATTAGCAGGAAGACTTTAAACAGTAGATTTAGGATGTAGTCATTGTCATCCTGAAATTACTGCTGTGGTTACCTGCACAAGGCCTACACACAATGAGACACAAAACCATTTTAACACATGTGGAGGTTCATGAGTCCTCAATCTTGACTGAAAAGATAGTAGAAGTCACAAGTATATAAATACTGGTAGAAAGGGTGTGCCATTTTCTTTAGCCTTGTATTCTTTAAAAAGCTACTATGATCCAGTAAATAAGCCCTAACTCATATTCATGGAAGCAAACAAAATAAACTTACTATGTCAATATTAAAAAAACATTAGAGTTCAAGAAAACTGCTGAGAATAAGATTTCAGTGGGAGAGAGAAGAGAATAATTTGGAGTGGCATTTTAAAAATAATTATATATATTTGTAAATTTCCAAAGAATGAAATACATATTAAAAAAGAAAATTAAATGCTTGATGATGATGGCTCACTCCTTTGAAACCAGCCATCAGGAGGCAGAAGAAGGCAGATGTTTTGAGTTCTGAATTTGAAAACAACCTGGCATAAAGAGCAAGTTCCAGGACAGCCTAGACTAACAGACAAACCCTATCTTTCGACAGATCAATAAATAGATGACAAGTAAATAGAAGATAGATGATAGATAGTTAGATAGATAGATAGATAGATAGATAGATAGATAGATAGATAGATAGATGGATGATAGAAAGAATAAAAAAGAAAAGCAATGAACAGTATAGGAAATATATGGGACACCAATAAATGAACTCATATTTATGTTATAGGCTTTCCAGAAAGATGGAAAAAAGTTCAACATACAGAAAACATAGTTAATGAAATTTTATTTGAATATCTATGTACTGGATGCTCAAAGTCTCTTAAATAAATTGAATGCCAAACATTTGTCTAAAAGATGTCCAGAAAAACACAAGACATGAGAAGAGCGAGCACAAACAGAGACAGAGACACAGAGATCCAGAAAAACGAAGGGCAAAGCTACATTTCACAGACTCATACTAGACATGACAGTAATTTCTTTTTTAAAAAAGCTAACAGTGAACATTTGATTAGGTTATATATCTGAAGATCTAACAAGAAATAAAAGTGAAATTTTCCTTCAACAATAACAACAACAAAAATAGTTGCCTTAAAACTTAAGAAGTAAAGACAAAAAACTCAAAAAATAACAAAAAAAAAAAACAAAACAAAACCATTGAAATCAAAGGTAATTTAACCTGAAAATAAATTTCCATTAAATTCACCAAAATACAAAAAAAGAAGAAAAAATAAACAAAATTTTATCATTATATAAAAATGCTAAGTCACAAACAAAATGGGACATAGGAAGATAAGTATTCAAAAATATGAAAAAATACTACCATGAGTATGTTCTTTCCCATGATTACTGTAAATGTAATTGGAGTAAAACCTGCAGTCAATGTAATTTTAACAGGACTCAAAAATGGTGACAATTTGTTTGTCATTTAAAAAAAAAAAACACATCTTCAGTAAAGACATAGTCTCAAAGTTTTGAGTAAAGTCACACTTTACACATATAGGAAAAAGGGAAGTAGAACAGACAATATTTATATAAATAAAATAGAATTTGGAATGATTTGACTCCCAACTTTGGAGGTCAGACTGCCACCATCTTCTCTCCAGTTACATAGTGGGCAGGTACAGCCAGGAGGCAGGGACCAGGAGCCAGAATAGCTGGGTCCATCCAGGCCCTTAAAGAACTACAGGAAAGCACAACCAAACAGGTGAAGGAATTGAATAAAAACCATCCAGGATCTGAAAATAGAGGTTGAAAACAATAAAGAAATTACAAAGGGAAAGAACTCTGGTAATAGAAAACCTAGGAAAGAAGTCAGGAGTCATGGATGCAAGTGTCATCAACAGAATAAGATAGAAGACAGAATCTCAGATGCAGAAGGTACCATTAAAAGGATTGATACAACAGTCAAAGAAAATGAATAATGCAAAAAGCACCTAATCTATAACATCCAGGAAATCCAGGACAAAATGAGAAGAGCAAATCCAAGGACTGTAGGTATAGAAGAGAGTAAAGATTTCCAACTTAAAGGACCAGTAAATGTCTTTAACAAAATTATGCAAGAAAACTTCCCTAACCTAAAGAAAGAGATACCCATGAACATACAAGAAGCCTACAGAACTCCAAGTAGTTTGCATCAGAAAAGAAATTCCTCTCATTACATAATAATTAAAACACCAAATGTACTAAACAAAGAAAGAATATTAAAAGCAGTAAAGGAAAAAGGTCAAGCTACGTATAAAGGCAGACGTATCAGAATGATACCAGACTTCTCGACAGACTATGAAAGCCAGAAGATCCTGGGCAGATGTCATATAGACCCTAAGGGACCAAAAATGCCAACCCAGGCTACTATACCCAGCAAAACTATCAATTACCGTAGATGCAGGAACCAAGGTATTCCATGACAAAAACAAATCTACAAAATATCTTTCCACAAATCCAGCCCTCCAAAGGAAAATGAATGGAAAACGCCAACAAAAGGAGGGAAACTACACACTAAAAAAGCAATAAATTAATTGTCTTTTAACAAAACAAAAGGAAGAGAGACACAAAAACATAACTCCACTTCTAGTAACAAAAGTAACAGGAAGCAAAAATGTCTCCTTAATATCTGTTAATATCAATGTACTCAATTCTTCAATAAAAGAGCATAGACTAACATATTGTATACATAAACAGGGCCCAACATTTTGCTGCATACAGGAAACTCACCTCAGGCAGAAAGACAGACACTACCTCAGAGTAAAAGGCTGTAAAACAATTTTCCAGGCAAATGGTCCCAAGAAACAAGCTGGTGTAGTCATTCTAATATCAAATAAAATTGACTTTCAACCTAAAATAATGAAAAAAGATAAAAAAAAGGACACTTCATATTCATCGAAGGAAAAATCTACCAAGATGAACTCTCAATTCTGAACATATATGCTCCAAACACAAGGGTACCCACAGTCATAAAAGAAACTACTAAAGCTCAAAGCACACTTTGCACCCCACACAATAATACTGGGTGTACTGGCTAGTTTCATGTGTCAACTTGACACAGGCTCGAGTTATCACAGAGAAAGGAGTTTCAGTTGAGGAAGTGCCTCCATGAGATCCAGTTGTGGGGCATTTTCTCAATTAGTGATCAAGTGAGGAGGGCCCCTTGTGGTTGGTTCCACCTTTGGGCTGGTGCTCTTGGGGTTTATAAGAGAGCAGGCTGAGCAAGCCAGGGGAAGCAAGCCAGTAAGAAACATCCTTCCATGGCCTCTGCATCAGCTCCTGCTTCATGACCTGCTTGAGTACCAGTTCTGACTTCCTTTAGTGATGAACTGCAACATAGAAGTGTAAGCCCAATAAACCCTTTCCTCCCCAATTTGATTCTTGGTCATGATGTTTGTGCAGGAATAGAAACCCTGACTAAGACAAATTGGTACCAGCGTGGTGGGGTATTCCTGTGACAACGTGACCATGTTTTGGGAAGGATTGTGGAAGGACTTTGGAACTTTGAGCTAGAAGAGCTGTGGAAAGTTCTGTAGGAGCTTGGAAGACAATGTTAAGAACAGTGCAGAAGATGGAGGCCTGGCTTGTGAAATTTCGGAGGGAAGATTAAAGACTCTTAAAGTGCCCATGTTTTGATTGTGAAGATTCTGTGGTTTTGGTTAGCTGGGGCTGAAGAATCAGCTGTAAGTAACAAGATACCAGAACCACTAAAGCAAACCTTTGTGTTACTGGGACTATTGATGCTGGTTAGCAGGAGCTATGAAATTATCGGTGATTAAGAAGAGACCAGCATCACTGAGATGAAATCTTCTTGGAAATGTTTTCTGAGAGCACAGAGAGTGTGTTCCAGAGATAACCACAGTTGTGTTTTGTGCTGTGACTGGACTTGGTACTGTGTAAGAGTCACCCAGATGGTACTGGTTTTGAAGGCATGAAGGGGTCATGAAGAGCAGCTGAGACTCTTGGCACAGTGAGAGGCCACAGAAGGCCATTGGTGAAGGTGCAACCTCAGTTGCAATTGATGGCCCAGGACCTGAAGGTGTCATGCATAGGAGCAAAGGCTTGTCACCCTGATGAGAGCCTATGAGAGGCTATTGGTGAAGCCTAATTACAGTGGAAGATAGCAGCATTTTGGAGATGCCAGTACCATGCCATGACCACCAAGAACAGCAGCAGCAGTGGAGTACAGTCAGCTGGAGCCTAGAAGACAAGCTGTGTGCTACATAGGGCAGAGCTGAAGAAGTGACCCAAGCCCTTCGAGGAGCCCAGAAGATCGTGAGTTGGATACCAGACATTGAACCATTGGAGTTTGAGTTTTGTTTTTGGTTGTGACTGTGCCCTGATAGGTTTTCCTTTTGAAGGAAGAAAGTATTTTAGTGGAGCCCACAGTTGAGAGACTTTGAATTTTTAAAAGACTTTGAATTTTAAAGATATTGGACATTTTAAGATGATTGAACTTTTAATATGTAAAGACTGTGGGACTTTAAAGTAATTTAGATCTTGGGGATGAATAAGAAAGTAAGGGTTGAGGCTTAATAATGATGTGTTTGTGTGTCAAGTTGACAAGGGGTCAATTGTACTGGCTAGTTTCATATGTCAACTTGACACAGGCTCGAGTTATCACAGAGAAAGGAGTTTCAGTTCAGGAAGTGCCTCCATGAGATTCGGTTGTGGGGCATTTTCTCAATTAGTGATCAAGTGGGGAGGGCCCCTTATGGGTGGTTGCACCTTTGGGCTGGTGCTCTTGGGGTTTATAAGAGAGCAGGCTGAGCAAGTCAGGGGAAGCAAGCCAGTAAGAAACATCCCTCCATGGCCTCTGCATCAGCTCCTGCTTCCTGACCTGCTTGAGTTCCAGTTCTGACTTCCTTTAGTGATGAACTGCAACATGGAAGTGTAAGCTCAATAAACCCTTTCCTCCCCAACTTGATTCTTGGTCATGATGTTTGTGCAGGTATAGAAACCCTGACTAAGACACTGGGAGACTCTAACAACCCACTCTCATCAATGGACAAATCAGGGAAACACAAACTAAACAGAGAAACAGTGAAACTAACAGAAGTTATGAACCAAATGGATTTAAGGGATATCTATAGAACATTTTATCCTAAAACAAAAGAATATACCTTCTTCACAGTAAGTCATGGTGCTTTCTTCAAAATTGACCATATAGTCAGTCACAAAACAGACCTCATCAGATATAAGAAGACTGAAATAATTCAATGTACCTTATCAGATCACTACGGACTAAAGCTGGTCTTCAATAACAACAAAAACAACAGTAAGTACACATATACATGGAAACTGAACATCATTCTCCTCAATGGTAACATGGAATGGCCCTTTAGGGGCTTGCTTTGCCTTGAGTCTGGTTATACGTCTAGAAGAAACTATTGGTAGGCCTTTGAGAAACATCAGTATTGTCAGCAAAAGTCACTGCTGGTTTATCAGGCTCTGAAGGATTAAGTGCACTTCAGGGACTCACTACTCAACAACCTCTAGTTTGCCACTTCCCTTCCACCCCTTCTAGCCTTCCCTCCTCCCCTGTCACCAACCCTTTCCATCAGACAGAGAGGACCCTACTTCTTAATTCACTCTAGAGAACTGACAGGAGCAAGGCACTCAAGAATTGGCAGGAGCAGGTCATTTGAGATCTGGCAGCAGCAGGACATTCAAACAGGTAGAAGCAGGGCATTTGAGAACCAGCATCAACAGGGCATTCAAGATCCATTAGCAGCAGAGCATTTGAGAGATAGCAGCCTGCAGGGCATTCAACTCTTGCCAAGTCTGCCAGAGGGGAGACCCCATCACCTGATACTTCCCAGAGAATCAGCTGTTGGCAGGGAATTGGACAGAAAGAGAATCCCAGGAGTACAGAAACACAGGCCTGTAGGACAGAGAAGATAGAGAAAGCAAGAACAACTAACACAAGAGATAATGAGATCGCCAAAGGCAAACTCAAGATCACTACCAACAGAAACAAATGCAACATGGCACCATCAGAACCCAGTTCTCCTACAACAGCAAATCTCGCATACTCCATCACATCAGAAAAGCAAGAACTAGATTTAAAATCACATTTCATATCACTGATGGAGGACTTCAAGAAGGACATAAATAACTCCCTTAAAGAAACACAAGAGAATGTGGGTCAACAGGTAGAAGCACAAAAATCCCTTAAGGAAATACAAAAGAATATGGATCAAAAGATAGAAGCCCTTAAAGAGCAAACACAAAAATGTCTTAAAGAAATATGGGAGAATAAGGGTCAACAGGTTGAAGCCATTAAAGAGGCAATACAAAAATCCCATAGAGAATTATGGGAGAACATGGTTTAACATGCAGAAGCCCTTAAAGAGGAATCACAAAAATCCCTAAAAGAAACACAGGAGAACATGAATCAACAGGTAGAAGCCCTTAAAGAGGAAACACAAAAATTCCTTTAAAAAGTTCAGGAAAAAAACAAACAAATAAGTGAAGGAACTGAACAAAACTATCTAGGATCTAAAACTGGAAAAAGAATGAATAAAGAAATTGCAAAGTGAGACATCTCTGAAGATATAAAACCTTGGAAAGAATTCAGGAGACATAGATACAAGCATCAACAGGGTACAAGAGATAGAAGAAAGAATTGCAGATGCTGAAGATTCCATAGAAAACACTGACTCGACAGTCAAAGAAAATGGAAAATGCAAAAAGATTGTAAGCCAAAACATCCGGGAAATTGAGGACATAATGAGAAGACCAAACCTAAGGATTATAGGAATATAAGAAAATGAAGATTTACATCTTAAAGGCCCAATAAATATCTTCAACAAAATTATAGAAGAAAACTTCCCTAACCTAAAGAAAGAGATGCCCTTGAACATACAGGAAACCTACAGAATTCCAAACAGATTGGACCAGAGCAGAAATTACTCCAGTCAGATAATAATCAAAACACCAAATGCACTAATCAAAGAAAGAATAATAAAAGTGGTGAGAGAAAAAGGTCAAGTAGCTTATAAAGGCAGACCTATGAGAATTACTTGAGACATCTCACCAGAGATTATGAAAGCCAGAAGAGCCTGGGCAGATGTCATATAGATCCTAAGAGAACATAAATGTCAACACAGACTACTATACCCAGCATAACTTTCAGTTACCATAGATGGAGAAAACAAGACATTCCATGATAAGAGCAAATTTACACAGTATCTCTACACAAACCCAGTTCTGCAAAGGATAATGGATGGAAAATACCAACACAAGGCAGTGAACCACACCTTAGAAAAATAAATAAGCCGGTTGTGGTGGCGCTCACCGGTAGGATTTGCTGAAGGAGGCAGAGGCAGGAGGATCACGAGTTCGAGGCCAGCCTGGACTACACATTTTTAACAGGAATTCAAGGCCCATACCTAAACATAGTAAAAGCAATATACAGCAAACCGGTAGCCAGCATCAAACTAAATGGAGAGAAACTTGAAGCAATCCCACTGAAATCAGGGACCAGACAAGGCTGCCCCCTTTCTCCTTATCTTTTCAATATTGTACTTGAGGTACTAGCTCGGGCAATTTGACAACATAAGGAGGTCAAAGGGATACAAATTGGAAAGGAAGAAGTCAAACTATCATTATTTGCAGACGACATGATCGTCTACCTAAGTGACCCAAAGAACTCCACTAGAGAGCTCCTACAGCTGATAAACAACTTCAGCAAAGTGGCAGGTTATAAAATCAACTCAAGCAAATCAGTGGCCTTCCTATACTCAAAGGATAAGCAGGCTGAGAAAGAAATTAGGGAAATGACCCCCTTCACAATAGCCACAAACAGTATAAAGTATCTTGGGGTGACTCTTACCAAACAAGTGAAAGATCTGTGTGACAAGAACTTCAAGACTCTGAAGAAGGAAATGGAAGAAGACCTCAAAAAATGGGAAAACCTCCCATGCTCATGGATTGGTAGAATCAATATAGTTAAAATGGCCATTTTGCCTAAAGCACTATACAGATTCAATGCAATACCCATCAAAATGCCAACCCAATTCTTCACAGAGTTAGAAAGAGCAATTATCAAATTCATCTGGAACAACAAAAAACCCAGGATAGCTAAAACTATTCTCAGCAACAAAAGAAAATCTGGGGGAATCAGTATCCCTGACCTCAAGCAATACTACAGAGCAATAGTGTTAAAAACTGCATGGTATTGGTACAGCGACAGGCAGGAGGATCAATGGAACAGGATTGAAGATCCAGAAATGAACCCACACACCTGTGGCCACTTGATCCTCGACAAAGAGGCTGAAAACATCCAATGGAAAAAAGATAGCCTTTTCAACAAATGGTGCTGGTTCAACTGGAGGTCAGCATGCAGAAGAATTCGAATTGATCCATCCTTGTCTCCTTGTACTAAGCTCAAATCCAAATGGATCAAGGACCTCCACATAAAGCCAGACACTCTGAAGCTACTAGAAAAGAAACTGGGGAAGACCCTTGAGGACATCGGTACAGGGAGAAAGTTTATGAACAGAACACCAATAGCGTATGCTCTAAGAGCAAGAATTGACAAATGGGACCTCATAAAATTACAAAGTTTCTGTAAGGCAAAGGACACCATCAAGAGGACAAATCGGCAACCAACAAATTGGGAAAAGATCTTCACAAATCCTACATCAGATAGAGGGCTAATATTCAATATATATAAAGAACTCAAGAAGTTAGACTCCAGAAAACCAAACAACCCTATTAAAAAATGGGGTACAGAGTTAAACAAAGAATTCTCACCTGAAGAACTTCGGATGGCGGAGAAGCATCTTAAAAAATGCTCAACTTCATTAGTCATTAGGGAAATGCAAATCAAAACAACCCTAAGATTTCATCTTACACCAGTCAGAATGGCTAAGATTAAAAATTCAGGAGACAGCAGGTGTTGGAGAGGGTGTGGAGAAAGAGGAACACTCCTCCACTGCTGGTGGGGTTGCAAATTGGTACAACCACTCTGGAAATCAGTCTGGCGGTTCCTCCGAAAACTGGGCACCTCACTTCCAGAAGATCCTGCTATACCACTCCTGGGCATATACCCAGAAGACTCCCCACCATGTAATAAGGATACATGTTCTACTATGTTCATAGCAGCCCTATTTATAATTGCCAGATGCTGGAAAGAACCCAGGTATCCCTCAACAGAAGAGTGGATGCAAAAAATGTGGTATATCTACACAATGGAGTACTATTCAGCCATTAGAAACAATGAATTCATGAAATTCTTAGGCAAATGGATGGAACTAGAGAATATCATACTAAGTGAGGTAACCCAGACTCAAAAGGTGAATCATGGTATGCACTCACTAATAAGTGGATATTAACCTAGAAAACTGGAATACCCAAAACGTAATCCACACATCAAATGAAGTACAAGAAGAAAGGAGGAGTGGCCCCTGGTTCTGGAAAGACTCAGTGAAACAGTATTCAGCAAAACCAGAACGGGGAAGTGGGAAGGGGTGGGTGGGAGGACAGGGGAAGAGAAGGGGGCTTACGGGACTTTCAGGGAGTGGAGGGGCTAGAAAAGGGGAAATCATTTGAAATGTAAATAAATTATATCGAATAAAAAAAAAGAAAAATAAATAAAGTAATCTTTCATCAAACCTAATAGAAGATAGCTACACAACCAGAATGTCACCTTTAACTAAGAAGATAACAGTAAGCAACAATCACTTTTCCTTAATATCTCTTAATATCAATGGTCTCAATTCCCCTATTAAAAAAACATAGACTAACAGACTGGATACATAAACAGGACCCAACATTTTGCTGCATACAGGAAACCTAACTCAGTGACAAAGACAGTCACTATTTAAGAGTCAAAGGTTGGAAACCAATTTTCCAAGCAAATGGTCCCAAGAAACAAGCTAGAGTGGCCATTCTAATACCAGATAAAATTGAAGAATCCTGGCTCTGGGGCGGCGGCGGCAGCGGCGGCAGCGACGGCGGCAGTACAGCAGTGGCTGGTCCAGCTGAAGGGCCATCAGCAGTGGAACCAAGGCAACACAGGGTCCAATTAGGCCCTGCGCCCACGACCACTGACCTTCAATGACCAGCCGGGCTGCAAACAGCTGCGGTTTTGCGGTGCCTTTCGCTGCACGGAAGCCACTTCAGAACTCGGCCTCTCCATCTTGATTTCAAAATCGAGTGACATGGGACAGTCTGAGTTACACAAACATAATCCGAGGCCAACACCGCGGGGGTCTGAGCCCTATGGGTGTTGGCCTGCACCCAGGCCCTTGGCTGTTCGGGGGGGGGGGGGGGGGACCATCGGGGCGCCAACCCAGCCAGGAGGTTTTTTGCCCAGGCCTGCGTGCGCGCCGCCATTTTGCCTGCAGGACAACAGAGAGCTCTGGCAGGCAGAGCCATAACGGGCATAGCCTGAGGCTAACAAAGCGGGGGTCTAGGCCCCAAAAGGCACAGGACTGACCCCAAGATCTGGACGGCTTGGTGGGCCATCTGTGAGTCAGCCCGCCCAGGAGGTTGTTAGCACAGCAGACACTCCCGGCGCTTTCGGGGAGCGCAGGCGCACACGCCCGCCATCCTGGTCACCTGGCAGACCCAATTAACAGTCATAGCCCTAGGGGAACTTGGCTCAGACCTTGGCCTCCCAGGCTCTTGCCTGGACTTAGGGCCTGGGCAGCCAGGCTAACCTTGTGTGCACCAGCCCGGTTGGGGGATGGGCTGCCCAGCGGAGTGATCGAAAAACAGGGGAGGTCCTGGCAGCATACACCATCAGCGCTCCCTGGGGGTGCACACGGGCTCCATCACAGACACAATCTGGGGCAAGGCCTCAGGCGGGAGCCCTCAGCTCAACTCTCTCTGCTTCCTGATCCAGATCAGCCTGGGCAGCAGCACCACATCCCCAGGTCCGGGCGGCCAGCTGGGAGAAGTCAGTGTGCTCCAGTGAATCCAGCGGGCCCCAGCGGGAGCCTTCAGGTGCCTGCTTCGGGATCTGAACAGCCTGGGCAGCAGCACCCTGTCTACAGGCAGTGCAGGGGGTAAGCTGTGCACCAGAGGCCAACTGGGAAGGGGCAGCTTGCACTGGTGAGTCCAGCACTGACAAAACCAAGTAACACGAGTGAGAACTAGATGGCAAAAGGCAAACGCAGGAATGTCACTAACAGAAATCAAGGCAATATGGCAACATCTGAACGCAATTCTCCTCTACCAGCATGTCCTGGATACCCCAACACACCAGTAAAACAAGATTTGGATTTAAAAATCACTGGTCATGATGCTGGTACAGGAACACATGAAGGACATACTTAAAGAAATTCAGGAGAAAATGGATCAAAAGTTAGAAGCCCTTGCAAGGGAAACACAAAAATCATTGAAAGAAATCCAGGAGAATACAAAAGCCAACAATGAGGAAACACAAAAAAAACTTAAAGAAATACAGGAGAACTTTGGTCAACAGGCTGAGGTCATGAAAGAGGAAACACAAAAATCTCTTAAAGAATTACAGGAAAGCACAAACAAGCAAGTGAAGGAGCTAAGCAAAACCATCCAGGATCTAAAATCAGAAGTAGAAACAACTAAGAAAACTCAAAGGGAAGCAACTTTGGAGATAGAAAGCCTTGGGAAGAAATCCGGGGACAGAGATGCAAATATCAACAACAGAATACAAGAGATAGAAGAAAGAATCTCAGATGCTGAAGATACCATAGAAACCATGAACTCAACAGTTAAAGAAAATGCAAAATGCAAAAAGCTTGCAACCCAAAATATCCAGGAAATCCATGACACAATGAGAAGACCAAACCTAAGGATTATAGGCATAGATGAGAGTGAAGATTTACAACTTAAAGGGCCAGCAAATATCTTCAATAAAATTATGGAAGAAAACTTCCCTAACCTAAAGAGAGAGATGCCCATGAATATACAAGAAGCCTACAGAACTCCAAACAGACTGGACCAGAACAGAAATACTTCCCGTCACATAATAATCAAAACACCAAATGTTCTAAACAAAGAAAGAATATTAAAGGCAGTAAGAGAAAAAGGCCAAGTAACATATAAAGGAAGACCTATCAGAATCACAGCAGACTTTTCACCTGAGACTATGAAGGCTAGAAGGTCCTGGGCAGATCTCATGCAGACTCTAAGAGAACACAAATGCCAACCAAAACTACTATATCCAGCAAAACTCTCAATCACCATAGATGGAGAAACTAAGATATTTCATGACAAAACCAAGTTTACCCAATATCTATCCACAAACCCGGCCCTAAAAAGGATAATAGGAGGACAACACCAATACAAGGAGGGAAACTTCACCCTGGAAAAAGCAAGATAGTAACCTTTCATCAAACCCAAAAGAAGTTAAGCAATCAAATTTAAAAAATAACGTCAAAAATGATAGGAAGTAACAATCACTATTCCTTAATATCTCTTAACATCAATGGACTTAATGCCCCAATAAAAAGACACAGACTAACTGACTGGATATGTAAACAGGACCCTACATTTTGCTGCTTACAGGAAACACACCTCAGGGTCAAAGACAAACACTACCTTAGAGTAAAAGGCTGGAAGACAATTTTACAAGCAAATGGTTTCAGGAAACAAGCTGGAGTAGCCATTTTAATATCAGATAAAATTGACGTTCAACCCAAAGTCATCAAAATAGACTCTGAGGGACACTTCTTGCTGGTCAAAGGAAAAATACAACAAGAACTCTCAATCCTGAACATCTATGCTCCAAATGCAAGGGCACGCTCTTTCGTAAAAGAAACTTTATTAAAGCTCAAAGCACACATTGCACCTAACACAATAATTGTGGGTGACTTCAACACTGCACTTTCCTCAATGGACCGATCAGGAAAACAGAAACTAAACAGGGACACAATGAAACTAATTGAAGCTTTGGACCAATTAGATTTAACAGATATACATATATATATAACATTCTATCCTAAAACAAAAGAATATACCTTTTTCTCAGCACCTCATGGTACCTTCTCCAAAATCGACCATATAATTGGTCACAAGACAGACCTCAACAAATATAAGAAGATCGAACTAATCCCATGCCTCCTATCTGATCACTATGGAGTAAAAGTGGTCTTCAATAGCAACAGAAACAACAGAAAACCCATATACACGGGGAAACTGAAAAATACTCTACTCAATGATACCTTGGTCAAGGAAGAAATAAAGAAAGAAATTAAACACTTTTTAGAACACAATGAAAATGAAAACACAACATACCCAAATCTATGGGACACAATGAAAGCAGTGCTAAGAGGAAAACTCATAGCCCTGAGTGCCTCCAAAAGGAAAATGGAGAGAGCATACATTACCAGCTTAATGACACACCTGAAAGCCCTGGAACAAAAAGAAGCTATTTCACCCAGGAGGAGTAGAAGGCAGGAAATCATCAAACTCAGGGCCGAAATAAATCAAGTAGAAACAAAGAAAACCATACAAAAAATCAACAAAACCAGGAGCTGGTTCTTTGAGAAAATCAACAAGATAGATAAACCCATAGCCAGACTGACCAAAGGGCACAGAGAAAGTATCCAAATTAACAAACTTAGAAATGAAAAGGGAGATACAACAACGGAAACTGAGGAAATCAAAAAAATCATCAGATCCTACTACAAGAGACTGTACTCAACACAACTGGAGAATCTGGAGGAAATGGACAATTTCCTTGACAGATACCAAATACCAAAATTAAATCAGGACCAACTAGACCATCTAAACAGTCCCATAATGCCTACAGAAATAGAAGGAGTCATAGAAAGTCTTCCAACCAAAAAAAGCACAGGACCAGATGGTTTCAGTGCAGAATTCTATCAGACCTTCGAAGAAGAGTTAACACCAATACTCCTCAAACTATTCCACAAAATAGAAACAGAAGGAACACTACCCAATTCCTTCTACGAAGCCACAATTACGCTGATACCAAAGCCACACAAAGATCCAACAATGAAAGAGAACTTCAGACCAATTTCCCTTATGAACATCGATGCAAAAATACTCAATAAAATTCTTGCCAACCGAATCCAAGAACACATCAAAACGATCATCCACCATGATCAAGTAGGCTTTATCCCGGGAATGCAGGGTTGGTTCAATATACGGAAATCCATCAATACAATCCACTACATAAACAAACTCAAAGAACAAAACCACATGGTCATTTCATTGGATGCTGAAAAAGCATTTGACAAAATTCAGCATCCTTTCATGCTTAAAGTCTTGGAGAGAACAGGAATTCAAGGCTCATACCTAAACATAGTAAAAGCAATATACAGCAAACCGGTAGCCAGCATCAAACTAAATGGAGAGAAACTTGAAGCAATCCCACTGAAATCAGGGACCAGACAAGGCTGCCCCCTTTCTCCTTATCTTTTCAATATTGTACTTGAGGTACTAGCTCGGGCAATTCGACAACATAAGGAGGTCAAAGGGATACAAATTGGAAAGGAAGAAGTCAAACTATCATTATTTGCAGACGACATGATCATCTACCTAAGTGACCCAAAGAACTCCACTAGAGAGCTCCTACAGCTGATAAACAACTTCAGCAAAGTGGCAGGTTATAAAATCAACTCAAGCAAATCAGTGGCCTTCCTATACTCAAAGGATAAGCAGGCTGAGAAAGAAATTAGGGAAATGACCCCCTTCACAATAGCCACAAACAGTATAAAGTATCTTGGGGTGACTCTTACCAAACATGTGAAAGATCTGTATGACAAGAACTTCAAGACCCTGAAGAAGGAAATGGAAGAAGACCTCAAAAAATGGGAAAACCTCCCATGCTCATGGATCGGTAGAATCAATAGAGTTAAAATGGCCATTTTGCCAAAAGCAATATACAGATTCAATGCAATACCCATCAAAATCCCAACTCAATTCTTCACAGAGGTAGAAAGAGCAATTTTCAAATTCATCTGGAACAACAAAAAACCCAGGATAGCTAAAACTATTCTCAGCAACAAAAGAAAATCTGGGGGAATCAGTATCCCTGACCTCAAGCAATACTACAGAGCAATAGTGTTAAAAACTGCATGGTATTGGTACAGTGACAGGCAGGAGGATCAATGGAACAGGATTGAAGATCCAGAAATGAACCCACACACCTATGGCCACTTGATCCTCGACAAAGAGGCTGAAAACATCCAGTGGAAAAAAGATAGCCTTTTCAACAAATGGTGCTGGTTCAACTGGAGGTCAGCATGCAGAAGAATTCGAATTGATCCATCCTTGTCTCCTTGTACTAAGCTCAAATCCAAATGGATCAAGGACCTCCACATAAAGCCAGACACTCTGAAGTTAATAGAAAAGAAACTGGGGAAGACCCTTGAGGACATCGGTACAGGGAGAAAGTTTCTGAACAGAACACCAATAGCGTATGCTCTAAGAGCAAGAATTGACAAATGGGACCTCATAAAATTACAAAGTTTCTGTAAGGCAAAGGACACCGTCAAGGGGACAAATCGGCAACCAACAAATTGGGAAAAGATCTTCACAAATCCTACATCAGATAGAGGGCTAATATCCAATATATATATAAAGAACTCAAAAAGTTAGACTCCAGAAAACCAAACAACCCTATTAAAAAATGGGGTACAGAGTTAAACAAGGAATTCTCACCTGAAGAACTTCGGATGGCGGAGAAGCACCTTAAAAAATGCTCAACTTCATTAATCATTAGGGAAATGCAAATCAAAACAACCCTAAGATTTCATCTTACACCAGTCAGAATGGCTAAGATTAAAAATTCAGGAGACAGCAGTTGTTGGAGAGGGTGTGGAGAAAGAGGAACACTCCTCCACTGCTGGTGGGGTTGCAAATTGGTACAACCACTCTGGAAATCAGTCTGGCGGTTCCTCAGAAAACTGGGCACCTCACTTCCAGAAGATCCTGCTATACCACTCCTGGGCATATACCCAGAGGATTCCCACCATGTAATAAGGATACATGCTCTACTATGTTCATAGCAGCCCTATTTATAATTGCCAGATGCTGGAAAGAACCTAGGTATCCCTCAACAGAAGAGTGGATGCAAAAAAAATGTGGTATATCTATACATTGGAGTACTATTCAGCCATTAGAAACAATGAATTCATGAAATTCTTAGGCAAATGGATGGAGCTAGAGAACATCATACTAAGTGAGGTAACCCAGACTCAAAAGGTGAATCATGGTATGCACTCACTAATAAGTGGTTATTAACCTAGAAAACTGTAATACCCAAAACATAATCCACACATCAAATGAGGTACAATAAGAAAGGAGGAGTGGCCCCTGGTTCTGGAAAGACTCAGTGAAACAGTATTCGGCAAAACCAGAAGGGGGAAGTGGGAAGGGGTGGGTGGGAGGACAGGGGAAGAGAAGGGGACTTACGGGACTTTCGGGGAGTCGGGGGCTAGAAAAGGGGAAATCATTTGAAATGTAAATAAATTATATCGAATAAAAAATAAAAGAAAAAAATACTGGATAAAATTAGCTTTCAACCAAAAGTTGTCAACAAAGATAGAGGGACACTTCACACTGGTCAAAGGAAAAGTCTACTAAGATGAACTCTCAATTATTAATATCTATGCTCCAAACACAAGGGCACACACATTCCTAAAAGAAACTTTAATAAATCTCAAAGCATACATTGTACCCCACACAATAATAGTGGGAGACTTCAACACCCCACTGTCAAAAATGGACAAATCATGGAATCAGAAACTAAACAGAGATATACTGAAACTAACTGAAGTTATAGCCCAAATGGATCTAACAAATATTTATAGAATATTCCACCCTAAAGCAAAAAATTATACCTTCTTCTCAGCACCTCATGGTAACTTCTCCAAAATTGACCATATACCTGGTCACAAAACGGGCCTCAACAGATACAGAAATATTGAAATTATTCCATGTATCTTATCAGATCACCAGGGCCGAAGGCTGATCTTAAGCTCAAGAAAAAGCAATGGAAAACACACATACACATGGACTTTGAACAATGCTCTTCTCAATGATAGCTTGGTCAAGGAAGAAACAAAGAAAGAAATTAAAGACTTTTTAGAATTTAATGAAAATGAAGACACATCATACCAAAATTTATGAGACACAATGAAAGCAATGCTAAGAGGAAAATCCATACTGGTGAGTGCCTCCAAAAACAGAATGGAGAGAGCTTACACTACTAACAGCTTAAAAGTGCACTTTAAAGCTCTAGAACAAAAGGAAGCAAATACCCCCAAAAGGAGTAGACAGCAGGAAATAGTCAAACTTGGAGCCGAAATCAACCAAACAGCAACAAAAAGAACTATACAAAGAATAAACAAAACAAGGATCTGGTTCTTTGAAAAAATCAACAAGATAGATAAACCCTTAGCCAGACTAACCAGAGGGAACAAAGACAGTATCCAAATTAAAAAAAAAAAATCAGAAATAAAAAGGGAGACATAACAACAGAAACTGTAGAAATTCAAAAACTCATCAGATCCTACTACAAGAGTTTTCACTCAACAAAGTTTGAAAACCTGGATGAAATGAACAACTTTTTAGATACATACCAGATGCCAACATTTAAACATGATCAGATAAACTATCTAAATCATCCCATAAGCCCTGAGTAAATAGAAGTAGTCATTAATAGCTTCCCTTCAAAAAAAGCCCAGGACCAGATGGGTTTAGTAGGGAATTCTATCAGATCTACAAAGAAGAGTTAATACCAATACTCTTCAAACTTTTCCATGAAATAGAAACTCAAGGAACACTACCCAACTCATTCTATGAGGCCACAATAATGCTTATACCTAAGCCAAACAAAGACCAAACAATGAAGGAGAACTTCAGACCAATCTCCCTCATGACCATCGATGCAAAAGTACTGAACAAAATCCTGGCCAACTGAATCCAAGAATGCATCAAAACTATAATGCACAATGAACAGGTAGGCTTCATCCCAGGGATGCAAGGATGGTTCAATATATGGAAATCTGTCAATGTAATCCACTATATAAACAAACTAAAGGGAAAAAACACATGGTCATATCATTGGATGCTGAAAAGGCTTTTGACAAAATCCAACATCCCTTCATGATAAAAGTCTTGGAGAGATCAGTACTCCAAGGCTCGTACCTAAACATAGTGAAAGCAATATACTGCAAACTGGTAGCCAATTAAGTTAAATGGAGAGAAACTTGAAGCAATCCCACTAAAATCAGGGACCAGAGAAGGCTGCCCACTCTCTCCCTATCTATTCCATATAGTACTTGAAGTCCTAGCCAGAACAATCAGGCACCAAAAAGAGGTAAAAAAGTATACAAATTGGAAAGGAAGAAGTAGAAGTATCACTATTTGCAGACTATATGATAGCATATTTAAGCAACCCCAAGACTTCCACCAGAGAGCTCCTAAAGCAGATAAACAACTTCAGCAAAGTGGCTGGATATAAAATTGACTCAAGCAAACCAGTAGCCTTCCTCTACTCTAAGGATAATCAAGCTGAGAAAGAAATTAGGGAAATGACACCCTTCACAATAGTTCCAAATAATATTTCATACCTAGGTATGACCCTGACAAAGCAAGTGAAAGATCTCTATGACAAGAACTTAGCCTCTGAAGAAAGAAATTGAAGAAAGTCTCAGAAGATGGAAAGATCTCCCATGTTCATGGATTGGCAGAATCAATATAGCAAAACTGGGCATCTTGTCAAAAGCAATCAACAGATTCAGTGCAATCCCCATCAAAACCCCAAATCAATTCTTCATACATCTAGAAAGAGCAATTCTCAAATTCACCTGGAATTAAAAAAAAAAAAAAACATGATAGCAAAAACTATTCTCCATGACAAAAGATCTTCTGGGGGAATCACCATCCCTCACCTCAAGCTCTACTACAGAGGGATCGTGATAAAAACTGTGGTATACAGACAGGCAGGAAGATCAATGGAATAGAATTGAAGACGCAGAAAAGAACCCACACACTTAAGGTCACTTGATATTTGACAAAGGAGCTAAAAACATCCAGTGGAAAAAAAGACAGCATTTTTAGCAAATGGTGCTGGATCAACTGAAGGTCTGCATGCAGAAGAATTCAAATCGACCCATTCTTAACTCCTTGTACAAAGCTCAAGTCCAAGTGGATCAAAGATCTACACATAAAACCGGAAACACTGCAGCTTATAGAGGAGAAAGTGGGGACAAACCTTGAACACATGGGCACAGGGGAAAAGTTCCTGAACTGAACACCAATGGCTTATGCTCTAAGAACAAGAATCAACAAACGGGATGTCACAAAACTGCAAAGCTTCTGTAAGGCAAAGGACATGGTCAATAGGACAAAACAGCAACCAACAAATTAGGAAAAGATCTTTACTAACCCTACATCTGATAGAGGGCTAATATCCAACGTATACAAAGAACTCAAGAAGTTAGTCCCCAGAGAATCAAATAACCCTATTAAAAATGGGGTACAGAGCTAAACAGGGAATTCTCAACTGAGGAAACTCGAATGGCTCAAAAGCAACTAAAGATATGTTCAGCATCCTTAGTTATCAGGGAAATGCAAATCAAAACAACACTGAGATTCCACCTTACACCAGTAAGAATGGCTAAGATGAAAAACTCAGGGGACAGCAGATGCTGGAGAGGATGTGGGGAAAGAGGAAGACTTTTCCATTGTTGGTGGGGTTGCAAGCTGGTAAAACCACTCTGGAAATCAGTTTGGCGATTCCTCAGAAAATTAGACATAGTACTACCTGCTGACCCAGCTATACCACTCCTGGGCATATACCCAGAGGGTGCTCCTGCATGTAATAAGGACACATGCTCCACTAAGTTCATAGCTGCCTTATTTATAATAGTCAGAAGCTGGAAAGGACCCAGATGTCCCTCAACAGAGGAATATACAGAAACTGTGGTATATATACCCAATGGAGCACTATTCAGTTATTAAAAACAATGAATTCATGAAATTCTTAGGCAAACGGAAGGAACTAGAAAGTGTCTTCCTAAGCGAGGTAACACAGTCACAAAAGAAGGCACATGGGATGCACTCACTAATAAGAGGATGCTGGTCCAAATGTTCAAAAAAAAGAAGTTACAATTCACCCAGCACAGGAAGCTCAAGAAGAAGGAGGAGGACTTAAGTGCCAGTGCATGACAAAAACAGAGGGATACATTCTCAGCCAGCCATTCAACTGAGCACAGGGTCCCCAAGAGAGGAGCAAGAGAAAGGACCCATGGAGCTGAAGGGGTTTGCAGCACCATAGGAGGAACAACAATATGAACCACCCAGTACCCCAAGAGCTCCGAGGGATTAAACCACCAGCCAAAGAGTACACATGGAGGGACCTATGGCTCCAGATGCATATTCAGCAAACAATGGCCTTGTTCGATATCAAAGGAAAAAGAGGCCCTTGGTCCCGAGAAGGCTAGATGGCCCAGTATAAGGGAATGTCAGGACAGAAAAAAGGGGGTGAGTAGATTGGTGAACAGGGGGAGGGAGGATGGGTTAGGGGATTTTAGGGGACAAACCAGGAAAGAGGACAACATTTGAAATGTAAACAAAGAATATATCTAATTTAAAAAAAAAAGAAATTAGGCAGGTGTGGGATATGGAACAGTCGGAGGGTGGACAAGGGGAGGCTGCGCAGGGAATAAATTCTGGACTGTAAAAATTCTGGACTGTAAATAAATAAATTAATTAATAAATAAATAAATAAATAAATAAATAAATAAAGTGGAAGGACAAAAAAAAAAAGACTCCACAAGAAGAACAACAGAGTCAGCTAACCTGGCCATTTTAGACTCCCAGAGACTGAACCACCAACTAAAGAGCAAGTAGTGGTGGGACCCAACTTCCCACAAATGTAACAGATGTTATATTGGTCTTCATGTGAGACCTGAACCACTAGAGCAGGAGCTGTCCTGACTCTACCTGTCCTTGAATCCTATCCTCCTAATGGAGCCATCTTGTCTGGCTTCAGTGGGAGAAAATATGCCTAGTACTGTAGTAACGTGATGTGCCAAGGTAGGTTGAAGAGCAAGAGGAGGGGAATAGAGAAGGGACTGTATAAGGAGAGGGACAGGGAGTTGTGATTATGATGTACAGTGGTGAATAAATAAATAAATAAATAAATAAATAAATAAATAAATAAATAAATAAATAAATAAGTTAGTTAGTTAATTAATTAAAATGAAAAGAAAAAAAGAAATTGGGCAGAGAAAACCATGGAGAGAAAGCCAATAAGCAACAATCTTGACAGCCTCTGCTTCAGTTCCTGCCTCCTAAAACCTGTCCAGCTGGAGGTCCTACCCTTTGTTTCCTTCGTGTGAGGTAGAAATATGAACTCACCTCCTTTTCCCTTCAAGTTGCTTTGGATTATGGTTTTTATCATAATAGAAAACAATATTTTATCACAATAAAAAGCTATCTGACTACACCCAGAGTTATCCCTTGCTTCCTATACATAATAAGTAAGGAAGGTTTCTTAGAAGAAAGGATCTTTGGGGAGGATAGAAAAAAAAAGAAACATGAAAAGTTTCACATTTTCATTTATTACATCATAGGAGTCCTATTCCCATTTATAGTTTTCCTCAATAATGAAAATTAAATTAAATTAAATTATGTTGCATTCTTCTGCCTTTGAATAAGAATCTTTTCCCCACTTAGATTTCTGTGTTAGATATATGAAACAATGGAATACAAGTTAATAAAGGACTCATCTATGTGAACAAAAACTAGATACACTCTCTTAAAAACACAGAGTAATAAATTTTTTGTAACTCTAAATTTCCTGGGCTTTATTTGGAGATGACAATTAGGGACTATGATGGTGGATCACAGCTATTCAGTAGAGTCAGTCTTTGGCTGTAATCTCAACAAATGGGTACAGACCCAGACACAAATGCATAAATACCCCAGGTTTTGCTAAGTTACCAAAATTACACTATTGGAAGCACATTCAAAAAATTGTGCTTATCTAATTTGATATCTGTATGTAGAAGAATGTAAATAGATCTATATTTATTACTCTGAACAAAACTAAAGTTCACAAGGAGAAAGAACACAATATAAGTCCAGACACACTGAACCTGACAGGGAGAGAAAGTAGGGCATTGACTGAATACATCAGCACAGGAGGTAACTGCCTATTGGGGAACTGGCCGAGAGAAGAGGGTTTATGGGACTGAGGGGAAGGGGGGAACGGGAAAGGAAAAATCATTTGCAATGTAAACAAAGAATATAGGAAAGAAAGAAAGAAAGAAAGAAAGAGAGAGAGAGAGAGAGAGAGAGAGAGAAGGAAGGAAGGAAGGAAGGAAGGAAGGAAGGAAGGAAGGAAGGAAGGAAGGAAGGAAGAAGAAAGAAAGAAAGAAAGAAAAAAGAAAGAAAGAAAGAAAGAAAGAAGGAAGGAAGGAAGGAAGGAAGGAAGGAAAGAAAGAAAGAAAGAAAGAAAGAAAGAAAGAAAGAAAGAAAGAAAGAAAGAAAGAAAGAAAGAAAGAAAGAAAGAAAGAAAAGCAAATAAATAAATACACCTATAGCATAGGCAGGCACTAATATCAACAATTAATAAATGTGACCTTATTAAACTTAAAAGCTTCTATAAAGAAAAGGACACCATCAATAAGACAGAAGACAGAAGCCTAAATATTGGGGAATGATTTTCATCTACACCACATCCAATAGAGAAATAATATCTGCCACAGACCACCCCAACCAGGTATGGGGGGGTCCCTTGGATGAGGGTTCTCAAAGTCTAGGTGGGCAAGGATTTGGCTGTGGCAAACAGAAACAAACACAGAGGCACTTTGTTGTTTTTATTTTTAATTTTTTTTATTCGATATAATTTATTTCCATTTCAAATGATTTCCCCTTTTCTAGCCCCCCCATTCCCTGAAAGTCCCGTAAGCCCCCTTCTCTCCCCCTGTCCTCCCACCCACCCCTTCCCACTTCCCCGTTCTGGTTGTGTCGAATACTGCTTCACTGAGTCTTTCCAGAACCAGGGGCCACTCCTCCTTTCTTCTTGTACCTCATTTGATGTGTGGATTATGTTTTGGGTATTCCAGTTTTCTAGGTTAATATCCACTTATTAGTGAGTGCATACCATGAGTCACCTTTTGAGTCTGGGTTACCTCACTTAGTATGATGTTCTCTAGCTCCATCCATTTGCCTAAGAATTTCATGAATTCATTGTTTCTAATGGCTGAATAGTACTCCATTGTGTAGATATACCACATTTTTTGCATCCACTCTTCTGTTGAGGGATACCTGGGTTCTTTCCAGCATCTGGCAATTATAAATAGGGCTGCTATGAACATAGTAGAGCATGTATCCTTATTACATGGTGGGGAATCCTCTGGGTATATGCCCAGGAGTGGTATAGCAGGATCTTCTGGAAGTGAGGTGCCCAGTTTTCTGAGGAACCGCCAGACTGATTTCCAGAGTGGTTGTACCAATTTGCAACCCCACCAGCAGTGGAGGAGTGTTCCTCTTTCTCCACACCCTCTCCAACATCTGCTGTCTCCTGAATTTTTAATCTTAGCCATTCTGACTGGTGTAAGATGAAATCTCAGGGTTGTTTTGATTTGCATTTCCCTAATGACTAATGAAGTTGAGCATTTTTTAAGATGCTTCTCCGCTATCCGAAGTTCTTCAGGTGAGAATTCTTTGTTTAACTCTGTACCCCATTTTTTAATAGGGTTGTTTGGTTTTCTGGAGTCTAACTTCTTGAGTTCTTTATATATATTGGATATTAGCCCTCTATCTGATGTAGGATTGATGAAGATCTTTTCCCAATTTGTTGGTTGCCGATTTGTCCTCTTGATGGTGTGCTTTGCCTTACAGAAACTTTGTAATTTTATGAGGTCCCATTTGTCAATTCTTGCTCTTAGAGCATACGCTATTGGTGTTCTGTTCAGAAACTTTCTCCCTGTACCAATGTCCTCAAGGGTCTTCCCCAGTTTCTTTTCTATTAGCTTCAGAGTGTCTGGCTTTATGTGGAGGTCCTTGATCCATTTGGATTTGAGCTTAGTACAAGGAGACAAGGATGGATCAATTTGCATTCTTCTGCATGCTGACCTCCAGTTGAACCAACACCATTTGTTGAAAAGGCTATCTTTTTTCCATTGGATGTTTTCAGCCTCTTTGTCCAGGATCAAGTGGCCATAGGTGTGTGGGTTCATTTCTGGATCTTCAATCCTGTTCCATTGATCCTCCTGCCTGTCACTGTACCAATACCATGCAGTTTTTAAAACTATTGCTCTGTAGTATTGCTTGAGGTCAGGGATACTGATTCCCCCAGATTTTCTTTTGTTGCTGAGAATAGTTTTAGCTATCCTGGGTTTTTTGTTGTTCCAGATGAATTTGATAATTGCTCTTTCTAACTCTGTGAAGAATTGAGTTGGGATTTTGATGGGTATTGCATTGAATCTGTATATTGCTTTTGGTAAAATGGCCATTTTAACTATATTGATTCTACCGATCCATGAGCATGGGAGGTTTTCCCATTTTTTGAGGTCTTCTTCCATTTCCTTCTTCAGAGTCTTGAAGTTCTTGACATACAGATCTTTCATATGTTTGGTAAGAGTCACCCCAAGATACTTTATACTGTTTGTGACTATTGTGAAGGGGGTCATTTCCCTAATTTCTTTCTCAGCCTGCTTATCCTTTGAGTATAGGAAGGCCACTGATTTGCTTGTGTTGATTTTATAACCTGCCACTTTGCTGAAGTTGTTTATCAGCTGTAGGAGCTCTCTAGTGGAGTTCTTTGGGTCACTTAGGTAGACGATCATGTCGTCTGCAAATAATGATAGTTTGACTTCTTCCTTTCCAATTTGTATCCCTTTGACCTCCTTATGTTGTCGAATTGCCCGAGCTAGTACCTCAAGTACAATATTGAAAAGATAAGGAGAAAGGGGGCAGCCTTGTCTGGTCCCTGATTTCAGTGGGATTGCTTCAAGTTTCTTTCCATTTAGTTTGATGCTGGCTACCGGTTTGCTATATATTGCTTTTACTATGTTTAGGTATGGGCCTTGAATTCCTGTTCTCTCCAAGACTTTAAGCATGAAAGGATGCTGAATTTTGTCAAATGCTTTTTCAGCATCCAATGAAATGACCATGTGGTTTTGTTCTTTGAGTTTATTTATGTAGTGGATTGCATTGATGGATTTCCGTATATTGAACCAACCCTGCATTCCCGGGATAAAGCCTACTTGATCATGGTGGATGATCGTTTTGATGTGTTCTTGGATTCGGTTGGCAAGAATTTTATTGAGTATTTTTGCATCGATGTTCATAAGGGAAATTGGTCTGAAGTTCTCTTTCATTGTTGGATCTTTGTGTGGCTTTGGTATCAGCGTAATTGTGGCTTCGTAAAAGGAATTGGGTAGTATTCCTTCTGTTTCTATTTTGTGGAATAGTTTGAAGAGTATTGGTGTTAACTCTTCTTTGAAGGTCTGATAGAATTCTGCACTGAAACCATCTGATCCTGTGCTCTTTTTGGTTGGAAGACTTTCTATGACTCCTTCTATTTCTTTAGGCATTATGGGACTGTTTAGATGGTCTAGTTGGTCCTGATTTAATTTTGGTATTTGGTATCTGTCAAGGAAATTGTCCATTTCCTCCAGATTCTCCAGTTGTGTTGAGTACAGTCTCTTGTAGTAGGATCTGATGATTTTTTGGATTTCCTCAGTTTCCGTTGTTATATCTCCCTTTTCATTTCTAAGTTTGTTAATTTGGATACTTTCTCTGTGCCCTTTGGTCAGTCTGGCTAAGGGTTTATCTATCTTGTTGATTTTCTCAAAGAACCAGATCCTGGTTTTGTTGATTTTTTGTATGGTTCTCTTTGTTTCTACTTGATTGATTTCGGCCTTGAGTTTGATGATTTCCTGCCTTCTATGCCTCCTGGGTGAAATAGCTTCTTTTTGTTCCAGGGCTTTCAGGTGTGTCATTAAGCTGGTAATGTATGCTCTCTCTATTTTCTTTTTGGAGGCACTCAGGGCTATGAGTTTTCCTCTTAGCACTGCTTTCATTGTGTCCCATAGATTTGGGTATGTTGTGTTTTCATTTTCATTGTGTTCTAAAAAGTCTTTAATTTCTTTCTTTATTTCTTCCTTGACCAAGGTATCATTGAGTAGAATATTGTTCAGTTTCAACGTGTATGTGGGTTTTCTGTTGTTTTTGTTGCTATTGAAGATCACTTTTACTCCATAGTGATCTGATAGGAGGCATGGGATTAGTTCGATCTTCTTATATTTGTCCTTGTGACTAACAAGTAAATTGAGAGACCATAAATTACCAGCAGTCACAAGACTAATACTACCAGCATCTGAGGCCTAGAAAGATTTCCCCCACTTTAGTTTAATACTTCTTTTAATGTTTCCACCAATACATTTAAAATGCCTCAGCTCATGATGTTCTTTGTTCTCTTACTACAAAAAGTTCACAAGACTGTTACTATGTAGGAACATGGAAATAGAGGTAACCTAAATCTGTGTTCCAAATCAAAGTCCTTGGATACAGAATAAACTGTCTGTTAAATTCTTGAAGATGTTCTTTATGTTTTTGTGTTGGCTACTGGAATATCCCACTGTGGTGAAGTTAACAGAATTGAAAGTAAGAAGGATAGGGAGGAAAGGAAGTAGCAAATAACAGTGTATTAATAATAAAATAATTTCTACTTCATGTATCTAACAAGTGATTATCATGGCTCTGTCATACAACAATTTAATAATTTTATTTTTAAGAGAAACATAGTAGTAGGGTGAGCTTATGAGTCAATTCTTCCTCTCTTCATGTTTCATTGTTTAGAGAACACTTGCAACATAATTATTCTGATACTTACGTTCTTCCAAACATGCAGAGAATAACAAGCAGTTCCTGAATCATGCTACAGTATCTAATAATGGGTATTTTACTGAAATCTTCCTTTGGAACAATTGACATGAGTTTTTAATTTTAAAATATTTAAATCCATTTTTAAAAGATAAGACACACATAATCTACAATAAGGCAAAAGTGTGAACTCTTTATTATTCTCACAAGTCTGCATCCTAAATATCTCTGTTAGCACTTCCACTTTCAGCTGGTGTTTCCAAATTTACATAATCTATTGGAAATCATTGAACTACAACACAACATTCTGGGAGAAGAGGACATGTCGCAGGGAAGTAGGGTGTAATGGAACTAGTGAGAACTGCATTCACACAGAGTATTTTCATTTTACTATAGATTTGTATTTTTATATGCTAAATTTAGGATTTGAAAAGGAAAATGAGAAGTAATTACTAAAAATAACCGGACAGGGGAGAGGGAGTGGGTGGGTTTGTGAGCAGGGGGAGAGACTGATGGGATAGTGTGTTTTCAGAAAGGAAACCAGGAAAGGGGATAACATTTAAAATGTAAATGAAGAAAATATCTGATAAAAAAACAATACCCCCAAAAAAGAAAAAATATGCTTTCTTCTAAAACAAGATTATAAAGATCTATTTTTTTTTATTTATTTTTAATTTGACATATTCTTTATTTACATTTCAAGTGATTTTCCCTTTCCTGGATACCCCTGCCCAAAAATACCATAAGCCCTTTTCCCTCCCCTGTTCCCCAATCCACCCCTTCCCACATCCCTGTCCTGGTTTTCCCCAGCACTGCTGCACTGAGCTTTTCCAGGACCAGGGTCCACTTCTTCTTTCTTCTTGGGCATCATTTGATATGTCCATTGTGTCTTGGCTATTCTAAGCTTCTAAGCTAATATCCATTAATCATTGAATGCATACCATGAGTCTTCTTTTGAGACTGGGATACCTCACTTAGGATGATGTGCTCCAGTTCCATCCATTTGTCTAAGAATTTCATGAATTCATTATTTCTAATGGCTGAATAGTACTCCATTATGTATATATATATCATATTTTCTATATCCATTGATACATTTCCTCCCTTGAGTGTCATCTGGATTTTTTTCCAGATTCTGTCTATTATAAATAGGGCTGCTATGAACATAGTGGGGCATGTATCCTTATTACATGCTAGTGAATCTTCTGGGTATATGCCTAGGAGTGGTATAGCAGGGTCCTCTGGAAGTATCATTCCCAGTTTTCTGAGGAACCGCCAAACTGACTTCCAGAGTGGTAGTACCAGCTTGCAACCATACCAGCAGTGGAGGAGTGTTCCTCTTTCTCCACACCCTCTCCAGCACCTGTTTTCTCCTGACTTTTTGATACTAGCCATTGTGACTGGTGTGAGGTGAAATCTCAGGGTTGTTTTGATTTGCATTTCCCTGATGACTAAGAATGTTGAACATTTCTTTAGGTGCTTCTCAGCCATTTGATATTCCTCAGGTGAAAATTCTTTGTTTAGCTCTGTAACCCATTTTTAAGGGGGTTATTTGGCTCTTTGGAGTCTACCTTCTTGAGTTCTTTGTATACCTTGGATATAAGCCCTCTGCCACATGTGGTGTTGGTACAGAACTTTTCCCAGTTTGTTGGTTGCCATTTTGTCCTTGTGACAATGTCCTTTACATTACAGAAACTTTGTAGTTTTAGAGATCCCATTTGTCAATTCTTGATCTTAGAGCATAAGCTATTGGTGTTCTGTTAAGGAAATTATCCCCTGTGCCCAGGTCCTCAAAGATCTTCCCCAGTTTCTTTTCTTTTAGTTTCAGTGTGTCTGGTTTTATATGGAGGTTCTTGATCCACTTGGCGTTGAGCTTTGTACAAGGAGATAAGAAGGGATCAATTTGCATTCTTTTGCATGCTGACCTCCAGTTGAACCAGCACAATTTGTTGAAGAGGCTATCTTTTTTCCACTGGATGGTTGTAGCTCCTTTATCAAAGATCAAGTGACCATAATTCTGTGGGTCCATTTCCGGATCTTCAATTCTATTCCATTGACCTACTTGCCTGTCACTGTATCAATACCATGCAGTTTTTAACACTATTGCTCTGTAGTACTGCTTGAGGTCAGGAATACTGATTCCCCAAGAAGTTCTTTTACTGTTGAGAATAGTTTTAGCTATCCTGAGTTTTTTGCTATGCCAGATGAATTTGAGAAATGATCTTTCTAAGTCTATGAAGAATTGAGTTGGGATTTTGATGGGGATTGCATTGAATCTGTAGATCACTTTTGGCAAGATGGCCATTTTTATTATATTAATCCTGCCAATCCAAGAGCAAAGAAGATTTTTCCATCTTCTGAGGTCTTCTTTGATTTCTTTCTTCAAAAACTTGAAGTTCCTGTCATACAGATCTTTCACTTGTTTGGTTAGAGTCACAACAAGATACTTTATATTGTTTGTGGCTATTGTGAAGGGTGTCATTTCCCTAATTTCTTCCTCAGCCTGTTTATCCTTTGAGTATAGAAAGGCTACTGATTTGCTTGAGTTAATTTTATAACCAGCCACCTTGCCGAAGTTGTTTATCAGCTGTAGGAGTTCTCTGGTGGAGGTTTTTGGGCCGCTTAAGTATACTATCATATAATCTGCAAATAGTGATAGCTTGACTTCTTCCTTTCCAATGTATCCCTTTGACCTCCTTGTGTACTATATTGAATAAATATGGAGAGAGACAGCAACCTTGTCTAGTCTCTGATTTTTGTGGGATTGATTCAAGTTTCTCTCCATTTAGTTTGATGTTGGCTACTGGTTTGCTGTATATTGCTTTTATTATGCTTAGGTATGGGCCTTGAATTCCTGTTTTTTCCAACATATTTAACTTGAAAGGATGCTGAATTTTGTCAAATGCTTTTTCAGCATCTAATGAAGTGATCATGTGGTTTTTTTCTTTGAATTTGATTGTGTATTGGATTGCATTGATGGATTTCCATATATTGAACCATCCCTGCATCTCTGGGATAAAGCCCACTTGATCACAGTGAATGATTGTTTTTATGTGTTCTTGGATTCGGTTGGCAAGAATTTTATTGAGTATTTTTGCATCAATATTCATAAGGGAAGTTGGTCTAAGTTTCTCTTTTTTGGTTGGATCTTTCTGTGGTTTTGGTATCAGCAAAATTGTGCCTTCATAGAAGAGGTTGGGTAATGTTCTTTCTGTCTCTCTTTTGTGGAATAGTTTGAAGAGTATTGGCATTAGGTCTCCTTTGAATGTCTGATAAAATTCTGCTCTAAATCCATCTTGTCCTGTGCTTTCTTTGGTTGGGAGACTGTCAATGAACACTTCTATTTCTTTAGGGGTTATGGGTCCGTTTAGATGGTCTATCTGATGCTGATTAAATTTTGGTAATTTGTATCTGTCTAGGAAATTGTCCATTTCTTCCAGATATTCCAGTTTGTTCTGTATAGGCTTTTGTAGTAGGATATGATGATTTTTTGAATTTCCTTGGTTTCTGTTGTTCTATCTCTCTTTTCATTTCTGATTTTGTTAATTTGGGTACTGTCTCTGTGCCCTCTGGTTAGTCTGCCTAAGGTTTATCTATCTTGTTGATTTTCTCAAAGAACCAACTCCTACTTTTGTTGATTCTTTGTATAGTTCTTTTGTTTCAACTAGGTTGATTTCAGCCCTGAGTTTCATGATTTCCTGCCTTCTATTCCTCTTGGGTGTATCAGCTTCTTTTTGTTATGAAGCTTTCAGATATTCTGTTAAACTTCTAGTGTATGCTCTCTCCAGCTTCTTTTTGTAGGCACTCAGAGCTATTAGTTTTCCTTTTAGCACTGCTTTCATTGTGTCCCACAAATTTGGGTATGTTGTGCCTTCATTTTCATTAAGTTCTAAAAAGTCTTTGATTTCTTTCCTTATTTCTTCCTTGACCAAGGTATCATTGACAAGAGAATTGTTCAGCTTCCAAGTGTATGTGGGCTTTTTGTTGTTTTGTTGCTATTGAAAACGACCCTTATTCCATAGTGATGTGAAAGGAGACTTGGAATTAGTTCAATCGTCTTACATCTGTTGAAGTCTGTTTTGTGACCAATTATATGGTCAATTTTTGAGAAGGTACCATGAGGTGCTGAGAAGGTATATCCTTTTGATTTAGAATGAAATGTTCTATAGATATCTATTAAGTCCATTTGGTCCAAAACTTCTGTTAGTTTCACTATGACTCTGTTTAGTTTGTGTTTCCCTGATCTGTGCATTGAAGAGAGTGGGGTGTTTAAGTCCCCCACAATTGTTGTGTAGGGTGCAATGTATGCTTTAAGCTTTAGCAAGGTTTCCCTTATGAATGCAGGCACCCTTGTATTTGGGGCATAGATGTTCAAAATTGAGAATTCTTCCTGGTAGATTTTTCCTTTGATGAATATAAAGTGGCCTTCTGTATCTTTTTTGATGACTTTTGGTTGAAAGTCTATTTTATCTGATATTAGAATGGCTACTCCGGCATGTTTCCTGGGACCATTTGCTTGGAGTACTGTTTTCCAGCCTTTTACTCTTAGGTAGTGTTTGTCTTTGACACTGAGATGCATTTCCTGTAAGCAGCAAAATGTTGGGTCTTGTTTACAAATCCAGTTTGTTAGTCTATGTCTTTCTATTGGGGAATTGAGTCCATTGATGTTAAGATATATTAAGGAATAGTGATTGTTGCTTCTGCTGTTTTTGATGTAACTTTCATGTTTGTGTGATTATCTTCTTTTGGGTTTGTTGAAAGGAGATTACTTTCTTGCTTTTTCTTGTGTGTAGTTTCCCTCTCTTTGTTGTTGTTTTCCATCCATTATCCTTTGAAGGGCTGGATTCGTGGAAAGATACTGTGTAAATTTGTTTTTGTCATGGAAAACCTTGGTTTCTCCATTTATGGTAACTGAGAGATTTGCTGGATATAGCAGTTTGGGTTAGCGTTTGTGTTCCTTTAGGTTCTGAATGATGTCTGCCCAGGCTCTTCTGGCTTTCATAGTCTCTGGTGAGAAATCCTGTGTAATTCTGATAGGTCTACCTTTATGTGTTACTTGACTTTTTCCATCACTGCTTTTAATATTCTTTCTTTGTTTAGTACATTTTGGTGTTTTAATTATTATATGACAGGATGAATTTCTTTTCTGGTCAAGTCTATTTGGAGTTCTGTAGGCTTCTTATATGTTCATGGGTATCTCTTTCTTTAGGTTAGGGAAGTTTTCTTCTATAATTTTGTGGAAGACATTTACTGGCCCTTTTAGTTGAAGATATTCACTCTCTTCTATGCCTATAATTCTTAGCTTTGGTCTTCTCATTTTGTCCTGGATTTCTTGGATATTTTAAGTCAGCTTTTTGCATTTTTCATTTTCTTTGACAATTGTATCAATGCTTTCTACGGTATCTTCTGCATCTGAGATTCTCTCTTCTATCTCTTATATTCTGTTGTTGATGCTTGGATCCATGACTCCTGACTTCTTTCCTGGGTTTTCTATGTCCCAAGTTGTCTCCCTTTGTGATTTTGTTATTGTTTCTACCTCCTTCTTTAGATCCTGGGTGGCTTTGTTTAATTCCTTCACCTGTTTTGTTGTGTTTTCCCTTAGTTCTTCAAGTGCTTCTCACGGTTTACTTGTGTTCTCTTGTATTTCTATAAGGGATTTATTTATGTCCTTCTTGAAGCCCTCCATGATGCCCTCCATCAGCATCATGACCTGTGATTTTAAATCCAAATCTTGCTTTCCTGGTGTGTTGGGTTATCTGTGACTTGCTGTTGTGGGAGAATTGGGTTTGGATGGTGCCATATTGCCTTGATTTCTGTTAGCAACGTTCCCACATTTGCCTTTTGCCATCTGATTATCTATGATGTTAGTTGGTCCTGCTGTCACTGGCTGGAGCTTGCCCCTCCTTTGTGTATGCCTGTAGGGCTATCTTAGCAACCTTAGGTGAGCTGCTTTCTCCCAGCACAAATTGCTGTGGTACTGCAGAGTTCCTGGGTGCAGGTGGAGTCCTGGTGTGGTGTGTCCCAAGTGATCCTCTACTCTGGTGAAACCTGCCTACCAATCTGTTGCACAGTCACAGAAGCAAAGATGACAGCTGAGACCCACTCTCTTGTAGTTGTATTTGGGTATGTACCTCCATGGCCTCAATCAGCTCTGGATGAAGGTTGTGCTGGCTCTCTCCTCCTCACTGGCTGCTGGGTATATAACAGGAGACTGGAAGGCTCTTGCCAGAGGCCTCCAGAATGGATCCTCTGCTCTGTAGAGCCGGACTCAACCTGTGCAGGCTGCCTTTTCCTAGCTGGATGCTGGGTGTATAGCTAGTTTCCTGCACTGCTTAAAGATGGCATGCTGTGGCCAAGGCTGTTCCCAATCCAGAGGTGGAGCAAAACTCTATTTTTCAATACTTCAATTTACATACTAAGTTGTATATGAAGACAAGGAAGCACAAGGGAAGTACATACTAAGTTGTATATGAAGACAAGGAATTACAAAAGAAAAACAAAATGCACATGTAAAGACAGACAAGAATGCATGCATACATAGGCACACATATATATGTACATATATACATATATGACCTTCGAGAGATAGAGGCTTGATCTCCAAGACTGACAGGCTAGGAGCAGGATGTTTAGGTCATCACAGCATTACCACTGGAGATGAAATTATGACATATAATATATAGTTACTGATCATTGTTGCATGAAATATTTAAAAAGTAGAACCAACACATTCCCGTACTTGTGCCTCTGCCCAGGTGGCCTGACTGGCCATGCACTGGGAGCAATGGCTGACATGGTTTTTAATCGTTGCAATTCACTGGCCTGGAGCTCCCAAAATGTCTCCACCCAGCTTGCTAGGTACCCAGACGAGATGCAGCATGAAGGAAAACACAACACAAACTTAGTTCAGAAACAATAGTAACTCAATCTCTGGGTGCAACAATCAAAAAATGAAGTAAATATACAGATAGTTTAACAAAGAAACACATTTCAGTTTCCTGTAGGCTTTACTAGACAATGATGTGTGACAAAGGTAGACAAGGCCTGCAGGACTTAGACAATGATGTGTGACAAAGGTAGACAAGGCCTGCAGGACTGAGTGGGTTTACACTCAGCTTCACCCCATCATTCCTGATTGCTGAGAGGGAACCCTGAGGCGGATATAATATCATGTTATTGTAGCTTATGAAACTAAAAAATAAACAGAACCAATAAGCTCTACCCAAGATACACAGGCCCTCAGGTGTAACCCATACTCTGGAGTTCCTCAGCACTTTTCTGTCTCACTGATAAATTATATAGTTGGTAGCTGGGCCAATCCAAGTAAGGATATTTTTATTAGGGTCTTCATCACTTTGGGAGACTATCTGAAGTTTGAAAGCAATAATAAAACCCCAAATCCTCAGAGTCCACTCTCCTGATCTTGAGAGTGAATACTGTGCCTGACTCACTGTTACTGTGAGTAAGTCCAGAAAATTATTTTTACATCTTGTCAAATTAGAAGCTGTGGAGACTGGGATGGTTTCTACAGGTACCAACACAAATGTGTGAGGTTTGCACAAGATCTGCAAGGGATAGAATCTTGATCTTCAAAGCTGAGAGACAAAGGTATCAAAAAGATCACCTATGGGAGCTAAAATAATTACATTGAAGCTGAAACCTGTAGACACACTTCATGAACACTCTTTGCAGCTTTTTTTTTTTTTTTGAGGGTTATTACAAATAAGAAGTTTACTTTACATAAAATTAGTTATAAAGTAGAATTCCCCTTTCACAAAGTAAGAAGAAAGCAGTAAGGGCCTTCTAGGCATATCTCAAAACATCCCACTCAGCCAATCTTTTCCATAATCTCCATTATAGCACGCATTGTTACCCATCAGGATCCTCCTCACAGATGTCAATCTCACAGGCCCTATGCTGTAGGATGAGACTAGGCTTCTCATACATAGACAGAACACATGTGATCAGCAGTGAGACTCAGGGCTCATCCTCCCTCCTATCTCCTCTCTCACTTTCCCCTAATCTTTCCAGGAATACTGAACAATAGCAGCAACAACAACCTAACAGGCAATTTCATATGGAGGAGGCGGCCTGAGGATACTGATCAGACACTACAAGGTTACAACTAAGCTTTTATATCAGAGTATCAATGGGGAGAGTGGTCTTCTCTAGGGAGCAATATGCAAAAGCCCAGGTGAGTACTATACTATACATGGAGTGAAGAATAATACAGGCTTCTCAGAATTGGGAAAAAAAAACAAATAATATATCTTCTATGTCAGGGATGGCAATAGTAAAACAATATGTGGTGGTCAAGGGGAAAAGAACATGCTATAACTGTGTATCTGGACAACAGACACTTAATAAGAGCTGAATAGCAAAATCACAGGAAGGAGTAAAAATGAGTACATGTATTAAATCATTCTGTACAAGTTGAATAACTATGCTTTTTCTCCTGTTTCATCAAGTTTACATAAAAATACCTGTCTCTTTATCAATAGTAAATGTAAAAAAATAGGTACTGTCTCTCCAGTGGTTTACTGAATTTTTCTCCATGGGACTACAAAAATAAATGAAAATACTAGGAATGCATATATTAACTGTTTATCATAAAATGAAAAATGTATATTAAGTACGTTATTGCTTCTAGCCCATACCTCTACCACCAATCCTGGAGGCCTGTAACCATCAGGAACCACAGGTAAGACTGCTACCCAGCTTTCCTGACTGTTATACTGGCCCATCTGAGCGAACCCAACAGCTACAAGTTCTGACCTACACCCTCTGCATTCCATTTCCTTAGTCACAGCTCTACTTACATCTCCAGAGGTCTGTTTTCACCTGGAACAATCAGATAAGATCACCAAGCAACAAGACCTTGCCCACTGGCTGCCCTGGCAAGCCCAACAGCTATGAGTTCTTCCCTGTTCCTTCTGTTCTCCATCTTCCAATTCACACCTCTACCTGCCATCCCAGAGGTCTACAACCACCATGGACCACCAGCTCTGCCTGTGTCCCTGGAGGCCAGCCTCCACCAGGAACAACCAGCTGCCTGAAACCACCAGGCACTTCCAACTCTGCCTAAAAGCCTGGAAGACTGCCAACTTCAGGGACTACCATCTCTACCTGCAACCCCAGAGTTCTGCTACCAAGGACTACCAGAACTGCCAACATTAAAAGCAACCAGATGCCTAAAAACAGCATAAGAATACAATCAGAAAAATAAATCTATGCTCAGAGGGTGTGTCTTAGTGAACCTAGAACTGTATCATCCCTGCAGACAGCACACCACTGGGATGGAGCAGTAGAGGCTAAGCATTTCATTGGTTTAAGGATGTTGTTCTCTGCCTTTATCCTCAGATGATAGTATTTTGTCTTTCCCATAGTAAATGATGCCCTGACCTCTGTGACATTCATGGCCAGATCCTCCTGACACTGCTTCTCAGCATCTCCACATCTAGCCTTCTTACTATCCGGGAGTATAACTGTGGAGATTGCTTCTGGCTCCCTGATTTGTTTTGTTTCCTGTTTCTAGTTATACAGACTAGCTTAGTCTCTGACATATAGAGTGATAGAATAAGTTTCTACACAAGTACCAGCCTGCTAAGAAAGAATCCCTGAAATATTAAGTGGTATCAATGGTGTTAAGGATTGTAAGCAGTATGAGCTTTTTCTGTGGGTAGGAATGACAGAGCTGTCTGGTTTAGCCTGTGGTGCTCCAATCACTGGGTCCCACCAATAGAGTTCTTGCTCAAATCATAGGTTGTTTTCTACATTCTACTCTGCATTCTTTTCGCTAATATTATTTTGTAGTTTTTAAGGTTTCTTTTATTTAACTTTATGGATAACAGTGGTTTTACTTGCATTTATGCATGACAATGTGCATATCTGTGCCCAGGAAAGTGAAAAGAAGTCAGCAAATCCCATAAAACTGGGGTTTTAATTGGTTGTGAACCACCAGGTTCATGCTAAGAACTGAACTCAGGTTGTCTGCAAGACCAGCCCATGCTGCTATGTTGCCATCTCTCTATCCCTTCTGACCACCTCTTCCAAGATTTCCAAAATTCTTCATCCAACATTCTTTTGAATTTTCCTGTCCTTGGTCATCCTTGGTGTTAAAAGTCCGAAAACTCTAAACATCCAACTTTTCCCAGAAGACCTCGTAATTTCCTTTTGCTTCACATCTTACTTCTATAAACTGCAAGTAATTGTTTAGGGGTGTTCTGTAGTTTTCAAGTATGTTTGATTCCCTACCTGTGGTGAAGTTCAGATGTCTCATCATTCCAATGAGTTTGCTTTAATTAAAAAAATTGCCCAGGCTTTCAGTCATGGACTTTCTCACATATTTACTTCCTTATGTACAGTCAAACTTTGCCTTAAGAAAGGGAGATGGGACATTATTCGCCTATCATACAGACTCTTCACTCACCTTTTTTTATTTGAACCATTTCACAAATGTTTGTCCAATGCCCTTTATTACTTAAAACTGACTACTCTCACTCTAATGCATAGGGAGAATTGTTTCTTCAATTACTTTAGATTTTGCCATATATCATAGATAAAGGCAATGCTACATTACAATGTGTTATAATACAAGTGTGTTTATACCTCACAGGTATGATGAATTTAAGTAGTCTTGGATTTTCAATGTGTCACATATCAGAAATCTCTAAATGTCTTCAATCCCATAACTCATATTAATCTCAAGGAATTTAAGTAACAATGCTGTACTTAACAGATATAAAATTGAATAAGATAACATCATAAGCAAAAGAGAATAGAAAATCTTGGTCTGTTTTCCTTTTTTTATTGATATATTTTTATTTGCATTTCAAATGATTTCCCCTTTTCTGGGTCCCCACTCCCCGCAAGTCTTATAAGCCCTCTTCCGTGCCGCTGTTCTTCCATCCACCCCTTCCCACTTTCCTGTTCTGGAATTCCCCTATACTCTTGCACTGAGTCTTTCCAGAACCAGAGGCCACTCCTCCATTCTTTTTGGACATCATTTAATTTGTGGATTATGACCTGTGTATTCAAAGATTCTAGGCTAATGCCCACTTATCAGTGAGTGCATACCATAATTGATCTTTTGAGACTGGGTTACCTCACTTGGTATGATGTTTTCCAGATCCTTCCATTTGTCTAAAAATTTCATGAATTCATTGTTTCTAATGGCTGAATAGTACTCCATTGTGTATATATACCACATTTTTTTAATCCATTCCTCCATTGAAGGACACCTAGGCTCTTTCCAGATTCTGGCTACTACAAATAGGGCTGCTATGAACATAGTGGAGCATATATCCTTATTGCATGCTGAAGAATCCTCTGGATATATGCCCAGGAGTGGTATAACAGGGTTCTCAGGAAGTGTCATGCCCAGTTTTCTGAGGAACCGCCAGACCGATTTCCAAAGTGGTTGCACCATCTTGCAATCCCACCAGCAGTGGAGGAGTGTTCCTCTTTCTCCACATCCTCGCCAACACCTGCTGTCTCCTAAGTTTTTTGATCTTAGCCATTCTGACTGGTGTGAGGTGAAATCTCGGGGTTGTTTTGATTTGCATTTCCCTAATGATTAATGATGTTGAACATTTCTTAAGGTGTTTCTCAGCTCTCCGAAGTTCTTCATGTGAAAATTCTTTGTTTAGCTCCGTACCCGACTTTTTAATGGGGTTATTTGATTCTCTGGGTTCTACTTTCTTGAGTTCTTTGTATATATTAGATATTAGCCCTCTGTAGGATTTAGGGTTGGTGAAGATCCTTTCCCAGTCTGTTGGTTGACGTTTTGTCCTTTTGACAGTGTCCTTTGTGTTACAGAAACTTTGTAGTTTTATGAGGCCCCATTTGTCAGTTCTTGATCTTAGAGCATAAGCTATTGATGTTCTATTCAGGAACTTTTCCCATGTGCCCATGTCCTCCAGAGTCTTCCCCAGTTTCTTTTCGATTAGTTTCAGTGTGTCAGGTTTTATGTGGAGGTCCTTGATCCATTTGGAGTTAAGCTTGGTACAAGGAGATAAGAATGGATGGATGCGCATTCTTCTGCATGCTGACCTCCAATTGAACCAGGACCATTTGTTGAAAAGACTATCTTTTTTCCACTGGATGTGTTCAGCTCCTTTGTTGAAGACCAAGTGACCATAGGTGTGTTGGTTCGTTTCTGGGTCTTCAATCCTATTCCATTGATCCGCTTGCCTGATATTATACCAATACCATGCAGTTTTTATCACTATTGCTCTGTAGTAGAGTTTAAAGTCTGGGATACTGAATCCCCCTGAAGTTCTTTTACTGTTGAGAATAGTTTTAGCTATCCTGGGTTTTTTGTTATTCCAGATGAATTTGAGATTGCTCTTTCTAGCTCTATGAAGAAGTGGGTTGGGATTTTTATGGGGATAGCATTGAATCTGTAGATTGCCTTTGGCAAGATGGCCATTTTAACTATATTAATCCTGCCAATCCACGAGCATAAAAGATTTTTCCATTTTCTGAGGTCTTCTTCGATTTCCTTCTTCAGAGATCTGAAGTTCTTGTCATATAGGTCTTTCACTTGTTTGGTTAGAGTCACCCCAAGATACTTTATGCTGTTTGTAGCTATTGTGAAGGGGGTCATTTCCCTAATTTCTTTCTCAGTCTGCTTAGCCTTTGAATATATAAAGGCTACTGATTTGCTTGCATTGATTTTGTAGCCAGCCACTTTGCTGAAGTTGTTGATCAGCTGTAGGAGTTCTCTAGTAGAGTTTTTAGGGTCATTTAAGTACACTATCATATCTTCTGCAAATAGTGATAGTTTGACTTCTTCCTTTCCAATTTGTATCCCTTTGACTTCCTTATGTTGTCTAATTGCTCTAGCTAGGACTTCAAGAACTATATTGAAAAGATATGGAGAGAAGGGGCAGCCTTGTCTAGTCCCTGACTTTAGTGGGATTGCTTCAAGTTTCTCTCCATTTAGTTTGATGTTGGCTACCGGTTTGCTGTATATTGCTTTTACTATGTTTAGATATGGGCCTTGAATTCCTGTCCTTTCCAAGACTTTTAGCATGAAAGGATGCTGAATTTTGTCAAATGCTTTTTCAGCATCTAATGAAATGATCATGTGGTTTTTTTTCTTTGAGTTTGTTTATGTAGTGGATAGCATTTATGGATTTCCTTATATTGAACCATCCCTGCATCACTGGGATGAAGCCTACTTGATCATGGTGGATGATCGTTTTGATGTGTTCTTGGATTCAGTGGGCAAGAATTTTATTGAGTATTTTTGCATCGCTATTCATAAGAGAAATTGGCCTGAAATTCTCTTTCTTAGTTGGATCTTTGTGTGGTTTTGGTAACAGCATAATAGTGGCTTCGAAGAAGGAGTTGGGTAGTGTTCCTTCTGTTTCTATTTGGTGGAAAAGTTTGAAGAGTATTGGTGGTAAGTCTTCTTTGAAGATCTGATACTTGTAGCCAGCCACTTTGCTGAAGTTGTTGATCAGCTGTAGGAGTTCTGCACTGAAACCATCTGGTCCTGTGCTTTTTTGGTCGGAAGCCTAAAAAACCCCTTCTATGACCCCTTCTATTTCTTTAGGGGTTATGGGTCTGTTTAGATGGTCTATTTGATCCTGGTTTAATTTTGGTAATTGGTATCTAAGAAATGTCCATTTCCTCCAGATTCTCCAGTTGTGTTGAGTACAGGTTTTAGTAATATTTTCTGATGATTTTTTTAATTTCCTCGGTTTCTGTTGTAATATCTCCATTTTCATTTCTAATTCTGGTCATTTGGATACTTTCTCTGTGCCCTTTGGTTAGTCTGTCTAAGGGTTTATCTATCTTGTTGATTTTTTCAAAGAACCAGTTTTTGGTCTTGTTGATTCTTTGTATGGTTCTCTTGGTTTCTACTTGATTGATTTCAGCCCTGAGTTTGATGATTTCCTGTCTTCTTCTCCTCCTGGGTAAATTAGCTTCTTCTTGTTTCAGGGCTTTCAGTTGTTCCGTTAATCTTCTAGTGTATGCTCTCTCGAATTTCTTTTTGGAGGCACTCAAAGCTATGAGTTTTCCTCTTAGCACTGCTTTCATTGTGTCCCATAGATTTGTGTATGTTGTGCCTTCACTTTCATTAAATTCTAAGAAATCTTTGATTTCTTTCTTTATTTCTTCCTTGACCAAGGTATCATTGAGTAGAGTATTGTTCAGTTTCCATGTGTATGTGGGCTTTCTGTTGTTTTTACTGTTACTAAAGACTACTTTTACTCCGTAGTGATCTGATAGGAGGCATGGGATTATTTCAATCTTCTTATATTTGTTGAGGTCTGTCTTGTGACCAACTATATGATCTATTTTGGAGAAGGTACCATGAGGTGCTGAGAAAAAGGTATATTCTTTTGCTTTGGGATGAAAAGTTCTATATATATCTGTTAACTCCAATTGGTTCAAAGCTTCGATTAGTTTCATTGTCTCCCTGTTTAGTTTCTGTTTTCCTGATCGGTCCATTGGTGAGAGTGGAGTGTTGAAGTCACCTACAATTATTGTGATAGGTGCAATGTGTACTTTGAGCTTTAGTAAAGTTTCTTTTATGAATGAGGGCACCCTTGTATTTTGGGCATAGATGTTCAGGATTGAGAGTTCTTCTTGTTGGATTTTTCCTTTGACCAGCAAGTAGTGACCTTCCATGTCTCTTTTGATGACATTAGGTTGAAAGTCAATTTTATCTGAAATTAGAATGGCAACTCTGGCTTGTTTCCTGGGACCATTTGCTTGTAGAATTGTCTTCCAGCCTTTTACTCTAAGGTAGTTTTTGTCTTTGACACTGAGGTGTGTTTCCTGTGTGCAGCAAAATGTAGGGTCCTATTTATGTAACCAGTCTGTTAGTCTATGTCTTTTTATTGGGGAATTGAGTCCATTGATGTTAAGAGATATCAAGGAGTAGTGGTTATTGCTTCCTATCCTTTTTTATTTTAAAATTTGTGGTTATCTTCTTTGGGTTTGAGGAAAGAAGCTTAATATCCTGCTCTTTCCAGGGTATAGTTTCCCTCATTGTAATGGTGTTTTCCCCCTATTATCCTTTGTAGGGCTGGGTTTGTAGAAAGATATTCTGTAAATTTGGTTTTGTCATGGAATATCTTTAACTGTTGAGTCCATGGTTTCTATGGTATCTTCGGCATCTGAGATTCTTTCTTCTACCTCTTGTATTCTGTTGTTGATATTTGCGTCTATGGTTCCTGATTTCTTCCCAAGGTTTTCTGTCTCCAAAGTTGTCTCCCTTTGTGCTTTCTTAGTTGTTTCTACTTCTGTTTTTAGATACTGGATGTTTTTGCTCAGTTCTGTCATTTGCTTGTTTGTGTTTTCCTCTAATTCTTTAAGAGATTTTTGTGTTTCCTCTTTCATGACTTCTGCCTGTTGATCAAAGTTCTCCTGTATTTCTTTAAGTGATTTTTGCATTTCCTCCTTATTGGCTTTTGTATTCTCCTGAATTTCTTTCAATAATTTTTGTGTTTCCCTTGTAAGGGCTTCTAATTTTTGATCCATTTTCTCCTGAATTTCTTTAAGTATGTCCTTCATGTGTTCCTGTACCAGCATCATGACCAGTGATTTTAAATCCAAATCTTGTTTTTCTGGTGTTGTTGGGGTATCCAGGACTTGCTAATGTTGGAGAATTGGGTTCAGATGCTGCCATAATGCCTTGGTTTCTGTTAGTAACGTTCCTATGTTTGCCTTTAGCCATCTAGTTCTCCCAGGTGTTAGATGGTCTTATTGTCACTGGCTGGTGCTTCAACCTACTGTGAATCTTTAAGGTTATCTCTGCAACACTGGATGACTGGGTTTCTTCTGGAACAGATTACTGATATACTGCCTTCCTCTTTTGTGCCTTTGTAGCCCTTCTCAGTCTTGCCTCAAGCAATGTTATACTTAGATTGTCAAGGTCAACTAGGTGTTCTCTGTCTGCTCTATTATGGAGTGAAAATGTTGTGGTGGGGGTCACTCCCTCTGTTGATTCTCACATAGGATGCAGGTCCTGCGATGGACTGGCTTGCAGATGAACCGCCTATGTGCTCAGTTCCTGAGTGCAGGCAGACCCCTGGCGGTTTGCACCACCAGAAATCTAAAGCTCAGGATGATACAGTACCTAGTGATCCTTTTCTGTCCTGGCAGGCAGCAAATATGGCCTCGGGGCTTCTCTCCTTCCACAGCTCCCTGGGCAGGGCATGAGCCCCGAGCCTGGCAGGCTGACAGACAAACCTGCCTATGTGCTCAGTTCCTGAGTGCAGGCAGACCCATGGCAGTTTGCACCACCAGAAATCTAAAGCTCAGGGTGATACAGTACCTAGTGATCCTTTTCTGTCCTGGCAGGCAACAAATATGGCCGCGGGTCTTCTTGGTCTGTTTTCCTAGTATTCGTGGTCTGTTTTGCTTTAGGGATGAATAGATAGAGATTATCTTTATATTATCTTCCTGTCAGTCTGTCTGTCTGTCTGTATTAACCAAGTGTGCACTGAAAATCCTAAAATCTGAGTGTTGCTAGCTTTATAAATAGTTGTGTTTTCTCCAGGCTTACTGACTTTTTTTTTTTCATTTATACATATCATAGCTATCATGATAGCTACAGCATCACACTTTCTTTAAAAATTAAATTTTTTCTGAGGAATGAAGACAGCCAATAGTCTCTGAGATGGAAATAATGGAAGGAGAACAGGTTCATGCTTTGATCTTGCAGATATAGTTAAGGACAACAGTGACTGCATATGGTAGGCAGAGACAAAATATCTCCCCTTATAAGTGAGAAGGTGTCAACACTACAACTTCTGAAAGAATAGAGATTTTGTTACTTTATTTAAAAAAATCTAACACAATCATTTGATTGAATACAGTGGATACAGGGATATAGAGGAAAGGAATAAATTAAATCATATTTTGGTGTCTCTTCCTCGTGTTCCTCATCCAATTCTTCCCCTTCTGATTCTCTACTTTCACCATTTTGGTTCCCTCTTGGGAGGCATCCTCATCTATTTGAATGTATTTCCCAAGAAAACACACCCTTTACCACAGTACCCATATAGTTCAGCCTATTGACAATTAAGGAAAAGAAAAAGTAATTATCTCCATACTGTCTTAAAATTACTTCTATAGGAGTCATTAACTCTTCATTATAAATCTTTAAAGAAGGAAACATAGTCAAAAAATTATCTTACTGTCATGTTCTGTCTATAAAGTTCAGGCTAATATAATATTCAATGGAGAAATATTGGGCATTTATGCCTCTGATTATACAAAAGACCAAAATGTCTACTCTTGCAATTTGTATCTAAAACAATAGCATAAATACAACCAATGTAGTAAGAAATGAGTAATGAAAGGAATGAAATAAAATCTTTGCTAATTATATTAATATACAAATTAATAAATCAAGGAAGCTCAACATAGACATTTGAAACTAATTACAAAAAAATCTCTACATACACTGAGGATAGAAGAATAACTCCTGTATGAAAAGGCATAGAAGTGAATAGAGCATATGTCTGTATTGATACTGTGAACTGCTTTTTAATAAAAATGAATGCATGTATTGTTTGCATTTTCCTAAGACCATTATGTACATGCACCATCAGAGGACAAAGGGTGGGGCTGGGTCCACTGAAATTAAAATGAAGACAGCTTTGATGTACTTAAGGGCTCTGACTGCTTTTCCAGAGGACCTGAGTTCAATTCCCAACCCCCATATGATGACTAACAATCATCTGTAATGGTATCAGATTCCATCATCTGGGGTATGTACGTGTGTGTGTGTGTGTGTGTGTGTGTGTGTGTGTGTGTGTGTGTGTGTTTATATGTGTGTGTGTGTGTGTGCTTGTGTGTATCTATATGAACAGAGAAAACTCATGTATAAAATAAATAAATGAATAAATAAATACATAAATAAATAATAAAGATGCTAGCATCTCCCTAGCTTATGTATCCATAAGGTTCTGGCAGGGCTCCTCAGGAGACAGCCATAACAGGCTCCTAAGGCAAGCACTTCTTGGCATCCATAGTAGTGTCGAGGTATGGTAACTGTTTATAGGATGAATCCCCAGGAAGGACAGTCTCTGGATGGCCTTTCCTTCAGTCTCTGCCACACACTTTTTCTCCATAATTGCTCCTGTGAGTATTTTGTTCCCTTTCTCAGAAAAACCAGAGCAACCACATTTTGGTCTTCCTTCTTTTTGAGCTTAATGTAGTCTATGAATTGTATCTTATTTATTCTAAAGCTTTTGGCTAATATCCACTTATCAGTGAGTGCATACCATGAGTGTTCTTTTGTGATTGGGTTACCTCACACAGGATGACACTTTCTAGTTACATCCATTTGCCTAAGAATTTTATGAATTCATTTTTGATAATAGCTGAGTAGTATTCTACTGTGTAAATATGCCACATTATCTGTATCCATTCTTCTGTTGAAGGATATCTGGGTTCTTTCCAGCTTGTGGTTATTATCAAAAAATGCTGCTATGAACATAGTGGAGCATGTGATCTTACTACATATTGGAGCATATTTTGGGTTTATGCCCAGGAGTGGTATTATCTGGGTCCTCAGGTAGTACTATAACTAATTTTCTGAGGAACCAGCAAACTGATTTCCAGAGTAGATTACCAGCAATCTCACCAGAAATGGAATAGTGTTTGTCTTTCTCTGTATCTGTGCCAGCATCTGCTATCCCTTGAGTTTTTCATCTTAGCCATTCTGATTGGTGTGACTTCAAATCTCAGGGTTGTTTTGATTTGCATTTCCCTGATTACTAAGGATGTTGAACATTTCTTTTTTATTTTTCTTTTTTTTTCTATATTTTTATTTTCTACATTCTTTGTTTGTTACATTCCAAATGATTTCCCCTTTCCCAGTTTTCCCCTCCCAATAAGTTGTATAAGCCCTCTTCCCTCTGCCCATTCACCAATCAACCCCTCCCACTTCTCTATCCTGGTAATCCCCGACATTGCTGCATAAAGCCTTTCCAGGACCAGGGCCCTCTCCTTGCTTCTTCTTGGGAATCATTTGACATGTTAATTGTGTCTTGGGTATTCAGAGCTTCTGGGGTAATATCCACTTATCAGTGACTGAATTCCATGTGTGTTCTATTGTTATTGGGTTGCCTCATTTAGGATGATATTTTCCAGTTCCAGCCATTTCCCTAAGAATTTCATGAATTCATTGTTTTTAATTGCTGAGTAGGATTTCATTGTGTAAATATACCACATTTTCTGTATCCATTCCTCCACTGAGGGACATCTGGGTTCTTCCCCGCTTCTGGTTATTATAAATAAGGCTGCTATGAACAGAGTGGAGCATGTGTCCTTATTGCATGTCTGGTAATCCTCTGGGTATATGCCTAGGAGTGGTTTAACAGGCTCCTCCTGGACATGTCATTCCCAGTTTTCTGAGGAACTGCCAGACTGATTTCCAGAGTGGTTGTACCAACTTGCAATCCCACCAGCAGTGGAAGAGTGTTCCTCTTTCTGCACATCCTCACCAACACTTGCTGTCTCCTGAGTTTTTTATCTTAGCCATTCTGATTGGTGTGAGATGAAATCTCAGGGTTGTTTTGATTTGCATTTCCCTAATGACTAATGATGTTGAACATTTCTTAAGGTTTTTCTCAGCCATTCAAAATTCTTCAGGTGAAAATTCTTTGTTTAGCTCAGTACCCCATTTTTAATAGAGTTATATGGCTCTCTGGAGTCTAACTTCTTGAATTCTTTGTATATATTGGATATTAGCCCTCTGTCAGATGTAGGATTAGTGAAGATCTTTTCCTAATTTGTTGGGTGCCATTTTGTCTGATTGACAGTGTCCTTTGCCTTACAGAAACTTTGGAATTTTATGAGGTCCCATTTGTCAATTCTTGATCTTAGAGCATAAGCTATTGGTGTTCTGTTCAGGAACTTTTCCTCTGTGCCCATGTCCTCAAAGGTCTTCCCCAGTTTTTTTTTTCTATTAGGTTCAGTATATCTGGTTTTATGTGGAGGTTCTTGATCCACTTGGAGTTGAGCTTAGTAGAAAGAGATAAGAATGAATTGATTTGCATTCTTCTGCATGCTGACCTCCAATTGAGCCAGCATCATTTGTGGAAAAGGCTATCTTTTTCCACTGGTTGGTTTCAGCTCCTTTGTCAAGGATCGAGTGACTATAGGTGTGTGGGTTCATTTCTGGGTCTTCAATTCTATTCCATTGATCAATCTGCCTGACACTTTAACAATACTATGCAGTTTTCAACACTGCTGCTCTGTTGTACTGCTTGAGGTCCAGGATTTTGATTCCCCCAGAAGTTCTTTTACTGTTGAGAATAGTTTTAGCTATCCTGGGTTTTTTATATTCCAGGTGAATTTGAGAATTGTTCTTTCTAATTCTATGAAGAACTGAGTTGGGAATTTGATGGGAATTACATTGAACCTCTATATTGCTTTTGGCAAGATGGCAATTTTTACTATATTAACCCTGCTAATCCAAGAGCATGGAAGATTTTTTCATCTTCTGAGATCTTCCTCGATTTCTTTCATCAGAGACTTGAAGTTCTTGTCATACAGATCTTTCACTTGTTTGGTTAGAGTCACACCACAATACTTTTTATTGTTTGTGGTTTTGTGAGGGTGTCATTTCCTTAATTTTGTTCTCAGACTTTTTATTTTTAGAGTATAGGAAGGCTACTGAATTGCTTGAGTTGATTTTATAACCAGACACTTTGCTGAAGTTGTTTATCAGCTGTAGGAGTTCTCTGATGGAGGCTTTTGGGTCACTAAGTATGCTATCATATCATCTGAGAATAGTAATAGTTTGACTTCTTCCTTTCCAATTTGTATCCCTTTGACTTCCTATGTTTTCTAATTGCTCTAGCTAGAACTTCAAGTATTATTTTGAAAAAATATGTAGAGAGAGGGCAGCCTTGTCTAGTCCCTGATTTTAGTGGGACTGCATCAAGTTTCTCTCCATTTAGTTTGATGTTGGCTACTGGTTTGCTGTATATTGCTTCCACTATGTTTAGGTATGGGCCTTGAATTCCTGTTCTTTCCAAGACTTTTAGCATGAAAGGATGCTGAATTTTGTTAAACGCTTTTTCAGCATCTAATGAAATGACCATGTTGTTTTTTTCTTTGAGTTTGTTTAAGTAGTGGATTGCATTGATGGATTTCTGTATATTGAACCATCCCTGCATCCCTGGAATGAAGCCTTCTTGATCATGGTAGATGATCATTTTGATGTGTTCTTGGATTCTGTTGGCAAGAATTTTATTTAGTATTTTTGCATCAATATTCACAAGGTAAATTGGCCTGAAGTTCTCTTTCTTTGTTGGATCTTTGAGTGGTTTTGGTATCAGTGTAATTGTGGCTTCATAGAATGAGTTGGGTAGTGTTCCTTCTGTTTCTATTTTGTGGACTAGCTTGAAGAGTGTTGGTATTAGATCTTCTTTGAAGGTATGATAGAATTCCGCACTAAACCCATCTGGTCCTGGGATTTTTTTTTTCTTTTTTGGCTGGGAGACTTTTAATAACTATTTCTATTTCTTTAGGGGTTTGGGGACTATTTAGATGGTTTATCTGATTCTGATTTAACTTTGGTACCTGTTATCTGTCTAGAAAATTTTCTGTTTCATCCAGATTTTCCAGTTAATTATAAGTGTTTGTAATAGGATCTGATGATTTTTTGAATTTCCATACCAAGTTATGTAATATTATTTGTGACTATTGTGAAGGTTGTCATTTTCCTAATTTCTTTCTCAAGGATAATTTGATTATCCTTTGAGTAGAGGCCTACAAAGATTTCCCCCACTTTAGTTTAATACTTCTTTTAATGTTTCCACCAATACATTGAAAATGCCTCAGTTCATGATGTTCTTTGTTCTCTTACTACAAAAAGTTCACAAAACTGTTACTATGTAGGAACATGGAAATAGAGGTAACCTAAATCTGTGTTCCAAATCAAAGTCATTCACACTTGGATACAGAATAAACTGTCTGTTAAATTCTTGAAGAAGTTCTTTATGTTTTTGTGTTGGCTACTGGAATATCCCACTGTGGTGAAGTTAACAGAATTGAAAATAAGAAGGATAGGAAGGAAAGGAAGTAGCAAATAATAGTGTATTAATTATAAAATATTTTCCACTTCATGTATCTAACAAGTGATTATCATGGCTCTGGTCATACAACAATTTAATAATTTTATTTTTAAGAGAAACATAGTAGTAGGGTGAGCTTATGAGTCAATTCTTCCTCTCTTTATGTTTCATTGTTTAGAGAACACTTGCAACATATTTATTCTGAAAGTTATGGAATTTCCATACCACGTTATGTAATATTATTTGTGACTATTGTGAAGGTTGTCATTTTCCTAATTTCTTTCTCAGCTTGATTATTCTTTGAGTAAAGGAAGGCTACTGATTTGTTTGAGTTAATTTTATATCCAGCCACTTTGCTGAAGTTGTTTATTAGCTTTTGGAGTTCTCTAGTGGAACTTTTGGAGTCACTTAAGTATACAATCATGTCATCTGCAAATAGTGATTTTTTGATTTCTTCCTTTACAATTTGTATACCTTTGACCTCATTCTATCTTTGACCTACTGCTATCTAATTGCTCTAGCTATAAATTCAAGTATTATATTGAATAGATAGGGAGAGAAAGGGCAGCTTTGTCTCTTCCCCAATTTTAGTGGGATTGCTTCAAGTTTTTCTCCATTTAGTTTGATGTTGGCTACTGGTTTGCAGTGCAATACTTTTACCATGTTTAGTTATGGATATTCAATTCCTGATCTCTCCAAAACTTTTAACATGAAGGTATGCTGAATTTTGTCAAATGCTTTTTCAGTATCTAATGAAATGATCAAGTGGTTTTTTTCTTTGAGTTTGTTTATGTAGTGGATACATTGATGGATTTCTGTATATTGAACCATCCCTGCATCCCTGGGATGAAGCCTATTGATCATGGTGAATTGTCATTTTGATGTATTCTTAGATTTGGTTGGCAAAATTTATATTGAGTATTTTTGCATCAATGTCCTTAAGGAAAGTTGGTCTGAAGTTCTCTCTCTTGTTTGGTCTTTGTTTGGTTAAGGTATAAATGCTATTGTGACTTCATAGAATGAATTGAATAGTGTTTCTTGTGATTCCATTTTGTGGAATAGTTTGAAGAGTGTCAGTATTAGGTTTCTTTGAAAATATAATAGAATTCGCCACTAAACCCATCTGGTCATGGGATTTTTTTTTTGGGTTGGGAGACTGTTAATGATTGCTCTATTTCCTCAGGGCTTATAGGACTATCCAGATAGTTTATCTGGTCCTTTTTTAACATTAGCACCTGGTATGTGTCTAGAAAATTGTCCATTTTATCCACATTTTCCAATTTTTTTTAATATAACCTTTTGTAGTAGGATCTGATGATGTTTTTTGAATTTCCAGTTTCTGTTGTTATGTCTCCCTTTTCATTTCTGATTTTATTAATTTGGATAGTACCTCTGTGCCCTCTGGTTAGTCTGGCTAAGGGTTTATTTATCTTGCTGATTTTCTCAAAGAACCAGTTCCTGGTTTTGTTGATTCTTTGTACAGTTTTTTTGTTTCTATTTGGTTGTTTTCAGCAATGAGTTTGATTATTTCCTGTTGTCTAATCTTCTTGGATGTATTTGCTTCTTTTGTTCTAGGGCTTTCGGGTGTGTCATTAAGCTCCTAGTGTATGGTTTCTCCAGTTTCTTTTGGAGGCACTTAGTACTATGAGTTTTCCTCTTAGTCCCATAAGTTTTAGTAAGATGTGTCTTCATTTTCATTAAATTCTAAAAAGTCTTTAAATTCTTTCTCTATTTCTTCCTTGACCAAGTTATCATTGAGTAGAGCATTATTCAATGTCCATGTATATGTGTATTTTCCATTGTTTTTTTGGAACTTAAGACCAGCCTTAGACCATGGTGATCTGAAAGGATGCAAGGAATTATTGCAATATTCCTGTATCTGTTCAGGCTTGTATTGTGACCAATTATATGATCAATTTTGGAGAAGGTACCATGAGGTGTTGAGAAGAAGGTATATTCTTTTGCTTTAGGATGAAATGTTCTATAAATATCTGTTAGATTCATTTGTTTCATAACTTCGGTTTGTTTCACTGTGTCTCTGTTTAGTTTCTGTTTCCATGATTTGCCCATTACTGAGAGTGGGGTGTTGAAGTCTCCCACTATTACTGTGTAGGATGAAATGTTTGCTTTGAGTTTTAGTAAAGTTTCTTTTATGAATGTGGGTGCCCTTGCATTTGGAGCATAGATGTTCAGAATTGAGAGTTTATCTTGGTAGATTTTTCTTTGACCAGTATGAAGTGTCATTCCTTATCTTTTTAAACAACTTTTGGTTGAAAGTCTATTTTATCTGGTATAAAAATGGCTACTCCAGCTTGCTTCTTAGAACCATTTGCTTGAAAATTTGTTTTTCAATCTTTGACTCAGAGGCAGTTACTGTCTTTGTGACCGAGGTGGGTTTCTTGTGTGCAGCAAAATGTTAGGTACTGTTAATCTCTGTGTTTTCATTGAGGTATTGAGTTCATTGATGTCAAGTGATATTAAAGAAAAGTTATTGTTACTTCCTGTTATTTTTGTTGTTAAATGTGGAATTTGTTTGTGTGACTATCTTAGGTTTGCTGAAAAAAAGTTACTTTATTGCTTTTTCTAGGGTTTGTAGAAAGATATTATGTAAATTTGGTTTTGTCATAGAATATTTTGTTTTCTCCACCTATGGTAATTGGGAATTTTGCTGGGAATAGTATCCTGGGCTGACATTTATGTTGGATCTTCTAGCTTTCAGTTCTTGTGAGAAGTCTTATGCAATTCTGATAGATCTACCTTTATATACTACTTGACCCTTTTCCGTAACTGCTTTTAATATTCTTTCTTTGTTTAGTACATTTATGTTTACTATGTGATAGGAGGAATTTCCGTTCTGGCCCAGACTGTTTGAAGTTCTTTAAGCTTCTTGTATGTTCATTGGCATCTCCTTCTTTAGGTTAGGCAAGTTTTATTCTACAATTTTGTTGAAGATATTTACTGGCCCTTTAAGTTGGAGATTTTTACTCTCTTCTATACCTACAATCCTTAGGTTTGGTCTGCTCATTGTGTCCTGGATTTCCTGGATGTTTTGGGTTACAAGCTTTATGCATTTTGTATTTTCTTTGACTGTTGATTTAATGTTTTCTATGGTATCCTCAGCACCTGAGATTCTTTATTCTATCTCTTGTATTCTTTCTTGTTGATGCTTTCATCTATGACTCCTGATTTCTTTCCAACGTTTTCAATCTCCAGAGTTGTCTCCCTTTGTGAGTTCCTTATTGTTTCTACTTCCACTTTTAGGTCATGGATGGTGTTGCTCCATTCCTTCACTTTTTTGTTTGTGTTTTCTTGTAATTCTTTAAGGTATTTTTGTGTTTCTTCTTTAAGTGCTTCTAACTTTTGACCCATGTTTTTCTGTATTTCTTTAAGGGAGTTATTTGTGTACTTCTTTAAGTCCTCTATAAGCATCAGGAGATGTGATTTTAAATCCCATTCATGCTTTTCCAGTGTGTTGAGATATCCAGGACTTGCTGTTGTGGGAGAACTGGATTAGGATGGTGCCATGTTGCCTTGCTTTCTGTTGGTAATGTTCTTGTTTTTGCTTTTTGCCATCTGGTTATCTCTGGTGTTAGCTGATCTTGTTGTCTCTGACTGTGCCTTATCTGTCCTGCAAGCCTGTGTATCTGTACTCCTAGGAGACCCCATTATTTCTATGTACACAGGTATGTAGGTACTCGTGGGAGACAAGCTCTCTTGTGGTGGTACTTGCATATGTAGCTCTGTGGCTCAAGATCAACTCCAAGCTCTCAGGCCTCTCCACAGTCTTGTGAGGTAATCTATCTCCCTTTACTACCAGGATATGGCACACTGTAGGAGAGTCAGAAACCTGAAGGCCTGAGGATTCCATATAGGTTCCTCTGAGCAGTGGGGGTAGTCAGATCTATGCTCTCAGGTCTCTCCTCACTCCTGCAGAAGTGGCAGAAGGAATGGAAGAGGGGTTTTGGTGGCTAGTCTGCCTGGCCCCCAGCAACAGCTCTGGGACTCCACATGTGGGAAGGGTGGAGTCCAACACCAACTGCTCTGAGTGCAACAGGTTCTCTAGGATGGATCAGGAGTAGTTGTCTTCACTGGAGCATACAAGCTAAGAGTCTGTACTAAAGAAATGTCCTTAACCACTGGGTTTTATCTCCAGTCCTGAAATGAGATTTAAATGGATATCATCTGCAGTTTGCTAATAAACTCAATGAAATGCAAATAATATTCCTGAAAAAAGTTAGAAAGTTGGTAAACTCAGCCTAGAATTGATATATAATCAAGGGACAGCATAACTAGGGAAAATGGAACTTTAGAAAAATTCCATGTTATCTTCTGAGTTTATTCTTCTCTATTGTATGAAATTAGATTATTCAAGATTGTGGTATACTCCAGCCTCCAAGAGGCATAGTGCATGTATTTTCTCTGTCACAGGAGTGTCACTAGGATTCAATGAAGAGGGACTATGTCTCTGCTCAGCTCACAGTCCTGACATATGAACATCTGAATGATTAGTAGTCTAACATTCCCTGAGATAAGAAAGCCTAAGACAACCTGAATGGCATGAGGCAAGAGCAGACAGTATTCCAGGATGGGGAACCAGGGACTAGAAGAAACCTTCCTATGACCAAGGCCATGGGCATGAATGAGCCTGAGACAGACAGCACTTTAAAGGGGCTGCTCAGGTGGACAAGGTGGAGAATGAGTCCGAAGTAACTGTCAGACAAGTACCATGAGGCCCAGTCTGTGAGCTACCCTGATAAAATGACCAGTCTGAGACCAAACTGCATGAGCAGAGCAGATCACACTTAAGACCACATCTGATATGACCCCAGACCCTAACAGAGACCTGTGATATCTCAGAAATACATGAGTGTGAGACTCATGGGGAAGCAGATGGTGCAGCCAAGTCTCTCACTTCTGCTTCCATGGGGTTTATGTTATGACTTGTATCACTGTGGGAGGATAATCATAATATTGTTGACAGTGATAGATTGATTCATCTTCAGACTCCAGGCTGCTGATGGTGAGAGAATAATCTGACCCAGACCCACTGCCACTGAACCTTGACGGGACGCCATCTTCCGGAATGGTTGCACCATAGATCAGGAGTTTAGGAGATTTCCCTGGTTTCTGCTGGTACCAGCTTAAAGCACTGCTAATGTCCTGACTTGCCCTGCAAGTGATGCTGACTCTGTCTCCCAGAGAAGCAGATATAGATGGAGACTGGGTCATCTGGATGTCACATCTGGCTCCTAGAAGTGGAGACATAATAAATATCTTCATAGGTAAGCATGATAAGAGAGGACATTCCCCATATGCCAGTCAACACTAATCACCTTGTAACAGTGAAATTTCAATTTTAGTTCATTTTACCTGGAAACAAGAGCAACAAGAACCCAAGAAACTGAGCAGGGTCCCTCATGTCCATGCTGAGTCCTGACTGCAATGACTATGGCACTGTATATGTGTGACTGGTTTATGAAGAAGTCCCCAAGGCTGTGAAGTGGGGCCATGCAAATCATTAGGAACCAGATACTGTTCCAAGTACAACTGCTAAGCTTACTCATCTTAGCACTTAGCACAAGCCCAGTTTCCCCGGGTGCCTGAGGTCAAATCCTTTGTATGTCTCCAGAGATAGAATTTCTTTTCAAAGGTTTAAACTAATAAATGACATTTGCAATGTAGGTAGTCTCAATTTTAAATAATATTTTTTTCAAAAATATAGTGGGTAATATAGATAAATATTCTGCCGTCAGTGAATATACAACATGGAAGAAACTATCAGATCTTTAACTCACTCAAATTATTCTGATTGGTTAAAAAAATAGTATATCTTCCCCAAGTGAACTATTTGTAGTAGACATTTCTTAAAATTAAAAGGACAATTTATCATAACCATTATCACTAAATGAAAACATGAGATTTTACAGTTTTAGCTTTATTAACAACAGAGCAAAGACAGGAAATACACAGTAGGTGCTCATATAACACCTTCACCTCAAGAACCTGTGTCACTTCAAGTCCTGACTCCTTGTGAAGATGGAAGTATTTCTTATATACAAACTAAATGGGTACAACTTTTACTCAGTTTGGGATCCTCCTTATTTTGCTTTTTTCTACCATTTGCTACTATTTCCCAATATAAGGATTAACTAGTGATCATAGGATTGAGTACTATAACAGAAAATACTGCTATTTTCACAGTTTGTTCTTGAGCAGTACCTGGATGATTGATCCTGATTCAGGCAACAGCCTTGCTGTCTACCTGTAGGTCCCAGTCTCCAAACAAGCTAAAATGCAGAAAATATTTGTGAATCTGATAACACAAATATTGAACACCACAGATCAAATATGTATGTCTTTATTATGACCATCCAACTTTATTGATCATCAGAAGTATAATCAATTCTGTCTTCAATACTTAGTCGAGAAGCCAGGAAATCTTTGGGATCTTTCAAAAATTAACTATGCAAGGTCCCACAATGTTGCAGCATGAGTATGAGCATGCTGATTATCTAAGGCTCTGGACATGAGTGACAGGTGAGAACAAACACCTAGTTGTAGAGCAGCTTCTTCAGTATACAGAGCACCATCCCCATCAGGAGTACCATGCAGCAGCTTTGAGATGGATTGACCTTAATGCTGCCTCTTCCCTATGCTCTTTTTCTGCTGAAATCGAACATGTGGGACTGTGTCTCCTTGATTCTTGAGGCTTGGAAGACATTTCTGAGTTCTCACATGATAGCCCCAGTATCTGGCAAAGATTCACTCAGGACAATTTTAGAGAATGTCAATAGGAGGATGACAGTTCCTATCAACTTAAACAAGTGAATCATGAGGCTGCAAGGCATCTGGGATCTGAAATCTTACCACACCTCCCTTAATGATATTTGCAAATGAGAAAAGAATTCCAAAAACATTCAATTTTCCTTTTTTAAATAGCCCTTACATTGAATTAAATAATAAATGGTTTTGTTTTGGATTATATATTCCTGTGAAAGTGTGAGTTCATGGTATAATAGTGAGCATTGCTACCTCCTTAATACATTCAACAACTTCTTAAGAGACTCTAACTCACATATATTAAGTAAATACCTGTACACATTGAGATTGGTGTGTCTCCCTACTCTATTGATTAATAAATCACCATCTAATTTTTTTTCAGACTTCAAAAAGGTCATGGTTTTTTTTTTCAGGCTGCAGTAGACTTTTATTTTCTATATTCTTTGTTTATACTTCAAATGACTTTCCCTTTCCCAGTTCCCCTCTTCCCATAAGCCTCATAAGCCCTCTTCCCTCCACCCGTTCTCCAATCAACCTCTTCCCACTCCTGGTAAACCCATACAGTGCTGCATCAAGCCATTCCACGACCAGGTCCCTCTCCTTCCATCTTCTTAGAAATGATTTGATATGTGAATTGTATCTTGGTAATTGAGAGCTTCTGGACTAATATCCACTTATCAGTGACTGCAATCCATGTGTGTTCTTTTGTGAATGAGTTACCTCACTTAGGATGATATTTTCCAGTTCCAAACTTTTCCCTAAGAATTTCATGAATTCATTGTTTTTAATTGCTGAGTAGTATTCTATTGTGTAAATAAACCACGTTTTCTGAATCCACTCCTCAACTGAGGGACATCTGGGTTCTTTCTAGCTTCTGGCTATTATACATATGGCTGCTATGAACATAGTGAAGCATGTGTCCTTATTGCATGCTGGGAAATCCTCTGGGTATATGCCCAGGAGTGGTATAGCAGGGTCCTCTGGAAGTGTCATGTCCAGTTTTCTGAGGAACTGCCAGACTGATTTCCAGAATGGTTGTACCAGCTTGCAATCCCACCAGCAGTGGAGGAGTATTCCTCTTTCTCCACATCCGTGCCAACACCTGCTGTCTCCTGAGTTTTTAATCTTTGCCATTCTGACTGGTGTAAGGGGAAATCTCAGGGCTGTTTTGATTTGCATTTCCCTAATGACTAATGATGTTGAACATTTCTTAAGGTGCTTCTCAGCCATTCAAAGTTCTTCAGGTGAAAATTCTTTGTTTAGCTCTGTACCCCATTTTTAATAGGGTTATTTGTCTCTCTGAAGTTTAAGACCCAGAAATGAACCCACACACCCACAGTCATTTGATCTTTGACAAAGGAGCTAAAACCATCCAGTGGGAAAAAAAAAGATTCAACAAATATTGCTGGTTCAACTGGAGATCAGCATACAGAAAAAATGCAAATTGATCCATTCTTCTCCACTTGTACTAAGCTCAACTCCAAGTGGATCAAGGACCTCCACATAAAACCAGACACACTAATAGAAAAGAAACCAGGGAAGACCCTTGAGGACATGGACACAAGGGAAATATTCCTGAACAGAACACCAATAACTTATGCTCTAAGATAAAGAATTGACAAATGGGACCTCATAAAATTACAAAGTTTCTGTAAAGCAAAGGACACTGTCAATTGGACAAAATGGCAGCCAACATATTGGGAAAAGATCTTCACCAACTCTACATCCAACAGAGGGCTAATACCCAATATATACAAAGAACTCAAGAAGTTAGACCAAAAGGTCTTGTTTTAAGGAAAGGATACAAACTAACACTTCTAGATTAATGGACTACATTTAACATTCCTAGAATTATCCAAGTCTTGGTTCTAGAACTTTTAAATTGATATTGACATGTCAAAAGGACTTGTCAGGTGTAGTTAAGTTATGAGTTTGAAATGACATATACATTCTGAAATATATGTGTGTGATCAATATAATCATATGTGTTTTTCTAATAGGGAGAGAGATTGTTGAGCTATAGACTGATTGTTACAATGGAAAAAAGAACTGTGGGAGGTAGTGCCCATTGTTCATGCTAAGGTGCTAACATCTTAGAAGAATAAATATCAGCATTAGACTCTGATACCTGGAGTCTAGAGGTTGTGCACAGACCTGCTGATCATTGAAGTTAATTCAGAAGGCAGCTAATATTCATAACTCTAAGAAAATTATATTTGTAATCAGTTGTGAAGCTATTGGCATTTAGCTCAGAAAACCAATTGAAAACCCTGCCTTTGATTTTTCTAAGCCTGTGGCTCTGGTCAAGCATTAATTTAATAACTTTATTTGTAAAAGGTAACTATGAATAGGATGATCTTATGAGTCAACTATTCCTCTCGTCATGCCTCATCATTCAGAGCACACTTGCAACCTATTTATTCTGATGGTATTCATGTCTTACTAAATATGTAGGAAATAACAAGTAGTCCCTGAATCATACTACAAGATCTAATAATGCCTAAATGTCTGACATCTTCCTTTAGAAAAATTGAAATGAGTTTTTAACTTTAAAATATTTAAATCTGGTGAGCCAAAAACTCCACTAGAGAACTTCTACAGCTGATAAACAACTTCAGCAAAGTGGCAGGTTATAAAATCAACTCAAGAAAATCAGTAACCTTCCTATACTCAAAGGATAAGCAGACTGAGAAAGAAATTAGGGAAATGACACTCTTCACAATAGCCACAAACAATATAAAGTACCTTGGTGTGACTCTGACCAAACAGTGAAAGATCTGTATGAAAAGAACTTCAAATCTCTGAAGAAGGAAATGGAAGAAGACCTCAGAAAATGGAAAAATCTTCCATGCTCGTGAATTGGCAGGATTAATATAGTTAAAATGGCCATCTTGCCAAAAGCAATATACAGATTCAAGCAATGCCCATCAAAATCCCAACTCAATTCTTCATAGAGTTAGAAAGAGCAATTCTCAAATTCATCTGGAATAACAAAAAACCCAGGATAGCTAAAACTATTCTCAAAAACAAAAGAAATTCTGGGGAAATCAGTATCCCAGACCTCAAGCAATACTACAGAGCAATAGTGTTAAAAACTGCATGGTATTGGTACAATGACAGGCAGGAGGAGCAATGGAAAAGAACTGAAGATCCAGAAATGAACCCACACACCTATGTCCACTTGATGTTCGACAAAGTAGCTGAAAACATCCAGTGTGAAAAAGATAGCCTTTTCAACAAATGGTGCTGGTTCAATTGGAGATCAGCATGAAGAAGAATGCTAATTGATCCATCCTTATCTCCTTGTACTAAACTCAACTCCAAGTGGATCAAGGACCTCCACGTAAAGCCAGACACACTGAAACTAATAGAAAAGAAACTGGGGAAGACCATTGAGGACATCAGTACAGGGGGAAAGTTCCTGAACTGAACACCAATAGCTTATGCTCTAAGATCAAGAATTGACAAATGGGATCTCATAAAATTACAAAGTTTCTGTAAGACAAAGGACGCTGTCAAAAGGACAAAACAACAAGCAACAAAATGGGAAAGCATCTTCACTAACCCTACATCTGACAGAGGGCTAATATCCAATATATACAAAGAACTCAAAAAGGTAGACCCCAGAAAACCAAGTAACCCTATTAAAAATGGGGTATAGAGCTAAACAAAGAATTTTCACCTGAAGAACTTCAGATGGCTGAGAAGCATCTTAAAAAATGTTCACCATCATTAGGCATTAGGGAAATGCAAATCAAAACAACCCTGAGATTTCACTTCACACCAGTCAGAATGACTAAGATTAAAATCTCAGTAGACAGCAGGTGTTGGTGAAGATGTGGAGAAAAAGGAATACTCCTCCACTGCTGGTGGGGTTGCAAGTTGGTATAACCACTATGGAAATCATTCTGGTGATTCCTCTGAAAATCGGGCACGTCAATTCTGGAGGACCTTGCTATACCACTCCTGGGCATATACCCAGAGGATTCCCCAGCATGTAATAAGGATACATACTCCACTATGTTCATAGCAGCCTTATTTATAATAGCCAGAAGCTGGAAAGAACTCAGATGTCCCTCAACAGAGGAATGGATACAAATAAATGGAATATATATACCCAATGGAGTACTATTCAGCCATTAGAAACAATGAATTCATGAAATTCTTAGACAAATGGATGGAGCTATAGAACATACTGAGGTAACCCAGTCTCAAAAGAAGAATCATAGTATGCACTCACAGATAAGTGGATATTAGCCTAGAAACTTGGAATACCCAAGACATAATCCGCATATCAAATGATGTCCAAGAAGAATGGAGGAGTGGCCCCTGGTTCTGGAAAGGCTCAGTGCAGCAGTGTAGAGCAATACCAGAACAGGGAAGTGGGAAGGGTGGATGGGGGCACAGGGGGAGGGAAGAGGGCTTAGGGGACCTTCGGGGAGTGGGGAGTCAGGAAAGGGAAATCATTTGAAATGTAAAAAATATAGTGAATAAAAAAAAGAAAAAATATTTAAATCTGTTTTTTTACACACATAATCTACAATAATGTAAAAGTGTGATCTCTTTTTATTATTCTCACAAGTCTGAATCCTAAATATCTCTATTAGCACTTCCACTTTCAGCTGGTGTTTCCAAATTTACATAATCTATTGGAAATCACTGAACTAGAACATAACTTTCTGGGAGAAGAGGCCATGTTTTAACATTGTAGGAAAGTAGAATGTCAGTGTAACTAGTAATAATTTCACTTGCACAGAGTATTTTCAGTTTGCTATAGATTCGTATTTGTATATGCTACATTTAGGATTTGAAAATGAAAATGAGAATTAGTTACTGAAAATGACAAAATATTGGTGAGCATTTAGAAAAAAATTATTTATTAAATAAAATTAAAAAGCTTTATTTTTTAATACTTCGATTTAAATAACAAGTTATATATGAAGACAAGAAAGCAGGGAATTCCAAAGGAAATAAAATGCACATGTAAACACACTGATGAATTCACATATAGGTACACACCTATATGAATGTATATACTTGTAATGTACACAATTATATGTATTTCTATATGAAGAAATACATACATTGAAAAGTAAAGCACATTTGGGAATTATAAGTACTAAACTTCAGGTCAAACAAAAATGCTACACAGAAAAAAGTAACTCTCTGTAGAAAAATTAAAGGAAAACACATAAAAAAAAACCCAAACTCTATATGAAATTATATGTTCATAATAATTTGATAGAGTATAATTAATTCAATTAAATGTTTCAAGAGAGTGTATGTGTAGAAAGAATAAGTTAAAATAAATGTAAGTGCTTATTTACTGTAGCAAAAATGACAATACTTAAAATCCAGAACTTAATCAAATAATAGCATGTAAGTGAAAATGTGCTAACAGATCCAGCCAGGATACAAATGATGACAAATTGAGTTTGTGTGGTTTGCTGAGCTAATCCCAGCTATATAAGAGGAAATATTAATTGTTTTGACCTCAAATAATTGAGTCTAAAATAGAATCTATCTGGTAAATATGATGATGGATTCAGAAGATAAAAAGAAAAATAAAATTCAAAATCAATAAAATCACACCATTAACAACATAAACAGTCTAATTTGAACATGGAAAAATATAGGCATAGATAATTCCCTGAATAAGATATAAAAAAGAAACAGACTTTTTTAAGTTAAAAACCATCATATGTTTGGTATAGAAAGTCTTTTTAAATCTATATATGGAATGACAGAAATGAAAATATAGTATTGCCGGGCTGCCAGTGGGGAGAAGTCAGTGTGCTCTGGTGAATCCAGTGGGCCCCTGCAGGAGCCTCCAGGTGTCTGCTTTGGGATCTGAGGCCTCTGGAGGGAGCCCTCAGATCTCTTCACTTCCGGATACAGATCAGCCTGGGCAGCAACACCACATCTCCAGGTCCTGCAAGAGGACAGAGGGGCTTCTGGGCGGCCAGTGGGGAGAAGTCAGTGTGCTCTGGTGAATCCAGTGGGCCCCTGCAGGAGCCTCCAGGTGTCTGCTTTGGGATCTGAACAGCCTTGTCCACAGCACTCGGTCTCCAAGAAGTGCCAGAGACCTGGTGTGCACCCAGAGGCAGTCTGGGAGAGCGCACAGCTTGCTCTAGAGGCATGGAGCTTAGGTTCCAGCCCTGAGGCCTCTGGCAAGAGCCCTCAGATCTCTCCGCTTCCTGATACAGATCAGCCTGGGCAACAGCACCCTGTCTCCAGGCAGTGCAGGAGGTAGGCAGTGCAGGAGGTAAGCTGTGCACCAGAGGCCACCTGGGAAGGGGCAGCTTGCACTGGTGAGTCCAGCATCGACAAGACCAACTAACACCTGTGAGAACTAGATGGCAAAAAGCGAATGCAGGAACATTACTAACAGAAATCAAGGCAATATGGCAACGTCTGAACCCAATTCTCCTTTACCAGCATGTCCTGGATACCCCATCACACCAGTAAAACAAGATTTGGATTTAAAATCACTGGTCATGATGCTGGTACAGGAACACATGAAGGACATACTTAAAGAAATTCAGGAGAAAATGGATCAAAAGTTAGAAGCCCTTGCAAGGGAAATACAAAAATCATTGAAAGAAATCCAGGAGAATACAAAAGCCCATAAGGAGGAAACACAAAAAACACTTAAAGAAATACAGGAGAACTTTGGTCAACAGGCTGAGGTCACAAAAGAGGAAACACAAAAATCTCTTAAAGAATTACAGGAAAGCACAAACAAGCAAGTGAAGGAGCTAAGCAAAACCATCCAGGATCTAAAATCAGAAGTAGAAACAACTAAGAAAACTCAAAGGGAGACAACTTTGGAGATAGAAAACCTTGGGAAGAAATCAGGGGACAGAGATGCAAATATCAACAACAGAATACAACAGATAGAAGAAAGAATCTCAGATGCTGAAGATACCATAGAAACCATGGACTCAACAGTTAAAGAAAATGCAAAATGCAAAAAGCTTGTAACCCAAAATATCCAGGAAATCCAGGACACAATGAGAAGACCAAACCTAAGGATTATAGGCATAGATGAGAGTGAAGATTTACAACTTAAAGGGCCAGCAAACATTTTCAATAAAATTATAGAAGAAAACTTCCCTGACCTAAAGAGAGAGATGCCCATGAATATACAAGAAGCCTACAGAACTCCAAACAGACTGGAACAGAACAGAAATACTTACCTTCACATAATAATCAAACACCAAATGTACTAAACAAAGAAAGAATATTAAAGGCAGTAAGAGAAAAAGGCCAAGTAACATATAAAGGAAGACCTATCAGAATCACAGCAGACTTTTCACCTGAAACTATGAAGGCTAGAAGATCCTGGGCAGATCTCATGCAGACTCTAAGAGAACACAAATGCCAGCCAAAACTACTATATCCAGCAAAACTCTCAATCACCATAGATGGAGAAACTAACATATTCCATGACAAAACCAAGTTTACCCAATATCTATCCACAAACCCAGCTCTACAAAGGATAATAGGAGGAAAACACCAATACAAGGAGGGAAACTTCACCCTGGAAAAAGCAAGATAGTAACCTTTCATCAAACCCAAAAGAAGTTAACCAATCAAATTTAAAAAATAATGTCAAAAATGATAGGAAGTAACAATCACTATTCCTTAATATGTCTTAACATCAATGGACTCAATGCCCCAATAAAAAGACATCGACTAACTGACTGAATACGAAAACAGGACCCTACATTTTACTGCTTACAGGAAACACACCTCAGGGTCAAAGACAAACACTACCTTAGAATAAAAGGCTGGAAGACAATTTTACAAGCAAATGGTCTCAGGAAACAAGCTGGAGTAGCCATTTTAATATCAGATAAAATTGACTTTCAACCCAAAGTCATCAAAAGAGACCCTGAGGGACATTTCTTGCTGGTCAAAGGAAAATACAACAAGAAGAACTCTCAATCTTGAACATCTATGCTCCAAATGCAAGGGCACCCTCTTTCTTAAAAGAAACTTTATTAAAGCTCAAAGCACACATTGCACCTAACATAATAATTGTGGGTGACTTCAACACTGCACTTTCCTCAATGGACCGACCAGGAAAACAGAAACTAAATAGGGACACAATGAAACAAATTGAAGCTTTGAACCAATTAGATTTAACAGATATATATAAAACATACTATCCTAAAGCAAAAGAATATACCTTTTTCTCAGCACCTCATGGTACCTTCTCCAAAATCGACCATATAATTGGTCACAAGACAGACCTCAACAAATATAAGAAGATCGAACTAATCCCATGCCTCCTATCAGATCACTATGGAGTAAAAGTGGTCTTCAATAGCAACAAAAACAACAGAAAACCCACATACACATGGAAACTGAACAATATTCTACTCAATGATACCTTGGTCAAGGAAGAAATAAAGAAAGAAATTAAAGACTTTTTAGAACACAATGAAAATGAAGACACAACATACCCAAATCTATAGGACACAATGAAAGCAGTGCTAAGAGGAAAACTCATAGCCCTGAGTGCCTCCAAAAAGAAAATTGACAGAGCATACACTAACAGCTTAATGACAAACCTGAAAGTCCTGGAACAAAAAGAAGCTATTTCACCAAGGAGGAGTAGAAGGCAGGAAATCATCAAACTCAGGGCCGAAATCAATCAAGTAGAAACAAAGAGAACCATACAAAGAATCAACAAAACCAGGAGCTGGTTCTTTGAGAAAATCAACAAGATAGATAAACCCTTAGCCAGACTAACCAAAGAGCACAGAGACAGTATCCAGATTAACAAACTTAGAAATGAAAAGGGAGATATAACAACAGAAACTGAGGAAATTCAAAAATCATTAGATCCTACTACAAAAGCCTATACTCAACACAACTGGAGAATCTGGAGGAAATGGACAGTTTCCTAGACAGATATCTGACACCAAAACTAAATCAGGATCAAATAGATCAACTAAATAGTCCCATAACACCAGAAGAAACAAAAAGGGTCATAGAAAGTCTCCCAACCAAAAAAAAAAACACGGGACCAGATGGCTTCAGTGCAGAGTTCTATCAGACCTTCATAGAAGACCTAACACCAATACTTTTCAAACTATTCCACAAAATAGAAACAGAAGGAACTCTACCCAACTCCTTCTATGAAGCCACAATTATGCTGATACCAAAACCACACAAAGATCCAAAAAAGAAAGAGAACTTCAGGACAATTTCTCTTATGAATATTGATGGAAAAATACTTAATAAAATTTTTGCCAACCGAATCCAACAACACATCAAAACGATCATCCACCATGATCAATTAGGCTTCATCCCAGGGATGAGGGATGGTTCAATATAAGGAAAATCCATCAATGCAATCCACTACATAAACAAACTCAAAGAAAAAACCATATGATCATCTCATTAGATGCAGAAAAAGCATTTGACAAAATCCAGCATCCTTTTATGCTAAAAGTATTGGAAAGAACAGGAATTCAACATTCCGGTTGGCTACCAACCGGTAGCCAACATCAAACTAAATGGAGAGAAACTTGAAGCAATACCACTAAAATCAGGGAGTAGACAAGGCTGTCCTCTCTCTCCATATCTTCAATATAATACGTGAAGCTCTAGCTAGAGCAATTAGACAACATAGGTCAAGGGGATACAAATTGGAAAGGAAGAAGTCAAATTATCACTATTTGCAGATGACATGATAGTCTACTTAAGTGACCCGAAAACCTCCACCAGAGAACTCCTACAGCTGATAAACAACTTCAGCAAAGTGGCTGGTTATAAAATCAACTCAAGCAAATCAGTTGCCTTCCTATACTCAAAGGATAAGCAGGCTGAGAAAGAAGTTAGGGAAACAACACCCTTCAAAATAGCCACAAACAATATAAAGTATCTTGGTGTGACTCTAACCAAACAAGTGAAAGATCTATATGACAAGAACTTCAGGTCTCTGAAGAAGGAAATCGAAGAAGACCTCAGAAAATGGAAAAATCTGCCATGCTCATGGATTGGCAGGATTAATATAGTTAAAATGGCCATATTGCCAAAAGCGATCTACAGATTCAATGCAATCCCCATCAAAATCCCAACTCAGTTCTTCACAGAGTTAGAAAAAGCAATTCTTAAATTTATCTGGAATAACAAGAAACCCAGGATAGCTAAAACTATTCTCAACAACAAAAGAAATTCTGGGGGAATCAGTATCCCTGACTTCAAGCAATACTACAGAGCAATAGTGTTAAAACCTGCATGGTATTGGCATAGTGACAGACAAGTGGACCAATGGAATAGAATTGAAGATCCAGAAATGAATCCACACACTTATGGTCACTTGATCTTCGACAAAGGAGCCAAAAACATCCAGTGGATAAAAGATAGCCTTTTCAACAAATGGTGCTGGATCAATTGGAGGTCAGCATGCAGAAGAATGCGAATTGATCCATTCTTATTTCCATGTACTAAACTTCACTCCAAGTGGATCAAGGACCTCCATGTAAAACCAGACACACTTAAACTAATAGAAAAGAAACTGGGGAAGACCCTTGAGGACATGGGCACAGGGGAAAACTTCCTGAACAGATAGATCACCAATAGCTTATGCTTTAAGATCAAGAATTGACAAATGGGACCTCATAAAATTACAAAGTTTCTGTAAGGCAAAGCACACTGTTAAAAGGACAAAATGGCAACCATCAAAATGGGAAAGAATATTCACCAACCCCACATCTGATAGAGGGCTAATATCCAATATATACAAAGAACTCAAGAAGTTAGACCCCAGGGAACCAAATAACCCTATTAAAAATGGGGTACAGATCTTAACAAAGAATTTTCACCTGAAGAAATTCGGATGGCCGAGAGGCACCTTAAGAAGTGCTCAATATCATTAGTCATTAGGGAAATGCAGATCAAAAGAACCCTGAGATTTCACCTTACACCATTCAGAATGGCTAAGGTCAAAAACTCAGGAGACAGCAGGTGTTGGCGAGGATGTGGAGAAAGAGGAACACTCCTCCACTGCTGGTGGGGCTGTAAGATGGTACAAGCACTCTGGAAATCAGTCTGGAGGTTCCTCAGAAAACTGGACATGAGACTTCCAGACCCTGCTATACCTCTCCTGGGCATATACCCAAAGTATTCCCCAGCATGCAATAAAGGCAAATGCTCCATTATGTTCATAGCAGCCTTATTTATAATAGCCAGAAGCTGGAAAGAACCCAGATGCCCCTCAAAGGAGGAATGGATACAGAAAATGTGGTATATTTACACAATGGAATACTACTCAGCAATTAGAAACAATGAATTCACAAAATTTTTAGGCAAATGGTTTGATCTGGAAAATATCATCCTAAGTGAGGTAACCCAATCACAAAAGAATACACATGGAATGCAATCTCTGATTAGTGGATATTAATTAGCCCAGAAGCCCTGAATACCCAAGGCACAAATTGCATAACAAATGACTCCCATGAAGAAGTATGGAGAGGGTCCTGATCCTGGAAAGGATTGATCTAGCATAGGAAGGGAATATAAGGACAGAGAAAAAGGAGGGAGGTGATTGGAGGAGGGATGGAGAGAAGAAGGTTTATGGGACATATGGGGAGGGGGGATCTGGGAAAAGGGAAATCATTTGGAATGTAAACAAAGAATATAGAAAATAAAAATATTTTTAAAAAAATAAAGAAAGAAAAAAGAAAAAAAGAAAATATAGTATTAGCATCCTGATTGTAAATATCTAAGAGATATTTAATGCACACAGCTTAGAAACACTACTGAGTATAATAGGCCAATAGCAAATTGTACGTATTGTGTGAGGATTTTTCTGTAGTGAATGCTAGGAGGTGGAGAAGGAATGGAAACACCAGTGAGATTTGATGTATCAGTGCAGGTGAATGCATGATTATGGTTCTGAAAACACAGACTAATTGCATGACAGGTATGATTAGAGACACCATACATGCACACACATCATCCACCATGGCAAATGAATGCAAAGGAACTCATCAACAATATGAAAGTTCTTTCAATTTCCTCATTTATTTTATTATAAAAGATATCAACCCAAGAGAAGATTATGAGCAAGGTGCAGAATTTCCTGCCTATAAATTTTTGACAACTTCCCATGTGTGTATAAGTCTTTGAGAATAGAAAAATTAAAAGGCCTATGGAAAGAATGACTAAGTTGCAATCTCTCTAGTCAAAAAGCAAGAGCTATACCTCCCTCTACTGGAGGAAGTTCAGGCAGACTCTAGCACATTTTGAAGAAACCAGGAATGGAATGATTGTAAGGCAGTTTGTGCTTATCAGAAGATTCACACTGAAAATGTGTATACTTCATATCCAAACCCAAGATATCTACAGAAATAAAATAATTACGTTATTTAAATGGCAAAAAATAGCAAATATATTTTAGATTTAGATTATTGAAATTTGGTTTTGACATGAAATATTTGGTTTCTCCATTTATGGTGATTGATATTTTTGAAGGGTAGAGTAATCTGAGCTGGCATGTATGGTATTTTGGGGGTCTGTCCAAGATCTTCTGCCATTTAGAGTCTCTGTTGAGAAATCTGGTGTTATTTCCATACATCTGCATGTATATGTTCCTTGGCATTTTTCCTTACAGCCTTTTCTTAAATTAATTAATTTATATTTTTATGCTCCATAATTTACTCCCCCACCCCATCCAACCTCCGACTGTTACACATCCCATACTTCCTCCTTGCTCCCCTGTCTCCACGTGCATATCCCCATTCCCACCCAACTTGACCTCTGAACAACCTGGAGCCTCCAGGCTCTTGAGGGTTAGGTGCATCATCTCTGAATGAATACAAACCTGGCAGTCCTCTACTCTATGTGTGTTAGGAACCTCATATCAGCTGGAGTATGCTGCATGTTTGGTGGTCCAATGTTTGAGAGATCTCAGAAGTCCAGAATAATTGAGACTGCTGTTCTTCCTACAGGATTGCCCTTCTCCTCAGCTTCTTTCACCCTTCCCTAATTCAACAGGGGTCAGCTGCTTTTGGTCTTTTGGTTAGGTGTAAATATCTGAATCTGACTCTTTCACCTGCTTGTTGGGCCTTCCAGAGTGCAGTCATACTAGGTCCCTTTTTTTGAGTGCTCCATAACCTCAATAATAGTGTCAGGCCTTGGGACCTCTCCTTAAGCTGGATCCCACTTTTGGCCTGTCACTGAAACTTCTCTTCCTCAGGCTCCTCTCAATTTCCATGCCTGTAATTCATTCAGACAAGAACAATTATGGGTCAGAGTTGTGACTGTGGGATGGTCCTCCTCTCCCAGAATGCTCAGTCTTCCAGCTGGAGGTGGGCTCTATAAGTTACCTCTTGCTACTGTCAGTCATTTCATCTAAGAATGCTTCCTTTGAGTCCTGAGATTCTCAGGTTGCCAGGTCTCTGGTGCATTCTGGAAGGTTCCTGCCCCCAGCCTACTATCTTCTGTAGTTGCCTGTTTCCATTCTTTCTGCTGAGCTTCAGGGCTTCAGTCCTTTGTCCTTACCCAATAACAGAACAGGTTCCCTCTACCCATTATTCACCACACCACCTCCTGTCCACTTTCTATCCAGGTCCCTCTCTCTCTCCCCACTTGTGAATACTTTGTTCTCTCCCCCCCCCCCCACCAAGTGGAACTGAAGAATCCTCACTTGGGATCTGATTTCAGTTTGTTGACCTTTTTGAGTTCTGTTGACTGTATCTTGGGTACTTTGTACTTTTTGGGTTGGTTTGGTTTTTTGGATTTGGTTTTTTTGAGACAGGGTTTCTCTGTACAGCCCTGGTTGTCCTGGAACTCACTCTGTAGACCAGGCTGGCCTCGAACTCAGAAATTCGCCTGCCTCTGCCTCCCAGAGTGCTGGAATTACAGGTGTGTGCCACCACCGCCCGGCTTACTCTGTACTTTCATTACCTCACTCAGGATGATATTTTCTAGTTCCATCCATTTGCCTGCAAAACTCAGGATATCCTTGTTGTTAATAGGTGAGTAGTATTCCATTGTGTAAATGAACCACATTTTCTTTATCAATTCTAATGTTGTAGGACACCTGGGTTGTCTCTAGATTCTGGCTATCACAAATAAAGCTGCGACGAGCATAGTGGAACACATGCCAATGTGGCATGGCGGGGAATCCTTTGAGTATATTCTCAAGAGTGGTATAACTGGGTGTTCAGGTAGATCTATTTTAAATTTTCTAAGGAACCTCCAGATTGATTTCCACAGGGGTTGTAGCAGTTTGCAATCTCACTAGCAATAAAGGCGTGTTCCTTTCTCCACATCCTCTCCAACATGTGTGGTCACTTGTGGTTTTGATTCTGTTTAGTGTAAGGTAGAATCTCAGGGCCAATTTGATTTGCATTTGTCTCTGATCACTAAGGACTTTCCACATTTCTTTAGGTGCTTTTCAGAAATTAAAGATTCCTCAATTGTGAAAATCAGTTGAGTTCTATACCCCATTTTTTGATTGGACTGTTTGGTTTTTTGGTGATTAGTTCCTTGAGTTCTTTATATATTTTGGATATTAGCCTTCTAGCGGATGTGGGGTTAGTGAAGATTTGTTCCCAATCAGTTGACTGAAGATTTGTCTTATTGATTATGTCCATTGCTTTGCAGAAGTTTTCCAGTTTGAGGAGGCTCCATTTATCAATTCTTGATCTTAGAGCATGAGACATTGGAGTTCTGTTTAGGAAATTTCCCACTGTGCCAATGAGTTCAAGGCTCTTTCCCACTTTGTCTTCTTTTAGAGTCAGTGTATCTGGTTTTCTATTGAAGTCCTTGATCCACTTGGACTTGAGCTTTGTGCAATGTGACAAATACAGGTCTATTTTCAATTTCTACAAACAGACAGCTAGTTAGACCAGCACCACTTACTAAAATTGCTTTCTTTTTCCCAATGTTTATTTTGGGCTTCTTTGTCAAAGATCAAGTGTTCATAAGTATGTGGTTTTATTTCTGGGTCTTCAGTTCTATTCCATTGATCAAAGTGTCTGTTTCTGTACCAGTACGATGCAGTTTTTCATCACTGTTTCTCTGTAATAAAGCTTGAGGTCAGTAATGGTGAGACCCCCTGACGTTCTTTTATTATTAAGAATTGCTTTTACTATTTTGTTTTTGGCCTTTTCAGATAAATTTGAGAATGGTTCTTTCCATGTCTTTGAAGAATTGTGTTGAGATTTTAATGGGGATTGTGTTGAATCTCTATATTGCCTTTGGTAGGATGGCCATTTTTACTATGTTAATTCTGCCTATTCACGAGCATGGGAGATCTCTCCATTTTCTGAGATCTTCAATTTGTTTCTTGAGAAACTTGAAGTTATTGTCATCCAGTTCTTTCACCTGTTTGGATAGAGTTACCCCAAGATATTTTATATTATTTGTGGCTATTTTGAAAGGAGTTGCTTAGCTAATTTCTGTTTATCATTTGTACAAAGGAAGGCTAATGATTTATTTGAGTTTATTTTATATCTGGCTACTTTGCTGAAGGTTTTTATCAGCTGGAGAAGTTCTCTGGTAGAAGTTTTAGTGTCGCTTATGTATACTATAATATCATCTGCAAATGGTGATACATTTATTTCTTCTTTGCCAATTTGTATCCGCTTTATCTCATTTTGTTGTCTTATTTTTCTAGATAACACTTCAAGTATTATATGGAAGAGAAATGGGGAGAGTGGGCATCTTTGTCTTGTCCCCAATTTCAGTGGGATTGCTTCAAGTATGTCTCCGTTTAATTTGATATTGGCTGTTGGTTTGCAGTAAATTGTTTTTATTGTGTTTAGGTATGGGCCCTGAATTTCTTATCTCTCCAATACTTTTAACATGAAGGGGTGTTGCATTATGTCAAATGCTTTTACTGCATCTAAAGAGATGATCATGTGTTTATGTTTTTTGGTTGAGTTCTTTTATATAGTGAATTTTCGTACATTAAACCACCTTGCATCCCTGGGATGAAGCCTAATAGATCATGGTGAATGATGGTTTTAGTGTGTTCTTGGATTCTATTTGCAAAATTTTTATTGAGTATTTTTGCATCAATATAAGCGAGATTGCTCTGAAATTCTCCTTTTTGGTTGGAACCTTGTGTGGTTGAGTAATTGTGGGCATCACAGAACAAGTTAGATAGTGTTCCTTCTCTTTCTATCTTATGGAAAAGTTTGTGAAAAATTGATATCAGGTCTTCTTTGAAGGTCTGGTAGAATTCTGCACTAAATCCATCTGGCCCTGGGCTTTTTATGGTTGGGAGGTTTTTAATAACTTTTATTTCCTTGTGCAATATGGGCCAGTTTAGATAGTTTACCTGCTTTTGATTTAACTTTGGTATGTGGTATCTGTCTAGAAAACCATCCCTTTCATCTAGATTTTGCAGTTTTGTTGAGTATAGGCTTTTATAGTAGGATCTGATGGGTTTTTTTTTTTAATTTCCTCTGTATCTGGTGTTATGTCTCCCTTTTCATTTCTGATTTTGTTAATTTGGATACTGCTTCTCTGCCCTTTACTTAGTTTGACTAGAGGTTTTACCTATCCTGTTGATTCTCTCAAAGAACCAGTTTCTGGTGTTGTTAATTCTTTGTATTGTTTTCTTCATTTCTATTTGGTTGATTTTGGTTCTGAGTTTGACTATTTCTTGCCTTGTACTCCTTTTGGGTGAGTGTGTTTCTTTTTGTTCTACAGGTGTCAGGTGTGCTGTTAAGTTGTGAGGGTATGATCTCTCCAGTTTCTTTACCTGAACACTAAGTGCTATGAATTTTCCTCTTAGCAATGCTTTCATTGTGTCTCATAAGTTTGGGCATGATGTGTCAACATTTTCATTAAATTCCAGGAAGTCTTTAATTTTTTTCTTTATTTCTTCACTGACCAAGTTATCATTGAATAAACAGTTGTTCAGTTTCTACATGTATGTCCTTTCTGTAATTTTTGCTGTTATTGAAGGCCATGGTGATCTGTTAGGATGCATGGTATTATTTCAATCTTTTTGTATCACTTAAGGGTTGTTTTGTGACCAATTATTTGGTAGATTTTGGAGAAGGTACCATAAGGTGCTGAGAAGGTGTATTCTTTTGTTTTAGGTTGAAATGTTCTCTAAATGTCTGTTAAATCCTTTTGGTTCATAACCTCTTAGTTTCACTGTGTCTATGTTTAGTTTCTGTTTCAATGACCAATTAATTGGTAAGTGTGGGGTGTTGAATTCTGCCACTATTATTTTGTGTGGTTCAATTTGTTTTTTGAGCTTTAGTAAAGTTTCTGTTATGAATATGGGTACCCTTGCATTTGGGGCATAGATGTTCAGAATTGAGACTTTCTCTTGGTGGATTTTCCTCTTTGTAACTTTTGGTTGAAAGTCTATTTTATTGGATATTAGGATGGTGTATACTGGCTGGGTTTTTTTTTTTTTGTGTCAACTTGACACAGGCTGGAGCTATCACAGAGAAAGGAGCTTCAGTTGGGGAAGTGCCTCCATGAGATCCAGCTGTGGGACATTTTTTCTCAATTAGTGATCAAGAGGGAATGGCCCCTTTTGGGTGGTACCACCTCTGGGCTGGTATTCTTTAGGTTCTATAAAAGAACAGGCTGAGAAAGCCAGGGGAAGCAAGCCAGTAAGAAATGTCTCTCCATAGCCTCTGCATCAGCTCCTGTTTCCTGACCTGCTTGAGTTCCAGTCCTGACTTTCTTTGGTGATGAACAACTGTGTAGAAGTGTAAATTCAATAAACCCTTTCCTCCCCAACTTGCTTCTTGGTCCTGATGTTTGTGCAGAAATAGAAACTCTGACTAAGACAGTTGGCAACTCCTGATTGTTTCCTGGGATCATTTTCTTGAAAGAACTTTTTCCATTCTTTTTCTCTGAGATAGTGTCTGTCTACGTAATTGAGGTGTGCTTCTTATATGCAGCAAAATGCTGGATCTTGTTTGCATATCCAGTCTGTTAGCTTATGTCTTTTTATAGGTGAGTGGAGTCCATTAATACTCAGATATATTAAAAAGAGATGATTGTTGGTTTCTGATATTTTTGGTTTTGTAGGTGGCTTTATGTGCTTGTGGTTCTCTTCTTTTGGCATTGTTGTGAACTTCTTAATATCTTGTCCTTCTTTGGTGAAGATGCCTTCCTTGTGTTGGAGTTTTCCTTCTAGAATCTGTTATAGGCTGGATTGGTAGATAGATACTGTTCGAATTTGGTTTTGTCCTGGAATATTTTGATTTTCCCATCTATGTTGATTGAGAGTTTTGCTGGGTATCGTAGCCTTGGCTGGCATTTGTGTTCTCTTAGAGTCTGCATGACCTCTTACCAGACTCTTCTGGCTTTTATAGTCTCTGTTGAGAGGTTTGGTGTAATTCTGATGGGTCTACTTTTGTATGTTACTTGTTCTTTTTCCCTTGCAGCTTTTAATATTCTTTCTTTGTTCTGTGTGTCTAGAGTTTTATTATTATGTGATGAGAGGATTTTCTTTTCTGGTTCCATTTATTTAGTGTTCTATAGGCTTCTCATAACTTTATGGCCATCTCTTTCTTTAGGTTCAGAAAGTTTTCTTCTATGATTTTGTTGAAAACATTTTCAGGACCTTTGAGCTGGGAATCATTATTTTCTATTCCAATTATTCTTAGATTGAGTCTTTTCCTTGTGTCTTGAATTAATTGAATGCTTCGGGTAGGAATTTTTTATGTTTTGAATTTTCTTTGACAGTTGTGTCAATCTCTTCTGCAGTATCTTCTACATTCTCTCTTCTATCTCTTGTATTCTATTGATGATACTTACATCTGTAATTCTTGACCTCTTTCCTAGGTTTTCCATTTCCAGGTTTCCTTCCATTTGTGTTTTCTGGGAGGAACACAAATATGTTACATGCTGTAATATACTCACAAATCCTCAGGCTGCATTCTGCTGATTTTGAATGTGAAGTATGTGCTTAACCCACTGCCATTGAATGTGTCTGGGAACTCAGAAAATAGGTTGAAAACCTTGTAGATATGGATCTGTATAGACCGGCCTGGCTTCTTCAGGTACCAACACAAATAGATGTATGCATCATTATGTAGAAGGCTCTGATTAGACCTGTAAGAGATAGAGTCTGGATCTCTAAGTCTGACAGTCAAAGAGAGGGACATTATGGTAATGACAGCAACACCCCTAGATGATGAAATTATGAGAGAGAAATGTATAGTTATTAATCATACAAATGTCATAATCAATCTGTTGTTACTTTTACCATGTTTCTTTCACTTAAGATGTTTCTTTATACAAACAATTCTTTATACAGTAAAATTCCCCTATTAATAAAAAATAAAGTAAAAGCCCTAAAGGTCTTCTAAGCATATCTCAAAATATCCCATTTAGTCCATCTGGCCCATACTCATCATTATAGCACACATTGTTGCCCATCTGGATCCTCTTCACAGATAGGAAACTTATGATCCCTATCCTGTAGGACAGGACCAGGCTTCTCATACATAAAGAGAACACACGTGATCAGCAATGGGACCCATGACTCTTCCTCCCTTACCATTCTCCTCTCTTCCTTTCCTGTGTTCTCGCCAGGAATAATGAACAACAGCAGCTCCAAAAGCCTAACAGTCACCTTCATTTTGAGGAGGCAGCCTGAGGAGGACACTGATCAAGCACTGCAAGGGGACAATTGAGCCTTTATCTCAAACTAAACTGGATGACTACACCCTAGGGAGAACTTTCAAAGGCCAAGATTATTGATAGAGTATAGATAGGAGGAAGAGTCATGCAGGCTTCTCAGAGCCTCAAATCTCAGAGAAAATATCTTCTATATCACTGAGTTAAACAATAGTAAAATGAAATGTGGTGCTTGATAGGAAAGGAACACATTAAAAACTATCAGTATGGAAAACAACAGACATAATATAAGTGAAGTGCTGTATTGCATAAACACAGGAAGAAGTTAAATGGACCCAATTGTACTCTTTCAAGTTGAACATCTATGGTTTTCACCACTTTTCATCAATTTTTTTGCTTTTTTTAATTATTTTTTCTATATTCTTTGTTTACATTCCAAATGATTTCCCCTTTCCCAGTTCCTCCCTCCCCATATGTCCCATAAACCTTCTCTCCACTCATTCTCCAATCACCTCTCTCCTTTTTCTCTGTCCTCATACTCCCCTCCAATGCTAGATCAAGCCTTTTCAGGACCCAGACCCTCTCCTTACTTCTTCATGGGAGTCATTTGTTATGCTAATTGTGCCTTGGGTATTCAGAGCTTCTGAGCTAATTAATATCCACTTATCAGAGATTGCATTGCATATGTATTCTTTTGTGATTGGGTTGCCTCACTTAGGATGATATTTTCCAGATCCAACCATTTGCCTAAAAACTTGAATTCATTGTTTTTAATTTCTGAGTAGTATTCCATTGTGTACATATACCACATTTTCTGTATCCATTCTTCCATTGAGGGACATCTGGGTTCTTTCCAGCTTCTGGCTATTATAAATAAGGCTGCTATGAACATAATGGAGCATGTGTCTTTATAGCATGCCAGGGAATTCTTTGGGTATATGGCCAAGAGAGGTATAGCAGGGTCCTCCAGAAGTGTCATATCCAGTTTTCTGAGGAACCACCAGACTGATTTCCAAAGTGATTGTACCATCTTACAACCCCACCAGCAGTGGAGGAGTATTCCTTTTTCTCCACATCCTCGCCAACACCTGCTGTCTCCTGAGTTTTTAACCTTAGCCATTCTGACTGGTGTGAGGTGAAATCTCAGCATTATTTTGATTTGCATTTCCCTTAATGACTAATGATGTTGAGCATTTCTTAAGGTGCTTCTCAGCCATCCAAATTTCTTCAGGTGAAAATTCTTTGTTTAGCTCTGCACCCCATTTTTAATAGGGTTATTTGGTTCCCTGGGGTCTAACTTCTTGAGTTCTTTGTATATATTGGATATTAGCTCTCTATCAGACATAGAATTGGTGAAAATCTTTTCCCAATTTGTTGGTTGCCGATTTGTGCTTTTGACAGTGTCCTTTGCCTTACAGAAACTTTGTAATTTTATGAGGTCCCATTTGTTAATTCTTTTTTTATTAGATATATTCTTTATTTACATTTCAAATGATTTCCCCTTTTCTGACTCCCCACTCTCCAAAAGTCCCATAAGCCCTCTTTCCTTCCCCTGTTCCCCCATATACCCCTTCCCACTTCCCTGTTCTGGTATTGCCCTATACTGCTGCACTGAGTCTTTCAAGAACCAGAGGCCATTCCTCCTATCTTCTTGGACAACATTTAATATGTGGATTATGTCTTGGGAAATCAAAGTTTCTAGGCTAATATACACTTATCAGTGAGTGCATACCATGATTGATCTTTTGAGAATGGGTTACCTCACTTAGTATGATGTTCTCCAGCTCCATCCATTTGTCTAAGAATTTCATGAATTCATTGTCTCTAATAGCTGAATAGTACTCCATTGTGTAAATATACCACATTTTTTGTATCCATTCCTCCACTGAGGGACATCTGGGTTCTTTCCAGCTTCTGACTACTACAAATAGGGCTGCTATGAACATAGTGGAGCATGTGCCATTGAATGCCAGGGAATCCTCTGGGTATATGCCCAGGAGAGGTAGAGCAGGGTCCTCAGGAAGTGTCATGCCCAAATTTCTGAGAAACTTCCAGACTGATTTCCAAAGTGGTTGCACCATCTTGCAAACCCACCAGCAGTGGAGGAGTATTCCTCTTTCTCCACATCCTAGCCAACACCTGCTGTCTCCTGAGTTTTTAACCTAAGCCATTCTGACTGGTGTGAGGTGAAATCTCAGGGTTGTTTTGATTTGCATTTCCCTAATGATTAATGATGTCGAACATTTCTTAAGGTGCTTATCAGCCATCAGAAGTTCTTCAGGTGAAAATTCTTTGTTTAGTTCTGTACCCCACATTTTAATAGCGTTATTTGGTTCTCTGGGTTCTACCTTCTTGAGTTCTTTGTATATATTAGATATTAGCCCTCTGTCAGATTTAGGGTTGGTGAAGATCCTTTCCCAATCTGTTGGTTGAAGTTTTGTTCTTTTGACAGTGTCCTTTGCCTTACAGAAATTTTGTAGTTTTATGAGGTCCCATTTGTCAATTCTTTTTTTTTGAACTACTTTGATTTTCTTTTTTTATTTATTTATTGATATATTTTTTATTTACATTTCAAATGATTTCCCGTCTTCTGGGTCCCCACTCCCCGCAAGTCCCATAAGCCCTCTTCCCTCCCCCTGTTCCTCCATCTACCACTTCCCGCTTCCCTGTTCTGTAATTCCCCTATACTCTTGCACTGAGTCTTTCCAGAACCAGGGGCTACTCCTCCATTCTTTTTGGACATCATTTAATTTGTGGATTATGTCTTGGGTATTCAAAGTTTCTAGGCTAATATCCACTTATCAGTGAGTGCATACCATGATTGACCTTTTGAGACTGGGTTACCTCACTTAGTATGATGTTCTCCAGCTCCATCCATTTGTCTAAGAATTTCATGAATTCATTGTTTCTAATGACTGAATAATACTCCGTTGTGGAAATATACCACATTTTTTTTATCCATTCCTCAATGGAAGGACACCTTGATTCTTTTGAGCTTCTGACTACTACAAATAGGGCTGCTATGAACATATTGGAGCATGTGTCCTTATAGCATGCTAAAGAATCCTCTGGATATATGCCCAGGAGTGGTATAACAGGGTCCTCAGGAAGTGTCATGCCCAGTTTTCTGAGGAACCACCAGAATGATTTCCGAAAGTGGTTGCACCATCTTGCAATCCCACCAGCAGTGGAGGAGTGTTCCTCTTTTTCCACATCCTCGCCAACACCTGCTGTCTCCTGAGTTTTTGACCTTAGCCATTCTGACTGGTGTGAGGTGAAATCTCAGGGTTGTTTTGATGTGCATTTCCCTAATGATTAATGATGTTGAACATTTCTTAAGGTGTTTCTCAGCTCTCCGAAGTTCTTCATGTGAAAATTCTTTGTTTAGCTCCATACCCCACTTTTTAATGGGGTTATTTGGTTCTCAGGTTCTACTTTCTTGAGTTCTTTGTATATACTAGATATTAGCCCTCTGTCGGATTTAGGGTTGGTGAAGATCCTTTCCCAATCTGTTGGTTGACATTTTGTCCTTTTGACAGTGTCCTTTGTCTTACAGAAACTTTGTAGTTTTATGAGGTCCCATTTGTCAAGTCTTGATCTTAGAGCATAAGCTATTGGTGTTCTATTCAGGAACTTTTCCCCTGTGTCCATGTCTTCCAGGGTCTGCCCCAGTTTCTTTTCAATTAGGTTCAGTGTGTCAGGTTTTATGTGGAGGTCCTTGAGCCATTTGGAGTTGAGTTAGTACAAGGAGATAAGAATGGATCGATTCGCATTCTTCTGCATGCTGACTTCCAATTGAACCAGCACCATTTGTTGAAAAGACTTTCTTTTTTCCACTGGATGCTTTCAGCTCCTTTGTCGAAGATCAAATGACCGTAGGTGTGTTGGTTCATTTCTGGTTCTTCAATCCTATTCCATTGATCCGCATGCCTGATATTGTACCAATACCATGCAGTTTTTATCACTATTGCTCTGTAGTAAAGTTTGAGGTCTGGGATACTGAATCCCCCTGAAGTTCTTTTACTGTTGAGAATAGTTTTAGCTATCCTGGGTTTTTTGTTATTCCAGATGAATTTAAGAATTGCTCTTTCTAGCTCTATGAAGAAGTGGGTTGGGATTTTTATGGGGATAGCATTGAATCTGTAGATTGCCTTTGGCACGATGCCCATTTTAACTATATTAATCCTACCAATCCACGAGCATGGAAGATTTTTCCATTTTCTGAGATCTTCTTCGATTTCCTTCTTCAGAGATCTGAAGTTCTTGTCATATAGGTCTTTCACTTTGGTTTGGTTAGAGTCACCCCAAGATACTTTATGCTGTTTGTAGCTATTGTGAAGGGGGTCATTTTCCTAATTTCTTTCTCAGTCTGCTTATCCTTTGAATATATAAAGACTACTGATTTGCTTGCGTTGATTTTGTAGCCAGCCACATTGCTGAAGTTGTTTATCAGCTGTAGAAGTTCTCTAGTAGAGTTTTTAGGGTCACTTAAGTATACTATCATATCATCTGCAAATAGTAATAGTTTGACTTCTTCCTTTCCAATTTGTATCCATTTGACTTCCTTATATTGTCTAATTGCTCTAGCTAGGACTTCAAGAACTATATTGAAAAGATATGAAGAGAGGGGGCAGCCTTGTCTAGTCCCTGATTTTAGTGGAATTGCTTCAAGTTTCTCTCCATTTAGTTTGATGTTGGCTACCAGTTTGCTGTATATTGCTTTTACTATGTTTAGATATAGGCCTTGAATTCCTGTCCTTTCCAAGACTTTTAGCATGAAAGGATGCTGAATTTTGTCAAATGCTTTTTCAACATCTAATGAAATGATCATGTGTTTTTTTTTTCTTTGAGTTTGATTATGTAGTGGATAGCATTTATGGATTTGCTTATATTGAACCATCCCTGCATCCCTGGGATGAAGCCTACTTGATCATGGTGGATGATCGTTTTGATGTGTTCTTGGATTCGGTGGGCAAGAATTTTATTTAGTATTTTTGCATCGATATTCATAAGGGAAATTTGCCTGAAATTCTCTTTCTTAGTTGGATCTTTGTGTGGTTTTGGTATCAGCGTAATAGTGGCTTCAAAGAAGGAGTTGGGTAGTGTTCCTTCTGTTTCTATTTAGTGGAAAAGTTTGAAGAGTATTGCTGTTAAGTCTTCTTTGAAGGTCTGATAGAATTCTGCACTGAAACCATCTGGTCCTGTGCTTTTTTTGGTCGAAGCCTATCTATGACCCCTTCTATTTCTCTAGGGGTTATGAGTCTGTTTAGATGATCTATTTGATCCTGGTTTAATTTTGGTACTTGGTGTCTGTCTAAGAAAATGTCCATTTCCTCCAGATTTAATTTAATGAAAATGAAGGCACAACATACACAAATCTATGGGACACAATGAAAGCAGTGCTAAGAGGTAAACTCATAGCTTTGAGTGCCTCCAAAAAGAAATTCGAGAGAACATATATTAGAAGATTAATGGAACAACTCAAAGCCCATTTGTTAATTCTTGATATTAAAGCATAAGCTATTGGTGTTCTGTTCAGTAACTTTCCCCCTGTGCCCATGTCCTCAAGGGTTTTTGCCAGTTTCTTTTCTATTAGTTTCAGTGTGTCTAGATTTATAGGGAGGTCCTTGGTCCATTTGGAGTTGAGTTTAGTACAAGGAGATAAGAATGCATGAATTCACATTTTTCTGCCTGCTGACCTCCAATTGAACCAGCACCATTTGTTGAAAAGGCTATCTTTTTCCCACTGGATGTTTTCTGCTCCTTTGTCAAAGATCAAGTGGCCATAGGTGTGTGGATTCGTTTCTGGGTCTTCAATTCTATTCCATTGGTCCACTTGCCTGTCACTGTGCTAATACCATTTAGTTTTTAATACTATTGCTCTGTAGTATTGCTTGAGGTCTGGGATACTGATTCCCCAAAAGTTCTTTTACTGTTGAGAATAGTTTTAGTGATCTAAGCTTCAATTAGTTTCACTGTGTCCCTATTCAGTTTCTGTTTTCCTGATCGGTCCATTGAGGAAAGTGCAGTGTTGAAGTCACCCACAATTATTGTGTTAGGTGTAATGTGTGCTTCGAACTTTAGTGAAGTTTCTTTTACGAATGAGGGTGCCCTTACATTAGGAGCATAGATGTTCAGGATTGAGAGTTCTTCTTCGTGTATTTTTCCTTTGACCAGCAAGAAGTGTCCCTCAGAGTCTCTTTTGATGACTTTGGGTTGAAAGTCAATGTTATCTGATATTAGAATGGCTACTCCAGCTTGTTTCCTTAGACCATTTGCTTGTAAAATTGTCTTCCAGCCCTTTACACTTAGGTAGTGTTTGTCTTTGACCCTGAGGTGTGTTTCCTGTATGCAGCAGAATGAAGGGTCCTGTTTCTTTATCCAGTTTGTTAGTCTATGTCTTTTTATTGGGGCATTGAGTCCATTGATGTTAAGAAATATTAAACAATAGTGATTATTACTTCCTGTCATATTTCATGTTATTTTTTAAATTTGATTTGTCATCTTCTTTTGGGTTTGATGAAAGAAGGTTACTATCTTGCTTTTTCCAGGGTGAAGTTTCCCTCCTTGTGTTGGTGTTTTCCTCTTATTATCCTTTCTAGGGCTGGGTTTGTGGAAAGATATTGGGTAAACTTGTTTTTGTCATGGAATATCTTAGTTTCTCCATCTATGGTGATTGAGAGTTTTGCTGGGTATATTAGTTTTGGTTGGCATTTGTGTTCTCTTAGAGTCTGCATGACATCTGCCCAGGATCTTCTAGCTTTAATAATCTCTGGGGAGCAATCTGGTGTGATTCTGATAGGTCTTCCTTTATATGTTACTTGGCCTTTTTCTCTTACTGACTTTAATATTCTTTCTTTGTTTAGTATATTTGGGGTTTTGATTATGATGTGACAGGAGGTATTTCTGTTCTGGTCCAGTCTGTTTGGAGTTCTGTAGGCTTCTTGTATATTCATGGGCATCTCTCTCTTTAGGTTAGGGAAGTTTTCTTCCATAATTTTATTGAAGATATTTGCTGGTCCTTTAAGTTTTAAATCTTCACTCTCATCTATGCCTATAATTCTTAGGTTTGGTCTTCTCATTGTGTCCTGGATTTCCTGGATGTTTTGGGTTACAAGCTTTTTGCATTTTGCATTTTCTTTAACTGTTGAGTCCATGGTTTCTATGGTATCTTCAGCATCTGAGATTCTTTCTTCTATCTCTTGTATTCTGTTGTTGATATTTGCATCTATGTCCCCTGGTTTCTTCTCAAGGTTTTCTATCTCCAAAGTTGTCTCCCTTTGAGATTTCTTACTTGTTTCTATTTCTAATTTTAGATCCTGGGTGGTTTTGCTTAGCTCCTTCCATTGCTTGTTTGTGTTTTCCTGTAATTCTTTAAGAGATTTTTGTGTTTCCTCTTTCATGACCTCAGCCTGTTGACCAAAATTCTCCTGTATTTCTTTAAGTGATTTTTGCATTTCCTCCTTATTGGCTTCTGAATTCTGAATTTCTTTCAATGATTTTTGTGTTTCCCTTGTAAGGGCTTCTAACTTTTGATCCATTTTCTCCTCAATTTCTTAAAGAGATTTATTTATGTACTTCCTATGATCCTGTAACAGCATCATGACCAGTGATTTTAAATCCAAATCTTGTTTTTTCTGGAGTGTTGGGGTATCCAAGACATGCTGCTAATGGATAATTGGCTTCAGATACTGCCATATTGTCCGATTTCTGTTAGTAACGTTCCTACACTTGCCTTTTGCCATCTAGTTCTCACTGGTGTTAGTTGGTCTTGTCAATGCTGGACTCACCAGTGCAAGCTTCCTCTTTACAGCTGGTCTCCTGGTACACAGCTGACCTCCTGCACTGCCTGGAGACTGGGTGCAGTAGCCCAGGTTGTTCCTGATCCCAAAGCTGAGGCCTGAAGGCTCCCACCAGAGGCCTCAGGGCTGGATCCTCAGTCTGGAGGGCCGGACTCACCAGAGCATGCTGCTTGCCTGGTATACAGCTGACCTCTTGCACTTCCTGGAGACTGGGTGCTGTGGCCCAGGCTGTTCCTGAGCACGAAGCAGAGGTCTGAAGGCTCACATTTCACCAATTTTATATAAAAATATCTGTCATTTTTTGATGCTACATAAAGAAATTAAGAGCTATGTTTTCTGTGGTCCTTTGAATTTATCTCTCTTTTTTTTAAAGGTATGTACCTCATTTTTTATTTGATATATTCTTTATTTATATTTCAAGTGATTTCTCCTTTCCTGGATCCCCCCTCACCGAAAGTCCCATAAACCCTCCTTCCTCCCCCTGTTCCCCAATCCACCCCTCGCAGTTTCCTTGTCCTGGTATTCCCCTATACTGCTGCACTGAGCCTTTTCAGGACCAGGAGCCTCTCCTTCCTTCTTCTTGGGCTTTACTTGATATGTGAATTGTGTCTTGCTTTTTCCAAAAGTCTAGGCTAATATCCACTTATCAGTGAGGGCATACCATGAGTGTTCTTTTGAGACTGGGTTACCTCACTTAAGATTATGTTCTCCAGTTCCATCCATTTGTCTAAGAATTTCATGAATTCATTGTTTTTAATGGCTGAATAGTACTCCATTGTGTATATATACCACATTTTCTGTATTCATTCCTCAGCCACTTTGCTGAAGTTGTTTATCAGCTGTAGGAATAGTTTTTTTTTTTTGGGGGGGGGGGGAGGGTTGCTTAAGTATACTATCATATCATCTGCAAATGGTGATAATTTGACTTCTTCCTTTTCAATTTGTATCCCTTTGACCTCCTTATGTTGTCTAATTGCTCTTGCTAGAATTTCAAGTACTATATTGAATAAATATGGAAAGAGAGGGCCACCTTGTCTAGTCCCTGATTTTAGTTGGATTGCTTCAAGTTTCTCTCCATTTAGTTTAATGTTGATTATTGATTTGTTGTATATTGCTTTTATTATGTTTAGGTATGGGTCTTGAATTCCTGTTCTTTCCAAAACCTTTAACATAAAAGGATGCTGAATTTTGTCAAATGCTTTTTCAGAATCTAATGAAATGACCATGTGTTTTTTTTTCTTTGAGTTTGTTTATATAGTTTGTTTATATAAATCCATTACATTGATGGATTTCCATATATTGAACCATCCCTGCATCCCTGGGATGAAGCCTACTTGATCATGGTGAATGATAGTTTTTGATGTGTTCTTGGATTCAGTTGGTAAGAATTTTATTGAATATTTTTGCATCGATATTCATAATGGAAATTGGTGTAAGGTTTTTTCTTTGATCTTTGTGTGGTTTTGGTATCAGCGTAATTGTGGCTTCATAGAACAAGTTGGGTAATGTTCCTTCTGTTTTTATTTTGTGGAATAGTTTGAAGAGTGTTAGTATTAGGTCTCCTTTGAAGGTCTGATAGAATTCTGCACTAAAACCATCTGGTCCTGTGCTTTTTTTTTTTTTTTTTTTTTTTTTTAATTTGAGAGACTGTCAATGAACACTTCTATTACTTTAGGGGTTATGGGACCATTTAGATGGTCTACCTGATCCTGATTAAATTTTGATAGTTGGTATCTGTCTAGGAAATTGTCCATTTCATCCAGATTCTCCAGTTGTGTTGAGTATATGCTTTTGTAGTAGGAGCTGATAATTTGTTGAATTTCCTCTAATTCTGTTGTTATATCTCCCTTTTCATTTCTGATTTTGTTAATTTCGATACTGTCTCTGTACCCTCTTGTTAGTCTGGCTAAAGGTTTATCTATTTTGTTGATTTTCTCAAAGAACCAGCTCCTGGTTTTGTTAAATGTTTGCATAGTTCTTTTTGTTTCAATATGGTTGATTTCAACCCTGAGTTTGATGATTTCCTGCTTTCTACTCTTCTTGGGTGTATTAGCTTCTTTCTGTTCTAAAGTTTCCAGGTATAGTGTTAAGCTGCTAGTGTATGCTCTCTCCAGCTTCTTTTTGGAGACACTCAGAGCTGTTTTCTTCTTAGCACTGCTTTCATTGTGTCCCATAAATTTGGGTATGTTGTGCCTTCATTTTCATTAAGTTCTAAAAAAAAAGTTTGGATTTCTTTCCTTATTTCTTCCTTGACCGAGGTATCATAGAGTAGAGAATTGTTCAGCTTCCATGAGTATGTGGACTTTCTGTTGTTTTTGTTGCTATTGAAGACCACCTTTACTCCATAGTGATCTGAAAGGAGGCATGGAGTTTGATCTTCTTATATCTGTTGAAGTTTGTTTTGTGACCAATTATATGGTCAGTTTTAAAGAAGGTACTATGAGGTGCTGAGAAGAAGATACATTATTTTGACTTAGGATGACATGTTCTATAGATATATATTAAATCCATTGGGCCAAAACTTCTGTTAGTTTCACTGTGTCTCTGTTTAGTTTGGGTTTTCCTGATCTGTTCATTGAGGAGAGTGGGATGTTGAAGTCACCCACAATTATTGTGTGGGGTGGGATGTGTGCTTTAAGCATTATCAAAGTTTCCTTTACAAATGAGGGTGCCCTTGCATTTGGAGCATAGATGTTCAGAATTAATAGTTTGCTTTCTCTAGTGTGTAGTTTCCCTCCTTTTGTTGATATTTTCCATTCATTATCCTTTGAAGGCCTGGATTTGTGGAAAGATACTATATAAATTTGTTTTTGTCATGAACCTTGGTTTCTCCATCTATGATAATTGAGAGATTTGCTGAGTATAGTGGCCTGGGCTTGCACTTTTGTTCTCTTAGGGTCTGTATGATATCTGCCCAGGCTCTTCTGGCTTTCAGTCTCTGGTGAGAAGTCTGATATAATTCTGATAGGTCTACATTTTTATGTTACTTGACCTTTTCCCTTTACTGCTTTTAATATTCTTTCTTTGTTTAGTCCATTTGGGGTTTTAATTGTTATGTGATTTGAGGAATACGATGTGAGGAATCTCTTTTCTGGTCAAATCTATTTGTAGTTCTGTAGGCTTTTTGTATGTTCATGGGCATTTCTTTCTTTAGGTTAGGGAATTCTATAATTCTATAATTAGAATTCTTCTTCTATAATTTTGCTGAAGATATTTACTGCCCCTTTAAGTCAGAAATCTTCACTCTCGTCTATACCTATAATCCTTAGGTTTGGTCTTCTCATTTTGTCCTGGGTTTCCTGGATGTTTGGGGTCAGGAGCTTTTTGCAATTTCATTTTCTTTGACTGTTGTGTCAGTGCTTTCTACGGTGTCTTCTGCATCTGAGATTCTCTCTTCTATCTCTTGTATTCTGTTGTTGATGCTTAGATCCATGACTCCTGACTTCTTTCCTAGGTTTTTTTCTATGTCTCGAGTTTTTTGTTTGTTTGTTTGTTTGTTTTTTGTATTGTTTCTTTCTACCTCCTTCTTTAGATCCTGGATGACTTTGTTTATTTCCTTCACCTGTTTTGTTGTTGTTGGTGGTGGTGGTGGTTGTTTGTTTGTTTTCCCTTAGTTCTTCAAGGGCTTCTCCCTGTTTACTTGTGTTCTTCTTTATTTCTTTAAGGGGGTTATTTATGTCCTTCTTGAAGCCCTCCATGAAGCCCTTCATCAGCATCATGACCTGTGATTTTAAATCCAAATCTTGCTTTCCTGGTATGTTGGGGAATCCAGGACTCACTGTTGTGGGAGAATTGGGTTCAGATGGATGGTGCCATATTGCCTTGATTACTCTTAGCAACGTTCCTACATTTGCCTTTTGCCATCTGGTTATCTCTGGTATTAGTTGGGCCTGCTGTCATTGGCTGGTGCTTGCCTCTCCTGTGTGCCTGCAGGCCTATCTCAACAACTCTGAGTGGTCTGCTTTCCCCTGGCACAAATTGCTGTGGTGCTGCCAAGTTCCTGGGTGCAGGTGGAGTCCTGGTGGTGTGTGTCCCAAGTGATCCTCTACTCTGGTGATCTCTGCCTACCAATCTGTTACACAGTCATAGGAGCAAAGATGGCAACCGAGACCCACTCTCTTGTAGTTGTATTTGGGTATGTAGCTTTTTTGCGCCCAATCGAGTCTAGAGGCAGGCTGTGCTAGTTGTCTTCTCCATGCAGCTGGGTGTATAGTTGGCTTCCTGAGCCACTTGGAGATGGCATGCTGTGGCAGGGGATGTTCCTGATCAGGAGGCTGAAACTGGAAGGCCTTGAATTTATTTCTATGAAAGCACAAAATAAATGGAAATGCTAGAGTGACATGTATTTAGTGTTTATCCAGAAAGTATAAATGTGATGAATATTAAAAATAATTCTTCCAGGTACACAGAGATACCCCCAGTCTAACATTGCTTGAGATACAATCCATCAGACTTCTGCCTGTGCCCAGGGCCTGGGCAGCTCTGAGGGGTGTCTGTATGCCAGCCCTGTTGGGGGACATTTGACCTGCAGAGAGATCAGCATTTGGAGGGGGTCTCCACCATCTTCACTCCCTGATGGAGCAGACAGACAGCACCAGATTCACAATGATATCACGAGTTTGACATCACTCAGGACACAGCCTGCCAGGCTTCTCGGCCTGGGCAGCTCTGTGAGCCTTCTGTGTGCCAGCCCCATCCTGGGCCATTTGCCCTGCATAGTGATCAGCGTTTGTGGGGGATCCCCATGGCATCCACCATCTTTGCTCCTGGGCAAACCAGACAGGCAACACCAGGTACCCAGAGACAACCCAGATATAACACTGCTTGGGGCAAGGCACATCAGGGCTCCAACGGCACCCAAGAGTAGGGCAGCACATCAGCAATCTGTTCCAGGGGAACCCCATTCATCCAGTGGTGCTGAAGTAGCCTTACAGGCTCACAGGAGGTTCAAGTACCAGCCAGTGACAACAGGACCAACTAACACCAGAGATAACCAGATGGCAAAAGGCAAACATAGGAACGTTACTAACACAAGTCAAGGCAATATGGAAGCATCTGAACCCAATTCTCCACCAACAGCAATTCCTGGATATCCCAACACACCAGAAAAACAAGACTTGGATTTAAAATCACTGGTCATGATGCTGTTAGAGAAACACAAGAAGGACATAAATAAATCTCTTAAAGAAATACAGGAGAACATGAATAAGTTAGAAACCCTTACAAAGGAAACACAAAGCCACTTAAAGAAATTCAGGAGAATATGGGTCAACAGATAGAAGCCAATAAAGAGGAAATGCAAAAATCACTTTAAAAAATTCAGGAGAAATTGGGTCAATAGGCAGAAGTCATAAAAGAGGAAATGCAAAAATCTCTTAAAGAAATAAAGGAAAATGCAAACAAACAAGTGAAGGAACTAAGCAAAACCATCCTGGATCTAAAAACAGAAGTAGAAACAACTAAGAAATCTCAAAGGGAGAAAACTTTGGAGATAGAAAACTTTGGGAAGTAATCAGGGGTCATACATGTAAATATCAACAACAGAATACAAGAGAAAGAAGAAAGAATCTCAGATGACAAAGATAAGTTAGAAAGCCTTGACTGAGCAGTCAAAGAAAATGCAAAATGCAAAAAAACTTGAAACCCACAACATCCAGGAAATCCATGACACAATGAGAAGATCAAACCTATGGATTATAGGTATAGAAGAGAGTGAAAATTTCCAACTAAAAGGGCCAGCAAATATCTTCAACAAAATTTTGGAAAACTTCCCTAACCTAAAGAGAGAGATGCCCATAAATATACAAGAAGCCTACAGAACTCTGAACAGAATGGACCAGAACAGAAATAACTCCCATTACATAATAATCAAAACCCCAAATATACTAAACAAAAAAAAAGAATATTAAAAGCAGTAAGAGAAAAAGGCCAAGAAGCATAAAAGAAGAACTATCAGAATTACACCAGACTTCTCACCAGACACCATGAAAGCTAGGAGATCCTGGGCAGATCTCATGCAGACACTAAGAGAACACAAATGCCAGCTGAGACTACTATACCCAGCAAAACTCTCAATCATCATAGATGAAAAAAACAAGATATTCCATGATAAAACAAAATTTACACAATATCTTTCCACAAACCCAGCCCTACAAAAGATAATAGGTCGAAAACATCAATACAAGGAGGGAAACTACACCCTGGAAAAAGCAAGATAGTAACCTTATTTCATCAAACCCAAAAGAAGATTACCACTCAAATATAAAAATAATATCAAAAATAACAAGAAGTAATAATCACTATTTCTTAATGGTGGAGTCAATTCCCCCAATAAAAAGACATAGACTAACAGGCTGGATACTTAAACAGGACCCTACAGAGCAGCAGCTGGTCAAGCAGAAGGGCCATCAGCAGTGGAACCAAGGTGACAGGGTCCAGGCAGGCCCTGTGGCCACTACCACTGACCTTCGCTGGCCAGCTGGGCTGCAAGGGGTCGCAGATTTACAGCGCCTTTCACCTCACAGAAGCCACATCAGAACTCTGCCTCCTGCCAGTCAGTTACAAGAGACTCTCCGCCATCTTGGATCTCAGGCACCACAGAAATCAGACAGACTGAGGTACACAAATATAACCTGAGGCCAACATCGCGGGGGTCTAAGCCCCACAGGTGTTGGCCTGCACCCAGGCCCTGGGCTGTTGGGGGTGTGGGGGCATCAGTGTGCCAACCCAGTCAGGAGGTTGTTTGCCTGGCCCAGGGCGCACTCCGCCATTTTGACTACGGGGTGCCAGAGAGTTCTAGCAGGCAAAGTCAGCTAAGAGTCATAGCCCGAGGCTAACAAAGCAGGGGTCTAAGCCAGACAGGTCTTGGACTGCCCCCAAGACCTGGGCTGCTCGGTGGGCTATCTGTGTGCCAACCTGGCCAGGAGGTTGTTAGCCTAGCAGACTCTCCCGGCACTTTCAGGGAGCACGTGCACACTCCACCATCCTGGCCACCTGACAGAACCAATTAACAGTCATAGCCCGAGGGGAACTTTGCTCGGGCCTTAGCCTGCCAGGCTTTTGCCTAGACTCAGGGCCTCAGCAGCTAGGCTAGCCTTGTGTGCACCAACCCGGCTGGAAGATCAGCTGTCCAGCAGAGTGACCAGTACTCAGAAAAGGTCCCAAAGCACCTCATAAAATTACAAAGTTTCTGTAAGGCAAAGGACACCATCAAGAGGACAAATCGACAACCAACAAATTGGGAAAAGATCTTCACCAATCCTACATCAGATAGAGGGCTAATATCCAATATATATAAAGAACTCAAGAAGTTAGACTCCAGAAAACCAAACAACCCTATTAAAAAATGGGGTACAGAGTTAAACAAAGAATTCTCACCTGAAGAACTTCGGATGGCGGAGAAGTATCTTAAAAAATGCTCAACTTCATTAGTCATTAGGGAAATGCAAATCAAAACAACCCTAAGATTTCATCTTACACCAGTCAGAATGGCTAAGATTAAAAATTCAGGAGACAGCAGGTGTTGGAGAGGGTGTGGAGAAAGAGGAACACTCCTCCACTGCTGGTGGGGTTGCAAATTGGTACAACCACTCTGGAAATCAGTCTGGCGGTTCCTCCGAAAACTGGGCACCTCACTTCCAGAAGATCCTGCTATACCACTCCTGGGCATATACCCAGAAGACTCCCCACCATGTAATAAGGATACATGCTCTACTATGTTCATAGCAGCACTATTTGTAATTGCCAGATGCTGGAAAGAACCCAGGTATCCCTCAACAGAAGAGTGGATGCAAAAAATGTGGTATATCTACACAATGGAGTACTATTCAACCATTAGAAACAATGAATTCATGAAATTCTTAGGCAAATGGATGGAGCTAGAGAATATCATACTAAGTGAGGTAACCCAGACTCAAAAGGTGAACCATGGTATGTACTCACTAATAAGTGGATATTAACCTAGAAAACTGGAATACCCAAAACATAATCCACACATCAAATGAGGTACAAGAAGAAAGGAGGAGTGGCCCCTGGTTCTGGAAAGACTCAGTGAAACAGTATTCAGCAAAACCAGAACGGGGAAGTGGGAAGGGGTGGGTGGGAGGACAGGGGAAGAGAAGGGGGCTTGTGGGACTTTCGGGGAGTGGGGGGCCTAGAAAAGGGGAAATCATTTGAAATGTAAATAAATTATATCGAATAATAAAAAAAAATTGCTAAATTAATTGAAAAAAAAAAAAAAAAAAGGTCCCAAAGCATACACCATCAGCACTCCCTGAAGGAGCAAATGGGCACGGCCTGGTTCACACAGACAATCTGGTGCAAGGCACACTAGGGCTGCAAGGGCACCCAAGAGGAGGACAGCACATCAGCAATCTGTAACAGGGGAAACCCAGCCATCCAGTGTTGCAGAAATAGCCTTACAGCCTCACAGGAGGCACAAACACCAGCCAGAGACAAGAGCAACTAACGCCAGAGATAACAAAATGGCAAAGGGCAAACGCAGAAATCTAGGCAATATGGCAGTATCTGAACCAAACTCTCCAACATCAGCAAGTCCTGGTCACACAAAAACACCAGAAAAACAAGATTTGGATTTAAAATCACTGTTCATGATGCTGCTAGAAGAACACAAAAAGGACATAAATGAATCTCTTAAAGAAATACAGGGGAACATGAATAAGCTAGAAACCCATATAATGGAAACACAAAAATCACTTAAAGAAATTCAGGAGAATAAGGCTCAAGAGATAGAAGCCAATAAAGAAGAAACACACACACACACACACAAAACCATAAAAAATGCAGGAGAAAGTGAGTCAAACAGCAGAAGTTATGAAAGAGAAAGCACAAAAATCTCCTAAAGAATTACAGGAAAACACAAACAAGCAAGGGAAGGAGCTAAGCAAAACCATCCAGGATCTAAAATCAGAAGTAGAAAAAACTAAGAAATCACAAAGGGAGACAACTTTGGAGATAGAAAACCTGGAGAAGAAATCAGGGGCCATAGATGCAAATATCAATAACAGAGATGGAAGAAAGAATCTAAGATGCCAAAGATACCATAGAAACCCTTGACTCAACAGTCAAAGAAAATGCAAAATGCAAAATGCAAAAAGCTTGTATCCCAGAACATCCAGGAAATCCACGACACAATGAGAAGACCAAACCTAAAGATTATAAGTATAGATGAGAATGAAGATTTACAGCTGAAAGGGCCAGCAAATATCTTCAACAAAATTATGGAAGAAAACTTTCCCAACTTAAAGAGAGAGATGCCCATGAATATACAAGAAGCCTACAGAACTCCAAACAGACTGGACTTGAGCAGAAATAGCTCCGGTCACATAATAATCAAAACCCCAAATGTACTAAACAAAGAAAGAATATAAAGGCAGCAAGAGAAAAAGGCCAAGTAACATATAAAGGAAGACCTATCAGAATCACACCAGACTTCTCACCAGAGACCATGAAAGCTAGAAGATCCTGGGCAGATCTCATGCAGACTCTAAGAGAACACAAATGTCAGCCAACACTACTATAACCAGCCAAACTCTCAATCACAATAGATGGAGAAACCAAGATATTCCAGGACAAAACCAAATTTACACAATATCTTTCTACAAACCCAGCTCTACAAAGAATAATAGGAGGAAAACTCCAATACAAGGAGGGAAACAACACCCTGAAAAAAGCAAAATAGTTACCTTCTTTCTTCAAACCCAAAAGATAACCACTCAAATATAAAAATAAGATCGAAAATGACAGGAAGCAATAATCACTATTTCTTAATATATCTTAGCATCAATGGACTCAACTCCCCAATAAAAAGACATAGACTAACAGACTGGATAAGGAAACAGGACCGTACATTTTGCTGCATACAGAAAACACACCTCAATATCAAAGACAAAAACTACCTTAGAGTAAAAGGCTGGGAGACAATTTTACAAGCCAATGGTCTCAGGAAATGAGCTGGGAGTAGTCATTCTAATATCAGATAAAATTGACTTTCAACCTAAAGTCATCAAAAGAGATACAGAAGGACACTTCTTGCTGGTCAAAGGAAAAATCCACCAAGAAGAACTCTCAATTCTGAACATCTATGCGCCAAATTCAAGGGCACCCTCATTCATAAAAGAAACTTTACTAAAGCTCAAAGCACACATTGCACCTAACACAATAATTGTGGGTGACTTCAACACTCCACTCTCCTCAAAGGACCGATCAGGAAAACAGAAACTAAATAGGGACACAATAAAACTAATTGAAGCTTTGGACCAATTGGATTTGAATGATATTTATAGAACATTTCACCCTAAAACAAAAGAATATACTTTTTTTCTCAGCACCTCATGGTACCTTCCCCAAACGTGAAATCAACAAATATAAAAAGTTTGAACTAATCCCGTGCCTCCTATCAGATCACTATGGAGTAAGATTGGTTTGCAATAGCAACAAAAACAACAGAAAGCCCACATACACATGGAGGCTGAACAATACTCTACTCAATGATAACTTGGCCAAAGAAGAAAGAGATCAGAGACTTTTTAGAATTTAATGAAAATGAAGGCACAACATACCCAAATCTTTAGGAAACAATGAAAGCAGTGCTAAGAGGAAAACTCATAGCCCTGAGTGCCTCCAAAAAGGAAATGGAGAGAGCATACACTAGCAGCTTAATGACACACCTGAAAGCCCTAGAAGAAAAAGAAGCTATTTCACCCAGGAGGAGTAGAAGACAGGAAATCATCAAATTCAGGGCTGAAATCAGTCAAGTGGAAACAAAGAGAACCATACAAAGAATCAACAAATCCAGGAGCTGGTTTTTTGAGAAAATCAACAAGATAGATAAACCCTTAGCCAGACTGACCAAAGGGCACAGAGAAAGTATCCAAATTAACAAAATTAGAAATGAAAAGGGGGATATAAAACAGAAACTAAGAAAATTCAAAAAAATCATCAGATCCTACTATAAAAGTCTATACTTCACAAAACTGGAGAATCTGGAGGAAATGGACAAATTCCTAGACAGATATCAAATACCAAATTAAATCAGTACCAAATAGATTATCTAAACAGTTCCATAATCCCTAAAGAAATAGAAGGGGTCATAGAAAGTCTTCCAACCAAAAAAAAGCACAGGACCAGATGGCTTCAGTGCAGAATTCTATCAGACCTTCAAAGAAGACCTAACACCAATACTCTTCAAACTATCCCACAAAATAGAAACAGAAGGAACACTACCCAATTCCTTCTATGAAGCCACAATTACACGGATACCAAAACCACACAAATATCCAACAAAGAAAGAGAACTTCAGACCAATTTCCCTTATGAACATCGATGCAAAAATACTCAATAAAATTCTTGCCAACCGAATTCAAGAACACATCAAAACAATCATCCACCATGATCAAGTAGGCTTTATTCCAGGGATGCAGGGTTGGTTCAATATATGGAAATCCATCAATGCAACCCACTACATAAACAAACTCAAAGAAAAAACACATGGTCATTTCATTGGATGCTGAAAAAGCATTTGACAAAATTCAGCATCCTTTCATGCTTAAAGTCTTGGAAAGAACGGGAATTCAAGGCCCATACCTAAACATAGTAAAAGCAATATACAGAAAACCAGTAGCCAGCATCAAACTAAATGGAGAGAAACTTGAAGCAATCCAACTAAAATCAGGGACTAGACAGGGCTGGCCCCTTTCTCCTTATCTTTTCAATATTGTACTTGAGGTACTAGCTCGAGCAATTAGACAACATAAGGAAGTCAAAGGGATACAAATTGGAAAGGAAAAAGTCAAACTATCATTATTTGCAGATGATATGATAGTCTACCTAAGTGACCCAAAAAACTCCATTAGAGAACTCCTACAGCTGATAAACAACTTCAGCAAAGTGGCAGCTTATAAAATCAAGTCAAGCAAATCAGTAGCCTTCCTATACTCAAAGGATGAGCAGGCTGAGAAAGAAATTAGGAAAATGACCCCCTTCACAATAGCCACAAACAGTATAAAGTACCTTGGGGTGACTCTTACCAAACATGTGAAAAATATGTGTGACAAGAACTTCAAGACTCTGAAGAAGGAAATAGAAGAAGACCTCAGAAAATGGAAAAACCTCCTATGATCATGTATCAGCAGGATTAATATAGTTAAAATGGCCATTTTGCCAAAAGCAATATACAGATTCAAGCAATACCCATCAAAATCCCAACTCAATTCTTCATAGGGTTAGAATGAGCAATTCTCAAATTCATCTGGAATAACAAAAAACCCAGGATAGCTAAAACTATTCTCAACAACAAAAGAAATTCTGGGGGAATCATTATCCCTGACCTCAAGCAATACTACAGAACAATAGTGTTAAAAAACTGCATGGTATTGGTACAGTGACAGGCAGGCAGATCAATGGAACAGGATTGAAGATCCAGACATGAACCCACACACCTATGGCCACTTGATCCTCGACAAAGAGGCTGAAAACATCCAATGGAAAAAAGATAGCCGTTTCAACAAATGGTGCTGGTTCAATTGGAGGTCAGCCTGCAGAAGAATGCGAATTGATCCATCCTTGTCTCCTTGTACTAAGCTCAACTCCAAATGGATCAAGGACCTCCACATATAGAGCTCTTGCTTGAGTTACAGCTTGATTCACACTCTCTACTCTGTGTTCTTTCAGCTTCCTCTTGTTAATCTGCTTTCTTTGATATTTAAGGAATCTTTTCTTTTCTTTTTGTAAGAGTGTTTTTGTTTCCATTTATATATAACATATGCACATCTGCGCCCAGGAAAGTCAGAAGAACTCATTGGATTCCCTAGAACAAGTTTTAAAAATAATTTTGAACAATCAGGTGCATGTTAAGAACTGAACCCATGTCCTCTGTAGGATCATTCAGTGATGTTAGCTGTGGAGCCCTCTCTGGAAGCCTTCTTATTAGTTTATCTAAGATTTCCCCCGATCTTTCCATCTTTTCCTTTTGAATTAACTGTTCTTGGTTATTTATGGTGTCACATATCAGAATGCTATATATATATATATATATATATATATATATATATATATATATATATATATATATATATATCCCCTTAATCTCCTTTTGCCCCAGTTTCTACATCTATGAAGTTGTGAAGGTAATATCCTTTTTTTGGAGTATACTTCTGTAGTTTTCAAGGACCTTTGATCTCTACTCATGGTGGATTTCAGACTCTGATCATTCTAATGATTTTGCTTCAATTGACAAATCACACAAGCTTTCAGTCATCTGCTTTCTCAAGCATTTCATTCTTCATGTACTGTCAAGCTTTACTTTCAGAAAGGGAGATGAGACATTATTCTCCTGTCTTTCAGACTCTTGACTTAGCACTTTTATTCAAACAATTTCACCAATCTTTACCCAATGGCTTATGTTACTTAAAAGTGACTATGTCACCTTGGTGCATACAGAGAAAGACTTTTTCAAATAATTCCCCTAGGTTTTGTCAAATATCACAGATACAATGAGTCATAAAATAAGGCATTTTGTAAATCACTAATGTATGAGAGGAGAGGCCATTGTTCCTGTGAAGGCTTAATGCCCCAGTGTAGGGGAATGTCAAGTCAGGAAAGTATGACAGGAGGGAGATTGGTAAGCAGGGGGAGGGGGGATGGGATAGGGCTTTTCGAAGGGGTAAGGCAGAAAGTAGATAACATTTGAAATCTAAATAAAGCAAATATCTAATAAAAATAAATAAATCATTGATGAGATGAATTTAACTGATCTAACTGATCTTAGTTTTTCATGGTGTCACATGACAGAAATCTCTAAATGTCTGTCTCCCCCAAAAGTCATATTAATCTCCTTAGTGAGTTTATTAGTCATAACAGGATACTTAAATGATATAAACGTGAATAACAACATACAGAAAAACAGAATACAAAATTTCAGGCTATTGTCCAGGGATTAACAGTTTGTTTTGCTTTAGTGGTAGATAGGTAGATGGACAGATTGCTGTATTTTATAGAAAAGAAAGGGAAGTGGGGTATATGTTTGGTAGAAGCTTGGAAGCTTGGAAGCTCAATATTTTGAGGTGGAAGGGGATGCCTCTGAGAGCCCATGCTGAGGCATCCCTTCCCACTGAGGTGCCAGCCACAGAACAGGTATAGACACAATAGAGTTTATTTAGGGCATGGGAAGGGGAGTTAGGAAGGAGAGAGAGAGAGAGAGAGAGAGAGAGAGAGAGAGAGAGAGAGAGAGAGAGAACAACTTTTTTTTTTTACAAAAGAGCTACAAATGAGCTGCCCACAGCTTATGAGATGTCACTATCCAGGTCTGTTGCACGTAGTTCCTTAATTCTGATGGCAGGTGCCCCTGAGGGATATGTCTCCTGCTTCTCAAGTCCTAGGTGCCATTAATACCATGGTATGCTGTCCCCAGAAGAAGGGTACAGCACCCTTGAGAGCACTCCTGAGACAGCCCCAGTCACTCGGAGACCACAGGCATCACTAAAACAAGCATGGCAGTGGTAGAGAAATGGAACAGAAGGAGAAACAGAAGGATGTAGGCACAAAGAAGAGAGGCAGAACTGGAGACTTGAGAGTTATGAGGAACAGCATGTTGTGACTAGCTGGTGATGCCATCTGGGACCATATTGGTGTCCTTGGCCCTATAGAAGGGGTCAGTTACCATCCTGGTCTCATTTGCTACCTTGAGAACATGAGATGTCTGAGAGCTGTACAAAACTGGCCCCACCTCTCATCTGGTCATTGTAGAAAAGCTGATCATAGGGACATGAGAGTAGAAAAACTGACTCTGGCCCTAGCCACCTGCAGTACTTGGGAAAGGCAGGGCCCACACATTGCAGGAGTTGTGGGTGACCTGGCCCAGAGGTTGCAAGCAAGCATGGGATAACTTGCCTTAGTAGTTTTCTCCTGCAGTGCATAGATAAGAAAGAAATGCTCTCCTCCCCTCTCACAAACAATGGCAGGCTGGAGACAAGGTGCTGAGCTCATGAAAGCAAGTGAGCAGGCTCCACCCTCTTCATCTGTAACAGTGAGGACAGCAGACCCTGAAACTTGCCTTTGTGGCACTGTAGAGTTGGCCCTGATGGCAGGGGGCAGAAAAGCTGAACCTGAGGGCCTGGTCCTGAGAGAGCTGGCTGTGCTCCTTCTCTGGCATGTGGTGGTATGTTCAAGGGAGAGATGCCCTGTTCACCCTTGCCACCTACAGCAGGCAGGAACTCTGACCCCAAGGACATCAGAGTGGGAGATCTGGCTCTTTCCCTTACCTGCTGCAGCATTCCAGATACTAGACCTTGCATTGCACCTCACCTGGACAGCTGTAGAGCTGACCTTGGAGGTGAGGGTTTTAAGTGAGCTAGCACTAAGTGTGTGAGTGAAGGAGAGATGCCCCTGTCACATATCTGCTGTACAGTGGGAGTGAGGGAATAATCACATCCTCTCCCTTTTGCCCTTATATCTAGCAAAAGACTGGAGAGTTTGCTTCAGTGGTATCATTAGAGCAGGAGAGCTAACCCATACCCTCACCTGCCACAGCACTTGAAACTGCAGCTTTTGCATCTCACCTGGGCAATACATTGGCCCTGGATGTTAAGGTTGATGGTAAGCCTGTCCCAAAGGCATGAGCACAGCAGAGCTGTGCTGGGCAATGATGCAGACAGGAAGAGAGACCTTCCTATCCTTCCCCATCACACACCCTCTATGGGAAGAAAGAGAGCTATTCCTGGTCATGTCAATCACCAGCTGCATCCTTAGAAAGAGTTGTCCCTGCACCTCACCTAGGCAGCAAGGTAGAGCTGGTCCTGCTTGTGGTGACTGCTAGTGAATCTATCTCAAGTGCAAGAGAGTGGGAGAGCAGGACTGACCAGCTCAGATGCACGTCAAGCTTAGATCCAGAGTTTTGAATTGGCCTACCACAATATCTACCCCATCTGAGGTAGATGACCTGCTGGAGTGCATGATAGGGACAGTCCTACAAACTGAAAAGTACAGGAATTCCATGACACAGGACAACAGAGTATCTAATAGGAACCCAGTGATGTTCCAATACTGATAGAGCAGCAGAAGCCAGAAGATTCTTGTACAAGGCCAAAAAAGCATAGCAATGACCTCTGAAACCAAAGAAATGTGCACAAAAGTGGTTTTTGTGTGGGATACACCATGACACACTGCAGCTTCCATAAAAGGTTATTTTTCTCAGCTCAGGGAGGGGATAGCTTGCAAGATTGAGGGAGGCAGGTGGGAAGGAACGGAGAGATGAATACAGTTGGGGTGCATGATGTAAAATCCACAAAAAAGTTAAAAAACAAATAAAACTGAACTGAGAGAGAGAAAGAGAGAGAGAGAGAGAGAGAGAGAGAGAGAGAGATTGTGTGTACTGTATGTAAACAGGTGGATAGAAAAATGGGATATCATAAAGAGAAAGGAAATAGATCTTACCCACACACGATTTCTAAAACCACTAGGAAATATAGTAGAGATGTCTATTTTTGAGCTGGTGTTTTGCTTGTTTCTTTTAAAAGCTATGCTCCAGCATATCAGTTCTTCAGCAATACAATTTCTGGAAACATCTTTAAGACAACTCTTAATTCTCCATAATTTCATATAGGCAAATCTGAATTTCAATTTACACAGTGGAATTAAAAGTCATATGAGTATGATTTAATGATATGTATTTGTTTTCAGCAGAGCTGTGGAACATAAGAACCAGAACAATCCTATGTGAAGTGCTGCAGACAGCTGGGAGCATCCCCAGTGCCAGAATTTCAAGACACAGCACAGGATGATGGTAGGGCAGCATTCCCTTCCGTGACTCATGGACTCTCACATTTCTGAGAAAAACAAAAACTAAGAATCCTTTCTACTGTCAGTTTCTCTAGGTAATATTTCTCTGCACTTTAAATACTGACAATTACAAACTAATTAATTTTTTAATTTAACAATGTGTGCTTGGAAAATCAGGAGAGGTTTATATATTTCTTTATGAGCCTAGCTGAGCTTACAATTCCTCAAAGGGAAAGACAGGGCGGCCAGCGGCGGCAGTGCAGCAGTGGCTGGTCCAGCTGAAGGGCCATCAGCAGTGGAACCAAGGCGACACAGGGTCCAGTTAGGCCCTGCGCCCACGACCACTGACCTTCGCTGACCAGCCGAGCTGCAAGCAGCTGTGGTTTTGCAGCGCCTTTCGCTGCACGGAAGCTACTTCAGAACTCGGCCTCCCGCCAGTCAGGAGAGGCTCACCTCCATCTTGGTTTCGGACTCCAGAGAGATCGGACAGACTGAGGTACACAAACATAATCCGAGGCCAACACCGCGGGGGTCTGAGCCCAATGGGTGTTGGCCTGCACCCAGGCCCTGGGCTGTTCGGGGGGCCATTGGGGTGCCAACCCAGCCAGGAGGATTTTTGCCCTGGCCTGTGCGCGCGCGCCGCCATTTTGCCTACAGGACTACAGAGAGCTCTGGCGGGCAGAGCCGTAACAGGCTCTGAGGCTGAGGCTACCAAAGCGGGGGTCTAGGCCCCAAAAGGCCCAGGACTGACCCCAAGAACTGGGCGGCTTGGTGGGCCATCTGTGTGTCAACCTGCCCAGGAGGTTGCTAACACAGCAGACTCTCCCTGCGCTTTCGGAGAGCGCGAGCATGCACGCCCGCCATCCTGGTCACTTGGCAGACCCAATTAACAGTCATAGCCCTAAGGGAACTTTGCTCGGACCTTGGCATCCCAGGCTTTTGCCTGGACTCAGGGCCTGGGCGGCAAGGCTAACCTTGTGTGTACCAGCACGGTTGGGGGATCGGCTGCCCAGCGGAGTGATCAGAACACAGGGGAGGTCCCGGCAGCATACAACTTCGGCGCTCCCTGGGGGTGCACACGGGCTCCATCTGGTCCACAGACACAATCTGGGGCAAGGCTTCAGGCGGGAGCCCTCAGCTCAACTCTCTCCGCTTCCAGATCCAGATCAGCCTGGGCGGTGGCACCACATCTCCAGGTCCTGCAAGAGGCTAGAGACCCTTCGGGGCGGCCAGCGGGGAGAAGTCGGTGTGCTCCGGTGAATCCAGCGGGCCCCAGCGGGAGCCTTCGGGTGCCTGCTTCGGGATCTGAACAGCCTGGGCAGCAGCACCCTGTCTACAGGCAGTGCAGGAGGTAAGCTGTGCACCAGAGGCCAACTGGGAAGGGGCAGCTTGCACTGGTGAGTCCAGCATTGACAGCAAGACCAACTAACACCAGTGAGAACTAGATGGCAAAAGGCAAACGCAGGAACGTCACTAACAGAAATGAAAGCAATATGGCAACATCAGAACCCAATTCTCCTCTACCAACATGTCCTAGATACCCCATCACACCAGTAAAACAAGATTTGGAGTTAAAATCACTGGTCATGATGCTGGTACAGGAACACATGAAGGACATACTTAAAGAAATTCAGGAGACAATGGATCAAAAGTTAGAAGCCCTTGCAAGGGAAACACAAAAATCATTGAAAGAAATCCAGGAGAATACAAAAGCCAACAATGAGGAAACACTAAAAACACTTAAAGAAATACAGGAGAACTTTGGTCAACAGGCTGAGGTCATGAAAGAGGAAACACAAAAATCTCTTAAAGAATAACAGGAAAGCACAAACAAGCAAGTAAAGGAACTAAGCAAAACCATCCATGATCTAAAATCAGAAGTAGAAACAACTAAGAAAACTCAAAGGGAGACAACTTTGGAGATAGAAAGCCTTGGAAAGAAATCAGGGGACAGAGATGCAAATATCAACAACAGAATACAAGAGATAGAAGAAAGAATCTCAGATGCTGAAGATTCCATAAAAACCATGGACTCAACAGTTAAAGAAAATGCAAAATGCAAAAGGCTTGTAACCCAAAATATCCAGGAAATTCAGGACACAATGAGAAGACCAAAGCTTAGGATTATAGGCATAGATGAGAGTGAAGATTTACAGCTTAAAGGGCCAGCAAATATCTTCAATAAAATTATGGAAGAAAACTTCCCTAACCTAAAGAGAGAGATGCCCATGAATATACAAGAAGCCTACAGAACTCCAAACAGACTGGACCAGAACAGAAATACTTCCCGTCACATAATAATCAAAACACCAAATGTTCTAAACAAAGAAAGAATATTAAAGGCAGTAAGAGAAAAAGGCCAAGTAACATATAAAGGAAGACCTATCAGAATCACAGCAGACTTTTCACCTGAAACTATGAAGGCTAGAAGGTCCTGGGCAGATCTCATGCAGACTCTAAGAGAACACAAATACCAACCAAAACTACTATATCCAGCAAAACTCTCAATCACCGTAGATGGAGAAACTAAGATATTTCATGACAAAACCAAGTTTACCCAATATCTCTCCACAAACCAGCCTTACAAAGGATAATAGGAGGAAAGCACCAATACAAGAAGGGAAACTTGACCATGGGAAAAGCAAGATAGTAACCTTTCATCAAACCCAAAAGAAGTTAAGCAATCAAATTTAAAAAATAATGTCAAAAATGATAGGAAGTAACAATCACTATTCCTTAATATCTCTTAACATCAATGAACTTAATGCCCCAATAAAAAGACACAGACTAACTGACTGGATACGTAAACAAGACCCTACATTTTGCTGCTTACAGGAAACACACCTCAGGGTCAAAGACAAACACTACCTTAGAGTAAAAGGCTGGAAGACAATTTTACAAGCAAATGGTGTCAGGAAACAAGCTGGAGTAGCCATTTTAATATCAGATGAAATTGACTTTCAACCCAAAGTCATCAAAAGAGACTCTGAGGGACACTTCTTGCTGGTCAAAGGAAAAATACAACAAGAAGAACTCTCAACCCTGAACATCTATGCTCCAAATGCAAGGGCACCCTCTTTCGTAAAAGACACTTTATTAAAACTCAAAGCAAACATTGCACCTAACACAATAATTGTGGGTGACTTCAACACTGCACTTTCCTCAATGGACCGATCAGGAAAACAGAAACTAAACAGGGACACAGTGAAACTAATTGAAGCTTTGGACCAATTAGATTTAACAGATATATATAGAACATTCTATCCTAAAAGAAAAGAATATACCTTTTTCTCAGCACCTCATGGTACCTTCTCCAAAATCGACCATATAATTTGGTCACAAGACAGACCTCAACAAATATAAGAAGATCCAACTAATCCCATGCCTCCTATCAGATCACTATGGAGTAAAAGTGGTCTTCAATAGGAACAAAAACAACAAAAAACCCACATACACGTGGAAACTGAACAATATTTTACTCAATGACACCTTGGTCAAAGAAGAAATAAAGAAAGAAATTAAAGACTTTTTAGAACACAATGAAAATGAAAACACAACATACCCAAATCTATGGGACACAATGAAAGCAGTGCTAAGAGGAAAACTCATAGCCCTGAGTGGCTCCAAAAAGAAAATGGAGAGAGCATACATTACCAACTTAATGACACACCTGAAAGCCCTGGAACAAAAAGAGGCTATTTCACCCAGGAGGAGTAGAAGGCAGGAAATCATCAAACTCAGGGCCGAAATCAATCAAGTAGAAACAAAGAGAACCATACAAAAAATCAACAAAACCAGGAGCTGGTCCTTTGAGAAAATCAACAAGATATATAAACCCTTAGCCAGACTGACCAAAGGGCACAGAGAAAGTATACAAATTAACAAACTTAGAAATGAAAAGGGAGATATAACAACGGAAACTGTGGAAATCCAAAAAATCATCAGGTCCTACTACAAGAGACTGTACTCAACACAACTGGAGAATCTGGAGGAAATGGACAATTTCCTTGAGAGATAACAAATACCAAAATTAAATCAGGACAAACTAGACCATCTAAACAGTCCCATAATGTCTAAAGAAATAGAAGGAGTCATAGAAAGTCTTCCAATGAAAAAAAGCACAGGACCAGATGGTTTCAGTGCAGAATTCTATCAGACCTTCAAAGAAGAGTTAACACCAATACTCTTCAAACTATTCCACAAAATAGAAACAGAAGGAACACTACTCAATTCCTTCTACGAAGCCACAATTACGCTGATACCAAAGCCACACAAAGATCCAACAAAGAAAGAGAACTTCAGAACAATTTCCCTTATGAACATCGATGCAAAAATACTCAATAAAATTCTTGCCAACCGAATCCAAGAACACATCAAAACGATCATCCACCATGATCAAGTAGGCTTTATCCGAGGGATGCAGGGTTGGTTCAATATACGGAAATCCATCAATGCAATCCACTACATAAACAAACTCAAAGAACAAAACCACATGGTCATTTCATTGGATGCTGAAAAAGCATTTGACAAAATTCAGCATCCTTTCATGCTTAAAGTCTTGGAGAGAACAGGAATTCAAGGCCCATACCTAAACATAGTAAAAGCAATATACAGCAAACGGGTAGCCAGCATCAAACTAAATGGAGAGAAACTTGAAGAAATCCCACTGAAATCAGGGACCAGACAAGGCTGCCCCCTTTCTCCTTATCTTTTCAATATTGTACTTGAGGTACTAGCTCGGGCAATTCGACAACATAAGGAGGTCAAAGGGATACAAATTGGAAAGGAAGAAGTCAAACTATCATTATTTGCAGACGACATGATCATCTACCTAAGTGACCCAAAAAACTCCACTAGAGAGCTCCTACAGCTGATAAACAACTTCAGCAAAGTGGCAGGTTATAAAATCAACTCAAGCAAATCAGTGGCCTTCCTATACTCAAAGGATAAGCAGGATGAGAAAGAAATTAGGGAAATGACCCCTTTCACAATAGCCACAAACAGTATAAAGTATCTTGTGGTGACTCTTACCAAACATGTGAAAGATCTGTATGGCAAGAACTTCAAGACTCTGAAGAAGGAAATGGAAGAAGACCTCAAAAAATGGGAAAACCTCCCATGCTCATGGATCGGTAGAATCAATATAGTTAAAATGGCCATTTTGCCAAAAGCAATATACAGATTCAATGCAATACCCATCAAAATCCCAACTCAATTCTTCACAGAGTTAGAAAGAGCAATTATCAAATTCATCTGGAACAACAAAAAACCCAGGATAGCTAAAACTATTCTCAGCAACAAAAGAAATTCTGGGGGAATCATTATCCCTGACCTCAAGCAATACTGCAGAGCAATAGTGTTAAAAACTTCATGGTATTGGTACAGTGACAGGCAGGAGGATCAATGGAACAGGATTGAAGATCCAGAAATGAACCCACACACTTATGGCCACTTGATCCTCGACAAAGAGGCTGAAAACATCCAATGGGAAAAAGATAGCCTTTTCAACAAATGGTGCTGGTTCAACTGGAGGTCAGCATGCAGAAGACTGCGAATTTATCCATCCTTGTCTCCTTGTACTAAGCTCAAATCCAAATGGATCAAGGACCTCCACATAAAGCCAGACACTCTGAAGCTAATAGAAAAGAAACTGGGGAAGACCCTTGAGGACATCGGTACAGGGCGAAAGTTTCTGAACAGAACACCAATAGCGTATGCTCTAAGAGCAAGAATTGACAAATGGGACCTCATAAAATTACAAAGTTTCTGTAAGGCAAAGGACACCATCAAGAGGACAAATCGGCAACCAAAAAATTGGGGAAAGATCTTCACCAATCCTACATCAGATAGAGGGCTAATATCCAATATATATAAAGAACTCAAGAAGTTAGACTCCAGAAAACCAAACAAACCTATTAAAAAATGGGGTACTGATTTAAACAGAGAATTCTCACCTGAAGAACTTCGGATGGTGGAGAAGCATCTTAAAAAATTCTCAACTTCATTAGTCATTAGGGAAATGCAAATCAAAACAACCCTGAGATTTCATCTTACACCAGTCAGAATGGCTAAGATTAAAAATTCAGGAGACAGCGGGTGTTGGAGAGGGTGTGGAGAAAGAGGAACACTCCTCCACTGCTGGTGGGGTTTCCAATTGGTACAACCATTCTGGAAATCAGTCTGGCGGTTCCTCCGAAAACTGGGCACCTCACTTCCAGAAGATCCTGCTATACCACTCCTGGGCATATACCCAGAGGATTCCCCACCATGTAATAAGGATACATGCTCTACTATGTTCATAGCAGCCCTATTTATTATTGCCAGATGCTGGAAAGAACCCAGGTATCCCTCAACAGAAGAGTGGATGCAAAAAATGTGGTATATCTACACAATGGAGTACTATTCAGCCATTAGAAACAATGAATTCATGAAATTCTTAGGCAAATGGATGGAGCTAGAAAACATCATACTAAGTGAGGTAACCCAGACTCAAAAGGTGAATCATGGTATGCACTCACTAATAAGTGGATATTAACCTAGAAAACTGGAATACCCAAAACATAATCCACACATCAAATGAGGTACAACAAGAAAGGAGGAGTGGCCCCTGGTTCTGGAAAGACTCAGTGAAGCAGTATTCGGCAAAACCAGAACAGGGAAGTGGGATGGGGTGGGTGGGAGGACAGGGGAAGAGATGGGGGCTTACGGGACTTTCGGGGAGTGGGGGGCTAGAAAAGGGGAAATCATTTGAAATGTAAATAAATTATATCGAATAAAAAAATTAAAAAAAAAGAAAATGCAATTTCTATGAAAAAAAAAAGAGAAAAACAGTGTCCTCTGTTAAGGCAGAAAAGACATTTGCTACTCTATACTGCTGGAGATGAAGAGAAAGGTACAGAGAGGGCTACTTAGCTTCATTTACCAAAATAAATGACTCTTAGTAACCTTTGCTAACAGTCTTTTGACAGTTTCAGTGGATGACTTAAAAGAGAAGCAGCTGGAGCAACCCAGACTCTCACTTCTACTTCCTCCGTGCGGGTTTATGTTATGACTTGTATCACTGTGAAAGCAGACTCAGAATACTGTAGACAGTAATAGACTGCCATATCATCAGACTCCAGGCTGCTGATGGTGAGAGAATAATCTGACCCAGACCTAGTGCCACTGAACCTGGATGGGACCCCATCTGCCAAGATGGCTGTACCATAGATGAGGCGCTTAGGAGACTTCCCTGGTTTCTACTGAAACCAGCATAAAGAACTGCTAATGCCCTTACTTGCCTGGCAAGTAATAGCTACTCTGTCTCCCAGAGATGCAGACAGGGAGGATGGAGACTGGGTCATCTGGATGTCACATTTGGTACCTAAGTGTGGAGACATATCAAATATCCACATAGTGAAGCATGACAAAACAGGACATTTCCCCAAATGCCAATCAACATGAATCACCTTCTAACAGTGAAATTCCCATTTTAGTCCATTTTACCTGGAAACCAGAGCAAAAAGAACCCAAGAAACTGAGCAGGGGTTCTCATGTTCATGCTGAGTCCTGACTGCAGTGACAATGGCACAGGATGTGACTGGTATATAAAGAAGTCCCCAAAGCTATGCAGTGAGTTTATGCAAATAATTTGGAAACAGTTAACACTGGTCACAGCTGTGAGGCTTACTAGTCTCAGTCCTTAGCACAATTTCAGTGTGCCAAGATGCCTGAAGTCAGACCGCACTTATGTCTCTAGAGAATGCTTTTCTTTCATTGATTTACAATTACATAAGACATTTCTACTGTATGTAAGCTCTATCTTATATAATATATTTTAAAGATATACTGGAGTTATATAAAAGAATATCCTGCAGCCAGAAAATACACAACAGAAAAGAAACTATTAGATCTTTTAACTCACTCAAATAATTCTGATTGGTTTAAAAAAAAAAAAAAAGGATGTGTTTCCCTTGGAAAGTGTTTGTTAGTTTGGAGTAGGCATTGTTTTAAATTAAAAGGATAATTTATCAGAACAATTTTGTCTGAATTAAATGTAAGACTTTACAGCTTTAACATTGCTAACTAGTGTTTTAATAGCAGAAATACACAGTAGGTGCATAGCATGATCCCAACAACATATGTCACCTGAAGTTCAACTCCATATGGAAACTGAGGTTCTTTCATATTTACAGACTGAAAGGGGAATACCTTTTGCTCAGTTTTGGATCTCCCATATCTAACTGGCTGGTTTTGTCTGTCAACTTGACAAAAGCTGGAGTTATCAGAGAGAAAGGAGCTTTAGGTGAGGAAATGCCTCCATAAGATCCTGCTGTAAGGCATTTTCTCAATTGGTGATCAAGAGGGGAGGGCCTGTGTGGGAGGTACCATCTCTGGGCCAGTAGTTTTGATTCTATAGGATTGCATGTTGAGCAAGCCAGGGGAAGCAAGACAGTAAGTAAAAATCCCTCCATGACCTCTGCATAAGTTCCTGCATCCTGATCTGCTTGAGTTCTGGTCCTAACTTCCTTTGGTGATGAAAAGCAATGTGGAAGTGTAAGCGAAATAAACCATTTCCAACTTGCTTCTTGGTCATGATGTTTGTGCAGGAATAGAAACCCTGACTAAGACCCATGTTTTGTTCTTTTCTGCCATTTGCAAAAATTTCCCACAATTTCTCAGCATAAACGTTTGACTAATGATGATATACTTGAGTCATATAACAGAAAACATGCTACTCAATACATGGTTCTGCTGTGTCCTAACCAATTATATTGTCAATTTGCATTCTTGAGCAGTAACGGTAAAAATTATACAGATTCAGGAACCATATAAATCCTTATAACACAAATATTTGAATACCACCGATCACATATCTATGTCTTTTTCTTGACCATCCAGCATTATTCATTAGGAGAAGTAAAACCTTTTCAGTCTTCAGTACCTTTTTCCTGAAGCCAGAGAATCCTTTGGGTCTTTTAGAAACAAAACATAAACAAGACAGTGAGAGGATAAGCTGGAGCCCCCTGATTTTCTAGGAACTGGACTTGAGTGATGGGTACAAATGCTTAGTTATGAAGCAGCTTCTTCACTACACAGAGCACCATCCCCATTGCTGATTCAATCAGCATTCAGCAGCTTTTGGATAGATTAATAGTAATTCTGCCTCATCTGCCTCTTCACTGCACTCTCTTTCTGATGATACCTAACAGCTGTATCTGTGTCTCTCTTTAATCATTAAGACTTGGAAGATATTTCTGAGTTCTCACATCATAGCCCCAGGTTGACTAAGGACACTTCTAGCTCATGATAACAAGAGGATGACAGTTTGTCTTAACCTAAAACAACAAGTGAATAATCAAATTGCAGGGCATCTGGAATCTGAATCATACCACAACTCCTTTAATGATATGTGCAAATAGGAAGGGAATTCCAGAAACAGTCAACATTCCTTTACCTTAGATCAAATTAATCAACAGATGATTTTGGTTTTGAATTATAACTTCATGACTGGAGCCGAATATAGCTGTCACCTGGGCAGCTCTGCTAGTGCATGACAAATACAGAGGGCAACACTCTCAGCCAGCCATTGAACTGAGCACAGCCTCCCAATGGGGGAGCTGGAGAATGGACCTAGGTGCTGAAGGGGTTTGCAGCACCACAGGAAGAACAACAATACGAGTATTCCCAGAGCTCCCAGGGACAAAGACATCAACCTGATAGTACACATGATGTTACCCATGGCTCCAGAAGCATAGGCAGCAGAGGATGGCCTTGTTGGACATCAAAGGGAGGAATGGCCCCTGGTCCTGGAAAGGCTCAGCAGTGTAGGGGAATACCAGGACAGGGAAGCAGGAGGGAGTTGATTGGGGACCAAGGTGTTGGAAGTTGACTACTGGGACTTTCGGGGGAGGGAGCAAGGAAAGGGGAAATCATTTGAAATGTAAATAAAGAATATATCTAACAAAAAATTCAACTAATTCATGCATACTGAATAAACAACTGTATACCTTGAGATTTGTGTGTGTGTTACTAATTCACTGCTTAATAAATATGCCTTCTGATTTTTTTCAGACTGTTGAAAGGACATATTTTTAGGACATCCTCTTAATGATACTAGCTAATAGTTAGGGAATAATGGGCTTTACAGAACCTTCCAAAACTATCCAAGTCTAGGATCTAGAATTTCCAAATTAAAATTGACCTATCAAAAGGACTGTTCAGATACAGTTGAGTTACAAGTTTAAGATGACATGGACATTGTGTAATATACATGGGTAAAATCAATATACTCACATATGCTTTTCTGGTACAATGAGAAGAAGTTGAGCTATACAGAGTACTTGTTACAACAGAAAAGAGGACTGTGCAAGATAGTGCCTATTGTTCAGGTGAATGTGGTGGTGTTTTCTTGGAAGAATAAATGTTAGCTTTAGATTCTGTGCCCTGAAATCTGCATGACATGAGAGATTTCACAATCCTTGGGTTTAATTCAGGAGACTGTGGACCTCCAGAATAATAAAGAAAATATTTTAATCAGTTTTGAAGGTATTACCATTTAGCCAGAGAAAACTAATGAAAAACATTCTTTGACTTTTCTGTGCATGTGGTTTTCCTTAATACTCCATCAATTATAAGAATCTTATCAGTCGGTGTCATTGTGAAAGAAACTTTATGTTAAGATGAAGGAGCCCCAGAAATACTCTTGGATATAAAATCTTGTTTAAGTTGAGAATAACTATGGGGAGAAAGACCTCAATATTAAGTGAAAAAGAGTACATGTTTCTTCTCTCAGAATCTCTGATGCCTACCCATCATGTCTCCAATGTATTGTCTCTGGGCCTCTGTTGAGACACAGCATGATGGTAGAAGATACAAGAAGTAGAGCATCTTGGTTCAAAGAGTGAAAGAGCCACTTATAGCACTATGGGCCAAGTACTAGGAACAGAAGCAAAATACAAATGAAAACAAAAAATGGTTCTCCAGAGGTGCTCTGCAGTTATCTTTTGCTCCTAACTAAATGCAATCTCTCAGTGTTTCTGCCACTTCTATTTACTAAGGATTGAGTTTTCAACAGAGGCACTCAGGAAAACACTATAGGTTCAAACTATAACTTTACTTCTCTGGCCCACAAATGATCTTAAGATGGAAGAATACATTGAGACAATTTATGACTCTGTGAGTACTTGTAGGTTCTGTATTTTCAAAAATGAAGTCAAACACCCCCTAGAGACTAAAGAAATGATTTTAGCTATAAGATCATATAAAATCTTCACAAAAAGAAGTTTATTACTGTATTAAATATCTGTAATGGTAAAATTCATGACACATATTGAGAAAGATATTCTGTGTGAATTCTATGTGCTACATATAGAGATTATGGCTCAAAAAGGAAGAAAATAAGAAAAGCAGAAAATGAGTTATAAATTTCCAACAAGCAATGGAACATTGTAAACATTACCATTTAAAATAACATAATCCCAGCCAACAATTGAATGAAAGCAAGACCATAACCAAACAGTGTATATATTAAATCATGAGGCACTATGTCTGCCATACACTATGTCTACCTAATACCCAAACCCAAGGAGTCTGCAGAAATAAAATCAAGACATATTTAAATGGCACAATAAAGAAAAGATAATTTATATTTCAAATCATTTATTTCTCATATCCTATGTTTTTCTTATTCTTCTCCAATACAATATATCCTGATCACAGGCCCTCCCTCCACAGCTCCATTTTGCACAACCCCCATCTCCCCTCTCCCCCATCCTATGTACTCCTTTTCCCTTCAGAAAAAGAGGAACCCTCCAAGTGATATCAACTGAACACAGAGAAGAAGATGAAAGAGACTAGACACAAACTCTCATATTAAGGCTGAGCTAACGAATCTAGTCAGATGAAAAGTGTCCCAAGAGCAGGCAGAGTGAGAGTCACTGTCACTGCCAGTGGTATGAGTTCCACAAAAACCTACAAGCAAACAACCACTGCATATGAGCAGACAGACTTCCTAATAGAGACCCATGCGGGCTATATGATTTCTGCTTTAGTCTCTGTGAGCCCTATAAACATTACTGAGTTGGTTCTGTGGGCTGTGTTGTCCAGGTATTCTCTATACCTCTACTTTTTACAATCCCTGGGGATCCTGGAGCTCTGCTAAATGTTCAGACCTCTTTCTCGCCATCAGTTCCATTAGCTGCAGAAGGAAGTTTCTCTGATGACAAACGGACTAGAAACCAATCTAGAGATATAGCAGAATATACTTAGAAATTATTTCTTTGAACATGTCTATGGTATATGCCCAAGAATGTTATAGCTAGGTGTTAAGTTAGAGTAACTCTCAATTTCTGAAAAACTCCCATATTAACTTTTTTTCCATTTTTGCCTTAGAATTTACTTCTATCCTATATTCTTGGAACTGTCTTCATCAAAGTTCAACAGGAGATGTCAGTGGTGGCAGAGATGCTGGTTCTACTTCCAAGAACAATTGCTGGAGCTGCATTGGAAGATCCATACCTCAAGAAATCTTGGAGATGCTGTTAGGGTGGGCAGCTTCCTGCAGCCAGCCCAGCATCTCTTGGAACAGGGACTGGGCTGCAGTACAAGCCTCTCACAGAGGTGCTGGCAGTACCTGCACTTCCTCCAGGCATTTGTCATAGGCCTCCTGATTTTCTTCATGGAACTTCACCAGGATCACACAAATGGGACACGTGGAGCCTGTAGCTGCACCCAAGTCTGTTTTAGAAGGAATATAGATGTAGGGCAAGTTCTGGTCCTCACACAGAACTGGAAGATGGCAGTATGCCTCAATCAGCAATGTGTCTCTTGCCAAACCATGATCCCTTCCTTTCCTGCCATTCTGACAAATTTCTGAACCTCCTTTACCCTACTACGAATCTTCACAGACTTCTTGTTACACTGGTAGAGCTTGGATATCAAGCAGTGAGAAGCCAGGGACTGCACGATGGGGTTCAGGTTGACCAGAACCTCTTCACACTTGCACTCCTCACTGCAGCCTTGCCTGTGCCTCAAACTCCTTGGGAATGGACTTTATTTTGGTCATCTTAGCAACTACAACTTAGTGAGGGCATCTCCCATATTCATTTTTATAGTAGTTGTATAATTTTTCACTTCCTGCAGCAATGTAGGAGTGTTCATTCTGCTTCACATCCCTACCAGCATGGACTGCCACAGTGTTACTGATCTTAGTCATTCTGACAGGTATAAGATGAAATATCAGAGTAGCTTTGATTTACATTTCCCTGATGTTTAAGAATACTCCATTGTTATTTAAGTTTCCTCATCTACCTTAAATCCCGACATTGAAGATTCTCTGTTTATATTAGCACTATATATAATTTTTTTGAGTTCTATGACATTCCTTTTTTATAATGATCATTGTTTTATTTTTATTTATTTTTTTATTGAATATCATCTTCATTTACATTGCCATGGTAAAACCTTTCCCAATTTCCCCCCTCCCCAAAGACCCCCAACCCCTTCTCCCTCCCCCTGCATCCACATATATGCCCCTCCACCCAACACACGCTCACCTCCTCCCCCCTCGGTTTCCCTTTGTTGGGGCCTCTGTTGAGCCTTTACCTGACCAAGGACCATTCCTCCCACTGATGCCCAACAAGGCCTTCCTCTGCCTCATTTTTGGCTGGAACCATGGGTGCCCCTTGTTTGATGGTTCAGTCCCTGGGAGTCTGGGGACATCTGGGTGACTGAAATCATTGTTCTTCCCATGGGGCTGTAAGCCCCTTCAGCTCTTCTGTACTACCCTCCAGCTCCTCCATTGGGGAACCCATTCCCAATCCAATAGCTGGTTCCTAGCATTCCTCTGTATTTGTAAGTCTCTGGCAGGGCTCCTCTGGAGACAACCATTACATGCTCGTTTTTGGTATACACATCTTGTTGTCCTTAGTAGTGGCAGGGTTTGTTGGCTGTTTATAGGATGAACCCCCAGGTAGGGCAGTTTCTGGGTAGCCTTTGCTTCAGTCCCTGCTCCATACATTGCCTCCCTTATTGTCCCTGTACTTTGTTCCCATTCTTAGAGGAACCAAAGCACCCTTACTTAAGTTCTCCTTCTTCTTGAGCTTCCTGTGCTGGGTGAATTGTAACTTGTTTATTTTGAACTTTTGGGCTAACTTCTGCTTATTAGTGAGTGCATACCATGTGTGATCTTTTGTGATTGGGTTGCCTCTCTCAGGATGATGTTTTCTAGTTCCATCCATTTGCCTAAGAATTTCATAAATTCATTGTTTTTAATAGCTGAATAGTCCTCCACTGTGTGTATATATACCACAGTTTCTGTATCCATTCCTCTCTTGTGGGACATCTGGGTTCTTTCCAGCTTCTGACTATCATAAATAAGGCAGCAATGAACATAGTGGAGCATGTGTCCTTATTACATGTAGGAGCATCTTCTGGGTATATGCCCAGGAGTGGTATAGCTAGGTCAGCAGGTAGTATTATGTCTAATTTTCTGAGGAATCACCAAACTGATTTCCAGAGTGGTTTTACCAGCCTGCAATCCCACCAACAATGGAGAAGTGTTCCTTTTCCCCCACATCTTCTCCAGCATCTGCTGTCCCCTGAATATTAGCCATTCTTACTGGTGTAAGGTGGAATCTCAGTGTTGTTTTGATTTGCGTTTCCCTAATATCTAAGGATGCTGAACATTTCTTTAGGTGCTTTAGGGCCATTTGAGTTTCCTCGGTTGAGAACTCCCTGTTTAGCTCTGTACCACATTTTTAATAGGGTTATTTGACTCTCTGGAGACTAACTTCTTGAGCTCTTTGTTTACATTGGATACACCCTCTATCGGATGTAGGATTCATAAAGATCTTTTCCCATTTTGTTGGTTACTGTTCTGTCCTATTGACCATGTCCATTGCCTTACAGAAGCTTTGCAGTTTTATGAGGTCCCATTTGTCGATTCTTGTTCTTAGAACATAAGCCATTGATGTTCTGTTCATGAACATTTCCCCTGTGCCCATATGTTCGATTCGTCCCGACTTTCTCCTCTATAAGCTTCAGTGTGTCTGGTTTTGTGACCTCCCCCTGCCCACTGCTCTCAAGAATAGCAGCCAGCAACCTGACCACCCACCTCCTGAAGAACAAGAAGACCCGGTTTCCAGCCTTCAGGGGAAGGGCTTGGTCTGCCTTTGTTTTCTTGGGAGAGAGGCATTATCATTAAAGATGGAGACTTGAACCAAAAGCCGTGTGTTTTGTGTCTCTCCATGTAATTTCTCTTGCAGCCTGTTCCTTACACATCTTTCCTTCCAGAGAACCCATGATTAAGATGTGTGAGCTGGCCTCTACATGGTTTATGTGTAGATCTTGATCCACTTGTACTTGAGCTTTGTACAAGGAGTTAAAATGGGTCGATTTGCATTTTTCTGCATGCAGATCTCCAGTTGATCCAGCACCATTTGTTAAAAATGCTGTCTTTTTTCCACTGGATCTTTTTAGCTCCTTTGTCAAATATCAAGTGACCATACGTGTGTGGGTTCTTTTCTGGGTCTTCAATTCCATTGATCTTCCTGCCTGTCTGGATACCAATACCAAATAGTTTTTAATCACGGTTGCTCTGTAGTAGAACTTGAGGTCAGGGATGGTGATTCCCCCAGAAGATCTTTTATTGTGGAGAATAGTTTTTGCTATCCTGGGATTTTTGTTATTCCAGATGAATTTGTGAATTGCTCTTTCTATTTATATGAAGAATTGATTTAGTGTGTTGATGGGGATTGCATTGAATCTGTAAATTGCTTTCGGCAAGGTGACCATTTTTACTATATTGCTTTCACTGTGTTAAGGTATGGGCCTTGGAATCCTAATCTCTCAAAGACTTTTATCATGAAGGGATGCTGGATTTTGTCAAAGCCTTTTCAGCATCTAATGAAATGACCATGTGGTTTTTTTCCTTTAGTTTATTTATGTAATGAATAACATTGACCGATTTCCATATATTGAACCATCCCTGCAACCCTGCAATGAAGCCTACCTGATCGTGTTGAATTATAGTTTTGATGCATTCTTAGATTTGGTTGGCCAGGATTTTGTTCAGTATTTTTGCATCAATGTTCATGAGGTAGATTGGTCTGAAGTTCTCCTTCCTTCTTTGGTCTTTGTTTGGTTTCGGTATAAGCTTTATTGTGGCTTCATAGAATGAGTTGGGTAGTGTTCCTTGAGTTTCTATTTCATTGAAAAGTTTGAAGAGTATTGGCACTAACTCTTCTTTGAAGACCTGATAGAATTCTCTGCTAAACCCATCTGGTCCTGGACCTTATTTTGATGGGAGACTATTAATGGCTGCTTCTATTACCTCAGAACATATGGGACTATTTACATGGTTTATCTGATCCTGTTTTAGCTTTGGCACCTGGTATGTATCTAGAAAGTTGTCCATTTCATCTAGGTTTTCAATCCTTGTTGTATAAACTCTTGTAGTAGGATCTGATGATTTTTTGAATTTCCAGTTTCTGTTGTTATGTCTCCCTTTTCATTTCTGATTTAATTAATTTGGGTACTGTCTCTGTGCCCTCTGGATAGTCTGGCTAAAGGTTTATCTATCTTTTTGATTTTTTCAAAGAACCAGCTCCTTGTTTTGTTGATTCTTTGTATAGTTATTTTTGTTTCTGTTTGGTTGATTTCGGCCCTAAGTTTGACTATTTCCTGCCGTCTTGTCCTCTTCGGGGTATTTGCTTCCTTTTCTTCTAGAGCTTTCAAGTGCACTGTCAAGCTGTTAGTATAAACTCTCTCCATTCTCTTTTTGGAGGCAATCAGAGCTATGAGTTTTCCTCTTAGCACTGCTTTCATTGTGTCCCATAAATTTTAGTATGATGTGTTTTCCTTTTCATTAAATTCTAAAAAGTCTTTAATTTCTTGCTTTATTTCTTCCTTGGCTAAGCTGTCCTTGAGAAGAGCATTGTTCAAGGTCCATGTGTATGTGTGTTTTCCATTGCTTTTGTTTGAGCTTAAGACCTTAGGCCTTAGGCTGTGGTGATCTGATAAGATACATGGAATAATTTCAAAATTTCTGTATCAGTTGAGGCCCATTTTGTGACCAATTTTATGGTCAATTTTGGAGAAGGTACCATGAGGTGCTGAGAAGAAGGTAGGTTCTTTTGCTTTAGGGTGGAATGTTCTATAAATATCTACTAGATCTATTTTGGTTCATAACTTCAGTTCAGCTTCACTGTATCTCTGTTTAGCTTCTGATTCCATGATTCTGATTCCATTTTTGAGAGTGGGGTGTTGATGTCTCCCATTATTATTGTGTGGGTTGCAATGTGTGCTTTGAGCTTTATTAAAGTTTCTTTTATGAATGTTGGTGCCCTTGCATTCAGAGCATAGATGTTCAGAATTGAGAGTTCATCTTAGTAGACTTTTCCTTTGACCAGTATGAAGTGTCCATCCTTATCTTTTTTGACAACTTTTGGTTGAAAGTCAATTTTATCTGATATAAGAATGGCCACTCCAGCTTGTTTCTTGGGACCATTTGCTTGGAAAATTGGTTTCCAACCTTTGACTCTGAGATAGCAAGTGCCTTTGTGACTGAGGTGGGTTTCTTGTATGCAGCAAAATGTTGGGTCCTGTTTATGTATCCAGTCTGTTAGTCTATGTCTTTTTATAGGGGAATTGACACCATTGATATTAAGAGATATTAAGGAAAAGTGATTGTTGCTTACTGTTATCTTCTTAGTTAAAGGTGAAATTCTGGTTGTGTATCTATCTTCTACTGGGTTTGTTGAAAGATTACCTTGTTGATTTTTCTATGGTGTGGTTTGCTGCCTTGTGTTGGTATTTTCCACCCATTATCCTTTGCAGAGCTGGATTTGTGGACAGGTATTGTCTAAATATTTGTTTTTTAACATATATATGAAATAAATGTAATAAACAAAATACATGGACAAAAATACAAAAATTATCATCTCAACAGAAGAATAAAAAGGAAAATGTCTTTGATAAGTGTCTTAGTCAGGGTTTCTATTCCTGCACAAACATCATGACCAAGAAGCAAGTTGGGGAGGAAAGGGTTTATTGAGCTTACACTTCCACGTTGTAGTTCATCACTAAAGGAAGTCAGGACTGGAACTCAAGCAGATCAGCAAGCAGGAACTGATGCAGAGGCCATGGAGGGATGTTTCTTACTGGCTTGCTTCCCTTGGCTTGCTCAGCCTGCTCTCTTATTGAACCCAAGAGCACCAGCCCAAAGGTGATACCACCCACAAGGGGCCCTGCCTACTTGATCACTTATTGAGAAAATGCCTCACAGTTGGATCTCATGGAGGCACTTCCCCAACTGAAGCTCTTTTCTCCATGATAACTCCAGCCTGTGTCAAGTTGACACACAAAACAGGCCAGTACAATTCACCCCTTGTCAACTTGACACACAAACACATCACTATTAAGCCTCAACCCTTACTTTCTTATTCATCCCCAAGATCTAAATTATTTTAAAAGTCCCACAGGCTTTACATATTAAAATTTCAATCACCTTAAAATGTACAATATCTTTAAAATTCAAAGTCTTTTAAAAATTCAGTCTTTTAACTATGGGCTCCACTAAAATACTTTCTTCCTTCAAGAGGGAAACATATCAGGACACAGTCACAACCAAAAGCAAAACTCAAACTCCAATGGTTCAATGTCTGGGGTCCAACTTACAATCTTCCGGGCTCCTCCAAGGGCATGGGTCACTTCTCCAGCTCTGCCCTTTGTAGCACACAGCTTGTCTTCTAGGCTCCAGCTGACTGTACTCCACTGCTGCTGCTGTTCTTGGTGATCATTGCATGGTACTGGCATCTCCAAAATGCTGCTATTTTCCACTGTAATTAGGCTTCACCAATAGCCTCTCATAGGCTCTCTTCATGGTGACAAGCCTCTGCTCCTATGCATGACCCATCAATTGCAACTGAGGCTGCACCTTCACCAATGGCCTTCCGTGACCTCTCACTGTGCCAAGAGCCTCAGCTGCTCTTCAAGACCCCTTCATGCCTTCAAAACCAGTACCATCTGGGTGACTCTTACACAGTACCAAGTCCAGCCACAGCACAAAACACAATTGTGGCTATCTCTGAAACATACTCTCTGTGCTCTCAGAAAACACTTCCAAGAAGATTTCATCTCAGTGATGCTGGTCTCTTCTTAATCACCACTAATTTCTTAGCTCCAGCTAACCAGCATCAATAGTCCCAGTAACACAAAGGTTTGCTTTAGTGATTCTGGTGTCTTGTTATGCACAGCTGATTTTTCAGCCCCAGCTAACCAAAACCACAGAATCTTCACAATCAAAACATGGCCACTGTAAGAGTCTTTAATCTTCCCTCTGAAATTTCACAAACCAGGCCTCCATCTTCTGCACTGTTCTTAACATTGTCTTCCAAGCTCCTACAGAACTTTCCACCAAGCTCTTAACATTAAATGGATCATCTAGCCCAAAGTCCCAAAGTCCTTCCACAGTCATCCCCAAAATATGGTCAGGTTGTCAAAGGAATATCCCACTAAGCTGGTACCAATTTGTCTTAGTCAGGGTTTCTATTCCTGCACAAACATCATGACCAAGAAGCAAGTTGGGGAGGAAAGGGTTTATTGAGCTTACACTTCATCATTAAAGGAAGTCAGGACTGGAACACAAAGAGGTCAGGAAGCAGGAGCTGATGCAGAGGCCCTGGAGGGATGTTTCTTACTGGCTTGCTTCCCTTGGCTTGCTCAGCCTGCTCTCTTATAGAACCCAAGAGCACCAGCCCAAAGGTGGTACCACCCACAAGGGGCCCTCCCCACTTGATCACTAATTGAGAAAATGCCTTACAGTTGGATCTCATGGAGGCACTTCCCCAATTGAAGCTGCTTTCTCTGTGATAACTCCAGCCTGTGTCAAGTTGACACACAAAACAGGCCAGTACAATAAGATTCAACATGCCGGGCTGTAGAGATGGCTCAGCCATTAAAGGCTAGGCTCACAACCATAAAATATAAGATTCAACATGCCTTCTTAATAAAAGCCCTAGAACAAGTAGGTCTGTAGGAAATATATTCCAACATAATAAAGTTTATATATGACAAATCTATGGCCAATATCATCATAAATGAATAAAACCATTAATAAGCCCTGTTAAAATCTGGAATGGGAGAGGATTGCCCACTATCCCTACCCCTCATCCAAAATATGATTGAAACATTATCTGGAGCAATAAGACAAAAGAAGGGATATGAAGGGGAAAATATTAAGTCAAATTATTTTCAATTGAAGATTATATTATACCCAATGTTCCCAAAATTTGACTAGAAAAATTGTAGAAATTATCAATCATTTCAGCAAAGTGTTATGATGCATAATTGACATAGAAAATTTACCAGTTTTAATACATATGAGTAACCAGCATGCTGAGAAAGAGATCATGGACACTCTCCTCTTCCCAGTTTCTCAAATAAAATAAAGTATTTAGAATATACATAAAAAGGAGGTAAAAAAAAAACTTCTACAATGAAAACTTTAAATGTGTGAAGAAAGATTAAGATCATGTGGATCATGTCCTTCTTGGCTTCTTCTTAAACATATTTATTTGTTATAACCATGCATCTCTTGCTAAATCAAGCTTTCTTCTCATGTAAATCATAGTTGTGTGTATTATTTTAGTTGAAATTCGATTTTGTCTGACTTGTTTCTTGGGACCATTTGCATAGAAAATTATTTTCCAACCCTTTACTCTCAGGTAGTGTCTGTCTTTGTCACTAAAGTATGTTTCCTGCATGAAGCAAAATGTTGGGTCATGTTTCCTTATCCAGTCTGTTAGTCAAGGTCTCTTTATTGGGGAGCTGAGTCCATTGATGTTAAGAGACATTAAGGAAAAGTGATTATTACTTCCTGTTATTTTTGTTATTAGAAGTGGAATTATGTTTGTGTGGGTTTGTTAAAAGATTACTTTCTTTGCCTTACAGAAACTTTGTAATTTTATGAGGTCCCATTTGTCAATTCTTTTTTTTGTAAATTATTTTTATTGATATATTTTTATTTACTTTTCAAATGATTTCCCCTTTTCTAGGTCCCCACTCCTCACAAGTCCCATAAGCCCTCTTCCCTCCCCCTGTTCCTCCATCTACCCCTTCCCGCTTCCCTGTTCTGGAATTTCCCTATATTCTTGCACTTAGTTTTTCCAGAAGCAGGGGCCACTCCTCCATTCTTTTTGGACATCACTTAATATGTAGATTATGTCTTGGGTATTCAAAGTTTCTAGGCTAATAACCACTCATCAGTGAGTACATACCATGATTGATCTTTTGAGACTGGGTTACCTCACTTACTATGATGTTCTCCAGTTCCACCCATTTGTCTAAGGATTTCATGAATTCATTGTTTCTAATGGCTGAATAGTACTCCATTGTGTAAATATACCACATTTTTTTTATCCATTCCTCCATTGAAGGACACCTGGGTTCTTTCCAGCTTCTGACTACTACAAATAGGGCTGCTATGAACATAGTGGAGCATGTGTCCTTATTGCATGCTGAAGAATCCTCTGGGTATATGCCCAGGAGTGGTATAACAGGGTTCTCAGGAAGTGTCATGCCCAGTTTTCTGAGGAACCGCCAGACTGATTTCCAAAGTGTTTGCACCATTCTTGATCTTAGAGCATACGTTATTGGTGTTCTGTTCAGAAACTTTTCCCTGTAAAGATGTCCTCAAGGGTCTTCCCCAGTTTCTTTTCTATTATCTTCAGAGTGTCTGGCTTTATGTGGAGGTCCTTGATCCATTTGGAGTTGAGCTTAATGCAAGGAGATAAGGATGGATCAATTCGCATTCTTCTGCATACTGACCTCCAGTTGAACCAGCACCATTTGCTGAAAAGGCTATCTTTCTTCCATTGGATGTTTTCAGCTCCTTTGTCAAGGATCAAGTGGCCATAGGTGTGTGGGTTCATTTCTGGATCTTCAATCCTGTTCCATTTATCCGCCTGCCTGTCACTGTACCAATACCATGCAGTTTTTAACACTATTGCTCTGTAGTATTGCTTGAGGTCAGGGATACTGATTCCCCCAGAATTTCTTTTGTTGTTGAGAATAGTTTTAGCTATCCTGGGTTTTTTGTTATTCCAGATGAATTTGAGAATTGCTCTTTCTAACTCCATGTAGAACTGAGTTGGGATTTTGATGGGGATTGGTTGAATCTGTATATTGCTTTTGGCAAAATGGCCATTTTAACTATATTAATCCTGCTGATCCATGAGCATGGGAGATTTCCCCTTTTTTTTTTTTTTTTTTTTTTTTTGAGGTCTTCTTCCATTTCCTTCTTCAGAGTCTTGAAGTTCTTGTCATACAGATCTTCACATGTTTGGTAAGAGTCACCCCCAAGGTACTTTATATTGTTTGTGGCTACTGTGAAGGATGTCATTTCCCTAATTTCTTTCTCAGCCTGCTTATCCTTTGAGTATAGGAAGGCTACTGATTTGCTTCAGTTGATTTTATAACCTGCCACTTTGCTGAAGCTCTTTATCAGCTATAGTTCTCCTGGGCATATACCCGGAGGATTCCCCACCATGTAATAAGGATACATGCTCTACTATGTTCATAGCAGTCCTTTTTATAATTGCCAGATGCTGGAAAGAACCCAGGTATCCCTCAACAGAAGAGTGAATGCAAAAAATGTGGTATATCTACACAATGGAGTACTATTCAGCCATTAGAAACAATGAATTCATGAAATTCTTAGGCAAATGGATGGAGCTAGAGAACATCATACTAAGTGAAGTAACCCAGACTCAAAAGGTGAATCATGGTATGCACTCACTAATAAGTGGATATTAACCTAGAAAACTGGAATACCCAAAACATAATCCACACATCAAATGAGGTACAAGAAGAAAGGAGGAGTGGCCCCTTCTTCTGGAAAGACTCAGTGAAGCAGTGTTCGGCAAAACCAGAACGGGGAAGTGGGAAGGGGTGGGTGGAAGGACAGGGGGAGTGAAGGGGGCTTACGGGACTTTCAGGGAGTGGGGGGCTAGAAAAGGGGAAATCATTTGAAATGTAAATAAAAAATATATCAAATAAAATTTAAAAAAAAAAGAGTGGTCTTCAATAGCAACAAAAACAACAGAAAGCCCACATACACATGGAGGCTGAACAATACTCTATTCAATGACACCTTGGCCAAAGAAGAAATAAAGAAAGAAATCAGAGACTTTTTAGAATTTAATGAAAATAAAGGTGCAACATACCCAAACCTATGGGACACAATGAAAGCAGTGCTAAGAGGAAAACTAATAGCCCTGAATGCCTCCAAAAAGAAACGGAAAAGAGCATACACTAGCAGCTTATGGGCACACAGGAAAGCTCTGGGAAAAATACTACTTCACCCAGGAGGAGAAGAAGACAGGAAATCATCAAACTTAGGACTGAAATCAATCAAGTGGAAAGAAAGAGAACCATAAAAAGAATCAACGAGTCCAGGAGCTGGTTCTTTGAGAAAATCTACAAGATAGAGAAACCCTTAGCCAGACTGGCCAAAGGGTTCAGAGAAAGTATCCAAATTAACAAAATTAAAAATGAAAAGGGGGATATAACAACAGAAATTGAGGAAATTCAGAAAATCATCAGATCCTACTATAAAAGCCTATATTCCACACAACTGGAGAATCTGGAGAAAATGAACAATTTCCTAGACAAATACCAAATACCAAAATTAAATCAGGACCAAATAGATCATCTAAACAGTCCCATAACCCCTAAAGAAATAGAAGGGGACATAGAAAGTCTTCCAACCAAAATAAGCACAGGACCAGATGGTTTCAGTGCAGAATGCTATCAGACCTTCAAAGCAGACCTAACACCAATACTCTTCAAACTATTCCACAACAAACAGAAGGAACACTACCAAATTCCTTCTACAAAGCCTCAATTATGCTGATACCAAAACCACACAAAGATCCAACAAAGAAAGAGAACTTCAGACCAATTTCCCTTATGAACATCGATGTAAAAATACTCAATAAAATTCTTGCCAACCAAATTCAAGAACACATAAAAACGATCATCCACCATGATCAAGTAGGCTTTATTCCAGGGATGCAGGGTTGGTTCAATATACGGAAATCCATCAATACAATCCACTACACAAACAAACTCAAAGAAAAAACCACATGGTCATTTCATTGGATGCTGAAAAAGCATTTGACAAAATTCAGCATCCTTTCATGCTTAAAATCTTGGAAAGAACAGGAATTCAAGGCCCTTACCTAAACATAGTAAAAGCAATATACAGCAAACCGGTAGCCAGCATCAAACTAAGTGGAGAGAAACTTGAAGCAATCCCACTAAAATCAGGGACTAGACAGGGCTGCCCCCTTTGGCCTTATCTTTTCAATATTGTACTTGAGGTACTAGCTCGGGCAATTAGACAACATAAGGAGGCCAAAGGGATATAAATTGGAAAGGAAGAAATTAAACTATCACTATTTGCAAATGATATGATAGTCTACCTAAGTGACCCAAAAAACTCCACTTTCTTGCTTTTTCTAGGGTGTAATTTCCTCGTGTTGGTGTTTTCCATTTTTAACCTCTGTAGGGGCAGATTAGTAGAAAGATATATAAATTTGAATTTGTCATGGAATATTTTGTTTTCTCCATCTATAGTAAGTGAGAGTTTTGTGGAGTATAGTAGCCTGGGCTGGCATTTTTGTTCTCTTAGGGTCTCTATGAGATCTTCACAGGATCTTCTAGCTTTCATAGTCTCTAGCAAGAAGTCTGGTGTAATTTTGATAGATCTGCCTTTAAATGTTATTTGACTGTTTCCCCTTATTGCGTTTAACATTCTTTCTTTGTTTAGTGCATTTGTTGATTTGATTATTATGAGATGGGAGGAATTTCTGTTCTGGTCCAGACTGTTTGGAGTTCTGAAGGCTTCTTTTATGTTCATAGGCATCTCTTTTTTTAGTTTAGGGAAGTATTCTTCTAAAATTTTGTTGAAGATATTTACTGGGCCTTTAAGTTGGGAATCTCTCGCTCTCTTCTATACCTATAATCCATATGTTTGATCTTCTCATTGTGTCCTGGATTTCGTGGATACTTTGGGTTAGGAGTTCTTGTGTTTTGCGTTTTTATTTGACTGTTGTGTCAATGTTTTCTATGGTATCTTCTGCACTTGAGATTCTCTCTTCTATCTCCTGTATTCTGATGGTGATGCTTTCATCTATGACTCCTAATCTCTTTCATAGGTTGTCTAACTCAAGAGTTGTCTCCCTTTATGATTTCTTTATTGTTTCTATTTCCAATTTTAGATCTGGGATGGTTTTATTCATTTCCTTCACCTGTTTGATTGTGTTTTACTGTAATTCTTTACAGAATTTTTGTGTTTCCTCTTTAAGGACCTCTATTCATTTACCTGTGTCATCCTGTATTGCTTTAGGGGAGTTATTTGTGTACTTCTAAAAATCCTCTACCATTATCATGAGAAGTGATTTTATTTCTGAATCTTGCTTTTCTGGTGTGATGGTATATCCATATATATAATGCTTGGAGAATTGGCTTCTGATGATGCCAAGTAACCTTAGTTTCTGTTGCTTATATTCTTACCTTACCTCCTACCATCTGGTTATCTCAGGTGCTAACTATCCTCCCTATATCTGACTGGAGCCTGTTCTTCCTATGATCTTGTTGAGCTAGAACTCCTCAGAGTCAATCTGTGTCTTCCTGTGATTTGGGGATCCTGCGATCCTGAGATCCTAAGTATGTCTGAACTCCTGGGAGTAAATCTGCCTCTGGGAACCTGAGATCCTGGTGTTACCAAGCTCCTGGGATCCTGGGATTCTGTGATCCTGGGCATGTTAGAGCAACTAGGAATGGAACATCCTCTGGATGTTGTGGGACTGGATGCAGAGTTCAAACCCAAGGTCTGCTCAGGGAACTGGCCCAGAGAGGAAGGAACCCACTGTGCCACGGGTTGGGTAGGGTTACTGCATCCCTGGATCCCACTCATCCTAGTTACTCCAGGTGGTGTTGTGACAGATGTTGAATCCTTCTCACCTCTGATCCTATGATCCTGGGCGTGTTAGAGCACCTGGGAGCTTCCTCTGGGTGTTGTGGGACTGGCTGCAGAGGTCATGCCCAAAGTCTGCTCAGGGCTCTAGCCCAGACCTGAAGGAACTCAGGCCGTTGGTTAGTCAGGGTTCCTCCATCCCTGGATCCTGCTGGTCACAGTCACTGATGGTAGGACAGATGTTGTGTTCTCCTCACCTGTGATTCTATCAGCACTACATTTTTTTAATTGGATTGTTTGGTTTGCTTTGTTTGGTTTCTTGAGTTCTTTAAATATTTTGGATATTAACCCTTTATCAGATGTGAAATTGGTGAAAACATTTTTCCAGTCTATAGGCTGCTATTTTGGCCTAACAACAGTGCCTTTGACTTTCAGAATATTTTCAACTTTATGAGGCCCCATTTATTAATTGTGCCAATGTGTTCAAGGCAAGTGATAAGATAACAAGAAGTAAAGCAATTGGAGAGATAACAAAGAAATATCCTGTCCAGAGTGATAATGGTCTACAACATGAAAGTTCTCAAGGAACCAACTTATTATGATGTGCTAGTTTGAATAGTTATAGCTCAAAGAGACTCATGTATTTGAAAGCTTGACCTGTAAATTACTTTTGGCCAATTTCTACTTGTCAGTGAGTACAAACCATGCGTGTCCTTTCAGTTCTAGGTTATCTTACTCTGGTTAATAGATTCTAATTCCATCCATTTGCCTGCATTACTCATGATGTCATTTTTTTATTTGCTGAATAATATTCCATTGTGTAAATGAAGCACATTTTCTACATTTATTCTTCAGTTGAAGGGCATCTAGATTCCTTCCAGTACATGGCTACTATAAATATGGCTACTGTGCACACAGTGGAGCAAATGTCTTTGTAGTGTGGTAGCATATTCCCCTTGTTCCATATTCTTACCAGCATGTGTTGTTGATTGATATTCTTTGTTTTGTTTTGTTTTGTTTTGTTTTGTTTTGTTTTATCTTAGCCATTCTGATATGTGTAACATAGTATCTCAGAGATTGTAATCTATATTTCCTTGATGATTAAGGATGTAGAACATTTTTAAGTGCTTTTTGTCCATTTCAGATTCCTCTGTTGAGAATTCTCTGTTTAGCTCTGTATCTCATTTTTAAATTGAGTTATTTCGATTGTTGATGTCTAACTTCTTGAGTTCTTTATATATTTTCAATATTAGCCCTGTGTCAAATGTAGAATTTGGTGATGATCTCTTCCCAATCTGTAGGCTGTCACTTTGTGCTATTAACAGTATCCTTTGCCTTACAGAATCTTGACATTTTCATGAAGTCCCAATTATCTGTTGTTGATCTTAGTGACTGAGATATTAGAATTCTATTCAGAAATTTGTCTCCTGTCTGAGTAAGTTCAAGACTACTTCCCATTTTCTCCTTTATTAGATTTAGTGCAATTGTTTTATGTTGAGGTATTTGATCTACTTAGACTTGAGTTTTCTTCAGGGAGATAAATTTGGATGCAATTGCATTCTTCTACATGCAGACATCCAGTTGGATGAGAAACATATGTACAAGATGTTTCCCTTTTGCATTGAATTTCTGGCTTCTGTATCAAAAATCAGATATCCAAAAGTATTAGGATTTATGTCTTGGTCGGTACCCATTGGGTAAGATGAAAGCTAATGACTGATTCTGCTGAGTACTTATGACCCAACACCATAGGCCCCAGATCAGCAATTAATAAATTATACCTCATGAAAATTCTTCTGAGAAGAATCCTAGCATTGAATCCAGTATTAGATAAAAAGTAATTTGGTAGAGCATAGATGGAGGAAGGAATTAAAATTGCTTAGGGGAGATGACTCAATAATGATTTTAAGAGTTCTTTATGTTCTTTTCAAGAGCATCCAAGAATCAAAGCAAACAGTGTTTTGTAATCAATGATCTCACTAGGCAAAAAATGAAATAAGTGAAATTGACAGGTCATTAAAGAGCATACAAAGATAATTTTTAATTTTCTCATAGGTATTTTTTTAGTATGATGGATAAATGCATAAAATCCAATTTAAATTATAAAATCTAATGTGAATATGCACATTTCCATTCTAACTGGATACAAGTCTCATATGTTTTATAAATTTGTTTCTGGTTAATTTTAGTGTGTGTTGTCATTTTCTGAATTTTCATGATACAGTTTAATTTTTTCTTCTGAAAGGGGGAAAATGAATTAATAAGGATTATTTCTGAGAGTAAGACTCAATCCTTAATAAGAAAATATCCCAGAAAGAAAGACATAAAAAACATAGAGTGATAATAAACAAAACACCACTTACAACTTTCTACACTGCTGTGTTCTTTGACCCACAGAGAAGACCCACACATTATAGGAAGGCAAATCTGTTGTGCCCCTCTCTCTTGCATACCTGGGGACTCTGGTGCTTGTTTTGAGTCACTGAAATGAGCCCAGCCAGTTCTACACACATTTGCTGATTTCTATGTGCCCATCTCTCTAAGCACTTATTCAAAGGTTGTCCTTGCCATGTACAAAACTCACTTTAAGGGAGGATAAAGCATGGACACATGTGTTCTTCCTGAACTTCTGGGACTATTATTGCTCTATGGATGAATGAGGCAACCATTGGGTGTATACCCATAAAGGTGTAGTGAGTGGATCTTGAGAAGGATCAAGTCCCAACTTCCTCAAAACTGATACACTGATTCCTATAATGGCTATACAAGTTTACATTCATATCTACAATGAAGACTGGTTCCCTTGTTCCATATCTTTGTCAGTATGAGCTATTTTTTGTTTTGTTTTGTTTTGTTTTGTTTGTTTTACTGCTCTGAGACCTACACTTGGGTATAAGATAAGTACTCAAAATGATTTGATGTTTGTTTGTGTAATGACTAAGGACACTGATCTTACTTTTTTTACTCCTGGGCACACATTTACACTGTTCTGTGGGAATGCCTGTGTGAAGGTACAGCAAATAATGAAGAACCATGTTCACAGCAGAAAATGAACCTTATCTACTCTGAGAATACTAAACACAGTTGTTTCTTATATTTTAAAAATCTGAGTTTTTCAATTTTTATTGGATATTTCATTTATTTACATTTAAAATGTTATCCCCTTTCCCGGTTTCCCCTCAGCAAACTCCCATCCTATCCCTTTCTCCCTGCTTCAGTGAGCGTGCTCCCCCACTGACAGACACATTCCCCCTAACCACCCTAGCATTTCCCTATGCTGGGGCATCGAGCCTTCATAGGACCAAGGGACTCCCCTCCTATTGATGCTAGATAAGGCCATCCACTGCTACATATGCAGCTGTAGCCATGGGTCTTCCTTCTGTACTCTTTGGTTTGTGGTCCCTGGGAGCTCTGGAGGATCTGGTTGGTTGATATTGCTGTTCTTCTTATGGGGTTGCAAACCCCAGTTTTAATTTGTAAAAAAAAGTAGGACTTCTTTTTAGAAACATCCTTTATTTCTGTTTTTATTAATCATTTTTGTTTACATTTCAAATGATATCACCCTTCCTGGTTAAGCCTCTAATCCCCCCATTTAATTTCTTCTCTCCCCCCTTCCCTTTGCCTCTAAGAGGGTGCTCCTCCACCCACTCACCCACTTCTACCTTGCTCCTCTAGCATTCCCTTATGCTGGAGCATCAAGTCTCCCTCCCCTTTCACTAACATCAGATAAGGTGCTATATATATATTTATCTGGAGTACGGGTTCCCTCCAGGTATTCTCTTTGCTTAGTGGTTTAGTCCCTGGGACCTCTGGGTGGTCCAATTAGTTAATATTATTCTTCTTATGGGGTTGTAATCTCCTGCAGCTCCTTCAGTATTTCCCCTTGCTTATCTATTGGTGTCCCTGGGCTCAATCTGAGGGTTGGCTGTGAGTATCTGCATCTGTATGGGTCAGGTGCTGGTAGAACCTCTCAGGGAACATTCATATAAGGCTTCTGTGAGCAAGCACTTCTTGGCATCAACAATAGTGTGGGGGCTTAGTGTCTGCAGATGAGATAGGTCCCTAGGTGGAGCAGTCTTCAGATGACCTTTCCTGAAGTCTCTGTTCCAATTTTTTCCATTGTTCCTTTGGACAGGAACATTTCTGGGTTAAAATCTTTGAGATGCTTGGGTGTCCCCATCCCCCAAATGGGGGCAGTTATTTAATTTCTTGACCCTCTGTACTCCTCTCCTGTCTCTCCCTATACCTACTCCTGAACCTCTTTTTCCACCCCCTCTTCCTTCCCTCCCAGGCTCCTCCTGCACTCTATCTCCTATAATTATTTTGTTCACCATTCTATGTAGGATTGAAGCAAATTCCCACTCAATTCTTCACAGAGATAGAAGCAATTCTCAAATTCATTTGGAATAAGAAAAAAAAAAAACAGGATAGTACAAAACATTCTCAACACTAAAAGAACTTCTGGCAGAGTCAACATCCCTGACCTCAAGCAATAGTGATTAAAAAAAAAACCCACATGATATTGTTACAGAGACACACAGGTAGATTAATGGAATACAACTCCCAGAAATAAACTCACACTGCTATAGTCACTCGATCTTTGACAAAGAAGATAATACCATCCAGTGGAAAAAAGACAGCATTTTCAGGAAATAGACCTGGTCTAACTGGAGGTCTGTATGTAGAAATATGCAAATTGACCCATATTTATGTCCTGGTATAAAGCTCAAATCCAAGTAGATCAAGGACCCCAGGATAAAACCACATCCACTAAATCTAATACACAGGAACTTGGGAATTCGCCTTGAATACATTGACACTGGAAAAATTTTCCTGAGCAGAATACCAATGGCTCATGCTTTTAGATCAACAATTTATAAATGGGAACTTATAAAATTGAAAAACTTTTGTAAGGCAAAAGACACTGTCAATAGGACAAAACAGCAACCCACAGACTGGAAAAGGATCTTTCAGAACCAGACAAGTAGACTGACTGCTGTGGAAAGGGCATCAGCAGTGGAACCAAGGTGACAGGGTCCAGGCAGACCCTGTGCCAACTACCACTGACCATCACTGGCCAGCCTGGCTGCAAGCAGCGGCGGATTTACAGTGCCTTCACCACACAGAAGCCACATCAGAAATCTGCCTCCAGCCAGTTAGTTACGAGAGACTCGCCTCCATCTTGGCTCTTGGATGCCAGAGAGATCAGACAGATTGAGGTACTCAAACATAACCCAAGGCAAACATCACGGGGGTCTAAGCTCAATGGGCATTGGCCTGCACACAGACCCTGGGCTGTTGAGGGGGGAGGGGGGAACGGAACGGTGTGCAACCCCAGCTAGGAGGTTGTTTACCCAGCAGACTCTCCTGGCACTTTCAGGGAACACACAGGCACGCTGCCATCCTGGCCACCTGACAGAACCAGTTAAGACTCATAGCCCAAGGGGAACATTGCTCTGGCCTTGGCCTGCCAGGCTTTTGCCTAAATTCGGAGCCTGAGCAGTTAGGCTAGCCTTGTGTGCACCAACCTGGTTGGGAGATTGACTGCCCAGCAGAGGGATGAGCACTCAGAAAAGGTCCCACAGCATACACCATCAGAACTCCCTGAAAGAGCAAACGGGCACCACCTGGTTCAAAGAGACAATCTGGGGCAAGGCACACTAGGGCTCCAAGAGCACCCAAGAGGAGGACAGCACATTAGCAATCTGTGACAGGAGAAACCCAGTCATCCAATCTTGTGGAAATAGCCCTACAGCCTCACAGGAGGCTCAAACACCAGCCAGAGACAAGACCAACTAACACCAGAGATAACAAGATGGCAAAGGGCAAACGCAGGATACTAACAGAAACCTAGGCAATATGGCAGCATCTGAACCAAACTCTCCAACATCAGTAAGTCCTGGTAACACAAAGACACCAGAAAAACAAGATTTGGATTTAAAATCACTGGTCATGATGCTGCTTGAAGAACACAAAAAGGACATAAATGAATCTCTTAAAGAAATACAGGGGAACATGAATAAGCTAGAAACTCGTATAATGGAAACACAAAAATCACTTAAAGAAATTCAGGAGAATATGGCTCAAGAGATAGAAGCCAATAAAGAAATGCAGAAGAAAGTGAGTCATCAAATGGCAGAAGTCATGAAAGAGGAAACACAAAAATCTCTTAAAGAATTAAAGGAAAACATAAACAAACAAATGAAGGAGCTGAGCAAAACCATCCTGAATCTAAAAACATAAGTAGAAACAACTAAGAAATCACAAAGAAAGACAACTTTGGAGATAGAAAACCTTGAGAAGAAATCAGGGAACATAGATGCAAATATCAACAACAGAATACAAGAGATGGAAGAAAGAATCCAAGATGACGAACATACCATGGAAACCATTGACTCAACAGTCAAAGAAAATGCAAAATGCAAAAATCTTATAACCCAGAACATCCAGGAAATCCAGGACACAATGAGGAGACCAAACCTAAGGATTATAGGTATATATGAGAGTGAAGATTTACAACTGAAAGGGGAGAAAATATCTTCAACAAAATTATGGAAGAAAACTTTCCCAACTTAAAGAGAGAGACGCCCATAAAAATACAAGAAGCCTACAGAACTCCAAACAGACTGGACCTGAGCAGAAATACCTCCGGTCACATAATAATCAAAACCCCAAATGTACTAAAGAAAGAAAGAATATTAAAGGCAGTAAGAGAAAAAGGCCAAGTAACATATAAAGGAAGACCTATCATAATCACACCAGGCTTCTCACCAGAGACCATGAAAGCTAAAATATCCTGGGCAGATCTCATGCAGACTCGAAGAGAACACAAATGTCGGCCAAGACTACTATACCCAGCAAAACTCTCAATCACCATAGATGGACAAACCAAAATATTCCATGACAAAACCTAATTTACACAATATCTTTCCACAAACCCAGCTTTCCAAAGAATAATAGGAAGGAAACTCCAATACAAGGAGGGAAACTAAACCCTGGAAAAAGCAAGATAGATGCCTTCTTTCAACAAACCCAAAAGTAGGTAACCACTCAAATATAAAAATAACATCAAAAATGACAAGAAGTAATAATCACTATTCCTTAATATCTCTTAACATCAATGGACTCAATTCCCCAATAAAAAGACATAGACTAACAGACTGGATAAGGAAACAGGACCCTACATTTTGCTGAATACAGGAGACACACCTCAGTGTCAAAGACAAAAACTACCTTAGAGTAAAAGGCTGGAAGACAATCTTACAAGCCAATGGTCTCCGGAAACGAGCCAGAAGTAGCCATTCTAATATCAGATAAAATTGACTTTCAACCTAAAGTCATCAAAAGAGACACAGAAGGACACTTTTTGCTGGTCAAAGGAAAAATCCAACAAGAAGAACTTTCAATTCTGAACATCTATGCACCAAATGCAGGGGTACCCTCATTCGTAAAAGAAACTTTACTAAAGCTCAAAGCACACATTGCACCTAACACAATAATTGTGGGCGACTTCAACACTTCACTCTCCCCAATGGATCGATCAGGAAAACAGAAACTAAACAGAGACACAATAAAATTAATTGAAGCTTTGGACCAATTGGATTTGACTGATATTTATAGAACATTTCACCCTAAAGCAAAAGACTGTACCTTTTTCTCAACACCTTATGGTACCTTCTCCAAAATCAACCATATGATTGGTCACAAGACAGACCTCAACAAATATAAGAAGATAGAACTAATCCCATGACTTCTATCAGATCACTATGGAGTAAGAGCGATTTGCAATAGCAACAGAAAGCCCACATACACATGGAGGCTGAACAATACTCTACTAAATGATACACTGGCCAAAGAAGAAAGAAAGAAAGAAATCAGAGACTTTTTAGAATTCAATGAAAATGAAGGCACAACATACCCAAACCTTTGGGACACAATGAAAGCAGTGCTAAGAAGAAAACTCATAGCCCTAAGTGCCTCCAAAAAGAAAATGGAGAGAACATACACTAGCAGCTTAAAGGCACACATGAAAGCCCTGGAACAAAAAGAAGCCAATTCACCCAGGAGGAGTAGAAGACAGGAAATCATCAAACTCAGGGCTGAAATCAGTGAAGTGGAAACAAAGAGAACCATACAAAGAATCAAAGATTCCAGGAGCTGGTTCTTTGAGAAAATCAGCAAGATAGATAAACCCTTAGCCAGACTGACCAAAGGGAACAGAGAAAGTATCCAAATTAACAAAATTAGAAATGAAAAGTGGGATATAACAACAGAAATTGAGAAAATTCAAAAAATCATCAGATCCTACTGTAAAAGCCTATATTCCACACAACTGGAGAATCTGGAGAAAATGAACAATTTCCTAGACAAATACCAAATACCAAAATTAAATCAGGACCAAATAGATCATCTAAACAGACCCATAACCCCTAAAGAAATTGAAGGGGTCATAGAAAGTCTTCCAACCAAAATAAGCACAGGACCAGATGGTTTCAGTGCAGAATTCTATCAGACCTTCAAAGAAGACCTAACAACAATACTCTTCAAACTATTCCACAACATAGAAACACGAAGCCACAATTATGCTGATACCAAAACCACACAAAGATCCAACAAAGAAAGAGAACTTCAGACCAATTTCCCTTATGAACATCGATGCAAAAATACTCAATAAAATTCTTGCCAACCGAATTCAAGAACCCATAAAAACGATCATCCACCATGATCAAGTAGGCTTTATCCCAGGGATGCAGGTTTGGCTAAATATATAGAAACTCATCAATGCAATCCACTACATAAAAAAACTCAAAGAAAAAAACCACATGGTCATTTCATTGGATGCTGAAAAAGCATTTGACAAAATTCAGCATCCTTTCATGATTAAAGTCTTGGAAAGAACAGGAATTCAAGGCCCATACCTAAACATAGTAAAAGCAATATACAGCAAACTGGTAGCCAACATCAATCTAAATGGAGAGAAACTTGAAGCAATCCCACTAAAACCAGGGACTAGACAGGGCTGTCCCCTTTCTCCTTATCTTTTCAATATTTTACTTGAGGTACTAGCTTGGGCAATTAGACAACATAAGGAGGTCAAAGGGATACAAATTGGAAAGGAAGAAGTCAAACTATCATTATTTGCAGATGATATGATAGTCTACCTAAGTGACCCAAAAAACTCCACTAGAGAACTCCTACAGCTGATAAACAACTTCAGAAAAGTGGCAGGTTATAAAATCAACTCAAACAAATCAGTATCTTTCCTATACTCAAAGCATAAGCAGGCTGAGAAAGAAATTAGGGAAATGACATCCTTCACAATAGCCACAAACAGTATAAAGTACCTTGGGGTGACTCTTAGCAAACATGTGAAAGATCTGTATGACAAGAACTTAAAGACTCTGAAGAAGGAATTGGAAGAAGACCTCAAAAAAATGGAAAAACCTCGCATGATCATGGATCAGCAGGATTAATATAGTTAAAATGGTCATTTTGCCAAAAGCAATATACAGATTCAATGCAATAGCCATCAAAATCCCAACTCAATTCTTCATAGAGTTAGAAAGAGCAATTCTTAAATTCATCTGGAATAACGAAAAACCCAGGATAGCTAAAACTATTCTCAACAACAAAAGAAATTCTGGGGGAATCAGTATCCCTGACCTCAAGCAATACTACAGAGCAATAGTGTTAAAAACTGCATGGTATTGGTACAGTGATAGGCAGGCAGATCAATGGAACAACATTGAAGATCCAGACATGAACCCACACACCTATGTCCACTTGATCATCGACAAAGGGGCTGGAAACATCCAATGGAAAAAAGATAGCCTTTTCAACAAATGGTGCTGGTCCAACTGGAGGACAGCATGCAGAAGAATGAGATTTGATCCATCCTTGTCTCCTTGTACTAAGTTCAAATCCAAATGGATCAAGGACCTCCACATAAAGCCAGACACTCTGAAGCTAATAGAAAATAAACTGGGGAAGACCCTTGAGGACATTGGTACAGGGGGAAAGTTTCTGAACAGATCACCAATAGCATATGCTCTAAGATCAAGAATTGACAAATGGGACCTCATAAAATAAAAAAGGTTTTGTAAGGCAAAGGACACTGTCAAAAGGACAAATCAGCAACCAACAAATTGGGAAAATATCTTCACCAACCCTACATAAGATAGAGGGCTAATATCTAATATGTACAAAGAACTCAAGAAGTTAGACCCCAGAAAACCAAATAACCCTATTAAAAAATGGGGTACAGAGTTAAACATAGAATTTTCTCCTGAAGAACTTCAGATGGTGGAGAAACATCTTTAAAAAATGCTCAACTTCATTAGTCATTAGAGAAATGCAAATCAAAACAACCCTGAGATTTCACCTTACACCAGTCAGAATGGCTAAGATTAAAAATTCAGGAGACAGCAGGTCTCCTGACACAGCGAGGATGTGGAGAAAGAGGAACACTCCTCCACTGCTGGAGGGGTTGCAAATTGGTACAACTACTCTGGAAATCAGTCTGGCAGTTCCTCAGAAACCTGGGCATGTCACTTCTGGAAGATCCTGCTATACCATTCCTGAGCATATACCCAGAGTATTCCCCAGCATGTAATAAGGATACATGCTCCACTATGTTCATAGCAGCCCTATTTATAATAGCCAGAAGCTGGAAAGAACCCAGGTATCCCTCAATGGAAGAATAGATGCAAAAAAATGTGGTATATATACACAATGGAGTACTGTTCAGTCATTAGAAACAATGAATTCATGAAATTCTTAGGCAAATGGATGGAACTGGAGAGCATCATACTAAGTAAGGTAACCCAGTCTCAAAAGATCAATCTTGGTATGCACTCACTCACTAATAAGTGGATATTAGCCTAGAAAACTGGAATACCCAAAACATAATCGACACATCAAATGAGGTACAAGAAGAACAGAAGAGTGGCCCCTTGTTCTGGAAAGACTCAGTGTAGCAGTATAGGGCAAAACCAGAACAGGGAAGTGGGAAGGGGTGGGTGGGAGAACAAGGGAAGGGAAGGGGGCTTATGGGACTTTCGGGAGTCGGGGGTGGCCAGAAAAAGGCAAATCATTTGAAATGTAAATAAAAAATATATCGAATAAAATAAAAAAAAAAGACCTAGACAACTGATAGAGGGCTAATATCTAAAATACAGAAAGAACTCAAGAGTTAGACTCCAATGAAACAAATAATCCTATTAAAAAACATACTAAACAAAGCATTCTCAACAGAAGAGTCTTGAATGCCTGAGAGGCATTTAAAGAAATGTTCAGCATCCTTAATCTTTAGGGAAATGCAAATCAAAATGATCCTAAGATTCCACATCACATCAATCAGAATGGGTAAGATCAAAAACTCAGGTAACCACAGATGCTGGCAAGGATGTGGAGAAAGAGGAACATTCATCCATTCCTGCTGGAATGTCAAGCTGGTGAAATTACCTTGGAAATCAATTCAGGAGTTCCTCAGCAAATTGGAAATAGTTCTACGTGAAGACCCAGCTGTACCACTACTGGGCATATACCCTACAGGTGGCCCAACATATACCAAGGACTCATGTTCCACTATGTTTATAGCAGCCTTATATATAATAGCCAGAAGCTGTAAACAACTCAAATGTTCTTCAACAGGAAAATGGACACAAAAAATGTGGTACATTTACACAACAGAGTACTACTTGGCTATTAAAAACAAAGACTTCATGAAATTCTCAGGTAAATGGATAGAGCTAGAAAATATCATCCTGACTGAGGTAACCCAGACTCAAAATATCATACATGGTATGTACTCACTGATAAATGAATTTTAGAGGAAAACCTCAAAATACTCACTGATCATCTATCAAGAGTTTCTTAGTCATTCAAATTTTCTTTCAAGAAACTTCACTCTTTATGTCTATACCTCATTACAATTTTGTTTTTGGGTTTTTTTTTTTTTTGATATCTAGTTTCTTGAGATCTTTATGTGTTTTAAATATTTACCCTTTGTCAGATATGTAGTTGGTAAGTCTTTTCCCATACTTTACAGTATCACTTTTTGTAACTGCCTACAGTTAAATCAAATGGGTTACCTGGAAGGGAAGCTGAAAGAAGGTGGCCAGAGAAGACCAAAACCAAGACAAAAGTTGCTGATCAAGGTCCCAAGGTTTAATGGAGGACTCAGAATTTAAAGTTTCAGGCAAGACCCCTCCCCCAAATTCCAACTCTGTTCAGGAGAACTGGCCTGACTGCTCAGCAGGCTTTGGCTCCACTGCTCAGGTGGCTAGGGTCATCTGCTTAATTCAGGAATTTGTAGATCTGGAGGAACAATGAACTTCACCTTGGTCCCAGTGCTCCACCCTAAATTGGGTGGGGGTGGGGGTGGGGAGAATGTGGTTAATACAGGTCTGGAATTCCAGCTCAAGGGCTGGCGGAGACAGGCACAATTTTGCCTAATTATAGTGTCCTTTATCATGCAGGAGCTTCTCAATTTCATGAGGTGCTTTATATTAACTGTTGATCTTAGTGCCTATATTAATGGTGTTATTTTCAGAAAGTCTTTTTCTGTGCCAATACAATCAAGGTTATTGCTTACTTAATCTCTATAAGTGTCAATGTATTTGGTTTTATGGTGGGGTCTTCAACTCACTTGGACTAGGGTTTTGTGCAGAGTGATAAGTATGGATTGATTTGCATTCTTCTACATCCAGATATCCAGTTTGACCAACAACATTTGGTTAAGATGTTGTCTAATTTTCCCCATGTGTTTTATGCATTTTATTTTAAAAGAATCAGGTAATTTATGTGCATAAATTTATGTCTTTGTCTATAATTTCATTCCATTGGTCAATGTGTCTTTTTTGTGCTAATATCATGTTCAATTTATTACTATAGCAGCTGTTCTTTTATTAATGAGGATCATTTTAGCTATCCTGGAATTTTTGTCTTTCCATGTGGAGCAGTATATTGTCTTTTCAAGAACTGCGAAGAACCTTGGGATTTTGTTGGGGTTATGTTGAATCTGTAGAAATGCTTTTGGTAGGATGGTCACCATTACCATAATAATATCTCTCCTCTGCCTTTTAATTACCTTGACAAAGGTTTGTGAATATTTTTTTTCTAACAAAATGAACTCTGTTTTCTATTAATTTTCTGTGTTGTTTTTGTTGTTTGTATTTTATTGATTTCATCCCTGAGTTTCATTATTTCTTACCATCTACTTCTTTGGGGTGAGATTTCTTCTGTTTCTTCTTGAGTTCTCAGGTGTGCTATTAAGCTAGTATTAAGTATGAGATCTCTCCAATAATTTTTTAACAAAGAAATGTAGTGCTACAAACTCACCTTTTAGAGCCATCTTCATTCATCATACATTGTCATCAGGGAAACGCAAATAAAAATACCTACCATCAAAAACTCTAACCACAAATGTTGGTAGAGTTAGAAATAGAAAATCCCTTTTTTTTACTGCAGGTGAGTAAGCAACCAATACAACACAGCATGGAAATCAATGTGATCATTTCTCCAAATATTAAAAAATAAGGCTACCATATAGCTAATTTTACAGTATGTCTGACATGTACTAAGAAAACTTTATATCCTACCACTGACACATTGTATATCTATGCATAATGGTGGCCTGTTCATAATAGCTAAGAAATGAAAACATGACAGATATGGGTGGATAATGAAAATACAGATCATATTGACCATATGCCCTCCCTAGCAACTTCTCATTTTCTTGGTGTGTGGATCTTTCCAGGCAGCTCCAGCAGCTCTTCTTGGATGTAGAGCCAGCATCTTCACCACCATTGGCATCTCCTGCTGAGCTTCGATGAAGACAGTTCCAAGAATATGTGATAGAAGTAAATTCTAAGGTGAAAATGAAAAAAAAAATTAATATGGGAGTGTCTCAGAAATTGAGAATTACTCTATCTTAACACCCAACTATAACATTCTTGGGCATATACCTAAGACATGTCCCAAGGAATAATGTCTAAGTATATTCTGCTATGCCTGTAGATTGGTTCCTAGCCTGTCTGTCATCAGAGAAACTTCCTTCTGCAGCTAATGGGTACAGATGGAGACAAAGAGATCTGAACATTTGGCAATGTTCCAGGATCCCTGGGGATTGCAAACAGTAGTAGTGTAGAGAATACCATGAAAACACAGCCCACAGAACCAACTTAGTAATGTTTATAGGGCTTAAAGAGACTAAAGCAGAAAACACATAGCATGCGTGTGTCTGTACTAGGTAGTCTGTCTGCTCATGTGCTGTGGTTGTGTACCTTTAGGTTTTTGTGGGACTCTTACCACTGGCAGTGACTCTCATTCTGCCTGCTCTTGGCATACTTTTCCTTTGACTAGGTTGCTTAACTCAGCCTTAATATGCAAGTGTGTTTATAGTCTATCTTCTTCTCTGTGCTCAGTTGATATCACTTGGAGGGCTCCTCTTTTCTGAAGGGAAAAGGAGTACATAGGATGGGCGAGAGAAGAGATGGGAGTTGTAAAAAAAAGGAGCTGTGGAGAGAAGGGAGCCTGTGATTAGGATACATTTTATGGGAATAGAATAAGAAAACAAATAGGATTGAGAAATAAATGATTTGAAATATAAATTATCATTTCTTTATCTTGCCATTTATATAATGTCTTAATTTTATTTCTGCAGACTACTCAGGTTTGGGTATTAGGGATGTACATTTTCAGGTGAATCTTCAAATAAGCACAAATTGCTTTCCAATCATTCAATTCCTGATTTCTCCAGTGTTCTTGAATGTTCTGTCTGCATTTCTACCAGTAGAGGGAGACATGACTTTTGCTTTTTTAACTAAAGAGATTGCAACTCAGCCACTGGTTTCTATAAGTACTTCATATAATCAAGTTCATATTTTCAAACAGTTGTACACTCATAGGGAGTTGTCAAGAACTTGTAGGTAGGACCTTGTGCACCTTGCACACAGCCTTCTCTTGGGTTGATATCTTTAATAATAATATAAATAAGGAATTGAAAGAAATTTTATATTATTAATGATCTAATTTGCACTTGCCTATATGGATGCTGTGTATGAATATGTGAAGTCTCTAAGCATACTAGTCACATAAATAGTCTATGTTTTCAGGAGCATAATATGTATTCACCTGCACTGTTACCAAAAAACTCAATGGAGTCACCACCCCTCCCCCATCTTTTACTTAAGCAAGCACAACAGAAAAATGCCGTTAGCCACGAATACTATAAATTCTCATTGTAATTCTAACCAGAAAGTGGAAGACCTGTATGACAAGAACTTCAACTCCCAGAAGAAAAAATTTAGAAAGATATCAGAAGATGGAAAGATTTCCCTTGATTATAGATAGGTAATATTAGCATAAAGAAAATGATGATTTTACCAAAATTAATCTACAGATTCAGTCAGATCCCTATTAAAATTTCAACACAGTTCTCCATTGATCTTGAACAAATAATTCTTAAGCTCATATGAAAAAAAAACAACAACAAAATATATATTTTCAAAATATATATAAACAAAAAAGATATTCAAAACAGTCCTGAACAGTTAAAGAACTTATGGAAGTATCACCATTGCTGACATTAAACAAAGAAACCACAAAGGAACAATGGAACAGGAAGAGCATCTTCAACAAATGGTCTTGGTCTAACTGGATGTTTGTATGTAAAAGAATGAAAATGGGTCCACATTTAGATCCCTTCACAAAACACAAGTCCAAATATATCAAAGAGCTCAATGTGAAATCAGACACACTGAATTTAATAGAAAACAATGGGAAATGACCTTGAACACATTGACATAAGAGAAAATTCCCTTAACAGAACACCAATGGCTCAGTCATTAAGGTCAAGAATTAATAAATGTGATCTCATGAAACTGAAAAGCTTCTTTAAGGGAAAGAATACTGTCAATAGGACAAAACAGGAGCCTACAGATGGGAAAAAGATCTTCACTAACGGTACATCCAACAGAGGGCTAATATGCTAAATAATAAAGAACTCAAGAATGTAGACTCTAAAAGATTTAAATAGCCCAATCAAAAAATGGGGTACAGAACTAAACATAGAATTCTCAACAGAGGAATCTTGAATGGCTGGGAAGGACATAAAGAGAGGTTCAAATTCCGTAGTCATCAGGGAAATGAAAATCAAAATGACCCTGAGGTTCCACCATACCAATCAGAGTGGCTAAAGTCAAAAACTCAAGTGATAGCACATGCTGGTGAGTATGTAGAAGAAGGAGTCCTCCTCAATTCCTGGTAAGATTGCAAACTTGTAAAAAAAATACCCTAGAAATCCATCTGGCTGTTTCTAAGAAAAGTAGAAATACTTCTACTTGAAGACCAAGATTTTGCATATAATCAAAATCTGCAGCACTATACCACAAGGGCACATGCTCCACTATGTTCATAGCAGCTCTATTTGTAATAGCCAGAAACTGGAAACAACCCAAATGTCCTTCAATCCAAAAATGGATACAGAAAATGTGGTACATTTACACAATAGACTACTATTCAGCTATTAAAAACAAGGACATCATGAATTTTGAAGTCAAATGGATGGAAGTAGAAAACATCATTCTGAGTGAGGTGACCCAGTACAAAAGGAAAGTGGTATGTACTCACTGCTAAATGTATATTAGCCAAAATGTTCAGAATACTCACAATACACTTCACAGATCAAAGGAAGTTAAGCAAGAAGGAAGGCCCAAGTGAGGATGCTGGAATTTCACTCAGAAAAAACAAATTATTCATGGGAGGCAGAAGGAGGAAGGAACTTTATTTGGAGAGGGCAGGAGGAGGGGAATAAGGGGTAGGATCAGGCATGTGACAGTAGAGGGTCTCAGAGGAGCAGAAAAATTAATGGAATATCCAGCTTCAGGAGGTAGGAGGTGGGCCTTGGGGAGATTCTCTAGGAACTTCCAGAGGCCAAGAATGAGGGAGGCTCCAAGGAGTTGATGCAGATTACCACACTTGAAGTGCCAGAGAGTATGGATTTAGTGCATGAAGAGACTACCTCCAGGGTCAAACAAAATCCCAGTTGAGGGATGGGAACACCAACTCACCTACAAAACTTTTGACCCCACATTGGTTCTGTCTGACAGAAATGCAGGGACAAAGATAGAACATTGACTTAAGGAATGGCCAAAGAGTGACCTGCCCATTTTGAGACACATTCCATTGCCAGGCAACAATCCCTCACACTATTAATGATGTTATATTTGCTTGAAGACAGAAACCTAGCATAGTAGTCCTCTGAGAGTCTCTACCCAATAACTGACTGAGACAGATGCAGATACCCACAGGGAAATATTGGGTGGAGTTCAAGGACCCCTTTCCCCTAGGAAATAGGGAAAGTATTGAAGACCCCCAAGAAGATTGCAACCCCCTTGGAGGATTGACATTGTCAGGTAAATTGGATCCCTTGTGTCTCCTAGAGGCTGAGTCACCAACTTAAGATTGTACTTGGGCTGGATCAGAGACAACCTTGTCTGCCCTTAGAGGGAGAGGTTGTTCCTAATCTTTCAGAGACTTGATGGACCAGGGTGTAGAGATAAAGGGGTGAAATCAGGCTGTCCTATCAGAGGTCAAGGGGAGGTAGATTGGAGGAAGAAGGCTGTGAGGGGTGAAGGGAGCAGACAGCAGTTGTGATGTAGAGAAATCAGCACATAAATAAGTGATTAAAAACACATTTAAACTCAGAGATATCATTTATTCATATCTATTGGTAACTCATTTTCTGCTTTTCTTATTTTCTTCTTTTTTGAGACATGATCTATATATGTAGCACAAGCTAAATTCACACAGAATATCTTTCTCAATATGTGTCATGAATTCTATCATTATAGATACTTAATATAGTAATAAGCTACTTTTTGTGTAGATTGTATGATCTTAAAGATGAAATTGTTTCTTTAGTCTCCAGGGGGCCTTTGACTTCACTTTTGAAGATGCAGAAGCTGTCAGTACTGATAGAGTCATATAATAGTCTCAATGTATTTTTCCATCTTAAGACCATTTGTGGGCCAGAGAAGCAACGTTATAGTTTGAACCTATAGTGTTTTCCTAAGTGCCTCTGTTGAAAACGAAATCCTTAGTACATTGTACCATTGGGAAGTGGCAGAAACTGAGAGACTGTGTCTAATTAGGAGCACAAGATAACTGCAGAGTGCCTCTGGAGAAAAGATTTTTATTTTGTTCTTTGGGGTTTTGCTGTTGTTCCTAACACTTGGCCCCTACTGCCATAAATGACTCTATCCCTTTCACTCTTTGAACCAAGCTGCTCTTCTTCTTAAATCTTCTACCATCATGCTATGTGTCAACCCAGACCCAGGAACAATACGTTGGAGACATGATGGGTAGAGAGATGGAAGTCTCTCATCTTAAAGTTTCTTTCACAATGACATCAACTGATAAGAACTTTAGAAATAATGGAGTATTAAGGAAAGCCACATGCACAGAAAAGTCAAAGAATTCTTTTCTTAGTTTTTTCTGGGTAAATGGTAATACCTTAAAAACTGATTGAAATATTTTTTCTTACAATTCAGGAGATCCACAGTCTCCTGAATTAATCTCAAGGATCAGGAGATCTCTCAGATCCTGCAGACTCCAGGGCATAGACTCTAATGCTAACAGCTATTCTTCCAAGAAACCACCACCACATTCACCTGAACAATGGACACTTTTCTCACATAGTCTTCTTTTCCATCATAACAACCACTCTGTATAGCTAAATTTCTTTTCTCTCTACCAGAAAAGCATTTGTGAGTGTCTTAGTCAGGGTTTCTTTTTTTTTTTATTCGATGTATTCTTTATTTACATTTCAAATGATTTCACTTTTTCTGGGTCCCCACTTCCCACAAGTCCCATAAGCCCTCTTCCCTCCCCCTGTTCCTCCATCAACTCCTTCCCACTTCCCTGTTCTGGTATTCCCCTATACTGTTGCATTGAGTCTTTCCAGAACCAGGGGCCACTCCTCTGTTCTTTTTGGACATTATTTAATATGTGGATTATTTCATGGGTATTCCAAGTTTCTAGGTTATTATCCACTTATCAGTGAGTGCATACCATGACTGATCTTTTGAGACTGGATTACCTCACTTAGTATGATGTTCTCCAGCTCCATCCATTTGTCTACGAATTTCATGAATTCATTGTTTCTAATGGCTGAATAGTACTCCATTGTGTAAATATACCACATTTTTTTGTATACATTCCTCTGTTGAGGGACACCTGGGTTGTTTCCAGCTTCTGGCTACTACAAATAGGGCTGCTATGAACATAGTGGAGCATGTGTCCTTATTACATGCTGAGGAATCCTTTGGGTATATGCCCAGGAGTGGTATAGCAGGGTCCTCAGGAAGTGTCATGATCAGTTTCCTGAGGAGCCGCCAGACTGATTTCCAAAGTGGTTGCACCATCTTACAATCCCACCAGCAGTGGAGGAGTGTTCCTCTTTTTCCACATCCTCGCCAGCACCTGCTGTCTCCTGAGTTTTTTACCTTAGCCATTCTGACTGGTGTGAGGTGAAATCTCAGGGTTGTTTTGATGCATTTCCCTAATGATTAATGATGTCAAACATTTCTTAAGGTGTTACTCAGCCCTCCAAAGTTCTTCATGTGAAAAATCTTTGTTTAGTTCGGTACCCCACATTTTAATGGGGTTATTTGGTTCTCTAGGTTCTACCTTCTTGAGTTCTCTGTATATATTAGATATTAGCGCTCTTTCAGATTTAGGGTTGGTGAAGATCCTTTCCCAACCTGTTGGTTGACGTTTCATCCTTTTGACAGTGTCCTTTTCCTTACAGAAACTCTGTAGTTTTATGAGGTCCCATTTGTCAATTCTTGATCTTAGAGCATAAGCTATTGGTGTTCTATTGAGGAACTTTTCCCCTGTGCCCATGTCCTCAAGGGTCTTCCCCAGTTTCTTTTCTATTAGTTTCAGTGTGTCAGGTTTTATGTGGAGGTCCTTGATCTATTTGGAGTTAAGCTTAGTACAAGGAGATAAGAATGGATCGATTCGCATTCTTCTGCATGCTGACCTCCAATTGAACCAGCACCATTTGTTGAAAAGACTATCTTTTTTCCACTGGATTCTTTCAGCTCCTTTGTCGAAGATCAAGTGACCACAGGTGTATGTGTTCATTTCTGGGTCTTCAATCCTATTCCATTGATCGGCTTGCCTGACATTGTACAAATACCATGCAGTTTTTATCACTATTGCTCTGTAGTAAAGTTTGAGGTCTGGGATACTGAATCCCCCTGAAGTTCTTTTACTGTTAAGAATAGTTTAACTGTCCTGGGTTTTTTGATATTGCAGATGAATTTGAGCATTGCTCTTTCTAGCTCTATGAAGAACTGGGTTGGGATTTTGATGGGGATTGCACTGAATCTGTAGATTACCTTTGGCAATATGGCCATTTTAACTATATTAATCCTGCCAATCCATGAGCATGGAAGATTTTTCCATTTTCTGAGATCTTCAATTTCCTTATTCAGAGATCTGAAGTTCTTGTCATATAGGTCTTTCACTTCTTTGGTTAGAGTCACCCCAAGATACTTTATGCTGTTTGTGGCTATTGTGAAGTGTGTCATTTCCCTAATTTCTTTCTCAGTCTGCTTATCCTTTTAGTATATAAAGGCTACTGATTTGCTTGAGCTGATTTTGTAGCCAGCCACTTTGCTGAAGTTGTTTATCAGCTGTAGGAGTTCTCTAGTAGAATTTTTTGGGTCACTTCAGTATACTATCATATCATCTGCAAATAGTGATAGTTTGACTTCTTCCTTTCCAATTTGTATCCCTTTGACCTCCTTCACAAACATCATGGCCAAGAAGCAACTTGGGAAGGAAAGGGTTTATTCAGCTGGTTTGCTTGCCCTGGCTTCCTCAGCTTGCTTTCTTATAGAACCCAAGACTACCAGCCCAGGGATGGTACCACCCACAAGGGGTCCTCCCCTCCTGATAACTAATTAAGAAAATGTCCCATGGCTGTATCTCATGGAAGAACTTCCCCAATTGAATCTCCTTTCTCTATTATAACTCCAGCCTGTGTCATGTTGACACATAAAACCAGCCAGTACAGTGAGTATATTGATTTCACCCATATATCTCAGAATGTCCATATCATCTTAAACTTGTAACTCAACTACATCTGAACAGTCCTTTTGACAGGTCAATTTTAATTTGGAAGTTCTAGAGCCTCAACTTGGATAGTTTTGTAAGGTTCTGTGAAGCCTGTTATTCCCTAATTATAGCTAGTAGCATTAAGGAGATGTCCTAAAAATTTGTCCTTTTAGAAGTCTGAAAAAATCAGAATGCATATTTATTAAGCAACACATTAGTAACACACACAAACCTCAAGGTATACAGGTGTTTATTCAATATGTATAACTTAGTTGAATGTTTTTAATAGGTAGCACTGCTGGGTACTATACCATCAACACCTACATACATATGAAGTTATAAACCAAAAACCAATCATCTGTTACTTAATTTGATCTAAGGTAAAGGAAAGCTGACTATTTCTATAATTCCCTTCCTATTTGCACATATCATTAAAGGAGTTGTAATTCAGATTCCAGATGCCTGCAACCTGATTACTTACTTGTTGTTTTAGGTTAAGATGAAGTGTCATTCTCCTGTTATCATGAACTAGAAGTATCCTGACTTAATCTCCCTCAGATCCATAACTATTATGTGAGAACTCAGAAATGTCTTCCAAGACTTTATTTTTTATATTTATTTATTTATTTATTTATTTAAATTAGGTATATTCACCAGTCAGAATGGCTAAGGTTAAAAACTCAGGAGACAGCAGGTGTCGGCAAGGATGTGGAAAAAGAGGAACACTCCTTCACTGCTGGTGGGATTGTAAGATGGTACAACCACTATGGAAATCAGACTGGCGGTTCCTAAGAAAACTGGACATGACACTTCTGGAGGACCCTGCTATACCTCTCCTGGGCATATACCCAGAGGATTCCCCAGCATGCAATAAGGACACATGTTCCACTATGTTCATAGCAGCCTTATTTATAATAGTCAGAAGCTAGAAAGAACCCAGATATGCCTCAATGGAGGAATGGATACAGAAAATGTGGTATATATACACAATGGAGTACTATTCAGCAATTAGAAACAATGAATTCATGAATTTTTTAGGCAAATGGTTGGAACTGGAAAATATCACCCTAAGCGAGGTAACACAATCACAAAAGAATACACATGGAATGCAATCATTGATAAGTGGATATTAATTAGCCCTGAAACTCTGAATACTGAAGATACAATTAGCATATCAAATGATCCCATGAAGAAGGAAGAAGAGGGCCCTAATCCTGGAAAGGCTTGATCCAGCATTATAGGGGAGTACCAGGACAGGGGGAAAGATAAGAGAATGGATGGAGAGAAGAGGACTTATGGGACATATGGGGAGGGGGGGAACTGGGAAAGGGGAAAGCTTTTGGATTGTAAACAAAAAATATAGAAAATAAAAATAATAAATAAATAAATAAATAAATAAATTAGGTATATTCTTTATTTACATTTCACATGTTGTCCCCTTTTCTGGTCGACCCTCCCCTGAAAATCTGTACTACAAGAACTCCAAATCTCTGAAGAAAGAGATCAAAGAAGATCTCAGAAAATGGAGAGATGTCCAATGCTCATGGATTGGCAGGATTAATATAGTAATGGCCGTCTTGCCAAAAGCAATATACAGATTCAATGCAATCCCCATCAAAATTCCAATTCAGTTCTTCATAGAGTTATAAAGAGAAATTCTCAAATTCATCTGGAATAACAAAAAACCAGGATAGCTAAAACTACGCTCAACAGTAAAAGAACTTCTGGGGGAATCCGTATCCCGGACCTCAAGCAGTACTACAGAACAACAGTGTTTAAAAAAAAAAATGCATGGTTTTGGTACAGTGACAGGCAGGTAGATGAAAGAAATAGAATTGAAGACCCAGAAATGAACCCACACACATATGGTCACTTGATCTTTGACAAAGGAGCTAAAACCATCCAGTGGAAAAAAGAGCCTTTTCAACAAATGGTGCTGGTTCAACTGGAGGTCAGCATGCAGAAGAGTGCAAATTGATCCATTCTTATCTCCTTGTACTCAGCTCAACTCCAAGTGAATCAAGGACCTCCACATAAAACCAGACACACTGAAACTAATAGAAAAGAAACTGGGGAAGACCCTTGAGGACATGGGCACAGGGGGAAAGTTCCTGAACAGAATCTTGATCTTATGCTCTAAGATCAAGAATTGACAAATGAAGATCTTTTCCCAATTTGTTGGTTGCCGATTTGTCCTCTTGATGGTGTCCTTTGCCTTACAGAAACTTTGTAATTTTATGAGGTCCCATTTGTCAATTCTTGCTCTTAGAGCATACGCTATTGGTGTTCTGTTCAGAAACTTTCTCCCTGTACCGATGTCCTCAAGGGTCTTCCCCAGTTTCTTTTCTATTAGCTTCAGAGTGTCTAGCTTTATGTGGAGGTCCTTGATCCATTTGGAGTGGAGCTTAGTACAAGGAGACAAGGATGGATCAATTCGCATTCTTCTGCATGCTGCCCTCCAGTTGAACCAGAACCATTTGTTGAAAAGACTATCTTTTTTCCATTGGATGTTTTCAGCCTCTTTGTCGAGGATCAAGTGGCCATAGGTGTGTGGGTTCATTTCTGGATCTTCAATCCTGTTCCATTGATCCTCCTGCCTGTCACTGTACCAATACCATGCAGTTTTTAACACTATTGCTCTGTAGTATTGCTTGAGGTCAGGGATACTGATTCCCCCAGAATTTCTTTTGTTGCTGAGAATAGTTTTAGCTATCCTGGGTTTTTTGTTATTCCAGATGAATTTGATAATTGCTCTTTCTAACTCTATGAAGAATTGAGTTGGGATTTTGATGGGTATTGCTCTGAATCTGTAGATTACATCATCCTACATCAGATAGAGGGCTAATATCCAATATATATATATATATATAAAGAATGCAAGAAGTTAGACTCCAGAAAACCAAACAACCCTATTAAAAATGGGGTACAGAGTTAAACAAAGAATTCTCACCTGAAGAACTTCGGATGGCGGAGAAGCATCTTAAAAAATGCTCAATTTCATTGGTCATTAGGGAAATGCAAATCAAAACAACCCTGAGATTTCACCTTACACCAGTCAGAATGGCTAAGATTAAAAATTCTGGAGCTAGCAGGTGTTGGAGAGGGTGTGGAGAAAGAGGAACACTCCTCCACTGCTGGTGGGGTTGCAAATTGGTACAACCACTCTGGAAATCAGTCTGACGGTTCCTCTGAAAACTGGGCACCTCACTTCCAGAAGATCTTGCTATACCACTCCTGGGCATATACCCAGAGGATTCCCCACCGTGTAATAAGGATACATGCTCTACTATGTTCATAGCAGCCCTATTTATAATTGCCAGATGCTGGAAAGAACCCAGGTATCCCTCAACAGAAGAGTGGATGCAAAAAATGTGGTATATCTACACAATGGAGTACTATTCAGCCATTAGAAACAATGAATTCATGAAATTCTTAGGCAAATGGATGGAGCTAGAGAACATCATACTAAGTGAGGTAACCCAGACTCAAAAGATGAATCATGGTATGCACTCACTAATAAGTGGATATTAACCTAGAAACCTGGATTACCCAAAATATAATCTACACATCAAATGAGGTACAAGAAGAAAGGAAGAGTGGCCCCTTGTTCTGGAAAGACACAATGAAGCAGTATTCAGCAAAACCAGAACGGGGAAGTGGGAAGAGGTGGGTGGGATGACAGGGGGAGAGAAGGGGGCTTATGGGACTTTTTGGGAGGGGGGGGGCTAGGAAAGGGGAAATCATTTGAAATGTAAATAAAAAATATACCGAATAAAAAAATTTTAAAAAAGAAAAAGAAAAAGAAAAAAAATTTTGGTTAGCCTATAAAAAAAAAAAAGAATTGACAAATGGTACCTCATAAAATTACAGTTTCTGTAAGGCATAGGATATTTTCAATTGGACAAAATGGCAACCAACAAATTGGGAAAATATCTTCACCAACCCTACATCTGACAGAGGGCTTATATCCAATATATACAAAGAACTCAAGAAGTTAAACCCCAGAGAACCAAATAACCCTATTAAAAATGGGGGTACTGAGCTAAACAAAGAATTTTCACCTGAAGAATCTCGAATGGCTGAGAAGCACCTTAAGAAATGTTCAACATCATTAATCATTAGGAAAATGCAAATCAAAACAACGCTGATATTTCACCTCACACCAGTCACAATGGCTAAGATTAAAAACTCAGGAGACAGCAGGTGTTGGCAAGGATGTGGAGAAAGAGGAGCAGTCCTGCACTGCCAGTGATAGTGCAAGTTGGTACAACCTCTCTGGAAATAAGTCTGGAGGGTCCTCCAAAAACTGGGCATGACACTTCTGGACTCTGCTATACCACTCCTGGACATATACCCAGATGAATCCCTGGCATGCAATAAGGACACATGCTCGACTTTGTTCATAACAGCCTTATTTATAATAGCCAGAAGCTGGAAAGAACCTAGATGTCCCTCAACAGAGAATGGATACAGAAAATGTGGTTTAGTTACACAATGGAATACCACTCAGCAATTAAAAACAATGAATTCATGAAATTCTTAGGCAAATGGTTGGAACTTGAAAAATATCATCCTAAGTGAGGTAACCTAATCACAAAAGTATACACATGTAATGCAGTCACTGATACGTGGATATTAGCCCAAAAACTCTGATTACTCAAGACACAATTAACATATCAAATGATTCCAAAGAAGAAGGAAGGAGAGGACCCTGGTCCTGGAAAGGCTTGATACAACATTGTAGGGGATTACCAGGACAGACAAATGGGTGGACGGAAGAGGGCTTATGGGACTTATGGGGAGGGGGAATTGGGAAATCACTAGAATGTAAACAAAGAATATAGAAAATAAAAAATTCCATTATGAAAATGAAGCATATTTTCTACATTCATTCTTCAATTGAAGGGCATCTAGGTTCTTTCCATTTTACAGCTACTATGAATATGGCTACTATGAACAGAGTGGAACACGTGTCTTTGTAGTGTGGTAGTATGTTCTCCTTGCTCCACATCCTTATCAACATGTGTTGTTGCTTGAGATTTTTGGTTTGGTTTGGTTTGGTTTGGTTTGGTTTGGTTTGGTTTGGTTTGGTTTGGTTTGGTTTGGTTTTTCTTCATTTTATCTTAGTCATTCTGATAGGTATAACATGGGATCTCAGAGATTTTAATCTAAATTTCCTCATTGATTAAGGATGCAAAACATTTTAAGGGCTTTTTATTCATATCAGATTCCTCTGTTGAGAATTCTCTTTTTAGCTCTGTATCCCATTTTTAAATTGGGTTATTTGGGTTGCTGATGTCTAACTTCTTGAGTTCTTTATTTGCTTTTGATATTAAGCCTGTATCAAATGTAAAGTTTGGTGATGATCTTTTCCCAATCTGTAGGCTGCTACTTTGTGCGATTAACAGTGTCCTTTACCTTACAGAATCTTGACAGTTTCATGTAGTCCCAATTATCTATTGTTGATCTTAGTGACTGAGTCAATAGTATTCTCTTCAAAAAGTTGTCTCCTGTATGAATAACCTCAAGATCATTTCCCATTTTCTCTATTATTAGATTTAGTGCATTTGTTTTTATGTTGAGGTATTTGATCCAACTGGACTTGAGTTTTCTATGGGTAGATAAATTTGGATGCAATTGCATTCTTCTACATGCAGACATCCAGTTGGAGGAGAAACGTGTACAAGATGTTTCCCTTTTGCCATTGTATTTCTGGCTTCTGTATAAAAAAAAAAATCAGATGTCCAAAAGTATTAGACATTTATGTCCTGGTCTGTATCTACTGGGTGAGATGAAAGCTACTGACTGATTCTGCTGAGTTCCTTTGACCCACCACCTTAGTCCCCAAATCAGCAATTAATAAATTACACCTTATGAAAATTCTTCTGAGAAGAATCCTAGCATTGAATCCAGTATCAGATTAAAAAGTAATTTGGTGAGCATAAATAAATGGAGAAATATATGATTGCTTAGATGCAATGAGTCAATAATGATTTTAAGTGTTCTTTATGTTCATTTCAAGAGCATCCAGAATCAAAGCAAACAGTGTTTTGTAGTCAATGATGTCACTAGTCAAAAAATGAAATGAGTGAAATTGACAGGACATGAAAAAGCATCCAAAGATTTTTTTTTAATTCTTTCATCATTGTTTTGTTTAGTATGATGGATAAGTGCATAAAATCCATTTTAAATTATAAAATCAAATGCAAATAACAATATTTTCATTCTAACTGGATAGGAGTCCCTTATGTTTTATACATTTATTTCTAGTTAATTTCAGTGTGTGTTGTCATTTTATGAATTTTTATGATACAGTTTATTTTTTTCTTCTTAAAGGAGGAAAATGAATGAATAAGGATTATTTCAGAGAACAAGTCTCAATCATTAATAAGAAAGTATCCCAGAAAGAAAATCACAAAGAACAGAGTGATAATAAGCAAAATACTACTTAGAACATTCTACACTGACCCACAGAGAAGAACACATAATATGAAGTCAAATCTATTCTGTTCCTTTCTCTTGCATACCTGGGGACTCTGGAGATTATGCTGAGTCACTGAAATGGAACCAGCCAATCCTGCACACACTTGCTGATTTCTATGTGCCCAGAGCATAGGCTACCTCTCTAATCACTTATTCAAAGGGTGTTCATGCCATGTTCAAAAGTCACTCCAACAAACAAACTGGGAAAAGATCTTCACCAACTCTACATCTGACAGAGGGCTAACATCTGATATATACAAAGAACTCAAGAAGTTAAACCCCAGAGAACCAAATAACCCTATTAAAAATGGGGTACAGAGCTAAACAAAGAATTTTCATCTGAAGAACTTCGGATGGCTGAGAAGCACCTTAAGAAATGTTCAACATCATTAATCATTAGGAAAATGCAAATCAAAACAACCCTGAGATTTCACCTCACACTTTAATGGCTAAAATTAAAAACTCAGGAGACAGCAGGTGTTGGCAAGGATGTGGAGAAAGAGGAGATCTCCTCCACTGCTGGTGGGATTGTAAGATGGTGTAACCACTTTGGAAATCAGTCTGGTGGCTCCTCAGGAAACTGATCATGGCACTTCCGGAGGACCCTGCTATACCACTCCTGGGCATATACCCAAAGTATTCCCCAGCATGCAATAAGGACACATGCTCCACTATGTTCATAGCAGCCTTATTTATAATAGCCAGAAACTGTAAAGAACCCAGATGTCCCTCAATGGAGGTATGGATACAGAAAATGTGGTATATTTACACAATGGAATACTACTCAGCAATTACAAACAATGAATTCATGAAATTCTTAGGCAAATGTTTGGAACTGGAAAATATCATCCTAAGTGAGGTAATTCATTCACAAAAGAACACACATGGAGTACAATCACTGATAAGTGCATATTAACCCAGAAGCTCTGAATACTGAAGACACAATTAACATATCAAACGATTCCCAAGAAGAAGGAAGTAGAGAGCCCTGGTCCTGGAAAGGCTTGATGCAGCATTGTAGGGGATTGCCAGGACAGAGAAGTGGGAGGGGGTTGACTAGGGAATGGGCAGAGGGAACAGGCGTTATGTGACTTATGGGGAGGGGGGACCCTGGAAAGGGGAAATGAATTGGATTGTAAGCAAAGAATATAGAAAATAATAATAAAAAATTAAAAAAGAAAAATTCACATGTACTTATACAATTGAAAAAAAAGTCATTCTAAGGGAGGATAAAGCATGGACACATGTGTTCTTTCTGAACTTCTGGGTCTACTATTGCTCTGGTTTTCAGGTAGGAAGTCAGAAGTGGAGTGTAACCAATGTGGTAAGTGCTGCCTGGCTTTTCATGGAATTTTTCTTAGAATATTAATAACACTGTATGTTTGTTGTCCAACTCAATACCTTACTCTGTACCTAACCTCTCTGGGTCAGTGGTCTGGAGCTTGCTTATCATTGACTTAAGAGTGAATATATGCCATATTTTCTTTGTGCATCTGAGTTACTACACTCATAATGATATTTTCTAGTTCTAAGCATTTACCTGATAATTTCATGGTTTTTAAATGGCTGGGTAATACTCCATTGTGGAAAGGTATCACATTCTTTTTAGCCATTCTTCTATTAACAGACATCTGAGTTGATTGAAATTTCTGGCTACTATGAAAAAAGCCATAATGAACATTTTTGAGCAGGTATCTTTGTGGTTAAATGAAGCAACCACTGAGTCTATACCCATAAAGTTATAGTAAGCATATCTAGAGATGAATCAGTTCCCAACATCCTGAAAACTGACACACTGATTCCTATAATGGCTGTATAAGTTACATTACCACCTACAATGGAGGACTGTTTCCCTTGTTCTATATCTTTGCTAGCATGAGCTGTTTTTTTTTTTTTCTTTTATTGATCTGAGACACACCCTTGGGTGTAAAACAAATACTCAAAATGATTTGATTTTTGTTTTCATAATGACTAAGAACACTGATCCTTTTTTTTAACTCAAGGGCATGCATTTATTCTATTCTGTTGGAATGCCTGTGTGAAGGTACAGCAAATAATGAAGAACTGTGTTCACAGCAGAAAATGAACTACATCTATTCAGAGAATACTAAACATAGTTGTTGGTTTATACATTATAAAAATCTGAGTTTTTTTTTTCATTTTTATTGGATATTTTATTTATTTACATTTCAAATGTTATCCTCTTTCCTGGTTTCACCTCTGTGAACACCCATCCCATCCCCCTTCTCCCTTCTTCTATGAGGGTGCTCCCCGACTGTCAAACACACTCCCCCAACCACCCTAGCATTTCCCTATCGAGCCTTCATAGGACCAAGGGACTCCCCTCCTATTGATGCTAGATAAGGCCATCCTCTGCAACATATGCAGCTGGAGCCATGGGTTCTCCTTCTGTACTCCTGGTTGTGGCCCCTGGGAGCTCTGGAGGGTCGGTTTGGTTGATTTTGTTGTTCTTCCTATTGGGTTGCAAACCCCAGTTTTAATATGTAAAAAAGCAGACTTCTTTTTAGAAATGTCCTTTATTTCATTTTTTACTAATCATTTTACTGGCTTACATTTCAAATGATATGCCCCTTCCTAGTTAAGCCTCTAATTCCCCTCATCTAATTTCCTCTCTCCCCCTCCCCTTTGCCTCTAAGAGGATGCTCCTCCACTCACCCACTTAAGCTTTGCTGCTCCTCTAGCATTCCCTTATACTGGAGCAACAAGTCTCCCTCCCCTCCCACTAGTATCAGATAAGGCCATTCTCTGTAATATATATATCTGGAGCCCTTGCTCCCTCCTCTTTGCTTAGTGATTTATTCCCTGAGACCTCTGGGTGGTCCAATTAGTTACTATAGTTCTTCTTATGGGGATGCAATCTCCTGAAGCTCCTTCAGTATTTCCTCTTATTTATCCATTGTTGTCCTTTGGCTCAGTCTGAGAGTTGACTGTGAATATCTGCATATGTATTGGTCAGGTGACATTAGAACTTCTCAGGGAGCAGCCATATAAGGCTTCTGTCAGCAAGCACTTCTGGGTGTTCACAGTAGTATGGGGGTTTAGTGTCTGCAGAGGAGATGGATTCCTAGGTGGAGGAGTCTCTGAGTGACCTTTCCTGCAGTCTCTGTTCCAATTTTTCCCTTTTGTTCCTTTGGACAGGAACATTTCTGGGTTAAAATTTTTGAAATGCTTGGGTGGCCCCATCCTCAAATGGGGGAGGTGGTCTCTACACATTGTATCTCCCTTTGCTGGGTATTTTAACTAAAGTAATTGCCATTAGATTCTAGGAGCTTCTCAATTCTCTTGAGTCTGGGACTTTATAGAGGCTACATCCAGTTCCCCACACCCCAATGCTACATTTTTCTATTTAATTTCTTGGCCATCTGTACTCCTCTCCAGTCCCTTCCTATGCCGGCTCCTGATGCCTTTTTAATCTTCCCCCTCTTCTCTCCCTCCCAGGTCCCTTCCTCACTCTATCTCCTGTGATTATTATGTCTCTGTCTATAATTTCATTCCATTGACCAATGTGTCTCTTTTGTGCTAATACCATGCTCTATTTATTACTATGGCGGCTCTTCTTTATTAATTGGGATAATTTTAGCTATCCCGGAATGTTTGTCTTTCCATGTGGAGCAGTATATTGTCCTTTCAAGAACTGTGAAGAACCTTGGGATTTTGTTGGGGTTATATTAAATCTGTAGATTGCTTTTGGTAGTATGGTCACCATTACCATAATAATATCTCTCTTCTGCCTTTTAGTTACCTTGACAAAGGTTTGTAAATATTATTCATTTTCTGAACAAATGAACTCTGTTTTTTTATTAATTTTCTGTATTGGTTGTTGTTAATGATGATGATGATGATGATGATGTTGTTGTTTGTTTTATTGATTTCGTCCCTGAGTTTATTATTTCTTACCATCTTCTTCTTTGGGGTGAGATTTCTTCTGTTTCTTGTTGAGTTCTCAGGTGTGCTATTAAGCTACTAGTATGAGATGAGTAGTAAGCTATTACTAGAAATGAAGTACCTCGAACTCACCTTTTAGAGTCAGCTTCATTCATCATACATTGTCATCAGGGAAACATAAAATACCTACCATCAAGAACTCTAACCACAAATGTTGAAATGTTGGTAGATAGTTAAAAACAGAAAATCCCTTATTCACTGTAATCAACCAGTACAATACTGTATGGAAATCAATAAAAATATTTCTCAAAATATTAAAAAGTAAAGCTACCATATAACTAATTTGACAGTATTCCTGACATGTACTAAAAGAACTTTATACCCTACCATTGAGATATTGCATATGTATGTGTATTGGGAGCATATTCATAATACCTAAGAATAGAAACATGGCAGATAGCCATAAATATGAAAATACAGTGGATAATGAAAATACAGAATATATGGACCATAATATTTTATTCATAAGGCTTGCTAGAAATATGGAACCTTACTTAATGTAGTGTTTATATATGCTCAGCCCAGTGAGTGTCATTATAAGAGGGTGTGGCACAGTTGGAGTAGATAGGCCCTTGTTGGAATACGTTTGTCACTGTGGGTATGGGCTTTAAGACCCTCATCCTAGCTTTAAGACCTCCTAGTATTCTGCTAGGAGCCTTCAGATGAAGATGTAGAACTCTCAGCTCTGGTTGCACGATGCCTGCCTAAATACTGCCATGGTCCCATTTTGATGATAATCCACTGAACCTCTGAATATTTAAGCCAGACCCAATTAAATGTTATCCTTATAAGAGTTTCCTTTGTCCTGGTATCTGTTCACAGCAGTAAAAGCCTGACTAAGTCACCTAAGTACATGCTCTGATTCCCAACCAAGAGTTACTAGATTTGTCAAAATTTTGGGTGGACGTGACTGTTCATAATTTTTAACTGTTTGTTGATTTTTGTAAATTTTACATCATACTTATCCCCCTTTCCCTCAATTTCTGCCCTCTGCACTTGGACCCTACACACACATACAAACACACACAAATAAACACACACAATCAAAGGAACAACAACAAAAAATCTCAAGATGAAAGTTTTGGCTTTAGTATTGGGCCTTAGTAGATGCGATTTGCATCTTATTTCTAAGGACAGATGTGTCATAAAGTATAATTGGATGTAATAACAGTGTATAATCATGTCTTCAGATCATATCACAAAAGACTAACAGAGATTCAAAGTATCAAGAAAAAAATCAAGTGCTTCAATTGAAACTCTTATCTCCATCTACTCTCTGAGGTTCTCACAGTTATGTGCATGGCATATGTTGGTTGTAATTCTTATTTTTCAGTAAAATTTATGACTTATGTTCCAATCAGTTTCAGTGTTTGTCACCCATGTCCATTATATTTTGGAGGATCTGTTGCTCACTCAATTGAGGAAGCATTTATTGACCATCTAAATGCTTGACTTTTGTTAACTATTAATAAGGAACAGGAACCTACATTTCTGTTCATTATTAAGTGTGGAGGAAAGTTACATTGTGAAGTCAGTGATAGTGAAGAGGAAGGGAGGGATAGATAAAAAGTGGGAGGGAGGGATGCATAGAGAAGGAAAGGAAAGAGAGAGAGAGAATCTATTCAATAAATGACAGGAGAGGCTTATTTTAAAAAATGACTTCCTAAAGAAAAATGACTAGAGTTGCATTGCAGTCATGATCATAAGAATCTGTGCCTCTCTGGAAAAAAAGACATGAAAGCAGAAGGGAATACTAATTGAGAACATGAGGTCAGCATGAGTAGGAAGAGGCTAAAAGATAGAAATAGTAAAATGGTGTACATGTATGTAATCATTGAGAAAGAGACAGAAATAGAAAAATAGACAGACAGACAGACAGACAGACAGTGGTAAGTAAGTAGGTAGATAGATGATTGAGAGGCAGATAGCCAGACAGACAGACAGATTCACTGATTCAAGATAGCATCCACAAAGACCTCAGAGACCTCCAAAACAATAAGTAATGAGGGGTGCCTGTTATGCTTACATTTACACTAGAGTCAGAGCAAAGAATGAATACTGTTCAGTTGGAGTATATAGAAAAACACCGGCAATGAAATGAAACCTCATGAAGATACTTAAACAAATTACATGGCATTGCAATAAAATTATGACATGTTCTGAGTCTGTACCTTGATTTACTGCATGACAACTATTTGCATGCAAAAGCAACTCCTGTACCTGTCAGAGAATACAAATAAGAGCTATATCCCTAGAATTCCTATACATACCCCAGGAGTCTTTGTTGCTGATGTATTTTCACTCATAGGCACTGTGGGGAGCTGCTGTAAATTTCTTACTCTTTTACTTCTTCATAGAGGGCATCCAATCAGTATTGTATTCTCAATCACCAAACCATCATGTCCCTCTGTGATCCCACAGGCACCCTAAGACACAGAGGAATGTGGATCCTCCACAGATTGAAAAACAGTCCTGCTTCAACCCTGACTTTGAATGCAGGTAAGATACAAACTGAGAAAAACCAACTCTCAGTAGGTGGGCAAACCTCAGATTTCAAAGGATTGGCCACTGGGATACTTGCAGGCTTTGTTGATGTTGATTACAGTTGACGAATTACACTGACTACAATAGCATACACACTGAAAACTAAGTACAACCTGTAGTGGCCAGGCTATTTCCCAGGCATTTTCCAAGTATGTCTTTCATTATGAAAACCATCAATCAAACTTGTAAACCCAACAATTATGTGGCAGAGTCATTTCCTAGGTAAAAGGTCTAAGTCAAGAAGACAGAGGAGCTGCTTTGACAAGGGGACAGCAAAGCTGAGCCACATGCTGGGATTGCTGACCTGAGGCCTTTATTATCAATTTGAGTCTCTGCATGTTACACCCTTGGGGGCTGTTGGCATTATGACTCAGCCATGTTTTCTCTAACAAAAATTATCTTTGTATTTCCTTAAGAAAGTCCTAAATGTACAACTCCTGTTTTCAAGGAAATAATCTTAGTTGCACCTATTTGGGAGTCATCTCTGTGCCTTGAAAAATTAGTATCTGCCCCTAAGGAAGTTCATGAAACAAAATAATTAGAATAGTTTCAGCTCAGAGGTAGCTGACAAGATTCACCATGACAGAACAAACAACAACAGATGCTAGCACAGAAATATTATTACAGTATATGTAGAATTTCTTAGAATTTTAAACTACGAGATAAAAGACCATACATACTTAGGCCCTAGTAAAAACTCAGCAACAGAAACTAAAATGACTAAGATAACAGGATACCATGTATAGGTGATCCAAGAATGATAAAAAAAGAACACAAGAAGAATGAAGTATTAGGATTTGTTATTCTTGGGTAAGATTAGTTTATATCAGGTTGTTGTAATGTTAATTAATGTAGAAAAAGAACAATTCTTTTATTAAACAAATTCTTATATAAGATTACAAATAAAAACTTCAACAATGCCTAATCCTGAACTCTCAGGCATAGGCAAATCTGCAAATAATATGACTGAGCATTAAAAGATGATAAACTGCTTAGAGAAGGGCGATTTGCTTGGACTGGCTCAGATACCATCGAACTCTCCAATCATCTTGAAACCACAAGGTTCTTGCTTGCTTACTTAAGCTAAAATGATTTGTGGAATTTTAAGAATAAGGATATAGAGTTGATGATAATGAAATTTTTCTACCTGTGTTTAACCTGGAACTGAGAGAAGTATGCTCAGGACTAAATGATATGATTTGTATTTCATGAAACCATGAATGTTTTAGAACATGTATAAATAAAGAAGTTTTCTGACTGGCAAAGTCTCCCAGTCTTGGTGTCTTACTCATCCTGCCCCTCCCCTGTTCCTTACATCCACTCTGGAACCCATTCATGGGTCCAGCCTCCAGCAATTATGCCAGAATCACCAACATCAACATGAAGACTTAAGAAACATTGGAAAGGAAGTAAAAGTAAATCTCTAAATGAATATATTGAATATCTGGTTACAATGTCCCTTAGAAAATAAAATCTACACATTTATTTTAGAAGACATTTAGAATAATGCTCCCAAGTCTACTTAGAAAGATAAAAACACATATGGATAGACATCTAAACATTTAAAAATCTGTGTGAGTTTTTTTTTATATTTTTATTTTCTATATTCTCTGTTTACATTCCAAATGATTTCCCCTTTCCCAGATCCCCCCCTCCCCATATGTCCCATAAACCTTCTTCTCTCCATCCATTCTCCAATCACCTCCCTCATGTTTTTCTCTGTCCTTATATTCCCCTCCAGTGCTAGATCAATCCTTTCCAGGATCAGGACCTTCTCCATACTTCTTCATGGGAGTCATTTGTTATGCGATTTGTGCCTTGGGTATTCAGAGCTTCTGGGCTAATTAATATCCACTTATCAGAGATTGCATTCCATGTGTATTCTTTTGTGACTGGGTTACCTCACTTAGGATGATATTTTCCAGATCAAACCATTTGCCTAAAAATTTTGTGAATTCATTGTTTCTAATTGCTGAGTAGTAGTCCATTGTGTAAATATACCACATTTTCTGTATCCATTCCTCCTTTGAGGGACATCTGGGTTCTTTCCAGCTTCTGGCTATTATAAATAAGACTGCTATGAATATAATGGAGCATGTGTCTTTATTGCATGCTGGGGAATCCTTTGGGTATATGCCCAGGAGAGGTATAGCGGGGTCCTCCGGAAGTGTCATGTCCAGTTTTCTGAGGAACTGCCAGACTGATTTCCACAGTGGTTGTACCATCTTACAGCCCCACCAGCAGTGGAGGAGTGTTCCTCTTTCTCCACATCCTCGCCAACACCTGCTGTCTCCTGAGTTTTTGACCTTAGCCATTCTGACTGGTGTAAGGTGAAATCCCAGGGTTGTTTTGATTTGCATTTCCCTAATGACTAATGATGTTGAGCACTTCTTTTTTTGTTTGTTTGTTTTTTGGGGGAGGAAAAGGTTTATTCAGCTTACAGTTCAAAATTGCTGTTTATCACTAAAGGAGGTCAGGACTAGAACTCAAGTAGGTCAGGAAGCAGGAGCTGATGCAGAGGCCATAGAGGAATGTTTCTTACTGGCTTTCTTCCCCTGGCTTGTTCAGCTTGCTCTCTTACAGAACCCAAGACTACCAACCCAGAGATGGTACCACCCACAAGGGCCCTCCCCCCTTGATCATTAATTGAGAAAATGCCCCACAGCTGGATCTCATGGAGGCACTTCCCCAACTGAAGCCCCATTCTCTGTGATAACTCTAGTCTATCAAGTTGACACACAAAACCAGGCAGTACAATTGGCCCCTTGTCACCTTGACACACAAACAAATCACTGTTAAGCCTCAACCCTTACTTCCTTATTCATCCCCAAGATCTAAATAACTTTAAAAGTCCCATAGTCTTTACATATTAAAAGTTCAATCTCTTTAAAATATCCAATATCTTTTAAAATTCAAAGTCTTTTAAAAATTTAGTCTCTAACCTGTGGGCTCCACTAAAATACTTTCTTCTTTCAAGAGAGAAAAATATTAGGGCACAGTCAACAATCAAAAGCAAAAATCAAACTCTGGTGGTCCAATGTCTGGGATCCAACTCATGATATTTTGGGCTCCTCCAAGGGCTTGGTTCACTTCTCCCTTTGTAGCACACACCTTGTCTTCTAGGCTCCAGCTGCCTGTATTCCACTGCTGCTGCTGTTCCTGGTGGTTATCTCATGGCACTGTCATCTCTAAAACTCTGCTGTCTTCCAATGTAACTAGGCTTCACCAAAAGCCTCTCATAGGCTCTCTTCATGGTGCCATACCTCAGCTCCTTTGCATGACCCCTTCAGTCCTGGGCCATCAATTGCAACCAAGGCTGCACCTTCACCAGTGGCCATCTGTGGCCTCTCACAGTGCTGAGCCTCAGCTGCTCTTCATAACCCTTTTATGCCTTCAAAACCAGTACCACCTGTGTGACTCTTACACAGTATCAGACTCTTACTGCAGCACAAGGCATAACCTTGGCTATCTCTGGAACACAGTCTCTATGCTCTCAGAAAACACTTCCCAGAAGATTTCACCTCAGTGGTGCTGGTCTCTTCTTAATCACCACTAATTTCTTAGCTCCAGCTAACCAGAATCAGTAGTCCCAGTAACACAAAGATTTACTTTAGTGGTTCTGGTATCTTGTTAATCACAGCTGATTCTTCAGCCCCAACTAACCAAAACCACAGAATCTTCACAATCAAAACATGTTCCTGATAAGAGTCTTTAATCAATTCCCAGCAACCACATGGTGGCTCACAACTGTCTGTAATGGGATCCAATGGTCTCTCTGATGTGTCTGAAGACAGCAACAGTGTACTCACATATGTAAAATAAATAAATCTTTAAAAAATATGTAAAATAAATTAAAAATAGATAAATGGCAGACAATTACATAAATATATAGATAGACAGATACACAGACTCACGGGCAGACAACAGATAAACAGATAGGTGGTGCATAAAATTTTCTATGGCTCTAAACATGTGGAAATGGGTAATTTATATCCTCTGAGCCAACAGTGACATCAAAGCAGGGCTAATGACATTTAATTGTATTAGAGAAAATGATGAATTGGAAAGAAAAGTAAAAACAGATGGTGTAATCTGGAGCCAATAGCTTCCACCTGTAACCCCAGCACTGGGAAGGCTGAGGCAGGAGGATTGCTGTGAGGGCTCCAGGCCAACTTTAGTTATTTGATGAGTTCCCAGCCAGAGCTAAAGAGTGAAACCTTGTCTCAATAAAACAAAATAGCAACAAATCACCCACCCCCGCAAAATAAGACAAAAAGAACCAAAACCAAACTAAGTCATATTAAATCAAGCAAGCAAGCAACAAACAGCAGCAGCAAATCAAAACCCCATGGGATGCAGACTGTTCTTTAAAGGGGAAAAACAACCTCAGGCAGAAGTCTGAGCTACTGCCTAGACTTGGGAGACTTGGATAAAGAAGCAACTTGGAAGGAGGCTCTAGCGTTGGAGACTTCATTTGTGTGAGAACATCTAAACGGGACTTAGCTGAGCACGAGAGCAAAGCAAAAACACTTTCATCCTGGATGAACTAATAAGGAAGTAACCTAACCTCTCATAAACAAACAGCACCCAGAACAAGTGACATGAAGACCCACTTTCCAACACAAGGCAGTGTCTAAAAAAACCAGAATCCCAAAACATGTACTGTAAACCAGGTGAGTCCCAAAGTGGCATTAGGATTTGACCTGAGGTCAGCTTCTGTATCAGGTTAAGTAAGGGAGGCACGGAAGGATCCAGCAGCACTGAGCCTGGGGTTTCAGGTCAGAGCCTACAGAAAGAATTAAACAAAAGATCTTCTGGAATGTGCATAGATTATGCCATGTCCAAGTTAAAGCATTATCCATGAATGGCATAAAAGTGTACATGAGTAGGCAAAGAACAGTTGGGTTTTGGAGTCATGTCAATTTCAGGTCACAGAAGATTCAGGGGAATAGTCAGCTCCAGCTCCTTTGACTGGAAAAGCCTAGGTAATCACCTGGCACATTTGATGAGACCCTAGAGGAAAAAAATCCTAGGTATATATTGTTTCAATTTAAACTTTTTTCTTTGTTTACCTTTTTCTCTTTTGTGGCTTTCTTTAAACATTTCTTCAATATTATATTTTATTTTTGCCTTTGAATTTTTAGCTAAACCACTTTTGTTTGTGCGGATCAATTGTGGTTTCTACTACACATCTTTAACAGTCTACATAAAACACTGTCCTACTTCATATAGGGTATAAGATCACATTAGCCTTTTTTTTATTCGATATAATTTATTTACATTTCAAATGATTTCCCTTTTCTAGCCCCCCCACTCCCCGAAAGTCCCGTAAGCCCCCTTCTCTTCCCCTGTCCTCCCACCCACCCCTTCCCACTTCCCCGTTCTGGTTTTGCTGAATACTGCTTCACTGAAAACCCACATACACGTGGAAACTGAACAATATTCTACTCAATGATACCTTGGTCAAGGAAGAAATAAAGAAAGAAATTAAAGACTTTTTAGAACTTAATGAAAATGAAGACACAACATACCCAAATCTATGAGACACAATGAAAGCAGTGCTAAGAGGAAAACTCATAGCCCTGAGTGAATCCAAAAAGAAAATGGAGAGAGCATACACTAACAGTTTAATGACACACCTGAAAGCCCTGGAACAAAAAGAAGCTATTTCACCCAGGAGAAGGGTGGAAAGCAGGAAATCATCAAACTCAGGGCTGAAATCAATCAAGTAGAAACAAAGAGAACCATACAAAGAATCAACAAAACCAGGAGCTGGTTCTTTAAGAAAATCAACAAGATAGATAAACCATTAGCCAGACTAAACAAAGGGCACAGAGACAGTATCCAGATTAACAAACTTAGATATGAAAAGGGAGATATAACAACAGAAACTGAGGAAATTAAAAAACTCATTAGATCCTACTACAAAAGCCTATACTCAACACAACTGGAGAATCTGGAGGAAATGGACAGTTTCCTAGACAGCTATCCAACACCAAAACTAAATCAGGATCAAATAGACCAACTAAACAGTCCCATAACACCAGAAGAAATAAAAAGGGTCATAGAAAGTTTCCCAACCAAAAAAAAGTACGGACCAGATGGCTTCAGTGCAGAATTCTATCAAACCTTCATAGAAGACCTAACACCAATACTCTTCAAACTATTCCACAAAATAGAAACAGAAGGAACTCTAGCCAACTCGTTCTATGAAGCCACAATTACGCTGATACCAAAACCACACAAAGATCCAACAAAGAAAGAGAACTTCAGGCCAATTTCTCTTATGAATATTGATGCAAAAATACTTAATAAAATTCTTACCAACCGAATCCAAGAACACATCAAAACAATCATCCACCATGATCAACTAGGCTTCATCCCAGGGATGCAGGGATGGTTCGATATAAGGAAATCCATCAATGCTATCCACTACATAAAAAAACTCAAAGAAAAAAACCATATGATCATCTCATTAGATGCAGAAAAAGCATTTGACAAAATTCAGCATCCTTTCATGCTAAAAGTCTTGGAAAGAACAGGAATTCAAGGCCCATACCCAAACATAGTTAAGGCAATATACAGCAAACCGGTAGCCAACATCAAACTAAACAGAGAGAAACTTGAAGCAATCCCACTAAAATCAGGGACTAGACAAGACTGTCCTCTCTCTCCATATCTTTTCAATATAGTACTTGAAGTTCTAGCTATAGCAATTAGACAACATAAGGAGGTCAAGGAGATACAAATTGGAAAGGAAGAAGTCAAATTATCACTATTTGCAGATGGCATGATAGCCCACTTAAGTGACCCGAAAACGTCCACCAGAGAACTCCTACAGCTGATAAACAATTTCAGCAAAGTGGCTGGTTATAAAATCAACTCAAGCAAATCACTTGCCTTCCTATACTCAAAGGATAAGCAGTCTGAGAAAGAAGTTAGGGAAATGAAACCCTTCACAATAGCCACAAACAATATAAAGTATCTTGGTGTGACTCTAACCAAACAAGTGAAAGATCTATATGACAAGAACTTCAGGTTTCTGAAGAAGGAAATCGAAGAAGACCTCAGAAAATGGAAAAATCTGCCATGCTTGTGGATCGGCAGGATTAATATAGTTAAAATGGCCATCTTGCCAAAAGCAATCTACAGATTCAATGCAATCCCCATCAAAATCCCAACTCAGTTCTTCACAGAGTTAGAAAAAGCAATTCTCAGATTCATCTGGAACAACAAAAAACCCAGGATAGCTGCGTGAGAATTTAATAAACGCACATACTTCATTTTATTTAAAAAACAAGAAAAACGAAGCTCAAAGACTTAATGAAAAATAGTTAAAATTATCAAAAATCATCTAGATTAATGAAAGGAGATGCTTCTGATGCAGAGGCAACACAATGGCTATTAGAAGAAGGACCAGAAATTGTCGGCACTTGAGATCTAGACAAACCACTCATCCAGCCACATGAGTCTAACCAGAGCTCTCATCTGCAATTACTCTTGTTCCCCAGCATCTCCCTCTCACACACACTGAGTGCTCTGTTCCTCTCCATTCAAGCAGCACCTTGCCAGCAGGGCTGCCTCAGGCAAGGAGGTTTTTGTTAGGGTCTGTATCAGTGTGTGAGGAGAAAATCTACCTTGCATACAGTAATAAACGCCCAAATCCTCAGGTTCCACTCTGCTGATTTTAAGTGTAAAATCTGTCTCTGATCCACTGCCACTGAACCTATCAGGGACCCCAATGCCCAGTTTGGACACCTGATAGATTAGGCGCTTTGGAGACTGGCCTGGCCTCTGTAATAACCAATACAAATAGGTCTTTCCATTACTATATAAGAGGCTCTGACTTGACTTGCAAGAGATGGAGGCTGGTTGTCCAATGGTAACCGACAAAGACAGTGGAGTCTGGGTCATCAAAACATCACCGCTGGTTTCTGAAATTATAATACAGTAGTATAAAGTCATGTACAAACTTCTTTGTGAAATCTCTTATGTTTTTCCTTTCAGGTGAGATTCTGGCAGCTTTTGAAATTTAAAAATATTATTTATCAAAGGCCTTTTCAAAAAAACAAGTGATTTGAAGTTTCTAAACATCAGAGTCTTTACAATTAATCCAATCTATCTCAGAATATTGATCTTAATATAAGTACTATTCCATCTGGAATTTCTCATTAGAGAAAATAAAACCTCACATCCTGGAGAATGTGACCTGCCCCATCACAAATGAACATAGGCACCCAGAGATCACCCTCCAATGCCATTGTCCTCCATTCCCTCCTACTCTCCTTACCCTGAATCCAGAGCATCAACAGAAACAGGAGCTGGGCAGGACTCATCATTTTTGAGGAGATGAACTTAGGAGAGTGATCAGTGAAGGCAAGAGGACAGTTGAGATTTTTATCTCAGGCCAGCAGGGCAAGGGCCTCCCTAGGGAGCAATATGCAAATTATCTGGTCTGTATATCAGTGTACATAGAAGGGACAGTTACATGGACTTCTTGAATGTGAAAAATAACTCCAAGAGTAAAAGGAGTAAAACAAAATTTGATAACTGAAAGGAGAATTGCTGAATGTTAAAGGTCTGTTTTCATCTGAATGAAATCATACACTACATATCTTTCAGTGAACTGGAGATGTTTCTTTCAAGGTTCACTCATATTCTTTGAACAAATAAATAATATATCTCTGTTGCTGGATCTTTTGGTAATGATAACATTTATTATTACATATGGGCATTTTTCTTTTTTACCTTGAATATTTATAAATAAAGATACTATGAGTGTTTTAATCAGATTACATATGAACATAATCTTTATCTTGAGCTGTTCAAATCACTTATAAATATCTATCAAAAAATTAGTCTTCCTATGTAAGTTGAAATTGACTTAAATGTTGTCTGTATGCACATAGATAAATTGCAGAGAATGGGGGAATGTAATACAGACACACAGCTAGTTATCATCAGGGATGAAATGAGCTCCCAGAAGTTTGTGCTCATAGCTTCTAGTGCATTGCAAGAATACAAGATGGAAGCAAATCACTCAACTCTCTCTTCAACTTAGTGAATGTACTGTGACTCAATATTGGAAAATATATTTTTATTATCATCAAGGGAACACGTTTACCAACCATTGGACTGGACGTGGGGTCCCAAATGGAGGAGTTGGAGGGGGATCCAGAGGAGCTGAAGGGGTTTACAGCCCCATAGGAAGAACACCCAGACACCCTAGGACTCAGGGACTAAACCATCAACCAAGGTGGTTTTAGACTTATGTATTTTTACTTATGTGTTTTCACTCTCAATTTTCATTTGAATGAAATCATACAGTACATATCTTTCAGTGAATTAGGATGTTTCTTTAAAGGTTCACTCACATTCTTTGAATAAATAAATAATTTATCTATGCTGTTGGATCTTTTAGTTACGAGAACATTTATTATTACATATGGACATTGTTCTTGTTTTTATATTACCTGTATTTATAAATAAAGATACTATGAGTATTTGATTCAGATTACACATGAACATAATCTTTATCCTGACCAGATACATGGCTATGCTTCCATATAAGAAATAAAAATTAGTTCATTGATTGTAAATGGCTTTATGTGGCAACAGTAACATTTTGCAAGCACAGCCTTCTCCCAGACATTGAGACATATATTTCCCTACTCTCAAGAAATAATTATTTCATTATTATTTTAATATTTTTGTTTACTAGTAAAAGAGAGAAACTATGCCCCAAAAATTCAATGTAGATGCACTGCTTATAATTAATTTTCAACTATTCTTGTATAGTTCACTGTTCATTGTAATTATTTCTCTAGGTCACTAATTACTTAATAAGAATTTCATTTTCTTGCTAGTAACTTCCAGATTTTTGAAGAAATGTTGCTGTTGTTATTAAAAAAAAAAAAACAAAAAAAAAAAAAACCAAGATGTTACATGTAGTTCAAGTAGAATGGTATTGGTTACATGTGGCAACTGACTCAGTCAGGTTACCTAATTTTTTTTATTCGATATATTTTTTATTACATTTCAAATGATTTCCCCTTTCCTAGCCCACCCACTCCCAGAAAGTCCCGTAAGCCCCCTTCTCTCCCCCTGTCCTCCCACCCACCCCTTCCCACTTCCCCGTTCTGGTTTTGCTGAATACTGCTTCACTGAGTCTTTCCAGAACAGGGGGCAACTCTTCCTTTCTTCTTGTACCTCATTTGATGTGTAGATTATGTTTTGGGTATTCCAGGTTTCTAGGTTAATATCCACTTATTAGTGAGTGCATACCAAGATTCACCTTTTGAGTCTGGGTTACCTCACTCAGTATGATGTTCTCTAGCTCCATCCAATTGCCTAAGAATTTCATGAATTCATTGTTTCTAATGGCTGAATAGTACTCCATTGTGTAGATATACCACATTTTTTGCATCCACTCTTCTGTTGAGGGATACCTGGGTTCTTTCCAGCATCTGGCAATTATAATTAGGGCTGCTATGAACATAGTAGAGCATGTATTCTTATTACATGGTGGGGAATTCTCTGGGTATATGCCCAGGAGTGGTATAGCAGGATCTTCTGGAAGTGAGGTGCCCAGTTTTCGGAGGAACCCCCAGACTGATTTCCAGAGTGGTTGTACCAATTTGCAACCCCACCAGCAGTGCAGGAGTGTTCCTCTTTCTCCACACCCTCTCCAACACCTGCTGTCTCCTGAATTTTTAATCTTAGCCATTCTGACTGGTGTAAGATGATGAAATCTCAGGGTTGTTTTGATTTGCATTTCCCTAATGACTAATGAAGTTGAGCATCTTTTAAGATGCTTCTCCGCCATCCGAAGTTCTTCAGGTGAGAATTCTTTGTTTAACTCTGTACCCCATTTTTAATAGGGTTGTTTGGTTTTCTGGAGTCTAACTTCTTGAGTTCTTTATATATATTGGATATTAGCCCTCTATCTGATGTAGGATTGGTGAAGATCTTTCCCCAATTTGTTGGTTGCCGATTTGTCCTCTTGATGGTGTCCTTTGCCTTACAGAAACTTTGCAATTTTATGAGGTCCCATTTGTCAATTCTTGCTCTTAGTGCATATGCTATTGGTGTTCTGTTCAGAAACTTTCTCCCTGTACCGAAATCCTCAAGGGTCTTCCCCAGTTTCTTTTCTATTAGCTTCAGAGTGTCTGGCTTTATGTGGAGGTCCTTGATCCATTTGAATTTGAGCTTAGTACAAGGAGACAAGGATGGATCAATTTGCATTCTTCTGCATGCTGACCTCCAGTTGAACCAGCACCATTTGTTGAAAAGGCTATCTTTTTTCCATTAGATGTTTTCAGCCTCTTTGTCGAGGATCAAGTGGCCATAGGTGTGTGGGTTCATTTCTGGATCTTCAATCCTGTTCCATTGATCCTCCTGCCTGTCACTGTACCAATACCATGCAGTTTTTAACACTATTGCTCTGTAGTATTGCTTGAGGTCAGGGATACTGATTCCCCCAGATTTTCTTTTGTTGCTGAGATAGTTTTAGCTATCCTGGGTTTTTGGTTGTTCCAGATGAATTTGATAATTGCTCTTTCTAACTCTGTGAAGAATTGAGTTGGGATTTTGATGGGTATTGCATTGAATCTGTATATTGCTTTTGGCAAAAATGGCCATTTTAACTATATTGATTCAACCGATCCATGAGCATGGGAGGTTTTCCCATTTTTTGAGGTCTTCTTCCATTTCCTTCTTCAGAGTCTTGAAGTTCTTGTCATACAGATCTTTCACATGTTTGGTAAGAGTCACCCCAAGATACTTTATACTGTTTGTGGCTATTGTGAAGGGGGTCATTTCCCTAATTTCTTTCTCAGCCTGCTTATCCTTTGAGTATAGAAAGGCCACTGATTTGCTTGTTTTGATTTTATAACCTGCCACTTTGCTGAAGTTGTTTATCAGCTGTAGGAGCTCTCTAGTGGAGTTTTTTGGGTCACTTAGGTAGACTATCATGTCGTCTGCAAATAATGGTAGTTTGACTTCTTCCTTTCCAATTTGTATCCCTTTGACCTCCTTATATTGTCGAATTGCCGGAGCTAGTACCTCAAGTGCAATATTGAAAAGATAAGGAGAAAGGGGGCAGCCTTGTCTGGTCCCTGATTTCAGTGGGATTGCTTCAAGTTTCTCTCCATTTAGTTTGATGCTAGCTACCGGTTTGCTGTATATTGCTTTTACTATGTTTAGGTATGGGCCTTGAATTCCTGTTCTCTCCAAGACTTTAAGCATGAAAGGATGCTGAATTTTGTCAAATGCTTTTTCAGCATCCAATGAAATGACCATGTGGTTTTGTTCTTTGAGTTTATGTAGTGGATTGCATTGATGGATTTCTGTATATTGAACCAACCCTGCATTCCTGGGATAAAGCCTACTTGATCATGGTGGATGATCGTTTTGATGTGTTCTTGGATTTGGTTGGCAAGAATTTTATTGAGTATTTTTGCATCGATGTTCATAAGGGAAATTGGTCTGAAGTTCTCTTTCTTTGTTGGATCTTTGTGTGGCTTTGGTATCAGCGTAATTGTGGCTTCGTAGAAGGAATTGGGTAGTGTTCCTTCTGTTTCTATTTTGTGGAATAGTTTGAAGAGTATTGGTGTTAACTCTTCTTTGAAGGTCTGATAGAATACTGCACTGAAACCATCTGGTCCTGTGCTTTTTTTCGTTGGAAGACTTTCTATGACTCCTGCTATTTCTTTAGGCATTATGGGACTGTTTAGATGGTCTAGTTGGTCCTGATTTAATTTTGGTATCTGGTATCTGTCAAGGAAATTGTCCATTTCCTCTAGATTCTCCAGTTGTGTTGAGTACAGTCTCTTGTAGTAGGACTGATGATTTTTTGGATTTCCTCAGTTTCCGTTGTTATATCTCCCTTTTCATTTCTAAGTTTGTTAATTTGGATACTTTCTCTGTGCCCTTTGGTCAGTCTGGCTAACAGTTTATCTATCTTGTTGATTTTCTGAAAGAATCAGCTCCTGGTTTTGTTGATTTTTTGTATGGTTCTCTTTGTTTCTACTTGATTGATTTCGGCCCTGAGTTTGATGATTTCCTGCCTTCTACTCCCCCTGGGTGAAATAGCTTCTTTTTGTTCCAGGGCTTTCAGGTGTGTCATTAAGCTGGTAATGTATGCTCTCTCCATTTTCTTTTTGGAGGCACTCAGGGCTATGAGTTTTCCTCTTAGCACTGCTTTCATTGTGTCCCATAGATTTGGGTATGTTGTGTTTTCATTTTCATTGTGTTCTAAAAAGTCTTTCATTTCTTTCTTTATTTCTTTCTTGACCAAGGTATCACTGAGTAGAATATTGTTCAGTTTCCACATGTATGTAGGTTTTCTGTTGTTTTTGTTGCTATTGAAGACCACTTTTACTCCATCATGATCTGATAGGAGGCCTGGGATTAGTTCGATCTTCTTATATTTGTCGAGGTCTGTCTTGTGACCAATTATATGATCGATTTTGGAGAAGGTGCCATGAGGTGCTGAGAAAAAGGTATATTCTTTTGTTTTAGGATAGAATGTTCTATATATATCTGTTAAATCTAATTGGTCCAAAGCTTCAATTAGTTTCATTGTGTCCCTGTTTAGTTTCTGTTTTCCTGATCGATCCATTGAGGAAAGTGCAGTGTTGAAGTCACCCACAATTATTGTGTTAGGTGCAATGTGTGCTTTGAGTTTTAATAAAGTTTCTTTTACGAAAGAGGGTGCCCTTGCATTTGGAGCATGGATGTTCAGGATTGAGAGTTCTTCTTGTTGTATTTTTCGTTTGACCAGCAAGAAGTGTCCCTCAGAGTCTCTTTTGATGACTTTGGGTTGAAAGTCAATTTTATCTGATATTAAAATGGCTACTCCAGCTTGTTTCCTGAGACCATTTGCTTGTAAAATTGTCTTCCAGCCTTTTACTCTAAGGTAGTGTTTGTCTTTGACCCTGAGGTGTGTTTCCTGGAAGCAGCAAAATGTAGGGTCCTGTTTACATATCCAGTCAGTTAGTCTGTGTCTTTTTATTGGGGCATTAAGTCCTTTGATGTTAAGAGATATTAAGGAATAGTGATTGTTACTTCCTATCATTTTTGACGTTATTTTTTAAATTTGATTGCTTAACTTCTTTTGGGTTTGATGAAAGGTTACTATCTTGCTTTTTCCAGGGTGAAGTTTCCCTCCTTGTATTGGTGTTGTCCTCCTATTATCCTTTGTAGGACTGGGTTTGTGGATAGATATTGGGTAAACTTGGTTTTGTCATGAAATATCTTAGTTTCTCCATCTATGGTGATTGAGAGTTTTGCTGGATATAGTAGTTTTGGTTGGCATTTGTGTTCTCTTAGAGTCTGCATGAGATCTGCCCAGGACCTTCTAGCCTTCATAGTCTCAGGTGAAAAGTCTGCTGTGATTCTGATAGGTCTTCCTTTATATGTTACTTGGCCTTTTTCTCTTACTGCCCTTAATATTCTTTCTTTGTTTAGAACATTTGGTGTTTTGATTATTATGTGACGGGAAGTATTTCTGTTCTGGTCCAGTCTGTTTGGAGTTCTGTAGGCTTCTTGTATATTCATGGGCATCTCTCTCTTTAGGTTAGGGAAGTTTTCTTCCATAATTTTATTGAAGATATTTGCTGGCCCTTTAAGTTGTAAATCTTCACTCTCATCTATGCCTATAATCCTTAGGTTTGGTCTTCTCATTGTGTCCCGGATTTCCTGGATATTTTGGGTTACAAGCTTTTTGCATTTTGCATTTTCTTTAACTGTTGAGTCCATGGTTTCTATGGAATCTTCAGCATCTGAGATTCTTTCTTCTATCTCTTGTATTCTGTTGTTGATATTTGCATCTCTGTCCCCTGATTTCTTCCCAAGGCTTTCTATCTCCAAAGTTGTCTCCCTTTGAGTTTTCTTAGTTGTTTCTACTTCTGATTTTAGATCCTGGATGGTTTTGCTTAGCTCCTTCACTTGCTTGTTTGTGCTTTCCTGTAATTCTTTAAGAGATTTTTGTGTTTCCTCTTTCATGACCTCAGCCTGTTGACCAAAGTTCTTCTGTATTTCTTTAAGAGATTTTTGTATTTCGTCTTTCATGACCTCAGCCTGTTGACCAAAGTTCTCCTGTATTTCTTTAAGTGTTTTTTGCATTTCCTCCTTGTTGACTTTTGAATTCTCCTGGATTTCTTTCAATGATTTTTGTGTTTCCCTTGCAAGGGCTTCTAACTTTTGATCCATTTTTTCCTGAATTTCTTTAAGTATGTCCTTCATGTGTTCCTGTACCAGCATCATGACCAGTGATTTTAAATCCAAATCTTGTTTTACTGGTGTGATGGGGTATCCAGGACATGTTGGTAGAGGAGAATTGGGTTCAGATGTTGCCATATTGCCTTGATTTCTGTTAGTGACGTTCCTGCGTTTGCCTTTTGCCATCTAGTTCTCACTGGTGTTAGTTTGTCTTGTCAGTGCTAGACTCACCAGTGCAAGCTGCCCCTTCCCAGTTGGCCTCTGGTGCACAGCTTACCTCCTGCACTGCTTGAAGACAGGGTGCTTCTGCCCAGGCTGTTCAGATCCCGAAGAAGGCACCCGAAGGCTCCCGCTGGGGCCCGCTGGATTCACCGGAGCACATCAACTTCTCCCTGCTGGCCGCCCGGAAGCCCCTCCAGCCTCTTGCAGGACCTGGAGATGTGGTGCCGCCGCCCAGGCTGATCTCAGTCTGTCTGATCTGGAGTCTGAAACCAAGATGGAGGTGAGCCTCTCCTGACTGGCAGGAGGCCGAGTTCTGAAATGGCTTCCGTGCAGTAAAAGGCGCCGCAAAACCGCAGCTGCTTGTAGCCCGGCTGGTCAGCGAAGGTCAGTGGTCGTGGGCACAGGGCCTAACTGGACCCTGTGTCGCCTTGGTTCCACTGCTGATGGCCCTTCAGCTGGACCAGCCACTGCTGCACTGCCGCCCCCGCCACCACCGCTGCCCTCAGGTTACCTATTTTAGCAATTATTTTCATAATTATATTCTGACAAATACTTGGAGACCCAAATGACACCTTAAGGAACACTGAAAATAGAGTCTCAATTAGCTGTACAGAAAGACAGTGAACAAAATGCTGTCCCTTGAACAAATGTCAGAACAAATGTGTATCTATATAAAAGCCTTTATATATGTAAGCACAATTAAATCACCCCTCATGTAAATTACCAGAAAAATTATCTCAGGGCTGAATGTAAACAGGAAATTAAAGTAACCTTAAAGTAGAATATGGGGAAACTCTACTTATCCCCAAGTTATGAAATGAGCTAATATGCTACCACATTCATGAGCCATGAAAGGTGTCTAAGACTGAATTTAATGGTGTGGCAAATACTAATTTTTGCATAATGCACTTATTTTTAAAAAATTATATAATAATTGTATTACATTTGAAAATAGAGTGATAACCTCAGAATGCATCTATTCAAAGACAATATACATAGAGTAGTTCAGAATGAAAAAATGCATACAGTCTTTTTTGATCCTGGACATGTAAGTTAAGTGATTAATACATTTCAATGTATCTGTGAGAATACTTCAAGTACAGACTACTGACAAACAAAAAGACTGAATGTATGTGGAACCTGAATTTCACACCACCTCAAAGGAAAATATGGTAATAATACTGCAAAGCATTTTCTTACTCTGTCATCCTGCAAGCTCTGTAGTCACTTAAAGGATTTAAAAGCTTATTTTCATAGAAAAACCAGAATGAAGAATCTATTGAAGATTTTTTTAAACTCTTAAAGCCTGGAAATAAACATGATCCTTTTCTATAGATAAATGGATAGACACTGTTCGGCGTACCTAGCCATGGAATATGATTGAGGACAAAAAGGACATAAGATATTGACAGCTGAAAATCCATGGAGGAAAAATCATTTCATATTCCATACAGAAGCCAGTCTGGATACATCATTCCCTTATTATTCAAACTATAGAATATTCAGAGGAACACAAATCTATAAGGCACAAAATCACTAGTGTTTGCTGTTATTAGAGGGGAGGAGCTCTGCATGCACTTCACAGTATTTCAGGGCATGGGAACAGCTCTGTATGTTCCACACTGGAGGATTCATCCCAATATGTATCTTTTCAGAGGCAAAGTCATCAATTATATGAAAACACAGCAATGCTCCGAGGACATCAGGGTCGCTGTGTAACAATAATAGTCTTCCAGCCCACAGTGAGTTCACATATTGCAACAAAAGCAGCGCTATGGTAGAAGGTGCTCTTAAAGGGAGAGGCTGAGCATGCTCGCAGACCTTGGGGACACATACAGCTACATTGATTCTCAAACTTTCATGCCTCCAAAGGTAATCTAAATGCTTTGCATCTTGACATAGCCTAATGTTTGTAAAATCAACTTTACTTGCCTCTAATTTAAACTCATATCAACTGAACATGAGTCTGCAGAATGATAGACATTTCTAGTCCCACATGGATCTTGATAGTTTCATGATCTTTTTTTCACTGCATTCACTGTGCAAAATATTGGGACTTTTTTTCTGAGCTGTATTGGAGCGTTCATAGAAGTCACAAAAACAAAAATGAATTTATTTATGAAAGCAGTTCAGTCAGCACAAAAATATGTTGTGTGTGCCTCTGTGTGCCTGAAACATATTTCTTGATATAGATTAGAACACTGTTCCAATTGCACATGGGAAAAATATGTATCACTTAATATCTTCTTTCAGGCTTAAATGTCTTTGTTTTCTGTTGTGACTCAGTAGAATTAATAGTGCTTATTATATCAGGATAATCACTCTCAGATTTGTGATTGTGTAGGTAAAGTGGAATAAAGTCAGTTCAGCTGGAAGGGAGCATCTGGCGTTTTCTTAACTAAATGTGCCCATAGACTACAGGCCTAATTGAACCTGAGAAATGCTCACAACCACTTGAATGTCCAATCAGAGGGAGATGGACAGCTCAGCTTCACACTTCTGCTTTCTGTCGTTGGTTTGTGTTATTACCAAAGTGGGAAATTATGACTCTGGTGTCAGTAATAAGTTCCACAATTATGATTCCAGGTTGTTAATGCTGAGGGTTAAAACCTGTTTGTAAGCTGCTACCACTGAATCTCGGGAGGATTTCAGAGGTGAGATCAGTACCATACTTGACGAGGAGTCTTGGAGTCTGGCTTGGGTTTTTGTTGGGATCAGTCCATACATATGTCACTGTCCTCATAGAATGGCAGTTGATGGTGACTTATTTCCCTAGAGTCATATGCAGGATATCTGGAGACTGGATCATTAAAATGTCAATTCTGGAGGCTGAAACCCCATGAAACATAAATTGCAATGTGGTTATATACATGAAGAGAATCTCTGAGCAACTTAGAAAAGTAGAATGAATATTGTTATTTTCTCAATTTTGCATGTAAACTGTAACAATTACATAAGATGCAGATTTCCCAAATGAAGAAAAACATACAGATATTTAAGCAATATTGCTTTATTTCTGATAGTTTGACCTGAAATACAGAGAAACATTAGCCCAACAATCTGGGTACTGAGTGCCTTTTCCTGTTTCTCTGTGTACATGTTTATCAGGAGACAGGACAGGATATACCATTATTATAATATTCTAAGCATCAGGTAGACTATTGAAAGAGGCACTTATGTAAATAATAGGAGTTTCAAATTGCTGTAAATACTGACACAGGATAGCAGGCTCCCAGGCCCCCACCTAAACATATTATGTTTCCTTCTGCTGGTCATCTGATAAAATGTATTTTAATAGAGTGTGGTTTATTTTTCATATTCAGGGTTGAACAATGAGCATAATCTAATATGTTTCTTTGAGTTGCTGAATTCATGTGGAAAGAATAAAAGCTCATACCTTTGTTTTCAATCCCAATCAATATTGACTCACTTACTTTGTCTCAGGATTTGCTGAATACTCTATAATTGTCTAAGCATAAAGCATCTATCCTCCCAACATGAGAGTGATATCATGTGAATTAGACACTTGAAACTGGAAACGCCAATGATTTGCATGAATGTAATTCAATTCTCCAGAATATGGGCTAGAAACCTTATAGCATCTATGAGGTTCTCTTGGGAAAGAGTTTTAGAGGACAATGTATCAAAATGATTCTTTGTTTTAAGATGAAAATTAACTTTTGCATTTACATGTCTTGCCACTGAAAATGAAGCTAATGATGGCTAAGTATTTCTGAAGTATTTAAAGAAGACATCCTGCCCTTCATATACAGTATCAGTTGTTTTGTCTTGAGACCAACATTATGAGTCAGCCTGAATCAGGAGAAGACTCTTCATCATGGTGATGCTTTCAGAACTTTGGCCCTGTCCTTTGGGCCATAAACTAAGATGGAACATAATCCTTTCTGGTTTATGGGGGGTGGGGGGCAGGGTTGGATTACATTTCAAATGCTGTCCCTGTTCCCTATCTCTACTCAGTAAACACCACATCCCATCCACTCTCCCCTTTGTCTCTAAGAGGCTATTCTTCCACCCATCCACCCATTCCTGCCTCACCCCTCTAGCATCCCCATGTGCTGGGGCATCAAGCCTCCACAGGTCCAGGAGCCTCCCCTCACATTGATGCCAGCTAAGGCAATCCTCTGCTGCATATGTAACTACAGCAATGGACCCATTTTTGTACACTCTTTAGTTGGTGGTTTACTCCATGGGAGCTCTAGGGGCTCCTATTAGTTTATATTGTTGTTCTTCCTATGTGGTTGTAAACCCCTTCAGCTCCTGCAATTCTCCTCCTAACACTTCCATTGGTGTACCCAGGCTCAGTCCGATGTTTGGCTGTGAGAGTCTGCATATGTATTAGGCAGGTGCCTCCCAAGGTACAGGTAAACCAAGTTCCCTTCTATTCCTATTGTTCGTACGTTTGCTCTTTTCATTGTGTCCAAGATATCCTGGATGTTTTGGGTTGGGAGGTTTCTTTACTTTTTAAATTTGCTTTGACTGTTGTGTCAGTATCTTCTAAGGTATCTTCTACACCTGAGATTCTCTCTACTTTCCTTTGTATTATGCTGTTGATGCTTCCATCTGTGGCTCCTGACCTCTTTCCTAGATTTTCCATCCCCAGGGTTGCCTCCATTTGTGTTTCTTTATTGTTCCTACTTCCATTTTTAGATGTTGGACTAATTTGTTCAATTTCTTCACCTGTTTGCTTATTATCCTGTGTTTTTAAGGGATTTATTTGTTTTCTCTTTAAAAGCTTCTACCTGCTTACCTGTGTTTCTGTATTTCTTTCAGTAAATTATTTATATCCTCCTTAAAGAACTCTGTTGTCTTCATGAGATGGAATTTTAGGTTGGCATCCTGTTTTTCAGGTATTTTGGGATATCCATGGCTTATTGTGGTGAATTAGGTCCTGATGATGCCAAAGTATATTGCCATTTGCTGATTATGGTCTTGTGCCTGCCTATCTCCATTTGGTTATCTCTGATGTTATCTGGCCTGGGTGTCTCTGTCTGGAGCCTGCCTCCTGTGTCCCTGGCTTGAAGCATGTCTCCTGGGAGACCTGTGGCCCTGGGTAGAACAGGTCTCCTGGGAGACCTTCAGATTTTGGGGTCTTCGGATGGGGCATACATGGAGATGATCTGTAGCCCCAGATGCAGTGGATCTTCTGTGGGGGGCTGTTGTACTGGTTAGAGCGGGTCTTCTGGCAGGACTTCAGACTGTGGGGTCTTCAGAGGAGTGAACATGCTGATTATCTGCCCAGTTGTGCTGGGTACAATAGATCTCCTGGCAGGCCTTCACACCCTGGGGTCTGTTGCCCTGGGTGTAGCAGGTCTCCCCGGAGGCCTTAGACTATTGGGTCTTCAGAGAAGCAGCCAAGATGATGATCTGCCCATGGAGAAAGTACAGGCCTGAAGGGAGCTGGAGTTCAAGCACAAGGGATGGGTCTCTACTTCACTTGGCTCCTAGTGGAGTAGACCTCCTAAGGAGGTCCCAAATGCTGCAATTATTTGGAAGCACTTCTTAACTGTTGACCTGGATTCATCAAATATACAAAGAATTCAAGAAGGTAGACTCTAGAGAGCCAAATAACCCTATTAAAAAATGGGGTACAGAGCTAAACAAAGAATTTTCTACTGAGAAATGTCGAGTGTAGGAAAAGCAACTAAAGAAATGTTTAACATCCTTAGTCATCAGGGAAATGTAAATCAAACCAACCCTGAGATATCACCTCACACCATGGCTAAGATCAGAATGGCTAAGATCAAAAATGCAGGAGAAAACAGGTGCTGGTGAGGATGTGAAGAAAGAGGAACACTATCCCACTGCTGGTGGAATTGCAAGCTGGTACAACCACTCTGGAGATCAGTCTGGCAGTTCCTCAGAAAACTGGGCATGATAGTACTGGAGGACCCCACTATACCACTCCTGGGCATATACCCAGAGAATTCCCCAGCATGTAATAAGGACACATACTCCACTGTGGTCATAGCAGACATATTTATAATAGCCAGAAGCTGGAAAGAACCCATATATCCCTCAACGAAGGAATGGATACAGAAAATGTGGTATATTTACACTATGGTATACTACTCAGCTATTAAGAACAATGAATTTGTGAAAGTCTTAGGTAAGTGGGTGGAATTGGAGAATGCCATCCTGAGGAGACCCAATCACAAAGATCGCACATGGTATACATTTACTTATAAGGGAATATTAGCCCAGAAGCTCAGAATACCCAAGAAATATTCACATATCAAATGATGCCCAAGAAGAAGGAAGGAGAGGCCTGAGGTCCTGTAAAGGCTCAGTGCAGCAGTGTAGGAGAATACCAGGGTAGGGGAAGGGAAGGGGATGATTGGGGAACAGGGAAGATAGCTTATTGGACTTTTGGGGAGGGGAATCCAGGAAAGGGGAAATCGTTTGAAATGCAAATAAAGAATATATTGAATAAAGAAAAGAAAAATAAAACCACATATGGATAGACATCTAAGCATTTAGAAATCTGAGTGAGAATTTAATAAACGTACATACTTCATTTTCTTTAAAAAGCAACAAAAACGAAGCTCAAAGACTTAATGAAAAATAGTTAAAATCATCAAAAATCAGCTAGATTAATGAAAGGAAGTTCTTCTAATGCAGAGGCAACACAATGGCTATTACAAGAAAGACCAGAAATTGTTAGCACTTGAGATCTAGACAAACCACTCATCCAGGCACATGAGTCTAGCCAGAACCCTCAGCTGCAAACAATTACTCTTGTTCCTCAGCGCCTCCCTCTCTCACACACACAGGGTGCTCTGCTCCTCTCCAGTCAATCAGCATCTTGTCAGCTGGGCTGACTCAAGTGAGAAGATTTTTGTTAGGGTCTGTATCACTGTGTGAGGTTCATGTGTAGTTTGCAAACAGTAATAAACTCCCAAATCCTCAGGTTCCACTCTGCTGATTTTAAGTGTAAAATCTGTCTCTGATCCACTGCCACTGAACCTGTCAGGGACCCCAGTGCCCAGTTTGGACACCTGATAGATTAGGCGCTTTGGAGACTGGCCTGGCCTCTGTAATAACCAATGCAAATAGGTCTTTCCATTACTATATAAGAGGCTCTGACTTGACTTGCAAGAGATGGAGGCTGGTTGTCCAATGGTAACCGGCAAAGACAGTGGAGTCTGGGTCATCACAACATCACCGCTGGTTTCTGAAATTATAATACAGTAGTATAAAGTCATGTACAAACTTCCTGAGCAATCTTTGTGAAATCTCTTATGTTATTCCTTTCAGGTGAGATTCTGGCAGCTTTTGAAATTTAAAAATATTATTTATCAAAGGCCTTTTCAAAAAACAAGTGATTTGAAGTTTCTAAACACCAGAGTCTTTACAATTCCATCCAATCTTTCTCAGAATATTGATCTTAGTACAGCTACTGTTCCATTCGGAATTTCTCATTAGAGAAAATAAAACCTCACATCTTGGAGAACGTGACCTGCCCCATCACAAATGCACAGCACACATAGACACAGAGATAACCCTCCAATGCCACTGTCCTCCATTCCCTCCTGCTCTCCTTACCCTGAATCCAGAGCACTAACAGAAACAGGAACTGGGCAGGACTCATCATTTTTGAGGAGATGAACTTAGGAGAGCGATCAGTGAAGGCAAGAGGACAGTTAAGATTTTTATCTCAGGCCAGCAGGACAAGGACTTCCCTAGGGAGCAATATGCAAATTCTCTGGTCTGTATATCAGTGTATGTAGAAGAGACAGTTACATGGGCTTCTTGAATGTGAAAAATAACTCCAAGAGTGAAAGGAGTAAAACAAAATTTGATGACTGAAGGGAGAATTGATGGATGTTAAAGGACAGTTTTCATTTGAATAAAATCACACAGTATATATCCTTCAGTGAATTAGGATGTTTCTTTCAAGGTTCACTCATATTCTTTGAAAAGGTAAATAATATATCTCAGTTGCTGGATCTTTTGGTAATGATAACATTTATTATTATATATTGACATATTTCTTGTTTTCTTTACCTTGAGTATATATAAATATACTATGAGTGTTTTAATCTGATTGCATATGAACATAATCTTTACATTGAGCAGTTCAAATGACTTATAAATATCTATCAACAAATTAGTCTCCCTGTGTAATTTGAAATTTACTTAAATTTTGTCTATATAAACATGAATAAATTGCAGAGAATGAGGGGAATGTAATAGAGACATATAGCTAGTTATAATCAGGGATGAAATGACCTCCAAGAACTTTGTGCTCATAGTCTCTAGTGCATTGCAAGAATACAAGATGGAAGCAAATTGCTGGGCAGTGGTGGCACACGCCTTTAATCCCAGCACTAGGGAAGCAGAGGCAGGTGGATTTCAGAGTTTGAGGCCATCTGAGTCTACAGAGTGTGTTCCAGGACAGCCAGGGCTATACAGAGAAACCCTGTCTCGAAAAACCAGAAAAAAAAAGATGGAAGCAAATCACTCAGCTCTCTCTTCAACTCACTGAATGTACTCTGATTCTATGCTGGAAAATATATTTTTATTATACTCAAGGAAACATGCTTAAAGAATGAATGTGATTTAAAAAAAGTGTTCACTATAAGCATTATCATACTTACTATACATTTATATAAATGCATATATCTAATTATTAACATATTTTCATAGGTAAACAAATACATCATTCTCATAACATTGAATCTTTTTTGATCAGTGTATCTTAGTCTACATATCAAACTAACTCTGAACTTCTGGTGATTCAGACTTATGTATTTTTAGTTATATGTTTTCACTTCTCAATTTGCATTTGAATGAAATCATACAGTACATATTCTTCAGTGAATTAGGATGTTTCTTTACATGTTCACTCATGTTCATTGAAGAAATAAATAATATATCTCTGTAGCTGGATCTTTTGGTAACGATAACATTTATTATTACATATGGACATTTTTCTTATTTTGTAACTTGAGTATTTATAAAGATAGTATGAGTGTTTTTATCAGATTACACATGAACATAATCTTTTTTTATTTTCTATATTCTTTGTTTACATTCCAAATAATTTTCCCTTTCCCAGTTCCCCCCTCCCCATAAGTCCCATAAGCCATCTTCCCTCTGCCCATTCCCCAATCAACTCCCTCCCACTCCTCTGTCCTGATAATCCCCTACATTGCTGCATCAAACCTTTCCAGAACCAGGGCCCTCTTCTTCCTTCTTCTTGGGAATGATTTGATATGTGCGTTGTGTCTTGGGTATTCAGAGCTTCTGGGCTAATATCCACTTATCAGTGACTGCATTCCATGTGTGTTCTTTTGTGAGTGAGTTACCTCACTTAGTATGATATTTTCCAGCTCTAACCATTTGCCTAAGAATTTCATGAATTCATTGTTTTTCATTGCTGAGTAGTATTCCATTGTGTAAATATACCACATTTTCTGTATCCATTCCTCCATTGGGGGATATCTGGGTTCTTTCCAGCTTCTGGCTATAATCTTTATATTGAGCAGATACATGGCAGTGTATTTGACAGCTTCCATATGAGAAATAAAAATGAGTTCATTGACTGTAAATGGCTTTATGCAGCAACAACATTTTGTAAGTACAACCTTCTCCCAGCCATTGAGACATATATTTCCCTGTTCTCAAGAAATAATTGATTGTTTCATTATTATTTTAATATGTATGTTTACTAGTAAAAGGGAGGAAACTATGCCCCAAAGCAATGCATCTGCGTTGCTTATACTTAATTTTCAACTATCCTTGTATATTTCACTGTTCATTGTAATTTTTTTCTCTAGGTCACTGATTACTTAATTTTGTTGTTAGTACCTTCCATATTTTTGAAGAAATGTTGCTGCAGTTATTACAATAACTAAAAAACAAGATGTTACATGTAGTGGCCTGTATTGGTTACATGTGGCAACTAAGTCAGGTTACCTATATTAGCAATTATTTTCATAATTATATTCTAATAAATACATGGAGACCCAAATGACACCTCAAAAACACTGAAAATAGAATCACAATTAGCTGTACTGAAAGACGGTGAACAAAATGCTATCCCTTGTACAAATGTCAGAACAAATGTGTATGTCTATAAAAGCCTTTATATGTGTAAGCACAATTAAATCACCCCTTATGTAAACTGCCAGAAAGTTATCACAGAGCTGAGTGTAAACATGAAATTAGAGCAATCTTAAAGTAGAATATGGGGAAACTCTATTTATCACCAGGTTATGAAATAAGTTAGTACGCCACAAAACTGATGAGCCATGAAAAGTATATAAGACAGAATTTAATGGTGTGGAAAATACTCGTCTGTAAAAAACACTACAAAGAGAGTAGGACATTTTCAAAACCTCTTTTTAAAAAACTACTGGCTCAAAAAAAATCAAAAAATATTTCAACAACAAAGACAATCTTTTTACTTATTTTTGCATAATGCATTTCTCTTTTCAAAATTATACTATAATTGTATCACATTTGAAAATGGAGTGATGACCTCAGCATGCACCTCATCAAAGACAATATACATAAAGTAGTTCAGAATGAAAAAATACATACAGTATGTTTTGATCCTGGACATATATGTTAAGTGATTAATACACTGCTACGTATCTGCAAGAATACTGCAAGTATAGAATACTGACAAAGAAAACGATCGAATGTATGTGGGATAAGCTGAATATCTATTCATTGTTGACAGAAATGCAAATGGTCACAGCACCTCAAAGAAAATCTGGTGATATTAGTACAAGCATTTTCTTACTCTGTCATCCTGCAAGCTCTGTAGTCACTTAAAGGATTTAAAACATCATTTCCATATGAAAACCAGAATGGAGTATCTATTGCAGCTTTTTTTAAAACTTTTAAAACCTGAAAATAAACATGATCCCTTTCTATAGGTGAATGGATAAACAACCTTTGTCCTACCTAGCCATGGAATATGATTGAGAGCAAAAAGGACATAAGATATTGACAGCTGAAAATCCATGGAGAAAACATTGTTTAATATTCCATACAGAAGCCAGTCTGGATACATCATTCCCTTATTATTCAAACTATAGAATATGCAGAAAAACACAAATCTATAAGGCACAAAAATAATTAGTGTTTGCTGTTATTAGAGGGGAGGAGCTCTGCATGCACTTCACAGTATTTCAGGGCATGGGAGCAGCTCTGTATGTTCCACACTGGAGGATTCATCCCAATATGTATCTTTTCAAAGGCAAAGTCATCAATTATATGAAAACACAGGAGTGCTCTGAGGAAATCATGGTCTCTGTGTGACAGTAATAGTCTTCTAGCCCACAGTGAGTTCACATATTGAAACAAATGCGGTGCTGTGGTAGAAGGTGCTCATAAAGAGAGAGGCTGAGCATGCTCACAGACATTGGGGACACATACAGCTACATTGATTCTCAAACTTTCATGCCTCCAAAGGTAATCTAAATGCTTTGCATCTTGACAGTCATCCATAACCTAATGTTTGTAAAATCAACTTTACTTGCCACTAATTTAAACTCATATCAACTGAACTTGAGTCTACAGAATAATAGGCACTTCTAATACCACATGGATCTTGATAGTTTCAAGATTTTTTTTCATAAAGAGTCACTGTATTCACTGTGCAAAATATTCTGACATTTTTTGCGAGATGTATTGGAGAGTTCATGAAAGTCATGAAGAAATGAATTTACTTATGAAATCAGTTCACTCAACATAAAAATATGTTGTGTTTTTGCATTGACATCTGTGTGCCTGGAACATATTTCCAGATATGGATTAGAACTGTTCTAATTACACATGGGAAAAATATGTATCACGTAATATCTTCATTCAGGCTTAAAAGCCTTTGTTTTCTGTTGTGACTCAGTAGAATTAATAGTGCTTATTATATCAGGAAAATCACTCTCAGATTTGTGATTGTGTATGTGAAGTGGAATAAAGTCAGTTCAGCTGGAAGGGAGCATCTGGGGTTTTCTTAACTAAATGAGCCCATAGACTACAGGCCTAATTGAACCTGAGAAATGCTCACAACCACTTGAATGTCCAATCAGAGGCAGATGGACGGCTCAGCTTCACACTTCTGCTTTCCACTGTTGTTTCGTGTTATGTATTAGCAAAGTGGGAAATTATTACTCTGGTAACTAATAATTTCCACAATTATATTTCCAGGTTGCTGATGCCAAGGGTTAATCCCTGTCTGTGAGCTGCTGTCACTGAACCTTGGAATGATTCCAGAGAGGAGATCAGTACCATACTTGAGGAGGAGTCTTGGAGTCTTACTTGGTTTTTTTGTTGGTATCAGTCCATATATATGGCACTGTGCTCATAGAATGGCAGTTGATGATAACATGTTTTCCTAGAGTCATATGCAGGATATCTGGAGACTGGATAATTAAAATGTCACTTCTGGAGGCTGAAACCACATAAAACATAAATTACAATATGGTTATGTACATGAAAAGCATATCTAAGTAACTTTGAAAAAATAGAAGGAAGCCGGGCAGGGGTGGCACCAGGTCTTTAATCCCAGCACTTGGGAGGCAAGAGGCAGGTGGATTTCTGAGTTTGAAGCCATCCTGCTCTACAGAATGAGTTCCAGGACAGAGAAACCCTATACAGAGCAACCCTGTCTCAGAAAAAGGAAAAAGAAGAAATATTGTTATTTTCTCAATTTTACATGTAAGCCATAACAATTACATAAGATGCATATTTCCCAAATGAAGAAAAACATATAGGTATTTAAGTAATATCCCTTTATTTCTAATAGTCTGACCTGAAATACAGAGAAACATAAGCCAAACAAGCTGTGGTAGTAGGAGCATTTCCCTGTTTCTCTGTGTATATGCTTATCATGAGACAGGACAAGATGTACCATTACTATAAGGTTCTAAGCATCAGGTAGACTATTTGAAAGAGGCACTTGTGTAAATAATAGGAGTTTCAAGTTGCTGTAAATACTGACACAGGATAGCAGGCTCCCAGGTCCCTACCTGAACATATTGTTTCCTTCTCTTGGTTATCTGGCAAAATGTAATTTAATAGAGTATGGTTTATTTTTCATATGCAGGGTTGAAAAATGAGCATAATCTGTTTCTTTGAGTTGCTGAATACATGTGGAAAGACTAAAAGCTCATACCTTTGTTTTCATTCCCAAGCAATATTGACTCCCTTACTTTGACTCAGGATTTGCTGAAGAGTCTATAATTTTCTAAGAATACAGCATCTATCCTCCCACACTTTCAATTACACACTTGAAACTGGAAACGCCAATGATTTGCATGAATGGAATTCAATTTTCCAGGATATGGACTAGAAACTTTATAATATCTATGAGGGTCTCTACTGGGAAAGAGTTTAGAGGATTCATTCAAAATGATTCTTTGTTTTAACATGAAAACCAACTTTTGCATTTACATGTCTTGCCACTGAGAATAAAGCAGATGATGGCTAAGTATTTCTGAAGTGTTATAAGAAAATATTCTGTCCCTCATATACAGTATCAATTTTTTGTCATAAGACCAACATTATGAGTCAGCCTGAATCAGGAGAGGACTCTTCATTATGGTGATGCTTTCAGAGCTTTGGCCCTTTTCCTTGGACCATAAACTAAGATAGAACATAATTCTTTCTGGTTTTTTAAGGGGGGTTGGTTATTTTATTTAATTACATTTCAAATGCTATCTCCATTTCCTGTCTCCACTCAGCAATCACCACATCCCATCCACCCTCCCCTTTGTCTCTAAGAGGGTATTCTTCTATCCATCCAACCACTCCTGTTGAAGTCTCCTGCTATTATTGTGTGGGAAACAATGTCTGTTTTGAGCTTAAGTAAGTTTTCTCTATGAATGTGGTTTCCCTTGCATTTGGGACATAGATTTTAAGAACTGAGAATTTCTCTTGATGGATTTTTCCTTGGAAGAATGTGAAGTATTCTTATCCATCTTGCTTGATAACTTTTGGCTGAAAGTCAATTTTATTAAATATTAGAATGGAAACTCTCTCATGTTTCTTGGGACTATTTCCTTAAGACATCTTTCCATCTTTTTACTCTGAAGTAGTGTCTGTCTTTGTCATTGATGTGTGTTTCCTGTATGCAACAAAATTCTGGATCATGTTTGCATATCCAGTCTGCTAGTTTATGTCTTTTTATTGGGTAATTGAGTATGTTCATATTGAGAGATATTAAAAACAGATGATTGTTAGTTTCTATCATGTTTGTTGTTGACATTATGCATATGTGATTCTCTCATTTTTGTTTTGTTGTGAGATGATTAATTTCTAATTTTTTATCTTTGGTGAAGGTACCCTTCTTTTGTTGGAGATTTTCTTCTAGAATACACTGCAGGGATGCATTTATAGATAGAGATTGTTTAAATTTGATTTTGCCATGGAATATCTTAGTTTCTCCATCTGTGATGATTAAGAGTTTCACAAAGTATAGTAGCCTGGGCTAGCATTTGTGTTCTCATAGGGTCTACATGAACTCTGTCCAGGCTCTTCTTGATTTTAGGGTCTTTTCTGAGAAGTCTGGTGTAATTCTGATATGTCTGTATTTATGATACTTGGCCTTTTTCTCTTACAGCTTTTAATATTCTTTTTTCTTTGCATTTACTGTTTGGATGAGAAGATATTCTTTTCTAATCCAATCTATTTGGTGTTCTTTATGCTTCTTGTATACTTATAAACATCTCTTTCTTTAGGTTGGGGAAGTTTTCTTCTATGATTTTGTTTATGACATTTTGGGTCCTTAGAGCTGGGAATCTTTGTTCTGTTCTATTCCTCTATTTGTTCTTTTCATTGTATCCTAGATATCCTGGATGTTTTGGGTTTGCAGATTTCTTTATTTTTTCAATCTCCTTTGACTGTTGTGTCAGTATCTTCTAAGGTACCTTCTACACCTGAGATTCTCTCTACTTTCCCTTGTATTTATTATGTTGTTGATGCTTGCATCTGTAGATCCTGACCCCTTTCCTAGGTTTTCCATTCCCAGGATTGCCTCCATTTGTGTTTCTTTATTGTTTCTACTTCCATTTTTAAATCTTGGACTACTTTGTGCAGTTCCTTCACCTGTTTGCTTGCTATCCTGTGTTTCTTTAAGGTATTTATTTGTTTTCTCTTTTAGGGCTTCTACCTATTTACCTGTGTTTCTGTATTTCTTTCAGTGAGTTATTTATATCCTCCTTAAAGACCTCTATTGTCTTCATGAGATGGAATTTTAGGTCAGCATACTCTTTTTCAGGTGTGTTTGGATATCTATGGCTTATTTTGGTAGGAGAACTAGGTTCTGATGATGCCAAAGTATATTGTCATTTGTTGCTTATGGACTTGTGCTTGCCTATCTCCATTTGGTTATCTCTGGTGTTATCTGACCTGGGTGTCTCTGTCTGGAGCCTGCCTCCTATGTCCCTCGGTTGCAGCAGGTCTCCTGGGAGACCTGTGGCCCTGAGTAGAGCAGGTTTCCTGGGAGGCTTTCAGACTGTGGGGTCTTGAGAGAGGCATACATGGAGATGATCCATTGCCCTGGCTTCAATGGATCTTCTGGGAGGCCTTCAGACTGTGGGGCCTGTTGTCCTGGTTGGAGCAGAACTTCTGGCAGGACTTCAAACTGTGGAAGTCTTCAGAGGGGCAAACATGCTGCCTTGTTGTGCTAGGTACAGTAGATCTCCTGGCAGGCCTTCACATTGTGGGATCTGTTGTCCTGGATGCAGCAGATCTCCTGGGAGGCCTTAGACTATTGGGTCTTCAGAGAAGCAGCCAAGCTGATGATCTGTCTCTGGAGAAAGCACAGACTCAAAGGGAGGTTCAGTTCAAGCAGAAGGGATGGGTCTCTACTCCACTGGGCTCCTAGTGGAGTAGACCTCCTAAGGAGGTCCCAGATGCTGAAGTTATTTGGAAGGGCTCTTTACCTGTTGAGCTGGATGCAGCAGATATCCTGGATGGCCTTTAGATTGTGGGGTCTTCAGGGAGGTAGAAAAGTTGATGATCTGCCCTGATTGAATACGCAGGCCAAATGAGCAGGACGTATTTCTTAACTTAGAAAAATATACTTCCTGTCTCCTGCTTGGGACCATCTTCTGCCACAGCACGCCATATCCAAGTGGCACAGGAAGGTAGGTAACCACCAGCAGTGCAGAGAGGCCAATCAGCACAGGTGAGACCTGCCTTGCAGCTCAGAGGATCACATCCAGAAACTTCTGTTGGAAGCCCTCTGGTTTCTGTCTCCAACTTGTGACCATCCTCTGCCACAACTGTCATACCCAAGTAGCATAGGGACATAGCTAAGCACCCAGGAGTGGAGAGAGGCCTAACCACACAGAGGATCACAACTGGAAACTGCTGGCAGACACCCTCTGGTTTCTCTCTCCAGCTTGGGACTAACCTCTGCCATAGCCTGTCATACCCAAGTAGTGCACGAAGGTAGCTAAGCACTCTGGAGTGTAGAGAGGATAGTCATCAGAAGTGGGACCACCCCTACTGCTCAAAGGAAGCAGCAGGAAACCCTAAAGACACAAGAGCCTAAGAACAGTCTGGGACAGGAGTCTTCTGATTACTGCCCTCACCCAGAACTGATTGGGGAAACAGAACTACATACCCAAAAACAACCACAAGAGAGCAGGTCTCCAAGGAGTACTTACATACATGTGAACACAGAGAGAATGGGTCTCCCAGAAGTACAGATACAGAGGCTTGAGAGACAAGCCACCATCACAGATCACAACAACAGCTAACACCAGAGATAACCAGATGGAAAAAGGCAAATACAAGAACAATACCAACAGAAAATAAGGCAACATGGCACAATCTGAACCAAATTCTCCTACAACGGCAAGTCCTGGATACCCCCCCCCCCCAACCTACCAGAAAAACAAGATCTGGATTTAAAATCACATTTCATGATGCTGATAGAGAATTTCAAGAAGGACATTGTCCCTTCCTCCACAGCATTGAGCTGGCTGGCAGCCCCCACTTTTCCGCTGGTGTGTTATCTCCAGCCCTTGTTCCACCTTGACGACCAAGGCTGCCTCAGGGCACAGTCTCACCTGGAGACCAGCAGAGACCCACTAGACTTGAAGCAGGCAACCCGCTGAGAAGTGGAGCCAAGGAGTTCTTGGCCTGCTCGGTGGGGGGTGGGGGGGCAGGGTTGTTTTCTAAAGACTATATATTTTGGCTAAATAATAGTAAAATCAGTCTCTATCGGCAACTGTCGTCTTGACTCAATTCTCTTTCGTCCCCTTCCTGTTTATCCCCAGAATTCTCTTTCAGGTATCCAGTTCACATGTGGCTGCTGGCGGTTACAGGACATAAGTAGCTCCCTTAAAGAAATAAAGGATAACATAAGTCAAAAGATAGAAGCCCTTAAAAAAACGAAACACAAATATCTTTTAAAGAAATACAGGAGTAGCCGGACAATAGTGGCACATGCCCTAAATCCCAGCACATGGGAAGCAGAGGCAGGTGGATTTCTGAGTTTGTGGCCAGCCTGGTCTACAAAATGAGTTCCAGGACAGCCAGGGCTACACAGAGAAACCCTGTCCCAAAAACAAACAAACAAACAAAAAATACAGGAGAACATGGGTCAACAAGCAGAAGCCCTTAAAGAGGAAACACAAAAATCCCTTAAAGTATTACAAGAAAACACAAACAATCAAGTGAAGAAACTTAACAAAACCATCCACGATCTAAAAACAGAATTAGAAACAACTAAGAAATCACAATGGGAGACAACATTGGAGATAGAAACACTTGGAAAGAAATCAGGAGTCAAGGATTCAAATATCAACAACAGAATACAAGAGATACAAGAAAAAGATCTCAGGTGCTAAAGATACTATAGAAAGCATTGACTCAACAGTCAAAGAAAATGCAAAATTCAAAAAGCTTGAAACCCAAAATATCCAGGATATCCAGGACACAAATAGAAGGCCAAACCTAAAGATTATGGGTGTAGAAGAGAGCAAAGATTTACAATTTAAAGGGACAGTAAGTATCTTCAACAAAATTTTAGAAGAAATCTTCCTTAGCCTAAAGAAAGAGATGCCCATGAACATACAAGAAGCCTACAGAACTCCAAACAGACTGGACCAGAACAGAAATTCCTCCTATCACATAATAATCAGAACACCAAATGTACTAAGCAAAGAAAGTATATTAAAAGCAGTAAGGAAAAAAAGGCAAAGTAACATATAAAGGAAGACCTATCAGAATTACACCAGGCTTCTCACAAACCAAATCTACACAATATGTTTCCCCAAATCCATCTATAAAGGATAATAGACAGAAAACACCAATATAAGGAAGGCAAATACACCCTAGAAAAGCAAGATAATAATCTTCTTTCAACAAACCCAAAAGAAGATAACTACACAAACATAAAAGTGACATCAAAAATAACAGGAAGCAATAATCACTATTCCTTAATATCTCTTAACATCAATGGACTCAATCCCCCCCCCAAAAAAAAACACATAGACTAACAGACTGGATGCATAAACAGAACCCAGCATCTTGCTGCATACAAGAAATGCACCCCAGTGTCAAAGACGAATACTACCTCAGAGTAAAAGGCTGGAAAAAATTTTCCAAGCAAATGGTGGCAGGACACAAGCTGGAGTAGCCATTGTAATAACGGATAAAATTGACTTTCAACGAAAACTAATTCAAAAAAGACACAGAAGGACACTCCATACTCATCAAAGGAAAAATATACAAGAAGAACTCTCAATTCTGAAAATCTATGCTCAAAATGTAAGGGCACCCTCATTCATAATAGAAACTTTATTAAAGTTCAAAGCACACATAGTACCTAACACAATAATTGTGGGTGACCTCAACACCTCACGATCATCAATGGACAGATCAGGGAAGAACAAACTAAACAGAGACACAGTCAAACTAGCAGAAATTTTGGACAAAATGGATTTAACAGATATCTATAGAATAGTTCATCCTAAATCAAAAGAATATACCTTCTTCCCAGCGCCTCATGGTACCTTCTCCAAAATTGACCATACAATTGGTCACAAAACAGACCTCAGCAGATATAAGAAGACTGAAATAATCCCATGCCTCCTATCAAATCACTTGGAGTAAATGGTCTTCAATAGGAACTAAAACAACAGAAAGCTCTCTTAAACGTGGAACAACAGAAATTGAGGAAATTCAAAAAATCATCAGATCCTATGACAAAAGCTTCTACTCAACACAACTAGAAAATCTGGACAATATGAACAATATTCTGGACAGATACCAAAGTCCAAAGTTAAATCAGCATCTGATAGACCATCTAACCAGTTCCATAACCCCTAAAGAAATCAAAGCAGTCATTGAAAGTCTCCCAACCAAAAAAAGCACAGGACCAGATGGTTTTAGTGCAGAATTCTATCAGACCTTCAAAGAAGACCTAATACCAATACTCTTCAAACTATTCCACAAAATAGGAACAGAAGGAACACTACCCAACTTGTTCTATGAAGCCACAATTTCACTGATACCAAAATCACACAAAGATCCAACAAAGAACGAGAACTTCAGACCAATTTCCTTTATTATCCATGCAAAAATACTCAATAAAATTCTTGTCACCCATATACATCAAAATGATCATTCATCACAAACAAGTAGGCTTCATCCCAGGGATTCAGGAATGGTCCAATATAAAGAAATTCATTGGCCATTTACACCAGGTGGAACTCCACAGTCAACTGTGCTTAGCCTGCCAGGAGAGAGAGATCTCACAGCAGTGCTTTCACTTCTAGGCACAGAGGTGAAATCTCCACCTTCTCTCGGAGGGTATCAGCTAGGAGCACACAGGACATAAGATCAGGGGAGCAGCTGGGATGGAATTCTCCCTGCCACCATTGGTGTTAGGAAGCCGGGGGACTCTGGGGCAGCTGGAAAGGACGTCGTCCCACCGCCATTTGCACCAGGGAGCAAGGAGACTCCCCAGCCTTCTGTACATAGCACACAATGAGAGAGTGGTCTCCCAGCAGTGCCTTCACTCCTGAGTGCAGAGGTGAGATCTCTACCTTCTCTCTAGAGGGGACCAGCTAGGAGCACAAACGACATAAGATCAGTGGATCAGTGGAGCAGCTGAGATGGAAGACATCCTGCTGCCATTTGCACGAGGGAGCCAGGAAACTCCACAGCCTTCTGTGCATAACCTGCCAGGAGAGAGAGAGATCTCCCAGCAGTGCTTCCACTTTTGAGTTCAGAGGAGTAGGGACACAGGATTACAGGCCCACAGGAGAAACAAACTCCAGCCAGAGACAACAATACCAACTAGCACCAGAGACAAGCAGATGGCAAAAGGCAAGCACAAGAACCCTAACAACAGAAACCAAAGCCACATGGCAACATCAGAACCCAGTTCTCCCACCACAGCAAGTCCCAGATACCCCAACACACGCAAAAGCAAGAATCGGATTTAAAATCATATCTCATGAAGCTGATAGAGGGCTTCAAGAAAAACTTAAATAACTCCCTTAAAGAAATACAGGAGAATATCAGGCAACAGGTAAAAGTCCTTAAAGAAGAAACACAAAAATCCCTTAAAGAAATACAGGAGATGATCTTCACTGTCTGATGGAGCAGAAAGCCAGCACCAGGTACTGAGATATCCCGAGTTTAAGATCTCTGGAGGTGCAAACCACCAGGGGTCTGCCTGCACCCAGGACCTGGGCAGATAGGTGGTTTGTCTGTGTGTCAGCCTATTGTGGGGCCTGTACCCTACGTGGAGATCAGCACAGGGAGTGTCCCCCCGCCACCATCTTCGCTGCCTGACAGAGTAGAAAGGCAGCGCCAGGTACTGAGATATCCCGAGTTTAAGATCTCTGGGGGCACAAACCACCAGGGGTCTGCCTACACCCAAGACATGGGCAGATAGGCGGATTGTCTGTGTGCCAGCCAGGGAGTGACTCCCTACCACCATCTTTGCTCCATGACAGAGCAGTCAGGGAGCTCTAGGTTCACTGAGACAACCCAAGTATAACATTGCTTGGGGCAAGACACAAGAGGGCTCCAATGGCACACAAGAAGAGGGCAACACATCAGCAATCTGTGCCAGGGGAAACCCAGTCATCCAGTGTTGCGGAAATAGCCTTACAAGATCACAGGAGGTTGAAACACCAGTTAGTGACAAGACCAACTAACACCGGTGAGAACTAGATGGCAAAAGGCAAGCGTAGGAAGGTTACTAACAGAAATCAAGGCAATATGGCAGCATCTGAACCGAATTCTCCAACAACAGCAAGACCTAGATACCCCAACACACCAGAAAGACAAGATTTGAATTTAAAATCACTGGTCATGATTCTGATAGAGGAACACTTGAAGGACATAAATAAATCTGTTAAAGAAATTCAGGAGAAAAGGTTTCAAAAGTTAGAAGCCGTTACAAGGGAAACACAAAAATCATTAAAAGAAATTCAGGAGAGTATGTCTCAAAAGATAGAAGCCACTAAGGAGGAAACACAAAAATCACTTGAAGAAATGCAGGAGAACTTTGGTCAACAGGCAGAAGTAATGAAAGAGGAAACACAAAAATCCCTTAAAGAATTACAAGAAAACACAAACAAGCAAGTGAAAGAGCTGAGCAAAACCATCCAGGATCTAAAAACAAAAGTAGAAACAACTAAGAAATCGCAAAGGGAGACAACTTTGGAGATAGAAAACCTTGGGAAGAAATCAGGAGCCATAGATACAAATATCAACAACAGAATAAAAGGGATAGAAGAAAGAATCTCAGATGCCAAAGATACCATAGAAACCAAGGACTCAAAAGTCCATGCAAAATGCAAAAAGCTTGTAACCCAAAACATCCAAGAAATTCAGGACACAATGAGAAGACCAAACCTAAGGATTATAGGTATAGATGAGAGTGAACATTTACAACTTAAAGGGACAACAAACATCTTCAACAAAATTATGGAAGAAAACTTCCCTAACCAAAAGAGAGAAATGCCCACAAATATACAAGAAGCCTACAGAACTCCAAACAGACTGGACCAGAGCAGAAATACCTCCGTCACATAATAATCAAAACCCCAAATGTACTAAATGAAAAAAGAATATTAAAGGCAGTAAGAGAAAAAGGCCAAGTAACATATAAAGGAAGACCTATCATAATTACACCAAACTTCTCACCAGAGACCATGAAACCTAGAAGATCCTGGCCAGATCTCATGCAGACTCTAAGAGAACACAAATGCCAGCCAAGACTACTATACCAAGCAAAACTCTCAATCACAATAGATGGAGAAACCAAGATATTCCATGACAAAAGCAAATTTACACAATATCTTTCTACAAACCCAGCTCTACAAAGAATAATGGGGGGAAAACTCCAATACAAGGAGGGAAACGACACCCTGGAAAAAGCAAAATAGTAACCTTCATTCATCAAACCCAAAAGTACATAACCACTCAAATATAAAAATAACATCAAAAATGACAGGAAGCGATAATCACTATTTCTTAATATCTCTTAACATCAATGGACTCAATTCCCCAAAAAACGACATAGACAAAAAGACTGGATAAGTAAACAGGATCCTACATTTTGCTGCATACAGGAAGCACAACTCAGTGTCAAAGACAAACACTACCTCAAAGTAAAAAGCTGGAAAACAAGTTTACAAGCATATGGTCTTAGGGGAAAAAAAATCAAGTAGCCATTCTAATATCAGATAAAATTGACTTTCATCCTAAAGTGATCAAAAGAGACACAGAAAGACACTTCTTGCTGGTCAAAGGAAAAATCCACCAAGAAGAACTCTCAATTATGAACATCTATGTTCCAAATGCAAGGGCACCCTCATTCATAAAAGAAACTTTACTAAAGCTCAAAGCACACATTGCACCTAACACAATAATTGTGGGTGACTTCAACACCCCACTATCCTCCAATGAACTGATCAGGAAAACAGAAACTAAACAGGGACACAGTGAAACTAATTGAAGCTTTGGACCAATTAGATTTAACAGATAAATATACAACATTTCATCCTAAAGCAAAAGAATATACCTTTTTCTCAGCACCTCATGGTACCTTCTCCAAAATCAATCATATAATTGGTCACAAGACAGCCTCAACAATTATAAGAAGATGGAAATAATCCCATGCCTCCTATCAGATCACTATGGAGTAAAAGTGGTCTTCAATAGAAACAAAAACACCAGAAAGCCCACATACACATGGAAACTGAACAATACTCTACTCAATGATACCTTGGTCAAGGAAAAAATAAAGAAAGAAATCAAAGACTTTTTAGAATTTAATGAAAATGAAGGCACAACATACCCAAATTTATGGGACGCAATGAAAGCAGTGCTAAGAGGAAAACTCATAGCCCTGAGTGCCTCCAAAAAATAAAAATGTAGAGAGTATACACTAGAAGCTTAACGGCACAACTGAAAGTCCTGGAACACAAAGAAGCTAATTCACCCAGGAACCAGGAGAAGAAGACAGGAAATCATCAAGGCTGATGGCTAAAAACTCAGGACTGAAATCAATCAAGTAGAAACAAAGAGAACCATGCAAAGAATCAACAAAACCAGGAGCTGTTTCTTTAAAAAAAAAAATCAACAAGATAGATTAGCCAGACTAACCAAAAGGCACAGAGACAGTATCCAAATCAACAAAAATAGAAATGAAAAGGGAGAAATAACAACAGAAACTGGGGAAATTCAAAAAATTAACAGATCCTACTACAAAAGACTGTACTCAACACAACTGGAGAATCTGGAGGAAATGGACAATTTCCTAGACAGATACAAAATACCAAAATTAAATCAGGACCAAATATATCATCTAAATAGTCCCATAACCCCTAAAGAAATAGTAAGGGTCATAGAGAGCCTTCCAACCAAAAAAAGCACTGGACCAGATGATTTTAGAGGAGAATTCTATCAGACCTTCAATGAAGACTTAACACCAATACTCTTCAAACTTTTCCACAAAATAGAAACAGAAGGAACACTCCCCAACTTGTTCTATGAAACCACAATTACACTGATACCAAAACCACACAAAGATCGAACAAAGAAAGAGAATTTCAGGCCAGTTTCCCTTATGAATATCGATGCAAAAATACTAAATAAATTCTTGCCAACCAAATCCAACAACACATCGAAAGGATCATCCACCATGATCAAGTAGGCTTCATCCCAGGGATGCAGGGATGGTTCAATATAAGGAAATCCATCAATGCTATCCACTACATAAACAAACTCAAAGAAAAAAAACCACATAATCATTTCATTAGATGCTGAAAAAGCATTTGACAAAATTCAGCATCCTTTCATGCTAAAAGTCTTGGAAAGAACAGGAATTCAAGGCCCATACCTAAACATAGTAAAAGCAATAAACAGCAAACTAAATGGAGAGAAACTTGAAGCAATCCCACTAAAATCAGGGACTAGACAGGGCTGCCCCCTTTCTCCTTATCTTTTCAATATTGTACTTGAGATACTACCTCGGGCAATTCGACAACATAAGGAGGTCAAAGGGATACAATTGGAAAGGAAGAAGTCAAACTATCACTATTTCCAGATCATATGATAGTACACTCAAGCAACCCAAAAAACTCTACCAGAGAATTCCTACAGCTGATAACTTCACCAATGTGACTGGTTACAAAATCAACTCAAGCAAATCAGTAACCTTTCTATACTCAAAGGATAAGCAGACTGAGAAAGAAATTAGGGAAATGCCACCCTTCACAATAGCCACAAACATCATAAAGTATCTTGGTGTGACTCTAATCAAACAAGTGAAAGATCTTCATGAAAGAACTTCAGGTCTCTGAAGAAGGAAATCCAAGAAGACCTCAGAAAATGGAAAAATCTTGCATGCTCGTGGATTGGCAGGATTAATATAGTTAAAATGGCCATCTTGCCAAAAGCAATCTATAGATCCACCGCAATCCCCCATCAAAATCCCAACTCAGTTCTTCATAGAGTTAGAGAGAGCAATTCTCAAATTCATCTGGAATAACAAAAAACCCAGGATAGCTAAAACTATTCTCAACAGTAAAAGAACTTCTGGAGGAATCAGTATTCCAGATATCAAATATTACTACAGAGCAACAGTGATAAAAACTGCATGGCATTGGTACAATGACAGGCAAGTGGATCAATAGACTAAGACTGAAGACCCAGAAAAGAACGCACACACCTAGGGTCACTTGATTTTCGACAAAGGAGCTGAAAACATCCAGTGGAGAAATGATAGCCTTTTCAACAAATGGTGCTGGTTCAATTGGAGGTCAGCATGCACAAGAATTCGAATTGATCAGTTTTTTTTTTCAAGTTCAAGTTTTATTAGTGAGTCAGTTTCTTTTTTTAATTTTTTTTATTCGATATAATTTATTTACATTTCAAATGATTTCCCCTTTTCTAGCCCCCCATGCCCCGAAAGTCCCGTAAGCCCCCTTCTCTTCCTCTGTCCTCCCACCCACCCCTTCCCACTTTCCCGTTCTGGTTTTGCCGAATACTGTTTCACTGAGTGTATCCAGAACCAGGGGCCACTCCTCCTTTCTTCTTGTACCTCATTTGATGTGTGGATTATGTTTTGGGTATTCCAGTTTTCTAGGTTAATAACCACTAATTAGTGAGTGCATACCATGATTCACCTTTTGAGTCTGGGTTACCTCACTTAATATGATGTTCTCTAGCTCCATCCATTTGCCTAAGAATTTCATGAATTCATTGTTTCTAATGGCTGAATAGTACTCCATTGTGTAAATATACCACATTTTTTGCATCCACTCTTCTATTGAGGGATACCTGGGTTCTTTCCAGCATCTGGCAATTATAAATAGGGCTGCTATGAACATAGTAGAGCATGTATCCTTATTACATGGTGGGGAATCCTCTGGGTATATGCCCAAGAGTGGTATAGCAGGATCTTCTGGAAGTGAGGTGCCCAGTTCTCGGAGGAACCGCCAGACTGATTTCCAGAGTGGTTGTACCAATTTGCAACCCCACCAGCAGTGGAGGAGTATTCCTCTTTCTCCACACCCTCTCCAACACCTGCTGTCTCCTGAATTTTTAATCTTAGCCATTCTGACTGGTATAAGATGAAATCTTAGGGTTGTTTTGATTTGCATTTCCCTAATGACTAATGAAGTTGAGCATTTTTTAAGATGCTTCTCCTCCATCCGAAGTTCTTCAGGTGAGAATTCTTTGTTTAACTCTGTACCCCATTTTTTAATAGGGTTGTTTGGTTTTCTGGACTCTAACTTCTTGAGTTCTTTATATATATTGGATATTAGCCCTCTATCTGATGTAGGATTGGTGAAGATCTTTTCCCAATTTGTTGGTTGCCTATTGTCCTCTTGATGGTATCCTTTGCCTTACAGAAACTTTGTAATTTTATGAGGTCCCATTTGTCAATTCTTGCTCTTAGAGCATACGCTATTGGTGTTCTGTTCAGAAACTTTCTCCCTGTACTGATGTCCTCAAGGGCCTTCCCCAGTTTCTTTTCTATTAGCTTCAGAGTGTCTGGCTTTTTTTTTTATTTGATATAATTTATTTACATTTCAAATGATTTCCCCTTTTCTAGCCCCCCACTCCCCGAAAGTCCCGTAAGCCCCCTTCTCTTCCCCTGTCTTCCCACCCACCCCTTCCCACTTCCCCGTTCTGGTTTTGCTGAATACTGTTTCACTGAGTCTTTCCAGAACCAGGGGCCACTCCTCCTTTCTTCTTGTACCTCATTTGATGTGTGGATTATGTTTTGGGTATTCCAGTTTTCTAGGTTAATATCCACTTATTAGTGAGTGCATACCATGATTCACCTTTTGAGTCTGGGTTACCTCACTTAGTATGATGTTCTCTAGCTCCATCCATTTGCCTAAGAATTTCATGAATTCATTGTTTCTAATGGCTGAATAGTACTCCATTGTGTAGATATACCACATTTTTTGCATCCACTCTTCTGTTGAGGGATACCTGGGTTCTTTCCAGCATCTGGCAATTATAAATAGGGCTGCTATGAACATAGTAGAACATGTATCCTTATTCATGGTGGGGAATCCTCTGGGTATATGCCCAAGAGTGGTATAGCAGGATCTTCTGGAAGTGAGGTGCCCAGTTCTCGGAGGAACCGCCAGACTGATTTCCAGAGTGGTTGTACCAATTTCCAACCCCACCAGCAGTGGAGGAGTGTTCCTCTTTCTCCACACCCTCTCCAACACCTGCTGTCTCCTGAATTTTTAATCTTAGCCATTCTGACTGGTGTAAGATGAAATCTTAGGGTTGTTCTGATTTGCATTTCCCTAATGACTAATGAAGTTGAGCATTTTTTAAGATGCTTCTCTGCCATCCGAAGTTCTTCAGGTGAGAATTCTTTGTTTAACTCTGTACCCCATTTTTTAATAGGGTTGTTTGGTTTTCTGGACTCTAACTTCTTGAGTTCTTTATATATATTGGATATTAGCCCTCTATCTGATGTAGGATTGGTGAAGATCTTTTCCCAATTTGTTGGTTGCCTATTGTCCTCTTGATGGTGTCCTTTGCCTTACAGAAACTTTGTAATTTTATGAGGTCCCATTTGTCAATTCTTGCTCTTAGAGCATACGCTATTGGTGTTCTGTTCAGAAACTTTCTCCCTGTACCGATGTCCTCAAGAGTCTTCCCCAGTTTCTTTTCTATTAGCTTCAGAGTGTCTGGCTTTATGTGGAGGTCCTTGATCCATCTGGATTTAAGCTTAGCACAAGGAGACAAGGATGGATCGAATTGGTCAGTTTTTATCTCCTTGAACTAAGCTCAACTCCAAGTGGATCAAGGACCTCCACATAAAACCTGAAACACTGAAACTAATAGAAAAGAAACTGGGGAAGACCCTTGATAACATGGGCACAGGGGAAAAGTTCCTGAACAGAACACCAATAGCTTATGCTCTAAGATCAAGAATTGACAAATGGTACCTCATAAAATTACAAAGTTTCTGTAAGGCAAAGGACACTGTCAAAAGGACAAAACAGCAACCAACAGATTGGGAAAGTATCTTCAGCAACCTTAAATCTAGCAGAGGGCTAATATCCAATATATACAAAGAACTCAAGAAATTAGACACCAAGAACCAAATAATCCTATTAAAAAATGGGGTACAGAGCTAAACAAAGAATTTTCATTTGAAGAACTTTTGATGGCTGAGAAGCACCTTAAGAAATATTCAACATCATTAATCATTAGGGAAATGCAAATCAAAACAACCCTGAGATTTCACCTCACACCAGTCAGAATGGATAAGATCAAAAACTGAGGTGATAGCAGATGCTGGCAAGGATGTGGAGAAAGAGGAATACTCCTCCACTGCTGGTGGAATTGCAAACAGTACAACCACTTTGGAAATCAGTCTGGTGGTTCTCAGAAAACTGGACATGACACTTCCAGAGAAACCTGCTATACCTCTCCTAGGCATATACCCAGAGGATTCCCCGGCATGCAATAAGGACACATGCTCCACTATATTCATAGCAGCCTTATTTATAATAGCCAGATGCTGCAAAGAACCCAGATATCCCTCAATGGAGGAATGGATACAGAAAATGTGTTATATTTACACAATGGAATATTACTCAGCAATTAAAAACAATGAATTCATGAAATACTTAGGCAAAAGGTTGGAACTGGAAAATATCATCCAAAGTGAGGTAACCCAATCACAAAAGAATACACATGGATTGCAATCACTGATATGTTGATATTAATTAGCCCAGAAGCTCTAAATTCTCAAGACACAATGAGCATAACAATTGATACCCAAGAAGCAGGAAAGAGAAGGCCCTGGTTCTGAAAAGAGTTTATCCAGCATTGTAGGGGAGTACCAGAACAGGGAAATGGGAGGGGGTGATTGGGAAATGGGAGGAGGGAACAGGGCTTTTGAGACTGATGGGGATGGGGGAACTGGGAAAGGGGAAAGCATTCGGAATGTAAACAAAGGATATAGAAAATAAAAGAAAAAAAAAAGAAAAGAAATACAGGAGATCATGGGTCAACAAGCAGAAGCCATTAAAGAAACACAAAAAACCCTTAAAGGATCACAGGAAAACACAAACAATCAAGTGAAGGAACTGAACAAAACCATCCAGGATCTAAAAGTGGAAGCAGAAGCAATAAAGAAATCAGAAAGTGAGACATCTCTGGTGATAGAAGACCTTGGAAAGAATACAGGAGTCATAGATAGAAGGTGCTGAAAATACCATAGAAAACATTGACTCAACATTCAAAGAAAATACAAAATGCACAAAGCTGGTAACCTAAAACATCCAGGAACTCCAGGACACAATGAGAAGACCAAACCTAAGGATTATAGGTATAGAAGAGAGCAAGGATTTGCATCTTAAAGGCCCAGTAAATATCTTCAACAAAATTGTACAAGAAAACTTCCCTAACCTAGAGAAAGAGATACCCATGAACATAAAAGAAACCTTCAGAACTCCAAACAGACTGGACCAGAACAGAAAGACCTGCTGGCACATAATAATCAAAATACCAATTTCACTAAACAAAGAAAGAACATTAAAAGCAATAAGGGGAAAAGGGCAAGTAACTTATAAAGGCAGACCTATCAGAACTACAGCAGACTTCTCACCAGAGATGATGAAAGCTAGAAGATACTGGGAAGACCTCATACAGACCCTAAGAGAACACAAATGCCAGCCTAGGCTACTATAGTCAGCAAAACTCTCAATCATCATAGATGGAGAAACCAAGATATTCCATGATAAAACCAAATTTATATGGTATCTGTCTGCAAATCCAGCCCTACAAAGGATAATTGATGTAAAATGCCAACACAAGGAGGGAAACTACACCCTAGAAAAAGCAGGAAAGTAATCTTTATCCAACAAACTCAAAAGAAGATACCCACACAAACATAAAAATAACATCAAAAATAACAGGAAGCAACAATCACTATTCTTTTTTTTAACAATCACTATTTTTAAAAATCTCTTAGTAACAATGGACTCAATTCCCCAATAAAAGGACATAGACTGACAAAATATTTCTCATGTAAATCTTCAATTTTATCAGAAAATGTTTCTAACTCCCTTTTTAATTAATTTAGTAATATTTTTATGTCTGCCATTTTATCTGCATTTGTGTCATGATAATCTTCAATTTTAACATATCTTTCTATATATTTCCTCTATTTTATCAGAAATGTTTTCTATGTATATCTTTGATTTTATCACAAATGTTTCTAATTCCACCTTTAATTAATTTAGAGAGAGCTTTTATACCTACCATTTTATATGTAAAATTTTCCATGAAATAGTCAACTTTTAACGTGTTTGTCTATATATTTCTTGAATTTTACCAGAAATATTTTCCATGTAAATCTTCAATTTTACCTGAAAATGTTTATAATGCCACCTTCAATCAACTTAGAATTATCTTTATGGCTATGATTTTATCTGTATAATTTCCATGATAATCTTTAATTTTAACATGTTTTTCTATATATTTCTTCAATTTTATCAGAAATATTTCCATGTAAATTTTCAAGTTTATCAGAAAATGTTTATAATTCCACTTTCAATCACCTTAGGAATATTTTTATGCCTACCATTATTATATCTATATAAAATTTTCCACATTAATCTTCAATTCTAACAAGTTTTTCTACATTTTTCTACAATTTTATCAGAAATATTCCCCATGTAAATCTTCAATTCTATCATAAAATGTTTCTATTCTATATTTCAATTAATTTAGCAATGTTTTACATGTCTACCACTTTACTCTTTAATTTTCCATGAAAATTTTCAATTTTAATGTGTTTATCTGAAATATTTACCATGTAAATCTTTAATTTTATCATAAAGTGTTTTGCTTTCCTTTTCAATAAAAAAGGAAATAATAATAAAAATTTTTAAAAAGGAAATAATAAGAAATCCATCAATGTAATCCACTATATAAACAAACTCAAAGAAAAAAAAACACATGGTTATTTCATTAGATGCTGAAAAGGCATTTGACAAAATTCAACATCCTTTCACACAAATGGTCATAGGAAGATCAGAAATTCAAGGTCCAAACCTAAACATAGTAAAAGCAATATACAGCAAACTAGTAGCCAACTTTAAACTAAATGGAGAAAAATTTGAAGCAATCCCACTAAAATTGGGGATTACACAAGCTGTCCTCTCTCTCCATATTTATTCAATTTAGTACTTGAAGTTCTACCTAGAGCAATTAGACAAGAAAAGGAGGTGAAAGCGATACAAATTGGAAAGGAAGAAGTCAAACTATTTCTATTTCCAGATCATATGATAATATAGTTAAGCTACCCAAAATACCTCTCCAGAAAACTCCTACAGCTGATAAACAACTTCAGCAAAGTGGCCAGATATAAAATTAACTCAAGCAAATCAGTAACCTTCCTATACTCAAAGGATAAACAGGATGAGAATAAAATTAGGGAAACAACACCCTTTACAATAGACACAAACACTATAAAGTATCTTGGTGTGACTCTAATCAAACAAGTGAAAGATCTGTATGACAAGAACTTCAAGTCTCTGAAGAAAAGAAATCAAGGAAGACTTCAGAAGATGGAAAGATCTTCCATGCTCCTGGATTGGCAAGATTAATATAGTAAAAATGGCCATCTTGACAAAAGCAATCTACAGATTCAATGCAATACTCAATCAAAATCCAAACTCAGTTCTTCATAGAGTTAGAAAGAGCAATTCTCAAATTCATCTGGAATAACAAAAAACCCAGGATAGTGAAAACTATTACCAAGAGTAAAAGGTCTTCTGGGGGAGTAAGTATCCCAGACCTCATGCAGCATTACAGAGCAATAGTGTAAAATACTACATGGTATTGGTACAGTGACAGGCAGGTAGATCAATGGAATAGAATTGAAGACCCAGAAATGAACCCGCACACCTATGGTCGCTTGATCTTTGACAAAGGAGCTAAATGCATCCAGTGGGAAAAGATAGCCTTTTCAACAAATGTTGCTGGTTCAACTGGTCTCTAGCATGCAGAAGAATGCAAATCGATCCATTCTTATCTCCTTGTACTAAGCTCAAATCCAAATTGATCAAGGACCTCCAGATAAAGACACACTGTACCTAATAGAAAAGAAACTGGGGAAGAGCTTTGAACACATGGACACAGGGGAAATTTTCTTGAACAACACACAATACCTTATGTCCTAAGATCAAGAACTGACAAATGGGACCTCATAAAATTAAAAAGTTTCTTTAAGGCAAAGGACACAGTCAATAGAACAGAGTGGCAACCAACATATTGGGAAAACATCTTACCAATCCTACATCCAATAGTGGGCTAATATGCAATATGTACAAAGAACTCAAGAAGTTAGACTCCACAGAACCAAATAACCCTATTAAAAATGGGGTACACCACTAAAAAAAAGAATTTTCAATTGAAGAATATCAAATGGTTGAGAAGCACCTAAAGAAATGTTCAACATCCTTAGTTATCAGGGAAATGCAAATCAAAACAACCCTGAGATTGCACCTCACACCAGGCAGAATGGCTAAAAAACTCAGGAGATAGCAGGTGCTGACAAGGATGTGGAGAATGAGGAACACTCCTCCACTGCTGGTGGGATTGCAAGCTGGTACAACCACTCTGGAAATCAGTCTGGAAATTCCTCAGAAAACTGGGCATAATACTACTGGAGGACCCTGATATACGATTCCTGGGCATATATTCAAAGGATTCTCCAGCATGTAATAAGAACACATACTCCACTATGTTCATAGCAGCCCTATTTATAATAGTCAGAAGCTGGGAGCTGGAGGGATGGCTCAGTGGTTAAGAGCACTGGCCGTTCTTCCGAAGGTTCTGAGTTCAAATCCCAGCAACCACATGGTGGCTCACAACTATCCGTAATGAGACCTGACACCCTCTTCTAGAGTGTCTGAAGACAGCTACAGTGTACTTACATATAATAAATAAATAAATCTTTTAAAAAATAGTCAGAAGCTGGAAAGAACCCAGATGTCCCTCAGTGGAGGAATGGATACAGAAAATGTGGTATATGTACACAATGGGATACTATTCAGCCATTAAAAACAATGAATTCATAAAATTTTTAGACAAATGGATGGAACTAGAAAATATCATCCTCTTTGAGGTAACCAAATCACAAAAAAACACACATGGTATGCACTCACTGATAAGTCAATATTAGCCCAGAAGCTTGGAATACCCAAGACACAATTCACATATCAAATCATGCCCAAGAAGAGGAAGAACAAAGTAATGATACTTGGGTCCTTTGTAGAAAGGGGAACAAAATACCCACAGAAGGAGATACAGAGACAAAGGGTGGAGCAGAGTCTGAGGGAAAGACTCCAGAGACTACCCTATCCAGGGATCCATCCCATATTCAGTTACAAAACCCAGACACTATTATGGATGACCACAAGTTCTTGCTGACTGGAGCCAGATATAGCTGTCATTTTGGAGGCTTTGCTGGTACATGGGAAATACAGAGGGGTACACTCTCAGCCAGCCATTGAACTGAACACAGGGTCCCCAATGGAAGAGCTAGAAAAAGGACCCAAGGAACTGCAGAGGTTTGCAGCGCCACAGGAGGAACAACAATATGATTCACCTAGCACTCCCAGAACTCCCAGGGACAAAACCATCAACCAAAGAGAACACATGGAGCTACCCATGGCTCCAGACACATAGACAGCAGACGATGGTCTTCTTAGACACCAAAGGGAAGAGAGGTCCTTGGTCCTGGAAAGACTTGATGCCATAGTATAGAGGAATACCAGGACAGGGAAGTGGAGGGGGGTTGACTGGGGAAGGGGAGATGGCTTATCAGATTTTGGGGGGAGGGGGAACCAGGAAATGGGACAACATTTGAAATGTAAATAAAGAATATATCTAAGCTGGGCATGGTAATCCCAGTACTTGGGAGGCAAAGGCAGGCGGATTTCTGAGTTCAAGGCCAGCCTGGTCTACAGAGTGAATTCCAGGACAGACAGTACTACACAGAGAAACCATGACTCAAAAAACAAAACAAAACAAAACGATATATTTAATTTTAAAAAAAGACTAAAAGAAAAATTAAAAAAAAAAAGAAAGAGGAAGAGGAATTTGCAAATTCATTTGAAATAACAAAAACACCAGGACAGTAAAAACTATTCTCAACAATAAAAGAATTTCTGGGGAATAATTTTCCCTGACGTCAACCTGTATTACAGAGCAATAGTGGAAATAAAAACTGTATGGTGTTGGTACAGGGACAGACAGGAAGATCAATGGAATAGAATTGAAGACCCAGAAAAGAACCTATACACCTATGGTCACTTGATATTTGACAAAGGAGCTAAAACCATCCAGTGGGGAAAAACACAG